>NW_027175821.1:19173620-19773620 GCF_023055335.1 Clinocottus analis
TTTGGAAGAAGTTCTGCAAACATAAGACACAGCCAGCGGTAGGATTTCATCATTTAAGTGGAACAAACACTTTTAGTGGCTTGTCGGCGTCTAAGGAGAAGCGATGGACTCTTGTTCTCTTGTTGTGTCAAGCTTTTATTTATGAGTATATCCCTGCTGCTTAGTTGTTTCTCTGGCCGAGTTCAACACTCTTCGACAGCTTCCTTTTACATCTGACATCCAAGTTCAAAGTCAGTTTTATTATCAGTTTTGTGCAATGTGCAAACATACAGAAGATCGAAAGTACGTTTCTCTTCTGTCCAATAAATAATGAATTGTGCAATAGTAACAAAGTGCAAACTGTTTAAAAATTAGGAAAGAGAACATATAAACAACATAAATTAGGAACTATTAAGACTATGAAAGACTAAACGATAAATAAATGACTAACTCCTTAGCAGCATTCAGACATGTGAGTCTAAAAGAGGACGGAGGTAGACTATCTAGATGCCACGTTCAAGGACCGGAGGCTTGTTCACCGTCTGAAGACCTCTGTCCCACTCAAGCTGCTCAATTCAATGATGTAGCAGCAAACAAGCAGCTGCTTATGTAAATATATAGAGAAGAGTATCAGATATCTGGACAGACAATGAAGCTGTGTGTGTGTGTGTGTGTGTGTGTGTGTGTGTGTGTGTGTGTGTGTGTGTGTGTGTGTGTGTGTGTTGTAATCCGAGCTTCTCTGCTCCGTCTACGTGGTGAGCCTCTGTGGTTCCAGCTGGTACCACTGAGCACATGGCGTCCTGAATGCGGTCGCCCATCAGCACTGTAATTACATATTAACCCCCGTACCCATCTAAATATTGAGTCAGAGGCAGTAGATATGCTCTGGATTCCTTACTGAACACCGTTAAGCTTTCCTGAATAGATACTTATTTCATAATCCACGTTTTCGGTCAACTTCAGGTGGTTCATTTGTACCTTCTCTAGTTCTGAAGTGTTCAACACGACTGACCTTTACAGTGTGCACTGTGATTGTTCGGGGCGGACAGAAGCCTGGAGTTTACATTTACTGGACACGGCCATGTTTTCTGTTGTTTTTTTACTAGTGTTCTGGAGGGATGTTAAACGTTACAGGATGAGGGGTTCGTTCACATGTTGCACCTCCGCACTGCTTTCACTGTGTAAATGAAACAAAGACAAAACAATATTTCCAGCACTGTAAATCCCTCGCAGCAGCTTTTCTTGATTTCTTGCTGCCAACAAAGCAGCCTGTGGGACGGATCCTTCACCAAAAGGCTCTGGAGCCTGCCGTCTAAATCGACGGCGATGGATTCTCGAGCCCAAACGATGTCAGCAGCTCTTTGAAGAATCTGGATCTTGCATCCTGAATTCACTGGTCACCCAAAATGCTAATAAAGGCCATTAGACCGGTGAGTTAAAGGGGGAGTTGTCGCGCGTTCCCATGAACGGTCAGAATGAGTGTCAGCAGAGCTTCTCACCTGCTGCTGCGTGCCGTGAGCTCCAAGCAGGGAGGGATCTGAGTCACAGGGGCTAACATGAAGGGAGCCTGTGAAATACACGCCTTCTCATTTGGCTCATCTGTGCCGATTCCAAATTTCAGTTCGGCAGATGAAGGAAATGAGTGCAATCCACATCAACTCTATATTTTGGCATTTTGAATTTGGTAAAAAGAAAAAGTGAAGCCAATTATCTCATCTTAGGTTTGAGGATATATGAATTCATTTGAGTCCCATCGTACTGCATCACCTGGTCACAAGCCTCTCAAACAACTATACAAGCCATCATATCGCTGTATAACCAGACTTTACAGATAATTTACAACATGTTCAGCTTTGAAAGCTTCATAAACTATTGAAAATTACAACTTATTTCCAAAGGCCTACATAGTAAGGACAGCTAACACACGGGCCTGCAATGTGTAGCCATTTTGAGATTTTAAATAAAGGTCTTAAATTATAATTAAGAGAAAAAACAACATTGTTCACACATTTAACACCCCTCTGTGTATGTGTCTGTGGAGGTATTCTCTTTTTATTCTATTTTATTATATGTATGAAAAGTCTCCTGTAGACAAGTGTTGTAAATTAGCATTTTGCTATACACCTATCACAGTGCCTCTGTGTTTTGTGCATAGATGTAAGTTATGAGTTCTAATAGCACGGTGATGTCCACATCAAATAAATAGTCAAAAGAAAAGTACCATTAAAAGGTAAAAGTTGTCAATTTGGAACTCCAGTTCTACGAATGTGCTTGCATTTTTTCTTTTTGTACCTTTTACGTGCGGAATATTTCAAAAATAAAGGAAAGAAAAAATAATATCTCTCATCTTGGGACAACACTTTTCATATTTTCCGTCTAGATCAGGTAATCAGAACTTTCATAATCAGTGGAAAGCATCCTCAAAATTACAGACGGCCTTTTGACGGCTCGGAAAATAAAGCACGTCACGACAGTATCCTGTTTATTTTGACGATGGTGTGGTGTTTTTGGTATAACAAAAAAAAAAAAAGTCTTCCGCTGCAATTAAATCAGCAGGAGCCTTTTCCTGTGACACGATCAGAACGTGGAGGTACGAGAGAGCGGTATTGTGTCGTCTGCAGGCGATGACTCTGTCCAGTACCTCAGAGCATGAAGCGAGAGTGACTTCTACTCATCTCAAGTTCATGCTCGTCATTTCTGTCTACAATAACATAATGCTGGTTAGCCAACATGGACTTAGTCATACGACTTTCACTGTCTGCCTTCCGAGCCTCGCTGCAGGATGCACAAAGCGAAAGACGCCATGTAAAAAACATCGTGCATTTCTTCAGGTGCTACACTCTTGCAATTTGACTCTGAGGAACCACGGTAGATGTAAAAGTACCAGCAGACGAATGTGAGGGAAATATATTTATTTTTTTGTATTGTAGAAAAAGAAATCTGTGCAAAAATACGAAGCGGGTAAAACATTTCTCATAAAAAGGTCCCAGAGAAAAGCTCTGGTGAGAAGCGTTCGGATGGCGTCAGAGGACGGAGCGTTGAAAGAAGGACACCGCGGTCGAGGCCGGCTTCAGTAAAGATTGGTCTTCTTCATTATCCTCAGGAACTCCTGCTCGTTGACCTCCCCGTCGCCGTCTCGGTCCGCCTCGTCGATCATTTCCTAAAAAAAAAAACGATAAGAAACAAAGTCTGAATGTTCAAATAAAAATTTATTTAAAAAAGCCTCTCGGGTGAAGGACCAGAGAAACTCCAAACTCTCACTGGAGACTGACGACGCGTCGTACTGGAAAATTTCAGTGGCCCCAAAAAAAACCCTCCAAGAGAACCGACCTGAAGCAGCAAGTGTTATTTCAACACGGCAAGTAAGAACGGAACAACATGAAGGGAACTAAGAAGTGACAGAGAAGAGAAACAAGCATCATTATTATTATTCCTGAGACGTTCTATGAATGAGTTGTTTGAGGCATTCCGCTACAACTTAAAACTATTTTCTGTTCTGATAACTTTTCTGTGGCTTGTAAATGTGTCTGCGGCAGCAACCACTTCTCTGTTGTTGTTGTTGTTGTTGTTGTTGTTGTCGTCACTGCTTTTCGTGACAAAACCGTCGTCCACAACCAGTGGAAAGAAAAGTGTGTTCCTAAACATGCTGTTCCATATGCAGGGCTCAACAGTTTTTGGTTTTCTGTTTTCCCCATGTCAGAAATCTACTAGAACTAGCATTGCTGGATTTATTAGCCTGCAATTAGAAAATATATACAGTGCAAAGGTGCACTGTACATACATACAATACATATCTGACAGTAGCATGTTGCTGAAACAATTTATCAAACATGAGAGCTGTTTGAGGAAAATAAATGCTCTTTTTACAGTGAGATAAAAAAAAAAAAGGTTCGGTATTAATTTGTGGTAGTAAACCCTGCAAATGCTCAGATGGAGAAGGGGAGGGGACAGACTGACTGACTGACTCACAGCATCAACAATATCAAAACAGAAACTATGAATAGATTTTTTTGTAAAGATTTCCTTTCTCTGTAAAAAAAAAAAAAATGTATTTGCAAAATAGCAATGGTGTTCTTTGTGCATACTCGTGTTCTGATGGATGGTGAAGAGGTTAAACCATTCATCTTGGTCTTCTTTAGGGCGAAGCATAACAAATGATACTTGGCACGTCAATATAAAATACTAATACCTTTAATTCGTCATCCGTGAGGTTTTCACCCAGCTCCTTGGCGACTCTCTTCAGGTTTTTGAAGGAGATTTTTCCTGTGCCGTCGTCGTCAAACAGCCGAAAAGCCTTCATTATTTCTTCTGTGGAGTCTTTTTCACTCTATTGGCAGAGAAGACACATGCCTCCATCAATACTCAATCAATCTACAAATAAAATAAAATGCATTTTCTGTGACACTACAAGTCGTCATGCAGTCTTTCCAGGATCAGAAATGACACATTTAAATTTCCACAAAGTTTCCAGGTTGTTGTTTTTGTGTCTAACACTTGTATTACACACTCACCATTTTTGAAGTCATCATACTGAGAAAGTCAATAAAGCCAATTGTTCCAGAGACCTCTTTATCGAAGTCTACTATCATCTTCCTGATCTCTTCTTTCTTGGGTTCAAACCCCAGCGCCCTCATGGCAACCTGTTGCACAGGAAGACGGGGAGGGGCAGCGGGTCAGGGTAACAGAGGATGAGGGGTAACGGTATTTGTTTCATCATAGGGTACACACACGTGTTGCCCACCAGAACAGAAACTGACCTTCAGCTCCTTAACGTCTATCGTTCCATTTCCATCTGTGTCAAAGAGGTCAAAAGCCTCTTTAATTTCTTGCCTTTGCTCCTCAGTCAGTTCAATTTTGAGACCAGTTTTTTTCCTCAGGCCCCCAGAAGAAGCTGGTTTTCGATAACCTGAAGCCTGAAACACAAACACAGCGACATCAGGACGCGGCTGCTGCTCCTCAGTTACGCAGCTATGTGTCATGCGAGCTAACTTTAGCTGCTATGCTGCTTCACGAGACCCAACACAAACACGTTTTAAACTATTTATAGCGAACTAACTGCCGCCTTTTTACGGTTAATCTCGAAATTTCCCAAAAATGTTAACACAACGTACGATTCACACTCGACATTTATATGTAGTTATACCATTAAAATGAATATTTAGCCCGGGAAAACTGCAACTGCGTCTCGGATCTGATGTCAACAAAACGAGTAGCAACGGTTTTTTTTTCTTCTGTTGAGTGGCATAGGAGATAGCCACTCGAAACCACGAATGCGTCGTGACGCGAACATATTAGCCAATCACAAAAAGAGCAATGGGCGGGTCATAACCGTGTGCGCCAATGGTTGAGATCGTTTCCCGTCGCCACAGCAACCAGGAAAAAAAATGCGCATGCGCAGTATGTGGGCGCTTGAGCCTAGGAAGCTGGGCAGTGGGCATCGATAGCTATGCTATAATACATCATTAAATACGGTAACATTATACCCTTTATGCATAAAAGAGACTTGTTTAGCAGATGCATCTTTTGGAGACCCTCCTGTGTTTATGTCTCATTTTGGACTGTCTTTCTTCAGAAATTAAGCCGTGTGCTTAGCTTGTCTGGTACAGTCTCTTGCTCATTTAACGTTAGCTAGATGTTGTGTTTAGTGTTGTACAATTTTCATTTAATAACTTGTGTAGTTGCACTTATGTCTATGTTGTTGAGCAAAAATGTGAACACTACTGGAATAAGTATTCTCTTTTCCCCCCAGACATTTTAGAGTAACATGTACCACATTTCTCCCTTAAATGAACAATAATAATGCAAAGTTGAACTTGCTGTACTTAGTTACTATTGGTTATTATCATCCACTGCTTGTTGATGTGACTGAGATTTAACACTCAGCATGTTAACTTAGCAGTTGTAACTACCAACCTTTACTTTGTAACAGGTGAACAAATTTGTTTCTTGTCCCTTGTCCGATCCAGGCACCTTGAATAATGCTGGCGAGTTCAATAATAAACCACCGGCAACATGTTGGACTGCAGAAGCTCTCTGCGCTGGCAGGAATCACACATTCCTCATTGGGCCCCAACAAAAAGTACAAGTTTATCCAAGACGAAGCGAGTGGGGAGTCGGCTCTCGCGTGCTCGTGCTTTCGTGTCCTGGAGAACCTGCAGCCGACCTGCGGGGTGGGCCAGCTGGTCTACGAGACCATCCAAGCCCACCAGGAGGTCTATCACACGGGGTCGGGATGCCTGCTGTTCCTCGCTGGAGCGTGGAGCCGCGCCGCTCTGGAGTGCCTCCAGAGAGGGATCTCGGTAGCTCACATCATCTCGGCTATGTCTGAAGGAATGGACGTGTGCTTGGATGCTTGCGGGAAGTGCGGCGTCTCGACTGAGAGCCTCGGTGAGAGCTGTACTGTGACATCTCAGGGTTTGGGACTTCACCTATCCAAGATACCCACCGTGGAGGCTCCACATGCATCGTGCCACCTGCGAGGGACAAGAGGAGCTGGTGACGAGACTTTAAATGCCAGCGGTCGAAGGAAAGTAAAGCTCAGCAGACATTTTCACGAGACCAGGTCTGTCGATGTCTCTGCGGTACCTCAACCCCCCCGGCCTGAGCTCCCTGACGTCGCACACATCGCTGTCGGACTGAGTCACGGTTGTGTCAGCGCGATGAAGTTAGTTGTCGAGGCCAGCAGAATACAATCGGAAAATAACCCTCAAGGTGTCAGCTGTTCTACTTTCGATGTCACCAAAGTGGTAACTTGTGTGCTACCCGGTTTACCGGAGGAGCATGCAAGTGTTTTACAGGGATGCATTGTTCTTGTATCTGATGAACAGGCTTCAGTTGCACATCACCTGAAAGAACAACGCTTGAAGGTGGCTCTGATTAATGGAGATTTATCAGACACCTATCGCCACCTCGGCTTTAAAAGCCTAAAGGGAGTGCAGTGTGTGCGTGACCGGTCGCACTTCTCCAGTTCAAACAAAGAGGAAGAGTGGCTGGAAGAGACCGTGGCACTTCTGCTGGACCTGGAAGTGAACCTGGTAGTCGTGAGTGGGCTCGCCGGTGAGAAAGTGATTCAGCGCTGTTGCAGACGTCACATCCTGGTGGTGGACAAAGCGAAGGCTCCTGTCGTGAAGGCCCTGGCGAAGGCGACGGGAGCCGTTCCGGTGACCTACGCCACACAGCTGAGTCGGCGCTGTGTCGGCGCTGGTGCGAAGGCCGCGATATGGAGGGAGTTCCGCGGCCGCGAGGGGAAACCCTCGACCACCGTGAACATTTCCACCGCGGAGAGCAGCGAGCTGGTCACCGTGATCCTCACGAGCTGCTTGGACGGCAAGCTGCAGGCCCTGGAGGACCAGTTTTGGGCGTGCGCGCATCGTTTGCACCAAGCGCTGACGGGCAAAGTCCTCCTGCCTGGTGCCGGGGTGACGGAAATGCTCTGTGTTCACCACCTTCATAAGCGAGCGGAGCGCCAGGTCGAGCCTCGCGGAGGGACAGCAGCCCACCCGTACAGGGGGGTCGTGTTGCGCCTCATGGCAGATGGGTTAATAGATTACGTAGCCACTGTGATGGTTAACACTGGGATGTTTTCAAAGGTCAGAGCCAGGACTGCAGTGAGCCAACAACTGCAGGCGTACACAGGAAGTCAAGGCATCGCCGCAAAATTCTCCCAACTTCTCTTGGCAGGCGACCAAGACAACGGGGGAGTTTCATCCCCCGTGGAATCTGATGAAGCCATCGCGGTGAAGGTCTACGACAGTCTGGTCGTGAAGCAGGAAGTGTGGAGGAAGGCCTTAGACCTGGTTCTCCTGGTCCTGCAGACGGACGCAGAGGTCATAACGGGCATCGACCAAAAGGCCGATGGGGCACAGGGACACCTGATGCTGTTATGACCTTCATGCAACATCTAGAACTTTTATTCAGACTGCTCACAAGATGTGATTTTTTTTATGACAGGTACAAAGTGAAAGTAGAATAAAGTATTTATAGTTGTTTGTTGTTTCTTCCTTGTTCTTAATACATAGCCAAAGTGATGCAATGCTTGCGATGTGCTGCCACACGGGGGAGACAAATGATTAGACGACACATCAGTCTATCTGACTCTCATCCAACCCCATGCAGCTAAACATACTACAAAGAATCAGCATATAGTTTCTGAATGGTGAGGCTCATGAATATCCCTATTTCAAATGTTCACTTCATGTAATTTAAATTTAGATTAACAATCCAGAGTTTAAAATGTATTCACGTATATTCAAGTTTTCTTATCTTGACCTGTCGGTATTTAGAAAGACATGAGCACAGCATCTTAAATATAATAACAGGTGAAGTATGGTCAGTCCATATTTCCATTTTATTCATCATATGTCTCTTAAAAGTGCTGCACACTATCCTCATACACAGGAAATACCCTACTATTCAGTTTATTTGTGTTACTAACCAAGCGAGACTGAGCTACTTGTGCACACCTTGTGCTCTGAAAACAAATCGTGCATGTAAAGAAAAAACAATGAAGTGTCCCTGTCACGCGGTTAGGGTGGAACGCTGCGTTGCCAGTGTGTTTTTAGTCTCGGTCCTTTTATGATATTTGCCTCATGATGTGTGTGCAGCTCGGCTAACATGCTTCTCGTGGGACAGTTTCCCTGCCAGCTGTGCTGGTTTTATGAGCCGCTCTGTTGGTCATGTGTAATGGTCAGAGAGAAGGATTTAGGGTAAGTCTTCTTAGGCCGTGTTCTTTAGGAGTAACTACTACTTAGTTGTTGGAGTTGTCCAAACCTAACATTTCCCTTTGTATATGATCATTGAGAGGTCACGGCTTTGACCTTGCACTCTTTAAGACTAAATATGCAAAAGTGTAGGTCATCCTTCACTTTTTAGCAAGTTTAAAAATATAAAAGAATGACAAATGTCCACAAATTGGAAAAATAAAAAACAAACCCGAAAGCAATGACGCTTCATATGAAAGTAAAGCACACTCTTGGTTATCTTTAGACTTTTTTTTTTCTTGTGTTCCTCTTGTGCGCATCATATTTCAAAGGTGTCAGTTGAAGCAGCTTCCATTTCCTCTGAGACCAGAAAATAGCTCCGTGAAAAGAAAACGTTTACGAAGGCCGTACCAACCTTGTGGTGTCGTGAGCGGGCGAGGTGTGACATCACATAACATAAACACAACGCGAGGAGGAAATCGGAACGGAGAAGCCGGTGACACAAGTGAGAGTTCAGGGCGAGTGCAGGCTTTATGGTCTGCCCCGTAAACTTCACACGCCTGGAGATTAAACATGTCCAGGCCTCGGAGTTGAGTGGTTTCTCACTGACAGGAAAGGCTGCTCATTACATTTTGGGCATATTCAAAGTAAAACATAAATAACTATTTTGTTTGGTATTTGTTTCGTTTATAAAAAAAGAAAGAAGAAAAATAGTGATTCATAAAACATTTAACTCCCGATATTCACAAAACAACCAATGTAAACGAAGGTTTATCTGCAGCAGGACGTCCTGTGGAACTCAAAGGTCCTTCGGGTTTGGGAACAGGTGCCATACTGATACCAGGAATCTATTTTTAGATACAAACTGCTGGCAAACCACACATCTTGTTTTATTTTTCTCAAGCCAAACATCCGACGTGTTAAAGAGCTTTAGTGCTCAAACAACGGTGGTGTAGGTCTCTTCTCACATTCTCTGTGTCCCCTTTTCCCCTTTTGGATCTGACAATTCACGGTGCGTGATCAATCCGTTGATGATGGTTTTGTTTGATCCGTTTCAGGGTTCTCTGCAACAAGCGCATGAGTGCTGCTGAGCGGTGGGGTGCACCTCGTGGAGCGTTTGCATGTGGTCAAAAGCCCCAAATGAGCATCAACAGGTGAGCGGTCCCCTACTTGTTCTTACATTTGAGTAAACATACATTATGGACGTTGTGAATAATCAGTAATGTGGAAATGATGCAGTGATTGAAAATGATCCTACAGTGTGAAAGAAAACACTGACATAACAGATATTCATGTATATTTGTGTTGACTGTAATATTATCTGGCATCTAGTCTCGCTTTTTTATTGAAAAGGGGAATTCCTAGCATGATATTTGGTGGCAAAAATTGCTCCGCTAAAGTTTTGGTTTTTCAATAAAATGTCCTAAAGCGGACAGAAGCGTTCAGGGAACGTCTGAGGGAAAGGTCTGTGAATGAAAAGGGTGCTTTTTAAGATATATATATTTCCCCTTGATAAGGATAATTACTGCATTTTAATTGTACTGTAAATAATAGATATACCTCCCTGTGTCTTTGGTTTCTACATTGACACAGTTCCAGGGAATACATTCTCAGGATGTTATCCTAATAAGCCATCTGAACCCTTCCTGTTGGACCACAAGTCTTACTACTGCAAGTCTCCGGTCTTAGTCACTCATTCGGCCTGGCCGGATGTCAGATGTTTCACTGACCGGTTTCGAGCGGGTGTGGGTGAGGATGGTGTGTGTGTGGGGGGGCCACCAACATGACGTCAACCGAGAGCACAGCTGACTTTCTATGAGTCCAGCACGAGTTTCAGATGCGGTCAATTTTACCCAGAAGCCCAGACCAGTGACTGCCTTTTTATTTGTTGTTGGCAAATGGACGGCCTGCTAAAAATAAAAAACTAAATCCTGCACGAATAAGTCCCGACACTGATCCTCCACTCATTCATGATGCAGGCTTTTCATCTCAAGTCTCACATCATTGTTTTTTTACTTCTGAAAAGCGCTGTTGTTTTTTTACATCTCTCTTTTCTTGCTCTTTTAAATCAGGACCGTATGAATGGAAACGCTGGTTCTCGGCTCACATGCCCGCCGCTGCTCTTGGCGCTCTGAAGGGTCTCACTGAGTCCACGTCCCCCTCCTTGTACCTCCTCAACTTCTGCCGGGTTGGTTGGTTAAAGCTGTGAGCATTAGTGGGCGTGTGTGTGTGTGTGTGTGTGTGTGTGTGTGTGTTGGTGCTCCTAGAGCGCATGCGAACTGAGGCCCAAAGGGGAAAGCCTTCCACACAGATCTAAGCCAGCTGCCCTGATTTAAACACTTCATTTGCAAGAGGAGAGGAAGCGCGGGGGAATCCGCATGCTCTCGGCGGGCTCAGAGTACGCTGGCAAAGCCGACAGAAAACCAACGTACGAGCAGCTACTGATGGTAGATTGAGACGTTTAACTGGCATTTAGGAGTCCTTCTGCCTCCGAACCCTCAGGAGTCAAAGGGCACTTGCTGCCCTGAGAGAGTGTGTGGAGGAGAAGTGACCTCTGGGGTGAACCAGGACCGGTTTGTGTGGAGGAGGGAACAGGCAGCAGCAGCAGTCGGTGGGAGGCCACGGTGGGGCTCCTGCACCGCTCCAGAAGGAGACGAAGCAGTCGCCCGGGAAGCGGGGAAAGAGGAGGATATGGCCACGGGAGAAATCACAACACTTCCCTCAACACCTGAAGACGGAGGCAGCGGCAGCTTCCCTCCCGGGGGCTTCAAGGACCCTAAAAGGCTGTACTGTAAAAACGGGGGCTTCTTCCTGAGGATAAGGACCGACGGGGGTGTTGATGGAATCCGGGAGAAGAGCGACCCCCACAGTAAGTACTTCCAGTCTTCTGCTTTGCACAGCACACAAAGCTTCTTTATGCTCTCTTTCTCCTTTTTTTCCCTTCTTCTTTCTAACATGAAACAGGGAAGTGAGAGTGAAGCAAAAACAACATCATGGAGGAGCGATGTGAGTTTTCCAGCTCACCGAGGTTCATCCTCCACATTGTAAACACGGGAATGCGTGCAGGCCGTTACTTCTGGAAAGTCTAACAACTGCAGTTTAAGAAAAGCAAACGTTTCATAATCAACGGGGACTTTGACAGAGTGTGTGGGATGTTTTTAGTGAGCAAGGTTTCACGTCACAACCAAACATGGAGTTAAAAATCCCCAATGAAGAGATCCCTGCCAGTGTTTGAGGAAACACTTCTCTTGTGTTCTCCGTTAAGTCGGCAACTTTACCGCGCTCTTTTGGCCTTTGAACTGGGATACCCCTCGGTGCCCCTGCGCTACTGATTGCTTCGTAGTGTGTGTCTACAGTTGCATCAGTAAGGGGGAGGAGGAGGAGGAAGGAGGACGTAAAGGAATTGGGGGTTTCAGAGGAAAAACATGTGTACTGTCCAAGATGCAGTGTGATATTTCAAGCAGGTGTGTCCAAACTAAAGCCTGATATGGAAGCCGGTCAAGGCGAGAGGAGCTATTTTTAGGATAATTTAATTACCTTCAGTCAGACTTATTTGTGAAACAAACATAGAGTCACCTTGTTGATGTGAACGATTAGTTTGTTATTGTCAAAAAAAAAATATCCACAATGAGTCACTGAACAGGAACCGGTATTAATCATTTAGCTTTTCCGCATAATGTTTTCTCACAGTTAATGTGTCATCAATGGTCCTTTTGTCAAGGTTGAGATTGGCCCGCCAACTTTTCGGACTTTAACGTATCATACCTGCCAGTTAGTCTTGGAAACGTTCGTGAGAAATGTTGCCCAATGTTGCCCAAGGATCCACAAAGGGAGGGGACTGATCCTTTCTGTAATTTACCCTTAAAGCAACAAGTAACACTGTCCTTGCAAAGCTCTGGCATGGGAGGTTACAAAGGCTACACGTGATAAACTAGAGCACCCCATCTGCATTAGCGCACATGCAAATGGGGGGCTGTGCCTGTGTGTGCCATACGTTGCCACAAATTGTTGCCATAAGGGCAATTACAGAAAGGACCACATGGTACAGAGACATGTGGACACAATATGACCAGTAGCCAGAAGACCTCAATGCACGATCGGATCTATTGCATATTTAAATTTGTTTTCAGAGTAGAAGATCTGTGACATGAATTCCCCAGGCAGCCGTCTTAACTGTCGACAGATGCTCGTCTATCTGGAGTCTCAATGTGGATTCGTCTGATACAGATCACCTTATTTACCTTACGGCGGCCCCTGCTTCCTTTTGGGTGGTTTTGGTTTCATGCAAAGTATGCTCTGTTGGCGAGCAGTGACGCCTCTTGAAAGAGAACGTGGAGGTGATTTTGGTGCATCTGCGTAGAGGCCAACAGGTACTGTGTGCTCTGGCTCAGCCACACTGTAATGCTACTGTTTGGTTTGGTGGCAAGCAGTTAGCTCGTTGATGGTGTTTCATTCACCGACTGCAGAAATATAGGGTCTGTTTATGCAGTCCCCAGAGTAATAATAAAAAGGAAATAACCAAAATGCATGATCTGTAAGCAAAATCTAAGCCACATGAATCAATATTTCCCACCAAGTCTGCACTTTGAGGATGCATATAAGGCTCCTTTTAACTCACTATTCTCTGCAATTTTACGACAAATTTAGTGTTTGAGTCACCCATCGGTGCTGCAGCAGCAGGCAACTGTTTGTAGTGAGCGAGCTGTGATGGACCCACTGCACGCTACCTGCCCAGCACCAAACCACAGACGTTAGCAGCCGGGCAGCTGAAGAGCCAGATATTGTTCTCAGGAGTTAGTGGAGACCAAGACCGAGAGTGAATGTCAAACAAACACATGGAGCTTTGTGTGACCATTGATTTGCTAACACATTAGCTTCAACAAGCCCTAGGCCCCTTACAGGTCTCTTTACTTTAAGTATTAATAAATCATGATCTCGGATTCTTGTTTTGTTTGTTCTTGGTTTGTTTGCTGTGGAAGAAGTTTTCTCTTTCTGTTTGGTGCTAGCAAGCTAATCCGCAGTCTTCCCTCCGCTATACACAACATTACATGTCCTCTAGCAGGAACTGTCGTAGATTTGATATTGAAAAGCACAAACCATCCTCACTGTGATCAGTTTCCTGGGTTGCTGGAAGGTTGTTGTGCGAAAGGGGAGTTGAAAGATGATACCTCTGAAAGAAGCATAACTCATTAAAGAGATCAATGGGATTCAGTGTAGCTAGCATGTTGATGTACGCAACACAGCACTAAACATGCCACGAGCAGACTACCACTCATCTGTGTTTTGTTAATGTTGTTCACTGTCACATTGAACCTTTATTTCCTTCAGTAAAGCTTCAGCTTCAGGCGACCTCAGTGGGGGAGGTGGTCATCAAAGGAGTCTGTGCTAATCGCTATCTGGCCATGAACAGAGACGGACGGCTGTTCGGAGTGGTGAGTAAGCCAGAGCACCGTCTTTCTGACAAACGTTTAAAGTGTTTATGTTCTGCAAAGTGTTTTTTGAGATCACTCCCGACGCCATAAAAATCATTAAGCATCATTTGTGCGTACCAGCGCTCACTGGATGTCTTCTGTCTTTTCTCACAAGCAGCATTGAGGCCGCCGCGCTTTGGAAACCCAAATATTTACCAGCCAGCCGACAAGAAACCCTCCCATGCGGGGAAATAATTAAGTTGATACATTTGTCATAGTCAGCGCTCAGAATAAAAAAATAAATTTAAAAAAGGTTTGCCACAACATTGCAAGAGGCCAAGGTCAAGCTGCAGACGTGTGAGATTCAGAAAGACACACAAACAGTGCAGTATCTCTGCAGCTAGCTCTGACCAGACTTTGGTCTTTTTGTCTCTGCAAAACCAAAACAACAAGAAGCGATATTCAAATTCCCATTTAATTCTCCAAGGCTCACCTGTCATGGGTGATGGGAAGGTGGAGGACTGAGCAGTACAGTAGTCAGTCTGAGAGACAAAAGATATTCAAGGAGTTGCATCCAATGATGGATTGGTTGATAAAACAGTTTAAAGTCAAAGTTGTGAGACGATTCTGAAAACAAAAGTGATGGAGAGACTTGACACGTGATGTTAGAGGAAGAAGAACTTTCTCATTGAACTTTTGCATAAAACGTCTGTCTGCTGCTTTTAGTCGCTCATTTATCATCTGATTAGCTCAAGAAACACGCAGTCCAAGTTGGGAAGGGGCCGACGCCAGCTGGGCAGTGGACGTGTGAAGCGATGTGGTTTGGTGGTCGTGAAAGCTCGTCCACAGTCCATGTAATTGGCGAGAAGCGCTTCCTCTCTAATAAGGAAGCCGCAGCCGGCACCACCCAAAAGGCTCTGCTCCGACTTGTGTTTAGGAAGTCATGAAAATAAAACACAAGATACTAACGCTCCTCTAATTAGGCATATGGAGTGAGGAAAAAAAAGAGGGAAAAAGATTAACATTTGTTGCCAAAGAAATAACACATTCCCGTCTAATTAAGCACCAAGACTTGGTTTTGCATTTTTATCTCGAAGCAGAAGTCATATATTAGATATTTTATAATATAAGTGACCACTACTACATCATTTGGTACAGTGATTTGTTCTGCTGTACAAGATTGGACTTATTTTCAACATCTATTCCACCTTAAACCTTTTGACAAAACAACGTTCCAGATGGAAAAATACAAAATGTCAGCTTTTGGCGCCTTTTTATTTTTTTTGCTTTCAACTCAGTAATTGGACTTTATACATATGTTCATATCTTTACCAGCCATGTTGAGGCTCGTACTGGCTTGGGTGATCAATGGTTCAGGCATCTGTCGCTGTGCAGTCCCGGTCAAGTCAATACAGGAAGTAAAACAAAAGCCTCGTGTTGGACGGTTCACCTCCAGGTTTAATGTTTAATGCTGAAGACAAACACCGAGTAGAGGAGTAATAACCTCCCTCGTCACGCATTGCTTCCTTTGTAAAAAATAAATGTCTTTACTGTATGTGTGTTAGACACAGAGCTGAAACTATTTTAAACCAACAGTCTCCTTCAAAATAATAAAAAGTGGCATTGAGCTCTGGATGTTTTTTTATGCGCACATTTAATGTCATAAATTGTCATTATTACACATTTTCTCCCTTTCCAATAACATATATTACACAAATTCAATCAAATGTCATCCAAACACAATAAAACAACGTGGAAGTCCACTGACGTTCACGAGCAGAGAGGATTATAAGCAGGTTGGAAAGAAACACAGTCTCATTCATATTAAACCGTGCAGACGAAACAACCTCCACTTTCCTTCCGTTGAAGTATTAAAAAGTACTTTTTACAGTTTTCTGACATTTCCTTTGCAAAGTAAGTGCCTCTCGTCGGGAGAGCAGGTCTCTGTCCAGAAAGCAAAAGGCTCAACATTTAATCCCCCCTTTCCTGTTTGGACCCGCTGACCCCTCCCAGACATCCAGCAGAAGTAAATCCAGCACACTGAACACTAACTCTCCCTCTGTCTTTAACTCCAGAGACGGGCAACAGACGAATGCTACTTCCTCGAGCGGCTGGAGAGCAACAACTACAACACCTACCGCTCCAGGAAGTACCCGAGCATGTACGTGGCGCTGAAGCGGACCGGCCAGTACAAGTCGGGAAGCAAAACGGGACCGGGTCAAAAGGCCATTCTTTTTCTTCCCATGTCCGCCAAGTGCTAGTCTGACCGAGAGGCGACGGAGAAGAAGAAGATGTGACGGCAATGAAGACAAAGTGTTGCATCGACGTTGCCCAAAAATAGCTGTGATGCTTTCCGACTGTTTCCTCCCGAACGCGTTTCTTGCTCAGCTTTTACTTCCACTCAGTGGCACCCGCTCACACCGCGGCCGCTTCCCAGTGAAACCAGGCCTTTTTTTTTTTTTTTTTACTGGTGCCTTGCTCAAGTGCGGCAGTGTTCATGTGACCCACGCAGGCCTTCCCTCTCTGGCCGAGGGGTTTAAAGCAGCAACCTTGTGACAACGCTCCCCCTTCCCACCGTCCAGCTGTTGGATGTTTTAGCTGCTAGAGGCATATCATAACTTTAGACATCAGCTACGTAACTCATTTTAGAATATTGTGATATCTTTCAATGAGGAAAAACCAAGCACACTAAAATCAAAACCCAAAAGCACGACTTAAATATCTATATTTCTAATTATTTGACACTACCCGGCACACTTAGAGGTCACTCAACAGATTACCTGAGCTTGTTTTTTGATTTGAAAATTCACGTTGCATGGCACCGGAGCAACACTTTTTATTTATTAGTACGAGATAAAAACGCCATAAAAGGCAGTTAACTTAAAAAATAAATTAAAAAAAGGTGATTTTCTCATTCTCTGACCTGTCAGCCAATATGAATATTGCAACTACACTCTCCAGTACACGGTCAGCCCGTTCCCTGTTTAACAATACAGCAGAATGAAGAACACTCCCTTTAAAACAAATAATTTAAAGAAATCTGCTTGGTAGCCAACGCTGTCCAACAGATGTGGACTTCCAACATGGCCGCCAAAAAGAGTGTTAAATGAACCGTATCAAACTCTGTTGCAGGCGCCACAGTGGTGTATCTTTTGTTTCCTGGTACTTTTCCACCACATTTCTTCAGAGGTCACAGCTTGTGTTAAAAACAACACACTACAAACTTAACTCCAGCCATAAATACACTTTAAATATGAGCGATACTGACGGCCCCACGCCAACATAGCTCGCTAGCACTTCATCTGCCTGTGGTACAGCTGGTAAAACATCCCCGAATACACGGCTGGAAGCTCCTCCACGGGGAGGTCGATCTCCCCGAAGCCGCGCTCCAGGCCGCGCAGCAGCAGCCGGGCCACGCGCGACGTGATGGGCGTCGTCTGGTCGGTCTTCGCCAGCTCGGCGAGGTCCAGCCACTCGCAGCGCACGCACTCCTGCGTGCAGAAGTCGATGTCGTAGCTGAGCGGGCCGAGGCGGCAGATGATGTACATGTCCGACATGCCGAAGGCGCCGGGGTGGTTGTGCTGCTGCCGGATGCTGAGCAGGGACCGGAACTCAGAGCGGATGCCCGTCTCCTCGAAGACTTCACGGACCGCCGTGACACCTGAGAGGAGATTCATTAACGAAAATATGTTTAAAAAAAGATCTTGTTAGTCACCTTGACGGATGAATATATATCTTTTTTTTTGTTTTTGTGGTAAAACAAACATTTGACGCTGCTTTTGTTTGGGGGGAGAAGGGCATGATAATAATATTAAAGCTGCTTTTAAATGTTAAAATAAAGAAAAAAAGAGGTGCGTCTGGAGAAGCTATCTTAGTGTCTATATATTGTGTGCCTTACGTTGTGTAGAGTTCAAATGACTGTATCATCACACTAGATCGTTCTGTATTAGTCCGTTGAGCTCCACACTCACCAATATTTTCTCCTGGATCCGACAAGCCTCCGGGGAACTTCCAAGCATTCTTTGTCTGAAAGACGAGGGATGAAGTTAACGTTCAACATCCGCTGTGATAGATGGCACTGCTGTAAAAACGTATCTTAGAGTTGTATTGACATTTATACTTCAAAGAAATGTTCATTCTAGTCTTGTTTCTAATCATGAAATCAGTGTCGTTGAGTTTTAAAGTCACTTGTTTCCTGCAAGTCCTTTAAATCATCGACATGGTCTTAAAGTCTAACTCTTTTTGTGTGTTTGTTTTTCTTTTTGAAGAAAATCACAGCAAGTAGTAGATGATGTGTTGAAAAGGATCCTTTGTATGAACTATAACACAGGCAGATGTTTAATGTTTCCAAAAAACTGTTTCACCACTCGATATTTAATAATAGTATGCTGCTGGTTAAGTTATGATGTCAGTGTTGTGTATATATTTGTGTAGTTAGTTAAAGAATTTTGTATGCAGTGCTTTTTCTTTTTCTCAAGAAATGACATTTCATCGTCTATATATTTTCTTTGTTTGGCAAATCTTTCCGTGAGGAACACAGATGCACTACAGCATTTATTTTCATGTATTTCTGTTGGATGCCGTATCTAAATGTGCTGTTAAGAAAGTAATAAAGGGATTTTGTTTAACTCTAATCTGTGTGGTTTTTCCAGAGTAGAAACGTTTAATCCAGAGCTAAATGTGAAAATAATAACACACAAAATCATGCACAAACTGTTGCTTAATCTAGCGGGAAATGACGCGACCTTTCAGACCTCTGGGGGAGCGGTCGGTCGGCTTTGGGGCTGATGTGAGAGTGATAGCGTCCTGGTTTCTTTTCAGGAAGTCCGTAACCCTCCGTGAGCTCTGAACTGGGCTCGCAGGCTGCCAGAGACTCGGCTGCCAAGAGCACAAACTCTTACTGTAGAAAGCCCGTTTCCAGTAAACAGCTCGATGGGGAGGAGGAGGAGGAGGAAGAGGAGGAGGAGGAAGAGATAAAAACTCTTGCCACACTTTAAGGCCACTAACTGTTTCCCTCTGCTTCCACTAAGACACACGATATGCTCAGAAGACTCCCGGCTGGCAGACATGTTTGTCTTCTGTCAGTTCTGTGTTATGTTTGAGTCAGGTTTTACAGTCACCATGAGTTTAATGCATTCACATTCTTATTGTGTAGAGATACAACATGTCGGGGGAAACTATGACACACTGTCCCGTCTTGTCAGATGTCTTCACATAGATTTGGTTTGACTGACATTAGGCCATGTTGTGATCAAGCCTGCTTCTGGGTTGCAGTACATTATCAAAACTGATTATTTTCCCCCCAGCAGACATCTGAACTCTGAAACTTCCCTGAGCGAGACAATCTCTAGTTTTCATTATCTGTGGAGCTCTGGGTTCACAACTCCCCGGAGCAAGACATTTATTTCATCTTTAAACTAATTGTTTTGTCCAGTCGAGAGTCAAAGCCCCAAAAATGTATTTAATTACTAACAACATAACACACAAAGCTATTTCTCCATGCAGACAATAATACTTTCATCAATATTATATTTTAGTCTGTTTTTTGGTCAAGAAACTCCTCATTTCCATTATCCTATTTTCACCTTTGTAAGTCTTTCATGGCAGCTTGTGGTGAAGGGCTTGTGTACGTGTGTGTGCATAAGATCTGCTGTGTGTATCTTGTGTCACAGGAGTGTGCCCAACGCCGGGCAGTTGAAGCTTTAGCAGCAGCAGTGATGACATGTGGTCACATGACAACATGTGATGTTTGATTGCAGTACAGGAGCTGCTGCCGCTACCTGAATGTTAGTTTTCTTACTTGAGAAATTACAAAAAGCACACTTTGTGCTCTCGTACTTTATATCTCAACACATAATTGCTTTTCCAAATTGCGGCATCATGGTTGGAATCTTGTTATTTAAATATTATTTTTTTAAAGAGCCCAGTTGTGAGTCGGCCTCACAGCACCACAGCGGGGCTCTGTGAGGGCGGACAGACACACACACACACTCACAGAACATCGTGCTCGTGTAAACACCCCCGTGTTTGCTTGATGGCAGCTAATGTTGCGCGACGCTTCATCAGCTGCCATCAAGCTGCAGCTGAAGACGCCTCTTCAGCTGCAGCTGGTCTGAGCTTCACTGGCTCCACTTGTTTGTTTGTGTTTACTGTGTACGGAGCAATCAGTGTGTAGTGCGCAAGAGATGCTCAACTAGCTGCCATAACGTCAAGACTTTTCTTTTTGAGAAATGTGACGAGCTGTCAGCAGTACCTGATATAAATAATCACAGCTGTGTGCTCGTAGAGGCTATTTTCAAATGCTGCTTTCAGATTGGGGAATAGCCTAAAGTCATCTTTATTTCTACGTCACTGTCTCCTGGAGGAAAGAGCTAGACTACAGCTAACGCAATACATTCATGTAAAATAAAACTACCATCATTATTTAATTTAATTAACATGGTCTATCTATATTGCAATGATGAATATATATATTAGAAGTTAACGTAAGGAAAAGCAGTTTGTAACAGTACAGAGAAACGTTCACCTTGTTTCTGTCTTGGACCACGATAACCTTTCCATTCGATTCATCAACGACTGCACCTGCCAAAACAAAACAATCAATCGATCAGACTCATTTCATATATTTTGCATATTCTGTCCCCCGTACACAAGCTGGTTCACATTTTGCACTGAAGTATTTACTGTGAGAACAATAAAAAAGGACGTGTTGGCAGTCTAATTCAAAAGGGAACAGCGAGGATGGACACAACATACAACCTGCAGCTCAGGGAAGCAAAAAGCCTCGCTTATTTTAGATTTTCTTCACATGTTGCTGCTGTTAACGATTAATAAAGTCCACACAGACAAGTGTGCGGTCCTAAAAATCCTTCAACACATTACGTGGGGCGACATCAGAACTCATCCGAAGGCTTCAGAGGCTACGCCCGTTCTGATTGGCTCTTGATGGGCGCTATGCGTTCACCGGCCTGCCGTTTGCTGGGCCGACGGGCTTTGTGGTCATCAGAGCGGTTTGACGGATGAGAATAGAGAAAGTGAGCCAAAGCAGAGCAGCTGTGGGCCCGAAAGAAATAACAAAACAACAATGAGCTGAAAACCTCTAAATATGCTTAGTGGAGGGTAGATGTGACACCTTTCACCTTTAGGTGTTCATGGGACGGTGAGAAGAAAATTGACTGGAGCCGCTTCAACGGCAGCGTCACATTTAGAGAGAATATGGACCAACTAGCTTGTTTTTCCAAAAATATATGGACTACATAGGCAAATAGTTGCAGGATATTAAAGTGTGAACCAAACATCCACTAACGCCTGAGAACAGTTAACGTCTTCACTCTCGTAACAGAGTCCCAGTGACTCAGCGGTACTTGTGAAAGATGTGGACGTCCCACTTCACCATTAACATATTGTATTATTTCAGCACGTAGTGACGAAGAGAGGCAGCTATGTGCTGCTGACAGGTCCAGAGGAGGAAGAGGAGAAGGAGGAAGGAAAATGGGCCACTTTCTTTTCCGGTCGCTCCGTCTGACCGACCGGAGACGGGCCGCCTTCAATGAATGTCACAGATGTGTAAAAAGAGGGATGGGTCGTCTTAAAAAGGCCCGACTTGGACTTCCAAGTGGAAAGTGATGTCATCCTCAATCCACCAAGGCCCGCCTGCTGCTGACGGAGGCTGTCATTAAGTAGCCTTCGGTGTAGGGAACAAAATGCTCACACGGAGCAGCAGAGGAGAAAAAAAACATTAATTATGAGACAAAAAGACCGGAGGCAATCATCACATGGGAACCCTGGGTTCTCCAGTAAAAAAAAATAAATAAATCTGGCAATCGATTGAGGTCACAGCTGGTTTCTGAGCCTTAACAAAGTTTGATGTCTACTCCTCGTTCATCTTTCATGTCGGCTTCTGATTCCTGGTTTTGCCAGTAATTACAGGGGCCACATGAGGTCACGATGCTGATCGACAGTCCCTCCAGATCACCAGACCACGTCCAGAATGCAATCAGTAAAGTTTCCATGTTAATGATGCAACTTTGTTGAGCCCAAATTCATTCCTGCAGACTCAGTGATGACCGCTGGCGTGAGCACAGATCCACCGCTGGGGACTTATCTCTTGTCCAGAAGTGGAATTAATTTACGTCATTTTGTTGTTTTCTTGGAATTTCTTGACCCTCTCCTGTGAGGTCAGAGGTCAAGTGCAGTTTGAAGGATTTTAGCTTCGTACTTCGGCAAGACAGATGTGGACTGTATGTATGCTGGCAAGTTAACCTGCATCCTCTCAACTGACCACCAGGGGGCGACTCCTCTGGTTGTATAGAAGTCTATATAAATGACTCTCCTTCTCTCTTGATGTATTCCCTCAGTAAACATTGTAAACAAGGCTTTAGTCTCAATCTCTTGTTTCAAGTCTTCTTCAATACAGCAATGTGGTTTATTTAGTAAATGAACAATGAAACATAGGTCCATAAATGATAAATTGTGGTCCATAAAGCAAGGTATACTTTGGAGCAGTGGTTTTCGTTTTTATTTCGTCACGCAAATAATTTGCCATTGTTGAGCGTCTGAACTAGTGCCTGGCCTTGTAATGAAATACTCTTCCATTTGAGTAGGTTGTACGATAATTACCATCCACATATGCTGTATTATGCTACAATGTAATATTTTATAACTTTCTTTGGTGTCCCGCAGGATTTTTTTTAATTGTAGAAAATGTGCCGTGGCTCTAAAAAGGTTGAAAAAAACTGCTTTAGAGCATTGGTTTTAACCTTTTGTTCATTGACGTACCGCCTGTGAACATTTAAACCAAGTGATTTTTGGTTGGAAAACAAAATGTAATACACAACGCCGTGCCATCAGGTTGTGATTTGATATGGAAAACATACAATTCAGTTTCATCAATCTCATCAACTTAAACTTATATTGTATTGAATATTCATCAAATAACAATTTTGAAAGGATTTTTAAATGGATACTCATTTTAACTATATCTAAAATAAATCTCACCTACACCCACAGGGCTTCACGTACCCTCATTTGAGAACCACTGCTTTAGAGCCTCTGGGAGTTTTACGCCCATGTTTTACTCCCATATAATGAATAAAATGCGTTGATCCGACCAAATAAGTATCAGATCAACTAAACATCAGATTTCAGATTCCTAACCTCAGGGCCATCATTGTTTATACCGGAGGGGGGGAAAACCAAAAAAACCCTCCAAACTAAAGGATGTTCTGGACATGTTCTGACATGCTTCAAGTGCAGCCACTGTTAAGAAGTGTGTCATTTTAGACAATATGCTGCCCTCTGCTGGACGATCAGAGACACTTTAAGGTTGTTTCCTCCTCCTCTTCCTCCTCCTCCTCCTCCTCTTCTTCTTCTTCTTCTTCTTCCTCTTCCTCTTCCTCCTCTTCCTCCTCTTCCTCCTCCTCCTCCTCCTCCTCCTCCTCCTCAGCAAAAAAGGCAGCAGAGTAGCTGACGAGTACTACAAATAATTCTTGGTTAGACAAGATGATCTTAATTTAAATTCACATCTAATTTCCAGTGCGTTCAGCTGCATTTCATGGTCTTCATCAGATCCGTGATAAACATCATCTGCTGTCGTAGAAAGCTCTGCGAAAAACTCGCGGCTATGGACCTTTTTCTTTCAGGTCATATCATTTTGTGTCAAACTCCCTCTACTTCTAAAGTCAAGAATAATCACGCAGGCTAAACATTTTTGGGAAATCTCTACCTGCCACTCCTATTTGGTGGGTCGCGAACCCCGGCAGCCGGCTCTCTCCGTCTCCCAACCAGAGGGCCAGCACGGCGTGGTCGTGTTTGGCGTGATGGAAGGTGAAGCCGTGGGTGGAGGCGGCGGCGGCACAGCGGCTCAGTGAGATGGGCACCCGGAGCCACACGGCGACTTTCCCCTCCGCTTTCCACAGCGCCAGAGAATCTATGGAGTACATAAAGGTTCACCAGGATGGACAGACTTTAACACACAGTATGATTAAGGCTGTTGCTGCTTTTTTAAATAACAAACTGCAGAAACAGACAGGAAACTGAAGATTGTAGTTTTGATGCTTAACCTGATTTGGAAGGCAAATGGAAAGAAGAGAGGGAGAGAAGGATGACAAGCAGCACAGACAGTTTGGCAGAAGTAGCCTGAAGGGTAAGGAAGCAGATCACTCAAAGTGGAAGGTTTCTGGATCGAATCCCAGGCTAAATGCAGGCAGGACTCATGTGGTGCTGAAACAATTAAACTCTAGAAATACATCACCAATTTTGATAATCGACCATTCATACATCATCTATGAATTAAACAGCCAAGGTATTTTGCTTTCAGCTAGTATATAATAAAGTTCCCTTTTTAATGATGTAAATTAAATATCTTTAAGGTTTCGGACTTTTAATCCATACAAAAAAACCTAGTAGAGACGGTTTCACTTTTTCGACTGTTTATTATTTAACATTAAACAATTATAAAAAATTACTCAATATATATATATATTTTTAAAAAGTTAGTTTCTGACATAATACATTTGAAAACGTTTAATTTTCAGGTAATGCTCTCTTCTTTCCCTTTGCTGGTAAAAGAGGGTAAATGACTAAATGACTCAAATCTATAATGAACATTTGTTTTTAGCTAACTCCATCCAATAACTGTATAAAGTAGCCAGTGACACCTGGCTAAGTTAGACATTTAGGGCCACGCTTGCCCTGCCAGCATCCACGCACCTGCATCTTCTTTAACGCACGCGCGGCGCGGCGCGGCAGCTGACCGCTGTCGCTCGCGCGCACACGCGTCAAAGCCTCCTGTTCCAGTTCGTGCATGAAACTCATATCAGACTCTGAGGCCACCAACCGTGAAGCAATCTGCTGAACAAGTCTTCGCTGATGTCCACCGGCAACCCGACGTCCGCCAGGTCCACTGTCACGCCACCGAATCGGTCCACTTTGCCCGTCAAGGCGCCGCCGCTGCCCGTTACTTTGTGCAGTTGAGAACGAGCTGCGACGCACGAGACCGCTCGGACGGCTGAGCGCGCGGGACACGACGCCCCGCGGCAAAGCCGTCCGAGTCTCGCCAAGGGAAAGAGCTTTAACGCGGAGGCGGACGCAGCCATGTCACTGTGCGAGCATATGTACCCGTTTGAAAGGCAACTTTAGCTGGAACTGGTTGTCCAATTTCCAACCGGCAACGTGAGAACAGTACGGTTACGTAAATATCCGCCCCGGACGTTGCATAAATACCGTAATGCTCATGTAAAGTAGCACGAGGAGGCGCTTGCGGTGCTGCGCCAAACCCCATTCAGATTTCTTACTATTAAGCTAGTCAATACGGAAACGCTTATATTGCCAGTATTCACGTTGTTTTTAAATGGTCACTAAGGTATGGTTTTTAATTCGGCTGACAAATCTACCAATTATTCCCTTTTAAACGGGTTAAATTCAAACTTTGACATGTTTTTACGGTTTGTTGTGTTCGTTGGCGGACTTACTACAAGACGTCATCTGGCTCGGAGAAGCTAACAAGATATCCAGACTAAAGCGTGGAAAACTATGAAAACACGCACATTGACATATTGGTTTAATGCCGAATTTCAGACTGCATTTGATTGATGTTTGCTTTTCCCTTTAATAATACATAAACGTATTTCTACTCACTGGTATCAAATAAACAATACATGTTTTTCAACCATATTTTGTATAACTTTTTTTTCCAGGCTCTTGAAGTTAATGTGTACAACTTAAAACAAACCCTATTTTAATTGTTTGTTCGCAATTTTATTTCCAATTTTAATTGAAGCAAAATGGGAAGGTTTTAAAATGCAATCAAGGCAAAAATAATAAAGGATACCGCCTGCCGTAAAATACGCGAGGCTTTACGGTAACAGGGGGGCGGGGCTAAACTCCAACCAGGAAGTTTACAACGCCGCTCCATGTTTACACATGTTTGAGCTTTCACGTGGAGGAGATTTTCACTTATTAAAATGTCGTCAAAGAAAAATAAAAGCAAATCTAAAAGAGCGAGTGAAGGAGACAGTTCACTGTTATTGAAGGAGACCTCGAGTGACTCCTCCAACCTGCAGACACCCGGTCACGAGGGAGGAAAGTGCACGAGTTTAAACAGTAACTCGTTTACTGTCATCGATTTCATTGACAAAGGTACGTGTTTGGCGCTTAAACACTAACGTGTAACAGGCTTTGACACAGTTGTAGGGGAGGTAAGATGTACGGCGGTGAAGGTGGACGATCCGCCATCATTTCAGCTGCTCTCAGTGATGCTGGTAACTCACCGTTACCTCGAGACGCACGTTTCAGAGTGTTGTCTCTCTGCTGAAGCAGATTGTGCTGAGTGAGGATTGTAGATGGTGTTCATCCACATTTATTGACACAATTCATGTGCTACGTTCTTTTTTTTTTGCATGAAAAGAGCACTGTGTGAAATCAGTTTTGACTGGTGGATCAAAATAAATGTTTATTTTTTCATTCAAAAGGTATGATCAGGAAATAAGATGCATTTTCAGTCAGTACTTTAAATGAAGTAGTTACACTAAGTCCCATTGAGACAAACTACAACTTTAAAAGTATTCTTTACATATTCACAAAGCAATACATTAACCACATAACTGCTTCTACTCTTGATCCCTAGGAGCAAATACTACTTCACTTTTATTCAAGGACATCTGAATGACATGCTATTATTTATTTTAATCCACATAATATATATTTATGTATTATTTATTTCCCTTATAGCCGACGACAGAACACCTAAAAGTTGCAGATCAACTTTTGTCCAGCTGAGCCTCAATTCGATGAAGTCAGCCGGCGTTTGCCTCGGGAGGCCGGTCCTGCTGACGAGTCCTACGGGACGACAAGAGGTGTCCTCTCTCTTCTTTCCTCTCCTCGCCAGCTTCTATGACAGACATGTTGAAAACAGCTGCGTTTTTATTTTAAAATCTTCACTGATTAACATGTGAAAGGTGAAAAGCTGTTTTCCGTTAGTGTCCATCTGACCTTTTGAGTCGATGAATCGTTCCTCTTCTCGGGATGCCATCTGCCTTCACTTTTTACCCACCTTTAAAATACATTTTCAGCTTTGAATCCTCTTTTAATAACCTGCCTACCTTCCAGGTGTGTTCAGGTTGGCCGGTCGTCTCCTTTCCTGGTGGAAAAGTGGGTCTTCAGAAATGTGCAAGGAATAACCTCAGAGTGAAGTCTGGGGACGAGGTGACGCTGCACCCACTGACGGGCCCTGTGCTCCGGGCTGAGGAGGTGCTTCTCTCCAACAGGTGACACCGTCTGGCTCTCATTGAGGTCAAACATATTAAAGTATCATAATCACACTGTACCTACTGTTGTATTACATTATAGTTGCTTGTTTTTACGATGTAAACATAGATAAATAGTTAATATAATTGAAGGTTATAATGTTTGTGGTAAAACATTTTTTAAGAAGTTGTGTGTTGAACTTAGTTTCTGAGGCTGAAG
The DNA here is from genome assembly GCF_023055335.1 of Clinocottus analis. Lineage (NCBI taxonomy): Eukaryota > Metazoa > Chordata > Actinopteri > Perciformes > Cottidae > Clinocottus > Clinocottus analis. Next base: position 19,201,174 of record NW_027175821.1, read on the forward strand.
TTTAAGGTGCTTTTTAATTTGTTTTATTGTTTTTTTTCTAATATTTTTCCACCTGTTTTTATTAATCTACATTTTATTGATGAACATCTGTAACGAACATTTAGATCCCAACGCTAAACTAATATGTTAAAGTCACTGTAAAAATGTACAATCTTTGAGTGTCAGTTATCATTTTTCACCTCTGAAAAAGCTTCCAGATTGACTTCTCCAGCTTGAAGGCCTTTATGTTGTGTAACGCAGGTACATGCTGCCACCTGCTGGTTACACCTGCTCACTGCAGCTTGAAAGCCAATCTGTCGCTCATCTACTTTATCAATCTATTTTTATGATCTTTACCGACACAAATCTATTTTCATGTTGCATGCTGTGACATTATTTTTGATTGAATGTTTTTTGTGATCCTTGATTCTGCTTTCCATATTTTAATGTTTAAAGACTTTGTCATAAAAACAATGTGTATGATGATTCTAGTTCATTCTTCAAACGTATTACTTTGATTCAGGGCTAAAGATCACACGCTGGAGACGGACGAGTTCAAGAGCTTCTTCCTGCGCTCTCTGGGTCAGTGGGTAACTTCACACTGCCGCGTGTTTGTCGGCTCGACAACGTTGATTTTGATTCTCGCTGTTACTATTTAATTCAGATAAATAATAACCCAATTATTGATGTACTGAGGGCCAGCGTTCCTCCACTGAAATGAAGTGAAACATATGTAGTTGTAGAGGTCATGGTGAAGGTCACTTTTTTTTAGGAAAATGGAAAGGAATGCAGTTTTTTAAATTGTTAAATGCATTAATTTGTAAAAGTGTGTGTTTGTTCTGGGTCGGGATACTTCTGTACATTTCTAATAATTTGCTGAACAACAGTAATTTGAGATTAATTTGGGAACAAATGCACAGATGTTTTGTTTCATCCTGGACTCTTACATATGTAGATAGATTGATGGACCATTCATACACTTAACAGTTACCCCGTTTGACAACAAAAGAACACAGTACTGTGTTCTGTCTTTTTCTTTTTAGTCCAGAGTGAGTGTTGCTTTCCTTTCAGCTTGAATAACTCTACTGGTTTGTCTACATCTTGTGCCAGTTGGGAACGTCCTCCTGCCGGGAAACGTCGTCTCCCTGTCTTTCTTCGGCCGGTCGTGCAGCCTGCGGGTGGAGGCCATCACAGGGGAGGACGGCGTCACCCTGCACAGACCCGCTCCTGCCCCGGGACTGGAGGAGTCCTCCTCCGTGATGAACTCCGTGCTGGACTCCACTTCGGCCGACCTCTCCCTGCAGCTCAGCCTGCTCACTGTGGATGACGATGGCGGCGCTGACGGTGACGGGTCACCGCGGTCGCCGCCTAGTGAGCCGGGCCCCGCGGCCAGCACCCCACGCCGACCGGCACACCTCGCTCCTCCCTCCTCCCTCCTTGCTCCTTGCACACCGTCCTCCCAGACTCCTCCCGCGGGGCCGTCGGAGGACGCCGCCAGTCTGGAGGGCTCACTCGGCTCCGAGCCGGCGGAGAAAACCCCCACAGCTCCCCCTGGTGGCGCACTGAGCACCGACACCTTCTACTGCCTGTCCTGCTCCACTAAAGTCAGAGTCGGACACAGTGCAGGGCAGGAGGATCCGGACGCTCAGGCCGCAAGGTCAAAGGTCAAATACAGCATGATCGGGGGACTCGGCAGCCAGTTGGATGTCATCAGAGAGACCATAGAGCTTCCTCTGAAACACCCCGAGCTGTTCTCCAACTACGGTACGTCGGGCTTTAATTCATCATGAAAAGAAAAAAGCGGGAAGGTCTAACTGGGAGCCGTTTTCCCTGCAGGGATCCCACCGCCCCGCGGAGTGCTTCTGTACGGCCCCCCCGGCACCGGAAAGACCATGATCGGACGAGCCATAGCCAATGAGGTTGGCGCTCACATGACGGTGATCAACGGCCCAGAGATCATGAGCAAGTATGGCCTTTGCATCGCCTCGCTGTCCCAGCAGGATGTCAGACTGAAATAGTGGTTTAGATGACGTCGGTCAACATCTTGTCTTCTGTTTTTGCAGATTCTACGGTGAAACCGAGGCGAGGCTGAGGCAGATATTCACCGAAGCGTCGCAGAGGTAAATGTAGTCAATCCAGCTGATCACGCGCTGAGATTACCGTCGTTGGCACGATCCTGTTGCGCTTTGTGTTCATGCACAACACACACACACACACACACACACACACACACACACACACACACACACACACACACACACACACACACACACACACACACACTGTCTTTTAGGGTCCTCTTTTGTATTTTTGTATTGAATGTGCTTTTCCTGTGCTCGCTGATCGCACGTGAAGCCAGTGCAAACATGGTGGTACGTCAATAATAATAATAATATGAAAGTAAAGGATTAATATTCTGATTAAATCCAGCACCAAGAACTTTACTAAAACAGAGCCCATGGCAGTCCATTCATCATTTAAACATTCTGTCTTGTTTTGTCACATTTTTTAAAGCATTTTTTCACTTTTTTTGTTCCATTTGCAGACAACCTGCGATCATTTTTATCGACGAGCTGGACGCTTTGTGCCCGAAGCGAGAGGGAGCGCAGAACGAGGTGGAGAAACGCGTCGTTGCTTCTCTCCTGACTCTGATGGATGGGATCGGTTCAGTAAGTTTCCTCTTCAGCCTTTCCTTCACTCTCGATCCACGTTTGAGTGAAATTATTTGTGCATTAACTTCTAGCGCTGCGAAGATTAGTTTTGCCTTTTTTAAAAGCTCATCTAAAACTGCACCAGGTCTCCCTGTGAAGAATCACACCAAGGTCCAGCTACCCAAGTGGTCCTGGTTTGCTGGTCTGGTCACCAGGGTTTTGATTGACAGCTTTCACACCGGTCCAACTGTACCAATCGAGCCAGATGCACCGGACAAGGTTTTAACCGGACCAAACGGTTCCGGTGTGAAAGCCCCTTATAAATAAAGTATACCGTTTTCTATTTAAAAAAGACACGGAAAATAAAATGGTTACTTGTTTCTGCTTGACCTTGAGATTCTAAACCGGATGACGCGTCCTCTTTTCATTACTTGGCCGGCGCTGACGGCATGTCACGTACAGCCTTTCTACTTCATCCCATCAAACCGACGGCATCGTTATTTTACGAGGAGGTCTGCTGAACGTCCACCAACGCCTGCTCATCGTGCCCGGTGGACAGAAGGGTATCGGCTCTCCGCCGCAGCAGGAAATGTCCTCATCGCAAATGCAGACCGTCGTGCGGAAACCATCAAACCATCCCTGCGTGCTGGACGCCCTTCAGACACTGTGGCCCGTGTCTCTGGGGTGCTGTTTGTCCTCCGAGCGCTCTGTCGGTGCCTGATGATGAGAAAAAAGATGATCCCCCCCCCTCTTCCTCCTCCTCCACACACACGCACACACAGTGGGAGCCTGGGAAACAAATCACCAAGGGTTGCCATGACCTGCCAATTTGGAGGAGCTTTATCAGCAAAGTACATCTCCATGAGCCCGGGCAGAGCGGAGCCTTCAAGTGGATTGGTGACATTACACAGATGCACCTAGGCCCCGCCCCCGGCTCCGGCCTGTTTTTCCAGGCCAGATCCAAGGTCATCAGCACTGATTTGGCTCGCGGAGTGCGAAGAAAAGCACTTTGGCGTTCTCGCTCGCCCTGTGTTTGTTTTAGTTTTGTATCCCCGCAGTGTCGAAAGGTTAAAAAGGGGAGAAAAAAAAAAGATCATCGAGTGGGCGAGAAAATCTCTGGTCTGAAGTTTACCGCCGGTCCGGGGTCAGATCCTCTCTTATTAAAACCGTCTGGAAAGAGTCGCACCTTCATGAAGACACGGCTGGATCACTTTGCTCCTAGAAAGTGGACATTGGTGACGATCATGTAACTTATGTTCACACCAAAATGCCATCATATATATTTTTCGCAACGCATCATTTGTGGCGCGTCATTCGCACCGCCCGGCTGAAATTGGCCTTGTTTGCAACCGTTCGCGTCTGTGCATTGACTTCACAGGCAATCTACTCGCGCGATTCTCAACGCTGTTGGTGTGAGCGCAGCATCACTGGTGTCTGTCTCAGCCAGTGGTTTGAAACGTAGTCGCCACAGCTGTGTGAGTGGACTTCAATAGGCTCCTCTTTACTGCCTTGCCTGGAGTAACACGAGCAGCGGCTCCTAGTTAGAGCTCCAGATGGTGACGTGGGTTTAAAAATACTTTTCTGTCATATTTGCTCTGTCACTAACTCCTGACAGTACTGCGTGAGGTTTCCTCTGCCTCCTTTTAGTTCTCCTAAAGGCGTTTGTCTCTACCGCGCCTGAAGGAAAAGGGACCAATAGGAGACGAGGGCTCGCTAACGCAGCTGTCAATCGCCGCCCGTGGAGAAAAAACTCAACGTCAAAATAGGCGGAAATGAGAAAGTTTGTGAACCCGGCAGCGAAAGTGTTTGCTACATAATTATGTTTCTGAAAAACATTCACATTTCAGTCAGCGCCGCCCAGTTTGACCGGAGTTGAAAAGCAGTGATTGACAGCTGCGTGGGAGACTCCTCGGCTCTGATTGGTTGTTTTTCCTTTGAGCTCGATGGAGTCTAGCGAAGGCCATGAGGAGCATTTAAAGAAGGCAGATGTACCTGATCTGCTGTTCACATATTTTCTATCTTGTGTACCACCTTCAGGATTTAGTGACAGTTTAAGCAAATATAACAACACCTTACCAATAGTAGCTTTAAAATACAAACCCAATGTCAAGGTCTGAATATCAGTCTCAAATAAAAACAATCATGAATAAGGATGATAAGGATTTTCGCACTGATGTCCCTTCACGAGGATTTACCAAAGTTCATACGTCAGGCAGGCAAAATGATTTAGTTGCTTCTAAGATGGACCCATTAGCACTGACACAGCCTGCAGGACAGCAGGAAGACAGAGACTGACCTGTGCTTTCCTTCCAGGAGGGTCACTCCGGTCAGCTGTTGGTCCTGGGGGCCACAAACCGGCCCCATGCCCTCGACCCCGCCCTGCGCCGACCAGGGCGCTTCGACAAGGAGCTGGAGGTGCGTACCAGCACCCGCTGTAGAAATAGGATGTTTTTTCTGTATTATTATCATTATTTGATCACACTACTGGAAATATCTCACTTTCAGTGCTGTGTCCGTTTTAAGCTGCGGGGTTCCTCAAGGCTCCTTCTCAGGGTTCCACACTTTTTTGCCAATTAGCGGAGAAAGAAGCGTTTCGTTCTCCCGTTCATTGCGCTTCTGCTCTTTCGTGCCGGCAGGTGGGCGTCCCGAGTGCCGCAGAGCGGGCGGATATCTTGCAGAAGCAGCTGAGCTCCATGCCGTGCAGCGCCGGCGCCGACGAGGTGACGGAGCTGGCCGGCGCCGCTCACGGATACGTGGGAGCCGACCTCGCGGCTGTTTGCAAAGAGGCAGGCAAGTAAACGCTGACCCTGCGCTGGCGTGTCGAGCGCCAACGTGCTTTGAGACCAAAAAAAACACGTGTTTTTCAGTCTGAATGTGGTCTTATTTTTGGACAAAAATGTCTCGGTGAGGAAAATGTTTCTGTTGTGACAAAGGCATCAATCTTCCTTCAGAAAATTGCACTGAAACGATCCACACGGAACAATCCACAGCTCCTCTGAGCACTTGTGCAGTTGTCTCTGTGTAGATTTCCTTCACCCCGAAAACAATATAATTTGGGAAACCAAAACAAAGGCTCGCATGCCAGCTGGGCCAAGAATGCGGGCCGACTTCAAGCGTGCCCGGTTCTGCCCGGTGGGCTCTGGCGTCCAACCGACAGACGAACAGCAGACCGACAACAGTTTGTTATTGCACATTCGACTCCTCCTCGGCTCGTAGCACTTGGCCCAAAACCACAATCCCTGGTGACTTATTTCCTCCCTAATTAGTTTTTAACAATTTTCGGAGATGTTTTCTGACATCTTTGAACGCAGGAGGGTCAACCGCCCTTTTTGATATTTGCCAAAGAGGAAGTTGTGAGTTACTGTGGTATTCAGATCCCAGTGAGAGAAAACCACTGAAACCACCACTTGTTGCGAAATACCTCTGCCCCCCCCCCCCCTCCTCCTCCCATTCACCTCGCAAACCGATCCACCTCGAGGACCGGCCTGTTGTGTGTATCTGAACGTGAATGTGTTTGTGTGTGTGTGTGGGATTGTGCGAGCACAAGCTCATTTGTTGTTTCTCTGCGCCTGACCCCGTGTGCCTCCTGGGTGGTCCCCAGCGCACGCTGTATTCTGTATTGCATTTCCAGCCGAGGGAGCCGGGGGCTGCTGTGCGGAAGCAGCGTGATTTACCGTCCGCATGTGGGGGGAGGTTGTAGGGGGGGGCAGACGTGACTGGCAGTGGTTTTCCTGTGAAACCCCTTCCTCGCCGGCCCGGTGGGAGACGACAACCTCCCCGGACCCCGTTTTGACTCTGCTCACTTCCTCTTTCGGAGTCTCCAAAAACCCCCGAACCGCTAAACAAACACCAGCCAGATTCAGGATGCGTTTGATGCTCCGTTTGGTTCCGACGGCTTGTTGAACCTGGAAACGTCGTCGACGTGAAATCCAAACCGACGGTGTAATACGATGCCACCGCAGCTGTGCGGGTGGAGGGAGGGGCTTCCACCAATGACCTAATTCACAATGAGAACAAAATCAATTCACAAACAGGAATTCCAACGTAAATAAAGTGCCAGAGCGCATAAAGAAACGCACAGAAACATCCACCAGCAGGATTTATGACGTGTGTGTGCGTGCGTGCCCCCATGCTACACACACAGACACACACACACACACACACACACACATACCCACAACCTGATATCTGTTTTTTCCTTCTGCGCTCACGCAAACACATCAAGTAGGAACTGCAGTTGTTTCCTTCTGCCGCTCCGGTAACAATGAGCTGCCGGGGGGAACGTTGGCTCCGTCGCACCGCTTCCTGTAAAATACAAAATGGAGGAAGGGAGGGGGGAGAGGGGTGGTAGACGATGTTGCGACGACTGCGACACGCTCGCGACCCCCACCCGCCCCCACCCGCCCCCACCCTGCACAGCTGCAGAGAAGCGTGGTTCTGGACGCACGCACAAGAAGCGCGTTATGATGGGGTCACATCCCGCCTGCTGCACAACGCCAACCTGCTCACAGATCAGAGGGAGGCTGAATCGATTCTTCATCTCTGAGCGGCAGAGGGGAGGCAAGGAAGGATGGAAACCTTGAAGTCATTCAGGGCATTTCTTTGTTTGTTTGTCCGAGTTGTCCCGAACCTCCGAAACAACTTCTTGACGACAGATGTGTTGCGTAAGCGACTCCTAATCACGTCTGATCGCGGGCCGGCCGGTCTCGCGCACACGCACACACAGGCCAGATCTATGAAAGTCTGTTTCTCTCGGGCTCGCCTCAAATCCCCTTTAAGCCTCCGCTGAGCACACGAATTATTAAGAAAGTCTGGGCTTTACATCGTGTGCACTGACCGAGGGAATCCAGGTTGAACGCCGTGATCCTTTAATGAGAGGTAGGATTTAAAAAACCTGGAGAGAAGGGGGAAAAGAACCAAACAGGAATGTGTTTCAGTATTAAGAAAGCACCATCATGTTTACGTCTACCTTTTCATGCAAAATACATCTGTGTATATTGGCTGTAAAACAAAGAAAACAACACGTTTCTGAATCCAAATGAAGGTAATTGTCTATTGATTGAACTTATTCTTCCCCATGAAGATAAACAAATGGTTACACAGTGAAAGGAAACGATAACATGGAGATTGTTGTCAGTGACTCCATTTGTTGTGTTGACTTTGATTTTTATTTCAGGTCATTTCTTTTAAATATGGAACCGGTCTTAATTAAAATATGAAATGAAACATTTCTTTTAAATATTGAATACATTAAAATGCAGTTGTTTTCTTCGCTCAGCCGTTATTATTTTACTTTATTTCTCCTCATCATCGTCGGCTGCATGTCTCCACGTCGTGAGAAGTTCAAAGAGGGCTTTGGCTGAAAAACAAGAGAGTTGGAACTATTCAGCTTTTCTCAAAGAATTAGTAACGCATAAAACATAAATGTACTTTTGTATATTTTCTTCCTCTTATGACCGGCCAAAAAACCTTTCTAGTTTAACTTCTCTTCTAGTTTACCGAAGAGGTCGCGCCCTCCAGAGTTTGATAAGATGGGTGGAACGTTAAAAAAGTTTGCAGAAACATTTTCTTCTTCTTCTTCTCGTGCACCAGACGCTCTCACCCTTTAAGTCGCTTGTTGGTGGTCTGATGACGTTTTGAAGATACGGAAAGTACAAAAGTACAAGTACAGGACAAGCATCTCGGCTCAAAGCGCATGAGTCCATTCCTCTGTTGCCTCCCTGCAGCAGCAGGACGAGGTCAGACCGCTGAAGCTCACCGCAGTAACCTCAAACGCCGCCCTCTGCTGGGCGAATGGCATATTGCGGGGAAGATAAGCACAGCTCGGCTCAGTGGAATGAATGACCCTCCATGACCTCTTCAGCTGCTCCTGGGGGAGATTTAGTGTTTGAGAACAGTTATTTCTTCTTCATTGAATCATTAATGACTAAACCACGCCCCCCTCTAAGTCTCTCGTGGACTCTGAACTCCATCCGTCTCCGTTACTGAGTCTCCCGCGGACATGGCTTTCATCACGGCTCTCCTCGCGGCTTTTGACAGATTTACGTGCGCATTACGCTGAGTTGCTGGACAGCGTTAGTCACGGCAGAGAAATGCGCGGCCCGGCTCGCCAGCGGCTCTGTTTACACGCCACCTCCCGACGGCGCTTCCTTGCTGGAGCCGCTCCTCGTCGCCGCGTCTCTCTGACGAGGCTTCGTGCTTTTGAGGTTGGCTTGTAGCCACGGAGCTGCTGCTCCGCGTCTCCGTCACCTGCCGGCAAATTACTGTCAGTGCTATTAATGCAACAAAGGATGTAAAGCACCATGAGATAGGTTTGTAATTCTGGGCCACAGGAATGAGTTTGATATGAAATTTGACGTGCAATTTTGAGCAAAGGCCGACGTCTTGGCTCGCCGCCGCCGCCGTGGAACTCCACCGGTTTGTTTTCACATAGCTTTTATACGACTTGTCTGAGCAACGAACCAGACGGGCCACGATCCGGGACGCCGTCACGCGGCAGCGGAGCAACTTTGATAAGAAGGAGCAGAAAACGGCCCTCACTGGAGTTGTGTGAAGCTGACACGAAAGAAGAAACACAACCTGGAGAGCTCTGTTGAATGTTCTCTCTGTTGCAGCCTCTACTTCGTCTTCCACTCGGTGTAATCACGCAAACCCAGTTGATTTATAAAAAGTGATATGAAGCGGTGGATGTGTATTTGGGGTCAGTGGCGGTTCCATCCCCGGCTCTGCAGCAGCCGACTGCTCTAAACGCTCAGCATGTATGTCGCAGTTTCACTGCCTGTGTGCAACTTTCTTATTTTTTTTCAAATTTACTTGACAATTGATTGGAAACACGACTGCGGAGGCCTCAACCCGCCCAAGAGCACCTCCCATGTGTTTACAGAGTCACATCATTTCAGAACATTTAAGGAGACAAAGCTCCAGTCGGCCGCAGCAGAAGCACAAAAATCTGTTTACTGTTTACAGAAGTACAGAAGATGAAGACACGGGCAGAAACTAACGATAAAGAACCCGCCAACAGAAGGAGAGTCCCCCTTCATGACAACATGGCCACCGATTATTTTACCCCCCCCGTCCCCTCACCCATTTTCTTTTCAGGACCCTCTCTGTGTTTTGTCGGGGTCTCGTGGAGCCTTGCAGACTCTCAGGGCGTCGTCCTGTTGTCGTGCAGCTGATGCCGGCAGATGACTCATTGGTCTAAAGTGTGTGTGTGTGTGTGTGTGTGTGTGTGTGTGTGCGTGCGTGTGCGCGTGTGATTGTTTGGTTTGTGCCACATCCGGACACACTGTTTACAAGCCTCTCTAAACAGGGGAAGCCCACTGGAACAAAAAAGAAAAAGGGCAGTAAAATTGATTATGTGGAATAATAAACACGCAACTCTGCACTTTGTCCGCCGGAAGCTTTTTTCGGGAGGTTTGCTTCTTTATATTTCACGCCAAAGATCAGCCTCAATATACGACTCCTCCGTCTTGGACCTGAATGATTTACTCCGTAATGTTGCAGTAAAGGTGACTCGTGCCATCTCAAGTTAAATACTTCTCCTGCACCGAAGGACGAAAAAAAAAGTCTGCAAAAAAGACTCTGCATAGGACTCTGCAGAGGACTCAGCGGGCCGAGCGCTGCTGAACGCCGGCGTGTGTTTACAGCGGCAGCCTGGCCTTATAAAGCGCTTTCCCCCCCGACTCGTCTGTCCTTTTAAAGACGCCTCAGGAATTTCTGGACAAGTCACATAAATATCAGTGGGATCAGCATGTGAGGTTTATTTGAGGCCTCTGTTTATAAAATCCGGAAATGTGCTGCTTGTACTCCTTAACCCCGGCACTTACCTCTACCCAGTGACAGCTGTGTGTGTGCGTGTGTGTGTGTGTGTCATGTACTGTGTGTCTCTATGTGTATGTGTGTGTATATATACTAATATATATAGTATATGTGTCTGTGCGCATATGCCTGCACACATTTCTCTGCATATTTGGAGTATGTGAGCATGTGTATTTGCCTTTTGTCGTGTGTGTGTGTGCACGTGCGCTTTAGGAGCACATATTATTGCGGTGCTTCAGCTCGGGGAACAGATGTTGGCTTTAGTAAATACAAGTGCAAAGAGCGCTCCGGAAGCCCCGGCGAGTAATGAAAACGTTCCAGCGGCTTCGTGATGGTGTAACGCCCAAACTATTTCACAGTCTGTCCGAGGACGAGCGTCGCGGAAGGAAGGAGAGCTCGCGGGTTTTCGCTAAACACGTTCCTCGTCGTCTCCATCCCCTCCTCCCCCCGTTACACACACACACACACACACACACACACACTCCAACAACAGTGTTGAAACGTGGAATGCACCGCTGAAGGACTTCTCCTGACACACCTTCCTGGACTGCTCACTCTGACAATGGAGCTCTGTGAGGTTTTCCTCTTTTCAAGTCTTCTTCTGGAGCTTTTTTCTCTTCTTGTTGTTGCTCTCACACCCCCAGACGTTCATTCATTCACTGCGTGATGCAGCTGCACACAGGGCAGGGCAAGGCAGTGGTCCATATAGCCTCCGATCTCTGAGGCATGAATAAGCACATAATATTCAACTGTATTCACTCAGGACTCCATCAATCAGTTGTCTTTCATAATCTTTGGTGTTTCTGTACCGCCACTCGTGTCACCTGTCTGCTGACACACTGGCCGATGTCTCTGTTATGCTTTCATATGATTCTCTATCCTAACATTGGCTGCAGTGGAGGCTGTGCTGTGGACATGTTGTGGCCACAAGGTTTGGACCGGAACAAAACACTGCTGCTCTTTTGAGAAATGCTGCTTCTCTTTTTGGTTTGATGAATCAGAACATTCTGGGTTGGGCCTTTGGTCCAGAACCCTGGTGTGCAGCGGTGTTGTGTGGGATCGCATTGCTCCGCACGGGCTCCCGCTGTTGTGTTGATGAGCGCACACGTGTCCACATGAGTCGCACGAGGGTGTTCACGAACATCGATCGACTCAATAATGACCGGTACAGGTGCTCGGGCGTGACCGTACAAACACACAGCTGCTCCCTCACCCAGTTCTTCTCCCGGTCCTTCTCCCATCTCCCAGTCCCTCTACCAGTCCCTCTCCCTGACCTTCTCCTAGTCCTTCTTCTCGTCCTTCTCCTCGTCTCTCTTCCACTCCTTCTCCCAGTCCTTTGGTCACTGGTGGAAGTTTATTTGTGGATAATTCGAAGCTGTTTGAAACTTAATCTCAATGTCCGCTGCATCTGAAAGAGGATTTGTGTCTTGTGTTGAAGGCACTCGTGGTTTCATCTCTGGGTAATCTACGACAAAATCTAGTTCTGTATTCAGGGCTTTGATTCTTTAGTAGAGGGGCCCGATTTGGTGTGCGGGTCAGCGGAGAAGACCCCCGAGGAGAAGGCCCTTCAGTGCCGGGAAGGGACCCACATAATGAAGACCATCCCCTGTTGAAAAGCAACAAATAAGCGTTCTTGGTCTCTTCTCCTCCTCTGCTTCAGCTCTGTGAAAAGAGCTCTTCCATCCCGAGCTCAGGTCCTGGTGTGAGGTTTTGCAAATGTGCATTCTTCTACATTTAGGGGGCCTCCTTCTTTCTCTGTTCCCTCTCGATCTCTGGTGAATTTGAAGCTTTCTGGAGTGAAAGGAGTGCAAAAAAGGAAAAAAAGGAAGTGGAAGAAGAAAATGAGTCCACATGAGGTTCAGATTAAATTGTGTTGTGTTGCCTCCTTTTTTTTTCTTCTTCTTCTTCTTCTTCTTCTTCTTCTTTCTCCCCCTCTCCTCCCTTCCCATCGGATGTTTTCATAACTAAACCAAATGTGTGCTTGGAGTCAGCCAAGAGCAGTCAGCAGAGACAGAGTCCCTGAAGCAAAAATCTTGAAGTCCCATCGTTGGATGGAGTTTCCGCTGCCCTCTGGGCGTCCGGGCGGGACTCGTGCAGCCGGTTCCCCCTCTGGGGGCGCACGGCTTTCTCCGCACGGCTTTTTCATTCCCGCTGGAGGGGAAAGCGCTCCGTTCCCTCCGCAACGCATGGGATGCTTCTCGGTGAAACATTTCTTAAACATTTGTCTGCTGGGTTTTATTTATGTGTTGGTTCTGGTCCACAGGGCTGGTGTGCAGACACACTGCTGACGGGACTCACCTTCTCTCTTCAGGGGCTGCTGCAGGATTGAAACCTAGAAATCACATGTTGAGTCTGCAAGACCGACCGAGCTGTGATGGAGAAAAGCCCCAAATTCAATAAAGCTTCATACATCACCCCATGCAGAAGATCAACGCTAACCCCTTCTCTGATTCAATCGTATCTAGATAGTTACCATTTCAACTTTATTTAAAAAAAAAAATATATTTTATATGACAATAGTGTGTGTGTGTGTGTTCAAGACAACACATTATGTATATAGTGTGTGTGTATATATATAAATCTCCCTCTATATTTTTTTAAATACAAAAATATAAGAAATGATGTCTCAGAGATGTCTCATCTCGAGGCCCTCCACCCTCACGGGGCCGGCAGCTGAGGGTTCGGGGTTCGAGCACACGGCGTTGTGGCCGGGTTCCTTCCACATCCCGTCTTGTCGTGGACCAGATGTGTTTTTTTTTGTGTGTTTGTGTGTGCACTCAGAAGCTTTAACGCAGACAAGGAGCTGGAGCGGCAGCCAGATGGAACGATGGGATGTTTAGACCTCTGGGGATCCAGAGCGAGATGGAGGGGGAGGGGGGGCATCGTACAGCAGGTGGCTGGGACTGGGGAACACATTGACCTTTGCTTGGCGAGCTCGTGGAGAACGAACCTGCTCGCATGAAAAAGAGCCTCTCCTCTTCCTCTTCTTCTTCTCTCCTCCGTCTGTCCGTCCTTCGCCTCGTCAGACTGGAAAGTATAAACAGGATGCAGTCTTGTCTGCTCGTAAATCCCCTCTGGTCTGCTCTCTGGCCCCGAGCCCTGGACCACGTCCGCTCCCCTGCAGCCCTCGCTGCCCCGCTTTTGGCTCCTAAGAGGAAGCCAGAAGTTTCTGTGCGTCTGTGTGACGCGTGCACACGTGCGTCTGATATACTGCTACCCAACACTTGAGACGCGCTCGTGGGCTCGGCTTTGCAACTGCTAATCATTGCGCAAGTTTAGCGTGTCATTCCCCCCGAGGCGACCTGTCCTCCCACCTGCAGGGGGCTGAGCTCTGCACAGCTGGACGCGAGCTGACGCACACATGGCGTCCGCTGCCTGCGTCGTAACTCTGCTTTTTCTCGCACATTCCTCTGCGCCTGTTTCGTAATGATTGCATGCAATATTGTGACCAGCAGATGCTATTTATTTTTTTTTCCTTCTTCTTTGTAATGCGAGTTGGAGGAAATCACAAGCAGAACAAGATCTCCCTGCGCGCTCGGAAACGTTTGCGTGTACTGTTGCATGCTTTTTGGTTTTGGGAAGTGTCTTTTAGGAATGTCACACTCACAACACAACGAGCAGAAAACAAAAGCGGCTCAATCAATCCCCGTTTCCTCTCTGACGGACACGACGACTCAAGTGGTTGTTGAAACAGAAGGCCTGTGACCCCGGGAGGTCATTGGTTTGAATCTGCCGACTGACTGAACGAGCGGAGGGAGAAAAAGGAAGTTCCTGCCGCAGCGCTTCCTTTGAGCAAGGCACTTGACGGCAACGTCTTTGTGTCCCGACAATCGCGGGCCCAGAAGCTTCCGTGCAGCTCTCCAGTGGCAGATGTTTTCTGAGGGAAGTTGTGGGGAGTCAGAGGAGCAGCTGATTCACTTCAGATCATATCCTCAAAGTTCCTCAACGCGGGTTTGGATACGGCCGTGACCGGAGCCATTGCACTTCTCTTGACTCCTCTTCTGTGCCCTCGTGTGGAAGCGGTTCAGGTGACCGGCCACGACAGCCAAATCACTGAGATTATATCAAATCCATTGGACTGTTGTATATGACTTGTTTTTGTTTTTTTAGTTAACCGACAAACTCAAATAATCCGAAAAATAAAAACAAATTCTGGTAAACTTCTTTTTTTGACTGTACCTGGTGAAAGACGTCATGTCACACTCCACTACAGTGTTAAGTCCTGTTGTGTGAACTGGGCTTTAATTACTACGGAGAAGAAACTAGATCACCAACATTTACCCAGAATCCAACCTGATTTTAAGATCTAAGTTACTCTGTACAATGTGAAGCTTATTTGGCTGCGTCCTCCTAACGCACAGAATTACAATAAACTTAAGGTAAACAACACACACAATATACCACAATATACTAAGAGTAAGCTCTGTGATTTGACTTCTCTTTGTATTTTAGTATTTCTACACGCTGACTCCATCAAAGAACCACGTGTTGTGACGCAGTGTTTTCTCCATACGATTCAATCGGGAGGGTTCGGTGTCCATCAGAGTCTTGGAAGCGCTCCAGCCGCCAGTCACCTCAACAATTTCAATGCCCGAGCGGGACTTTTTAAACTTGAAATGTACCTAGCGGCTACAGGAGCGCGACGCAGGCAGAGCGTGCGTGTTTAATAGCCCCTTCCTGTGAACTAATGCGATCTTTTTTCGAGCCTCGTGCTTTAGAAGTATGCCTCGCGTGCCTGCACTCACTCATCGCCTCGGCATTTTTGCAGAGCCGCCTGTGCCCGGATCTTTTCTCCTCCACATCAATCTGCTGCGTCCTCTTTCGCAGAGGCCCAACAAAAGGCTCATTCTTGATATTGACGCATCGCTGTTTGTTTTGCTGTCGTCGTTTTTTGTTCTTCACATGCCGAGGGCATTCAAACCTTAAGCGCTATAATTACGCTTCCCTTCCCTTCGGCCGTACTCTCTTCTTCTCCCCAATAATGCAGGACCAATTATTTATTTTTTTTCGCGGTCAAAAGGGGAATTAGTGTTAATTTTGAGATTTCCATTCGCGGGGCGTGTATCACCGCAGCGTGTACGAGCCTGAATGTTTTGACTCAAAACGTTGGACTGGTTTCTTGTGGGTTTTGAATGAAAACCCGAAAGCCACAACAACACGAGCATTGCAACATCGCAGCTTCAGCTCCCTCGTTTTACATGCTTTCATTTCCTAAATGATTCAACCCGTTCTGCTGTAAGATATCCTCCTGAATCCACGTGACAATCACACGCTACTAACTCGGTTCAGACTCACTTTGCATCACTTTGAGCCGTGACTTTATCATCTTGTTTGTTTAGGAGTCCACCTGAACTTTGTGAACCCTCTCTCTCCCCCTACCTACCTACCTACCTACCTACCTACCTACCTACCTACCTACCTACCGACCTACCTTCCTTCCTTCCTTCAGGTTTACATGCACTGAGGCGAGCGCTGGGAGGTTCCCCCCGACCGTCAGACCAGCAGCTGACCGGGACGGTGAGCGTCAGCCTGCAGGACCTGCAGTGGGCCATGACGGTTGTGAAGCCGAGCGCCATGAGGGAGGTCGCCATCGACGTCCCCAAGGTACGGTGACCTCTCTCTCTCTCTCTCTCTCTGTCTCTCTCTCTCTCCCCTCATCCGCTCATAAGCAGTCCATCTCTTTCTGTTTTTAGACTAGTTGGAAAGCCAGCACTGTGGCTTTTGCTTTTCAAGCTCCAAGAATCAACACAAATGTCTTTCCTTCAGTTTAATATTGATACTATAAGTTATAGCGGATGATTTGATCAATCGGCAGCATGCACACTGCGAACTCTTCAAGCTTTCTACCTCCGGAGCAGGAATTTAGTGGACTAAAACCACTGTTCACAACACAGGAAATGATCCTGGAATTGGTTCCTGGTCCCCGGGAAAAGTTCCTGTCGTGAAACAACAGTGTGGAAATGAAGGGCTGTCTGCAGTTATTGTTCGCCCCGGAATCAAAGAAAATACATCAAATTGGAAAATTGATGCCTTCCAGGCCTGACAGACATAGTTCTTAAAATCTTGCCAGGATGTGTCTGTGTTTTGTGTTCAGTCGGCCAAGAAGGGCTCCAGAAATGCAGCTGGTCAGAAGAAGTAATTAAAGTTTATTAGCGCCTTTCTTGAGCAGACATCACAGTGTGCATCACAGGAAAAGACAAATAAAAGCTGAAATACAAACACAATGAGACTGTATGTGTTAAGTATAAATGATGAAACCAAAGTGTAAACAGGTGGGTCTGGTGCTGCTTTTGAAAGGTGTGCACAGATCTTAAATCAGTGGGACGGAGGTCTGAAGTTTAGTCTTTCCTCTCACGCCGTCAGCCGGCACGCAGCGACGGGCCGCGGGTTGCATTTGAACGCGCGGCCACTGCGGCGAGGACTCGTGGTTAGGCCCGCTTCAGACTGAGAATGAGGTACAAAGAGCTGCGATCAGAAGACCTCTGAGATCTTGTGATAGAAGGATAATGTCTGAATTTGATAAAGTCCACATCTGCGCTGCATAAGAAAGGCAAAAGAGGAAGAAACTTAGAGAGGAATCGGCATCAGTTGCGTTCCACCTGGTGAACAGCCTTTGCTTCATTTCAAGCTCGATACTATTCGATTCAGTTCATTTGATGTCGCCTTTCACAATCTGTACACATAGTACGACATCTCTGTCCCGGGACCTCACATCGGATCTGGAAAAACTCCTCAAAAAACTGGAAAAAAAACCTTTCACATTGAAACCTTCATAGAGCAACAGAGGAGGATCCTCTCCCCGGATGGACAGAAGCAACAGATGTCATGTGACCAGAACGAACAACGTAACAGAGTTACAGCTCATCACATGAATATGATTATTATTCATATAATAAGTGGTAGGCTTGGACCACAATCACACAACTAAATTACAACCCAAAACAGCGTCACACACCGCTCATCAACAGCAGCCCCTTTCCCCCCCCATAATGCACCTCACTGAATGACCAGCGCTTAAAAGATGGGGTCAGGCCGAGGGAGAGTGGAAATGACCCTGTGGCCATTTTACCCTCCGCTGCAATGAAGATGAATCGCTTTACTCGCAGGAGAGAGAGAGGGAGAGAGAGAGGGAGAGACAGAAGGAGGGAGGGAGGGGGGACAGTGGTGAGACTCCAGGATGTTTTGGAGTTTGCATGTGCAAGACATAACGGACAGGAAGAGGGCTAACATCATCCTCCACCGGTAATTGAAAGCAGATCGAGTCGCTGACTGTTCCTGCCAGCGACCCCCCCCCCCCCCCTCCCGAAAAAAAGAAAAATGGAGAAAGAGGAGGAGGAGGAGGAGGAGAATAAGAAATGTCCTTCCTATCCCTTCACCCCCTCTCTCCTCTCCCCTCTGCAGCACGTTCAGTCCTTGCGGCCGGTTCCTGGAAACAAGAGAGAGGAGTGAGTTTGAGTTTGGAGGAGTTTTTTTTTCTTCTTCTTCTTCTTTTTTTTCTTCTTCTCCTTTTTTTTCTTCTCCTCTGTCCCCGTAGTGCAGCTCAGCTCAGCTGAAAGGCCAGCCGCAGAGCCCTGGACTTGATTATATCCACATGAGTGCAAACATTTGTTTCTAATCCATTTTATATAAGAAACTTCCAGCGGTGCCGGATGAATGCGCGCCTCGGAGACCTTCTCGGATCACGTATCGAGAGGGTCGGCTTTTGCAGATCACGCCTCTCCATTTATGTTATATTTCCATGTGTATGAAGTGAAAAGTTAATTCTTCATCCTTTTGTTTGTTTTGTGACAGGACACTCTTCCTCTTTTTGACATGCTACTCATTTACCCAGCATTTCTACATATCTTTTTTTTAAAAATATAATCATCTTTCACTGTGCAGTCTGGCTTTAATATTTTCATTTGGCAGCTGTCTAACAAGCCTATTTATTCCTCCTTTTAAAACCTACTCCTCGTCTCCCTTGAGTTTTTTTTGCGTCTGAGAAGTCCCCCACACCCTCCTTCCAACCCCATCAAAGGGCCCGAGCCTGAGAGGCCCCTTGTAAAGTTCAGAAAACAACAGTAAAAGATAATAACTGGGTCTCGGAGCAAAAGAAATGGAGGGAAGAAAGAGGGCAAAAAAGCAAAGGTGTGAGTCAAGACGTTGCCTTCTAATTCCACAGGCGCTTCATTCGTGACAAAAAAAAAGCACCTTGCAATTAATGTTACTTTATATTGTCGTCTCTTACAATGACTCCTTAAAGTCTGCAGAGACTCAGCCAAAGGAAAAAGACTGTAGGCCTCACAGTGGTGTGCACATCTGCTTCCTCGGTGGAAGGAGGTGGTGATTGGCAGGTTTCATCGGTAAAGGAAGAGGAAGAGTTTTCAAAACGCACCATAAAACACTGAGTCTGGTTCAGATTGCATGTTCATTCCTCGTGTTTGTTTTGTGATTCATGTCCCGTGTCTGACGCGTTCGCTCGCTGCCGTTTGGTTGCAAATGACAGGAATCTGTCCTCCGCGTCGTCCACCCCGACTTCCCCACATGGAGACACGCATGTGAGCGGTCATGTCCCGAATCACAGAACTGTTCACGCATGTGTGACATGTGACAACCACGCCGGGAAGTACGCAATCCATCGTCTAGCTTATTGTCTGGAGACACATCGATGAAGATCAAACTGCAGAGAAACATTAGCTCACTTCATTGCTTGTCGTGTTAAGCTACAATGCTAACGAGCGATGCATGTAGAGACTTCTCATGAAATTCAGGATTCTTTTTTGTTTGTTTGTGCATCCGTTGAACTTCGAGAGACGTCCATGTTCTCCTCTGAACTGCAACCTTTCAATTGTCTGGGCTTTTTACCTTTATTGTTAAGGATGGGGCGGGGGAAAGGGAGGGGGGGCGTTTCTGTTTCCACTCTGTCCTTTCAGAATAAACCTCAGCTCCGACGGTTTACATTGAAGTCAGCACACAATATGGAGGACAACATGAACTCTCTCCTGAAATGAATGCTGCTCAACAGCGCCCTGACAGCACCGGCCTCATTGGTTGTCAGTCTGCAGTGAAATAAATGGCAATAGTAGTATGAGGTCACTCTCAACGGACTTAAACACATTTCAAACGGTGTCCGACGCGCGTCGTCTGAGCCAGCAGAATGACTTTGCCCTGCTGCCATGAAACTATCGACGTTCAAACTTTCCAATACTTTAGCCGTCCAATGAGGATTAACTCCACTGGATGATTGACAACCATGTGATGCTGCCGAAAGCTCTGAGTAATTACATTTCATCCCCCGTGAGCTTGTTTAGGTCTCCGTTGAGTTTGGCCTCCTGCATCACAGCCCCGTCCTGTAAATGCTTGTAATTGAGGTGCTCGCTCTCTCTCTCTCTCTCTCTCTCTCTCTCTCTCTCTCTCTCTCTCTCTCTCTCTCTCGCTCTCTCTTCCTCTTCCACTGTTGCTTTCATCGGTTTGCACTTTGGATTTCGTTGGGCCTTTAGAGTAAAAAAAAAAGAGCGTTCTGGTTCGCTCTCCTGCTTCCGGCCTATATCTCTCTATCACCACATATCTCTCTCTCGCTCTCTCTCCATCCTCCCCTTCTGCTGCATCCATCTCCTTTCCTCCCTCTCTCTCTCCCTTCCTTCCCTTGCATCCCCCACTCCCCTCTCTCTCTCGGCGCTGTCCATAAATTGTTTGGTATTTACAGTATGTGGCCAGACGCCAGGTTTCCATTAGGTGCTTTCGTTCCCCGGAGACGGCGCCGGCGGCCTGGGATGTGTTACCTCTGGATGGAGAGCAGCAGGAGGGGGAGAGGGGTGAATGAGGGAGAGAGAGAGACAGAGAGAGAGAGAGAGAGAGAGACAGAGAGAGTGGTAAGCAGCAGTATTTAAGGGAGAGAGCGAGAGATGGTGCGATACTGAGGGTCAAGTGAGAGAAGAAAGAAAGATGGCAGCGCAGGGAAGATGAGACGGATAATTAACGGAGAGATGGGAAATGAGAGGAGAGGAAGAGAGACACACTGCCGTCATGCTGGCTTCCTGCAGTCCTCTGATCAGAGCTACAATAAGGACCGTTTTGATCATTGAATAATCTGTGGATCATTTTGTCCATGTGTCCCATCAACGTGCCCAAATCAATCAAACTGCTTTTTACAGTTCAAACCTAAGACAATCCATCCGTCCATCCATTTTCAGACGCTTATCCGGGGTCGGGTCGTGGTGGCAGTAATCCCTCCAGCGTGTCATGGGTCTCCCCCGGCCTCCTACTAGGTGGACGTGCCTGGAAACCCTCTAATGGGAGGCGTCCAGGAGGCGTCTGGATTAGATGCCCGAACCACCTCAGCTGACTCCTTTTGATAGAAAGTACTAGCGGCTCGACTCCAAGCTCCCTCCTGATGTCCGAGCTCCTTCCCCCTACTTCTAAGACAGTCATAGACAATAAAAAACTACCATGTCATGTATGCGGGACCCGGTTTCTAATGATGTGAAGTTAACAGTGAAGTTACCAAAAGGTTTTGAACCGTCGACCCAGCCTGTCTTCCCTCCAGCGATCACAGGTTACAAAACCAAACGACTGGAAAAATCTGAGCAGATTCTGAGACTTTTTAGTCTCAGAATCCATGGATTCTGAGCCATGGATTCTACACTTCCCATAATGCAACTCGGTAGAGCATCTTTTCTTGATCTGATTACCAAGCCGGAGGACTTCCTGTGTAACCTGATTTCTCCCACTAACCTGGTTTCTTCTGTGCATGTGAATGTAGAAGGAAGTGCAGGAGATAAGACACACAAGAAACAGAAAGATAGGGAGGAAGAGAGGGCATGGAGGTAGATAAAGAGGGAGAGATGCGGGAGAAGGGAGGGAATAATGGATTGTTAATGAAGAAAGTGAGACGGGGAGGATGAGATAGAGGTCTGAGAGGGTTTTGGATGAGGGCTTCTCTTCTTATCTGCTTTATCTCCTCTGGTTGTTCACTGCCTGGACTCCCTGTCTCCTATCCTCCCTTCCTCCTATCCTCCCTTCCTCCCTCCTTCCATCTGTCAGAGCGACAGCTGTTGGCCGACTCCGTCTGCCGTTGTTCGCCCAACGCCCAGAGTCTCCCTGGTTCGACCCGATTCCCTCGGTTCCTCCGTCTTTCTTCCAAATTTTATATTTCACTCCCCGGCCCCCGGCCTGGAAGAACTCTCATCTCTCTCTCTCTCTCTCTCTCTCTCTCTCTCTCTCTCTCTCTCTCTCTCTGTACTCGGGCGGTGCGCAGGTTTAAAAGGTCCTCCGTGTGGGTTACACGAGCGCGGCGGTGACATCAGCGTGCAATCACCGCGTGTTTGGTCTGCTGCATTTATCGTTGGCGATGTGTTTGTGTTTGAGCCGCCGCCGATTACGGCCGTTTGATACTCAGACGATGCGGAGGCAGTCGGAGCGACGCATTAGTCCGGCGGTGATCGTCTATTAGGACTTGGCCTCTCGTCGTTCCAGTTTAATACCCAGGATGCATTTTGTTTGATTGCACCGTTGTTGTGTGACTGATTAATAACCTGAACCTGATGCAATCTCATGCATCATATTGATTGGATTCCAGACAGATTCTTCTTCGTCTTCATCGTCTTGTAGGTCTTCATCTTCTTCTCCTCCTCCTTTGTCTTCTTCTCCTCTTTCTCCTTCGCCTTCATCTTCTTCACCTCGTTCTTGTCCTTCCCCTCATGATCCTTTGTCTTCTCATTCTTCTTTTTCTTCCTCGTAAGCCCCTTTCACTATTAACTATTTTCAACCATTCATCATGGTTAATTTCTTCTTTTTATGTCACACAACGTGTAAGCAGCAGCGTTGATCAAACATTCTGGTGTTAAACTGAACCGTAAACCAAACTCCTGTGTTGCGTTCATGTACCCTGGACGCTCCATGAAGTGCTAAGGTTGTACCAGCGCTGCAATACAAATTGTAAAAAAACTTAAAAAAGGCTTCAACTTAAAAAGAGTTCCCTGACTACACGTCGTCTCCTCGTTGCAGGTCCGCTGGTCGGACGTCGGCGGGATGGAGGAGGTGAAGCTGAAACTGAAGCAGGCCGTGGAGTGGCCCCTGAGGCACCCCGAGGCCTTCACCCGCATGGGGATCCAGCCCCCTAAAGGCGTCCTGCTGTACGGGCCCCCAGGCTGCTCCAAGACCATGATCGCCAAGGCCCTGGCCAATGAAAGCGGGCTCAACTTCCTGGCTGTCAAGGTGAGTTTCTTTTTAATCAATCGGTCATAACTCGAGATGAGTTTTCTACCAGCGCTATCCTGTTCATCTTGTGTATAGTGACGCTGGGCTCAACCTTACATTACAATGCAGGTTTAGTGATGACCAACATGTTAGCAGGTGATTAGTTTCAGACCAGTTTAGCTCAACTTTTGTTTGCAACTTGACATAATCAGGGCCAATTTCTGATTTTTATTCTCTTTTTATTTAGTTGTAAAAATCAGAAATTGGTGACATAGTAAAGTAAAGTTGTCGAAATGAAAGCAATGAAACACACTTCTCACCTGTCCTGATGCAGAGAAATAGATGATGAAATGTACTGAAACAGTTTTCCTTAATTTTCCCCTTAAATCATTCTTAATAAAAACAGTGTAAAGATTGAAATAGCAGCAAAGCAACAGTTTGTTAGATAAAGTGAAGTCCTCCTGAGCAGAGGAGGGACTCGCTCTCCCTCTGTGTGTGATGTGATCCGAGCTTCTCTGTTTTTAATAATTACACAACATGGATTGTAGTGTAATTGTGGCAGACCAAACCAAAACTAAACAATCGCCAAGATGAACAGCCTCTTGCTCGCCTCGCGTCCTTACCTCGTCTCCTTGTCACTCGACACTGTGCACAAAAGTGTAACTTTATTCCGACGTTGTTATTTTGATAAATAAACACATCGATACTCTTTTTTTTAAACATTGTTTTACACTTTATGCTCTGTGGGTTATGTAACGAGGTCTGTGCATCACATTTGCACAAAGACAGTTGAGTGGAGATGTTTCCCCGATGACCCGGAGGCCCAACTTCCTCTGCACACGGCCTCCCTGTCTGACCTTTGACCCTGTGTTTGGTCCCCCCCCCCGCGCCCCATCCCTCTCATTCATCACCCCATCCTCTCTGTCAACCCGGGTGACAGAGATTGATTGATCAGCGCGTTGCATTTTTGGGTCGGTAAACACTTGGCGGGGCCGTTGCCGCGCGAGGCGAGAAGCTTCAGCGGGATCTCTCAACCGGGGTCATGGAGGCCGCTGTTTTTGTGTCTTTTTGCTTCAAGATGTTGTGGTTTACACAGCAACAAGACCTTGTGTGTCTTGTTTGAAAGGTTGTTTTCATCTCTATCCTCCAATTACATCTCAACTTCACTCTTCTCCAGATTTTAAATTCTAAAATGGCCGCTACCGGACGACAAATTGCATTTTTGTGCATTTCTCTTTATTTGTGTTTGATGTACAAAGGTGATTAAAATACAGAGTTGTACTATAATCTAGTGCAGCAGTTTTCAGGTTTTGAAAAGGTTAAAAAACATCCTGTCCCCGCTGCTTACAGCCGCTCTGCAGCGTCTGCAATAACAGTATCAGGTTTTTCCAGTGCAGCGGTTGCTTTGACATAGATACGTTATCCAGATTTAAATGTGGATACTTTAAGGCTCAGCCTGTTTCCTCTGTGTGAAAAAGCCCTATTATCATCTTGTCAATTTCAGTTTCCTCCCACTGCCGCCACACACACGCATATATACACACACACACACACACACACACACACGCGCGCGCAGCTCGTATCGCTACACTGTCAATGGTTTTAAACTCGGCGTGTCCGGCCCGTCGGCGCTGCCTTGGAGCGAGAGAGAGAGGAACCTGGGATTAATGAGTCAACCGCCACACTTACTGTGGGAGACAAAAGAGCTGGGAGTTAAGTGTCATCTCCTCCGTCAGCCCAGAGGTGTTGAAAGGGCGGATTGCAGGGGAGGAAGTTCTTCTGAGGGGCTGAGTGGATGTTTAGAAGAGGGAGGAATGGATGACGGAGACCAAGAGGGTACAGGAGGTCCAGTTAGTGGCAGGGCTCGTTGTGAAAGTAAGATTAGTGGTGGTTGTGTTAGTTGGAGTAGTTGAAGCGGTGTTTTTTTGTGGTCTTGTTTGTAGAAAAATGCAGTCGTGTATGAAAACCGCATGCAGCGTATGTGTCTTTGTGACATTTCTGTTTGTTGTCCGTACTGAAACACCTAAACGATTAGAAAAAGGTGCTTCAGCTCTTCTTCCTGGTCTACAAAACCAAAACAAAACAACAAAACCGTGCTTTACAGCAGCCATCTGACGCTCTCATCCCAGAGAATAACCATCATTTTAAAAAGCCATCCCCTGCCGTTGTCTTCATATCATTTGGTAGTTGTGACTTCACCAGCGCAGCTCCACGTAGATGTTAGATTTGCGAAACAAAACTATGAGGAAAAGATCCCGGATCGGGTTGAAAGGACATGAACAGCGGCCTCCTGGAGGAAAGTCCCGTGTTTGGTATCCCCATCCACCCTTGCCGTTGGTTGAAGGCCCGGTGCTTCTCGTCCCTTCAGTGTTTCAGACGGTCAAACTGAGATATTTGACGGCTTAGGGTCGGGGTTTCTTCTGCCCGCGAGAGCCTGCCAAACATCCGACGCTATCACATGCGCAGGGAGAGCAGCAGCGGTGACGCAGCGACGGCAGCGAGCACGGCTCTGTGGTGTCCTCACTGTGGGAAAATGTCTTCCTTTGCCAGCCGAGCCACAAATGTTACACACAGACCGGCACACGGTGTGCAGCGAGCATAGACGCGGCCCTGTGGAAACACACACACACACACACACACATGCACGCTGCCCTTGCTGACATTCTCACGCTGCGTTATCACTGTTTCACTGTGTTCCTCTTTCTAATCTCCACAAGATGCCACAGAGCAGCAGCTGCTCCTGCAGCCCGACGGTCACACAACACAACACAACCACCGCATAACCACAACACAACACAACACAACACAACACACCCTCCATTTAAACGTCTCTAGAAGCACAGAGACCTACAGCATCCACACAACACAACACAACACAACCACCACATAACCACAACACTGCATAACCACAACACAACCACAACACAACACAACCACCGCATAACCACAACATAACCACAACACAACACAACCAACGCATAACCACAACACAACACAACACAACACAACACAACCACCGCATAACCACAACACAACACTGCATAACCACAACACAACCACAACACAACCACCGCATAACCACAACACAACCACCACATAACCACAACACAACCACCGCATAACCACAACACAACCACCACATAACCACAACACAACACAACCACCACATAACCACAACACAACACTGCATAACCACAACATAACCACAACACAACATAACCACACTATAACACAACATAACTACATCATAACACAACACAAACACAACCCAACCACCACATAACACAACATAACACGAAGACAACACAACCACAACTTAACACAGCACGACCACACCATAGTCATCGTCATATTCCTTGTTTCAGTTTTAAAAATAATTGATCTTTTCTGCAGTTTTTTTTACTCATAAGGCGACATTTAGCATAACTATTGTTAAGGAGGAAATGCAGGTGATGAACCAATATCCTAACAAACAAACCCAAGCACACACACACACACACACACACACACACACACACACACACACACACACACACACACACACACACACACACACACACACACACACTGCCACACGATCACCGGCCTAATGTTTCTTGTTGTCAATAATGTATTGTATCTTGTATGATATCTTTCACGTAGCCATAACTTATGTATATTTTGTGTTTTGTGGACATGTTTAATATTATCCAGGGTCACAGTGGACGTCCTGCACTGTCATATTTTTCATTTCCGTTTTGTTTGTGCTTTCTATTTTAAATTGTGCAAAATAAACTAATGTCACTCTCTGCAGGGATCCCTTAGCCTGAAACTATATATATATATATATATATATATATATATATATATATATATATATATATATACATATATATATATATATATATACATATATATATATATATATATATATATATACATATATATATATACATATATATATATATATATACATATATATATATATATATATATATATATACATATATATATATATATATATATATGTATATATATATACATATATATATACATATATATGTATATATATATATATATGTATATATATATATATATATATATATATATATATATATGTATATATATATATATGTATATATATATATGTATATATATATATGTATATATATATATATATATATATATATATATATATATATATATATATGTATATATATATATGTATATATATATATATATATATATATATATATATATATATATATATATATATATATATATATATATATGTATATATATATATGTATATATATATATGTATATATATATATATATATATATATATATATTTCGGCACCTAAACATTTGTAGTTATTGACCAAATCTTCAATAATGTTGTTTTTTTGTTTTTTAGGGTCCAGAGTTACTGAGCAAGTACGTCGGCGAGTCGGAGAGAGCCGTGAGAGAGGTCAGTACCACGTTGTGTTCATGCTCTTGTGCTCCGTTGACGTAAAGTAACGCCAGCTGACATGGTTTCCTGGAACAGCTCCACACTGTTTTTAGCCTCCGATGTGACGAGCGGATGCCCCCCGAGAGGTGATGTGTGGTTTCCTGCGCATGTGTTTGTGCTGCGAGTGATTCATTGGTCCTGTCTTCCTCTCTGCTGTTTGCCAACTCCGGCTTTGCAGGTGTTTCGGAAGGCGAGGGCCGTCGCTCCCTCCATCGTCTTCTTCGACGAGATCGACGCCCTCGCTGGCGAAAGAGGAAGGTACGCACTGTCGCTTTAAACGCCGTGGAAAAGGAAGCGGTTTCCCCTTCCTCTCCGGGCACAGTCTTTTTTATTTATCTTCAAACTGTTTTCAGCACTGTGGTGGCTCATTGTCCAGCGATGACAAACCGCGCAGTCATCGCCGCGGCCCGCTTTAATTCCCCATCCCTCGCCATCCCGTGTCCCGAGTCGTCTCACAAAGATTCACTTATGAATGGACGGAGCGAACGTCCCAAAACAGCGTCCGTGTGACTGCGCTATCAAAGCCGACCACTCGGTTTCCATGGTGTCCTCTCAGACATTTTTTCTTGCAACTTTTTTTTTTTTTTTTTTTCACGCCCCCACCGGCGAACACAGAACAGTCCTGTCCGGAGGCGCCTCGGTGGGATGGCACTGGGAACATCTGTGGCCTAAAGGAAAGAGGACGCGGGTGGGGGGCGTGGGCGGGGGACAGACAGAACACAGACCGGAGGCACACAAACACTTCATTGTGCCCGTCCACGGCAGATGGGGAAGGCCAAATATGCAGCGCGCTTCCTGGTGAACAAGTCGATGAAACTGAACGTTGTGGGAAGGAGCACAGGAAGGCCGGCGGGCCGATGCTGCAGCGCCTACTGGGGCCGCATGTTTTAAAGAGCCGCACTGCATCTTAAAGTCCCCTCTGACCAGGAAATATATGTGTATATGTATATACATACACTACCGTTCACCCAGACACATTTTCACTTTCTTAGCAAGTTGTGGCATGGAACAGCCTTCGTTTCTAAGAACAAGAAGAGACCGGAGAGTTTCACATGAAAGTTCTCCTTTTCTGCCCATTTTGAGAGTCTAATGAACTCACAAACGTGATGCTCCAGATCCTCCACTAGCTCAGAGGAAGAACAGTTTTATAGCTTCTCACACCAACCTCAACCTAGCAAACCTCTGTAGATATTTCCTTAAAAAGAGATTCACCACTTAAAGTTCTCAATTCATGATGGATTTGTACCTTTTTAATGCAAAATCACTTTTCTCTTCCAAACAATGCTGAAGCGAGATAAGCAGTTCATTCTGTAGACGGCGTTTTAGAATATCCACTTTTTGATTTATTGTTTCCCCGAAGCAAACCTCAAACTTTGATGTTCAGCTCAGTCTTGACTCGCATCATACGACTCTATTGCAACCTGGCTTACTACAGTTGCTGCAGCCGCGATAGCTGGACCGGCCCCTGTGGTCCACTCGCCATTCAAACAATAAAATAAATAAAATAAAATGCACTTAGCTCTGATCCAGAATCGTTATTTATTGGTCTTCACTTCCTGCCGCGTTTAATCAATGAAGTGGCTCACGCTCGCCGGCTCGAACCTGTTGACACAATCAGACCAGCTCTACTGTGTGTGTGTGTGTGTGTGTGTGTGTGTGTGTGCGCGTGCGCGTGTGTGTGTGTGTGTGTGTGTGTGTGTGTGTGTCGTCTCTGGAGGCAGGACATGAGAAGCACCTGTAAATCTGTCAGCCTACCTGCCACGAGTCTAAACTAGTGGAATGAAATGAAGAAGACAGGAGGGAAGACAGGGAGAGAGGCAAGCGAGGAGGGAGGGAGGGGAGTGTGGGGGGAGGGATGAAAAAAAGACCAAAACATTTAGGATTGACTGAATTAAAAAAGAAAACTGACTGCATTCCTAAAAAGGGAACCAAGAAAAGATTAAGAAGATAGTTATGAGAAATGAAGGATTGAGGAAACACTTTCCTTCCTCCCCCCCCCTCCCCTCCCTCTATAGTGCCTCTCTTTCTGACATCCTCTGTCCTTTTGTCTCACCCTCTATTACTCACTTTCTCTCCCCACTGTTATTCTTTCCCCCTCTCCCACCTCACATTCTCTCCTTCGTGACCCCGTCTCTCCAATCCATCGCTCTGCGTCCTCCTTTCCCTAATCCTCCTTCCTCGCCTCCCAAACTCTCTCTCTCTCTCTCTCTCTCCCCCCCCCTCCTCTCCCTTCATATCTCAGTGACAGAGCTCCTTTGTGCTCCTCTGCGGCCTTGTCTCTGCTAATGACGTCTGGCACTTCCGCCGGCCCTGTCAACAGAGGCCCGAGTGTGAAGGGTGGCTGTCTGCGCCGCGTGATGGAAAAGAAGCACCTTGTGAACGCAGCGACGAAAACCTCCACGAGTTCCTTAAAGGGATAACGCTGGCGGTAGATGGAGATTCTGTTTCTCTTACTGTCAACGTATCCGGGACTGAAAGTACTGCTGGTGCAGCCCGATGGATGTTGTTCCTCATGCGCTGTGGGACTGCATTTAAAAAGACAGAAAACAAATCAATGATCTGCGATCAGCTCACACTGATGTTTGGGCTCAGTGCAGCGTCCTGCTGCCCCGAATACTCACTAGAGTAACACATGTGTATGAAACGCCTGCTGAAAATAGTCCCCATTAAATGCGATATATTCAATGGCCGAAGAGCAAAAACTCTGGAAAAAAGTGTTTTCTTGCAGAATTTTTCTTTTTTTTTAAATACATAATGTGCACATTGGACGTTTTGCTCCACTTTTTCCCTGGATCATGTTGCAGATAGGATGTTTTGCACTTTGGCCATCCATATACTCAATATGCCTGCGTATCACTTTCTAAAAACCACAACTGTTTTTTTAAACCACAAAATCGCGGATGCTGGATCATTATTTGTCTGTGTCATTTATCACAGAGGCAGCGGCCCATCTTTTAATCTTACAGATTGCTTACAGATCTGACGAAGGGGCCTGTGAATAATTTGAGTTCTTCCACATCGCATGTTCATGGTCACACAATTTGAATAATTGGAATAGGAATAACAGGTGCGACGTAAAGAGGACTAATGCAGATAAATTAAAACAACTAGCGGGGCTGATTGTTGCACTCAAAACAAGCTCCTGCTGATCTGAGAGAGAAGTGGGACGCCTGGGTGGGATGAACCCCGGCATTTCCAGCTGAATCGGCGGAGCGGAGGCGCTCCGTTTACAAGTCCAAACAAGGTGACATATTTGTGAACTTTGTCTAAAGGAGGGCCGCTTAGTTCGGGAGGGATGACGTGGTTTCAGTTGCAGCTCGGTGGGACGTCATTGGCAGGGAGGCTCACTTTTGCTGCCAAGGCCTTTTTTCTTTTTCTCGAAGACGGATGGTAGCGAATGAAAGAACCTGCCATCGTGGTGTCGGTGAAAGAATTCAGAAATATTAGCGAGGAAAGTCTGTGTTAAATATTTCTATTCTCCATGCATGCGCATTTCTTATTTCCACCCTCCCCCCTTATTTCTTTGCAATATGCTTTCCGTCCTCCCACTCCTAATCCATCCATCGTGCATCTGTAATTCATCACTTTGCACCATCAATAATCCCCCCCTAATCCCAAAGTTCCTGACCAATCTACATACGTTCTTTTCCCTCTCCATCATCAATCCTTTCATTTCAAACGTCCATCTACGCGTCAATCTCATCGTCTGTTTCCCTCTCTCTCTCTCTTTTGATCCGTCCACTTCAGCTCCTCGGGCTCCGGCGGTGTCGGCGACCGGGTCCTGGCTCAGCTCCTGACAGAGATGGACGGCATCGAGCAGCTCCGGGACGTCACCGTGCTGGCCGCCACCAACCGGCCCGACATGATCGATAAGGTAAACAGACGCCGGCCCGCCGTCTTCATCTCCCCTTCCTCCTCTTTGGTCCCTGATTGATCAGGTTGAGGAGATGTTGTGTGTTTGCTTCCCTCGTCTCCTCCTCTCCCTCCCTTCCTCTGTTCTACATGATTGATAAGGTCAGAGGTCGTCTGCTCCGGCCTGTCTTCCTCGGACTCTCTCTTTGGATCCTGTCACCGCCTTGTTTTCGGTGCGGTGGAGTTCGACGCCAGAGCGTCGGCACAACTTGTTTTTGATTTTGTTTTTTTCAGTGCAGTGTTCGGTTATTTTAAAACTTGTGTTCCTTTTTATTTTTGGTTTGTTTGGCTAAGTGGAGCCAAACAGCTTTCTGTTCGGGTTAGACCAAATGGTGTTTCCTGGTAAAAAGGAGAAGGACACGGAGATGTGTCTGTTTCTATTTGAGCACACAGCAGTGCAAATCATGCTTCCCAGACAATTTATCCAGATGCGTTGTATTGATTTGATCCTCTGACTTTTCCTCAACTGCACCATGAGGTTGACATTTATATCCTTGAGTGATGTGCCTCAACAACAAATTCTATGGATCGGCACTTTGTGTTTAAGTGCTAAATGACTAAAGTTAGAATGCTAACCCACTAAACCGACTTAGTTCAGGTTAGCATCAGGATGTTAGCCTGGTCACTGCGAACATGTTAGCATGCTGACCAGACGGCAACTTCCTGTGTCTGGAAAGAGAAGCCAATGCAGAAGTGCTTTAAAACTTGCATTCTCTCTCCTGACCACCAGGGGGCGACTCCTCTGGCTGTATAGAAGTCTATACAAATGACTCTACTTCTCTCTTGATGTGTTCCCTCAGTATACGCTCTTGTGTCAACTCTGGTTGCAAAAAAACAAAATGGCGGCAGCCAAAAGGCCAAACTCAAGGCTTCAAAACCGTAGTCCACAGACCAATGGATGACTACTTCCACTTCTTATACGCAGTCTGTGATTTAGATGTTACGCATTTAGCTTTAAAACATTTGATGAACATCTCACATCTCATGTTCAGGTTCTCGCAGAGTAACGACTTCCTCAATTTTAAATGCACAACAGGTGGAAGTAAATCATTTATCACTTCTTTCTTTCTTCTTCCTTTCCTCCTCCCCTCCATCACCACCCCCACATTTTCCATTTTCTACCCTTTTATCTCCTTCTCTTCCTCTTCTCATCCACAAAAGCTTTTCTTTGGTCTCTTATCCAGCCATCTCCGTCCTAATGAAATTTCCTGAGTGCTGATCAAAGAAGGAGTCTGTGCCTTGTCAAGAAGGACACAGGAAAGGAGACTGTCGCGGTGCTTCTTAAGCTGCTTCTGAGGCAGCCGCCTGTCTCTGTCTTTCTTCCTCTTCCACTTTAAATATACTTTTGTACCTCCGATGCTGTAGAGCCGTGTTTTCCTTCTGAAACGGCACATCCATCATTAAAAGAGAGCACTACTAATAATAACAGCTTCGTTTTCTCAACGATTTAACACGTTTATCGGTCATGAAAGCGTTTTACTCACACGGTGCGGAACAGAGATGAGGAAAACAAAAGCAAAGGAGCTTTTCCGGTGTTTGGGACGGGTTGTGTTGCACTACAGTTTGTGACAAAGCGGTCAGAAGTGTGCGCTTTTTTATCCCCCATTGTAAAGCAGAATTTACTTCTCAAAGTCAAAGTGAGAGATTTTTCCCATTTAAACTGGAGATGCACCGACACTGATGCCGGACATCGGTCCCACACAGACTCAGACAGCTGGATCGGGTATCAGTGACAAAAGGCCAATCTGGTATTGGACAATATCTAAAGCCCAGATGTTGCTGTGAGTCCTGGGGCGGGAAAACATGTGTGTGTCCTTAGTTTGACACTTTAGATTACTGTAATCCAGTGATGTAATCCAGCATGTCAATGCACTGATGAACTATGCGCTGCACGGTCTCATCATCTCACATTTTTGAGCCGTTGATAAACTATTTGCAATGAGAAAATGTAACCTAATATGGATGTGTTTGTCCTTTTTGGCACTTTACACTTTCAGCAACTCCATGCAAACATCATCACATTAATTTGTATCCACAACTCTGACAGATGTCAACTAAGAAAAGAGCAAAAAGTGACCGCACAGCTGCAGTTGTTTTATGGAAACTGTTTATTTCTCAATGCGAATCTACCGGCACCACCACTATCAGTACTTCTATACACATCTATAATTTGGGTATCCCCCCCTCCCCACTCCTGCCGCCATCTCTAACCCACTTGAGGAGACTTGATCCATCGCTGCGGTGGGGGAATGACAGCAACTTCCTCCACCTCTGCAACTGGTTGCCGTCTCATTTCAAATTGTGTGTGCGTGTGCTTGTGCCTGCATACATCTGAGAAGGACAAATATGCATAAAGAGAAGGAAACTCTTCAACAGTAGGGAGGGGGTCTAGCCCCTGGGTTGACAGATGGGGAAACCCCAGGCATCCTTCCACAAGCCTCCCTCTCAGGAAGTGGTCTCCCGGGCAGCTGAGAAATCAGATTACCTCCTCCTGCCCCACTGTGTGTGTGTGTGTGTGTGTGTGTGTGTGTGTGTGTGTGTGTGTGGTGGGGGGGGACCTATAACATACATTGGGAACGGAAGCTGCCAAATGGACCGATAGCCCCTCCCCCTCCACCTCCTTGAGGTTTGAGCACCCTGCCAGCCTCCATCGACTGTCGGTTCACACAGTAGATAGGGGGCGGGGCATTACCATACCAATGGCAGGATATGATGGGACAAATGAAGATTAATGGGACGCCGGGGTGTCAATGAAGTCATTGTCGACTCCTGGGGGCCTCAGCTGTCTGATGGGACAGAGTGGGAGGGACGAGAAAAGGGGAGAAAGTGGCGTTGACTTTAGTTTGAGGGGAGCAGGCCGGATGTCCGTCAACTGCAGGACAGGGTCTTTTGACTCGTCTCAGTTGTACTCTGTGGCCCTTTTTCAAATGTTTTATTTAAACTAAAGGGTTCTGAAGGTGTATTAATACCTGTTGCCTCATGTTTATAACTGACACATCCTGTCCTGCAGGCACGCAAAGTCCTCAGACTTCCTCTGGCTTTTGTATCGCATCGGTGACAAACCGGGTAGCTGAATCACATCCTCACCAACGGATAACAAAAGATAGCTTTCTTTCTTTTCTTTTTGAAACACAAGCACACAAAAGTCCCGCAGCTTCCTCTTGTCTTTGTATCACTTGTGATAATTCCCCATTATGTTCACAAGTGCAGACAAACAAGAATAATCTGTTCTCGTGCCAAACACACATGCGAACACAAACACACACACACACACACACACACACACGCACGTTGCCCTTATTAACTTTTACAGCATCATCTCCTACTGCTGATCTAATGGCATCAAACATGCTGATGTAAATAGGTTAGTCCATTCCTCTACATGATGTCACCAAACAACCCCCCACAGCCCCGCCCACACCTTAAAAAAAGCGTCTTACACTTCCTCTTTCCTTTGTATTGCGCCAATCAGCCCGGCCCACCTTTGACCCCCCGTGACGGGACTGTGGTGATTGATTAGCACCACTGGGGATATTTATCCAGCCTGCTCAGGAGGAAGAGCTCCTGTCACTCTGTTTGTCCAGCAGCTGTCCATCCAACACTCACATGTCGCTTTTTCTTTCTTTTTCTTTTTTACCATTTGTTTGTCCGAAATCACTTTTTGACTCTTTTTGTTAGTGGTTCATTCCTCAGCTTGTTTTTTTTTTTCCTCAATAGCCTATTTATTTATTTATTTATTTACCCGAGTGTGCGCCGGGCTTCATCCGTGCTATCAGGAGGAGATTACAAGCAGATGGGCTTTTTGTTGAGGAGCACGAGTTCCCCACCCGGGCTCTTATCAGATGAAGAAAACAAAACAGAGGCCCCGGAGTCAGAGTTAGAAAGACTCTTGTGGTGTATCATGAATAACAGTCAATATACATTTCTAAGAAGAAAAAGAACTAATAGCAAAGCTATTGTTGTGTTTTGTCAGCCGCTGTTGGTTAGGTTTAACTCCACCGTGTCTTGAAGAGCTTTCACTATTTATTAACGTAGATATTATAATTATGATGACAAATAATGTCCCGACTGGTATTAGCAGCGTCGCATTCCCACTTACAAATGTCCTCTCTCGACACATAAATGGTCGGTGACGCCTTGCTTCCTTTGCCAGATTCCCTAAAGTTAGCTTTGCTCTAATTCTACTATGTTGAAATTGCACAAAAAAATGGACGTAACCAGGTGGCAAATTTTATTTCTGGCTGCAAATGATGAGCGACAGAAATTGAACCATTCCTTTGCTCGTCTGTAATTAGTCTCGACGCGGTTTTAAAGATGTCATTTGATAGAAAACCGAGCTGTCCACCGCATTCATTCGCCGCGGAGGTTTCTGTTGGTTTTAATATCTCATCTTCTACCGCTCAAGAATATCTGGTCCTTCCTCTCCCCTCATGTCCTCGTGCATCTCCCCTCTGAAACAAACCGGCCCTCTGAGCTGTAGTGTGGTTTCTGACCAGGAGATGGCGCCAAACCTGACACGGCTCAGTTCCTCTGACAGTTCTGATCGATGCTGACAATTCCTGCAGATTAAAAGGCGTGACAGAATAAATACAAAACGCTGAGAAGCCGCCGCAATGTTCCTCGGCGGATGAAGTGAGAAACCTCTGCCTGAGGACAAAGTGCGCACTTAAAAGTGAGAGAAAGAGTTCAGATGAAAGGGGCGACTAAACTGTCTTTGTGGTGCAGGCAGCAGCAGGAACCATAGCGCACTGAGGAGAGTTTAACCACATGAAAACAGGCTGGAGGCCGACTCGCGTCTCACGGAGCCGAGTCCTCTTTAATATTCTGTTGCACTGGATTATGAAGCGTTGTGCAACTCCCGTGCACGGCAGCTCCACGGCCATCAGCTCGCTCTTTTCCCAGTTTCTTTGCGTGATGTGCGGCACTGAAACGCGAGGCCTCGTGAGATGTTTCATGAGCCGTCACGGTCTCGTGGTCTTGTGTCTTAACGCATGCTTCCAGTCCCACGCGCCGGCGTGGTAACTGTGAAACGCTACGACCAATTCATGCTCACTACTGCTTCATATTTCTTTTTGTCGTTTTTTCCAGAGTCACCATTCATATCCATGAGCTGAAGCCCTCCTGCTGTAACCTATAACTCTGTGTACGTGACTGTGAGTCACGAGCCCAAACCATGTTTGATGAAGCTGCTTGAGTCCAAAGGCCTGTGGCCTAGCGGGCTTCATCGGGGCCAGTTTGAGCAGCCTGAACATCTGCCAGCGTTTTCCGAGCCGGTCTGGACGTTTGCTAATTGTAATCACAGTCAAATTCCACCAGACTGTAATTAGAGGGCCGCTCGGTAAATATTCAGCTATAAGCTAAGGAGACCTTTTTAGAATTTTTTTTCCCCTCCCTGCTCTCTCCCTGTTGCATTTAGAGCACATGTGCGTGTGTGTGTGTGTGTGTGTGTGTGTGTGCGTGTGTGTGTGTGTGTGTGCGTGTGGTTGTTGCATGCTGGCGTCCCAGATGTAATCAGCGGTGTTTTGCAAATGATTTATGTTTTTATCACCTGCCTGACGAACCAGACCGGTCGGTTTTTCCAACCTCACGACTATTGAGAAAGCGACGAATGAGAGTCATGAAATCACATGAAAGCTAACGCAACGAACAGCTCCAGGTGGACGGAGCTGCAGATTATTCTTCAAGAATCACTGTTTGATCGATTGAATGATGTCCAGTGGAGGAAAAACGCCGCAACTTTTCGCACTGCTTCTTTTATCCGACCAACCGTCTCAAAGTGGTAGTCTCCAGCAAAGTCATCTAAATGTGTGCGTGTGTGTGTGTGTGTGTTGGCTCACATGAATACCTCTTAATTCCTACCCCCATAAAGGCCCTAAGTGAAGAAAGCCTCCCATGAACACTCAAAACATTTCCCTCTTTGTTATTCGGGCCTCACACGAGGGCATCGGAGGATCCTTAAAGTCTTTCGCTCCGTGAATACCTTTTTTTTGTTTTGCCTTTTTTTTTTTTAGTTGGCAGAAACCTCCACCTGAGCCGTGCCCCCACTCAACAGGAAGCCAACCCTCAGCCAAAAGAGCGGCTGTAAGCCATGCCAGTCAAAACAGGCCGTATTTTATTTAGTGTTGGACTGACGTTATCATCTCCCAAGCTTTGCTCTCCTCTCTCGTGACGAGCCAAGCGTGATGGAATCTCTATTGGTGCTGTCTTAAAGGATTAGAGCTTATTCACTGTTCTCTTGTTTTTCTTCTTCTTCTGACTGCACAGTTCTTAAACAGCGCCGCGCCGCCGCCGTACAGCCGCGTCCCGCAGAAGCTGAGCTGCTGATGCGATCCACGCCGGAGCTCTTCAGGGTCGAAACCCGCCGCTCTTTTTTTTGAGCAGTTTTCTTCGAACGGGGTCGAGTTCCCGATATCGACCGCGAGCTGCAGCTTCGGTGCGGCTCTGTAGTTCCCTCACCGCCCTGTTTTCAGAGTGTTTAAAGTATTTCCTGCCCTGGTTGTGTTTCGATGATGCAGTAATTAGAAGGCAGAGTGAGAGTTTTGGCTTGTGGCTTAGAAGCTACAGTGGCAAAAGAAAACAAAAAGTGTGTGTGTGTGTGTGTGTGTGTGTGTGTGTGTGTGTGTGTGTGTGTGTGTGTCTTTGCGAGCCAGTAATGGGATACCACCTGGGGATGGATGAGCTCTGGGAAGCTGTGTGCATGTGTGTTTGTGAGCATTGGGGGAGCAGGATCCCCAGGCAAGTATCAAACTTCAAGGGCTGTATTAGTATCAGCTTACACATGTGTGCATGCAAGAATACCGCCGCAAAAAAAAAGAAAATCAGGAAAAAAATAAGCCTCCAATTTGACCAGACGCCGTGGAAAAAAACAAACCTTTTGCAAAAGACTAACCGCAAAAAGATTGAACTAAACCTGATGAAGTTAATGCAGTGATTCCTATTGGGATGCGTTAAGTTACGCACGGGTCTGTCGGAAATACATGTTAAGCAGACAAACCGCTTTTAAACTAGAGCGGCCCTCCGAGAGCGCAGTCCTTCGCCAAGGCCGTTTCCGTGAGAGAAAAGTGATGCGTGTGTCCGCTCCCAGTTTTAATGGCTTCTTCCTCGGCTCGTGCTACGCCCTTCCACCAAGTTTCATGGAAATCAGAATCAAGGCCTGAATCTTTTCCTGTAATCCTGCTGGCGGACGAACAAACCAAACTGAAAACATAACCCCGGAGGTAAAGAATGGAAGGAGAAGAAATTGAAGGTGTGGAAAGAAACTGCGAATGTTTGCAGCTGTAGTGATGAAGATGGTTTTTATTTGAGTTTTAATCATTGTGTTCCTGTTTCTTTACAAAGTGCTCTTGGTGAAGAAGAAGAAGCAGCAAAGCCTCTGTTTTGGTGAGCTAGAGAGAGAAAGACATGAGGATGGTGTAGGGAGGTGTGTGTGTGTTGGGGGTGGTGTTGAAGAGGAGGGAGGGAGGGAGGGAGGGAGGGAGGGATAGGGAGGAAATGAGGGCTCTTTGTGCTCTGCTACCTGGCAGACATCTCCAGCATGTGTCGTCTTGCCTCTTGGCAAGCCGAGACCACCGGCGCCCTTGGAATGCTCTCAGTTCAGGAAATCTCGTTTATTCTCACAAATGCTACTCGTGCCCCCCTCTCCCCCTCTGCTCAACAGTATATGTTCCTCTTTTTTACACCTCAGTCTTTATTGCCCTTTATTTTATTGCCTTTCCCTCTCGATATATTTTGTCCTCCTTTTCGTCTCTTTGTCTAGCTCTTTAAGTTGTGCTGTTTTTATAAAATGATTGTGCGCAACGTGACCAATCACGGAGCACATATGATGTAACACCCCTAATGGGCACAATACGTGCATAGTGGGCTCACGTACATCGTGGCTACCATCCAGTCGCTTACCAGCCCACGCGGTGCAAACCGCTATATATTCCAGATGCTCCGCTGCAAAGCAACAACAGCAACAACGTTTGGCCTTGGCGTGCTACTGTACGGGTGAGAGCTTATTTCAAATAGAAATAAACTATTTTAGCAGATGTGTTACAGAGGCAGTAAACTGTTGTGTGCTCCTTAGTCGTCTCCCCCTCCAGTTTAAAGCTGTCGGTGCCGTCGCTCTTGTTGGAAACATGTCGGCTGCTCGCGGCCGGCTCGGTCGCTCACAGGCAGCTGTAGTCGCTCCAACCACGCGTCGATTTAATGCAGAACAGTTGCAGTGATCGGCTGCGAGTAAAAACCAGGTAGAATTGAAATATCGGGCACCAAAAGATTGTAGGTTTAGGCCGCAGAAGTTTTTGATTTTTGTCAATACCTTAAAGTCCTGATAGCCAGTAGTCTGCTGGGCCGGTAGGTAGGTGTTACGTCCCTGAACGGTTAGTCTGGGGGATTGAACTAACAACCCTTTTGGTCAGGGACTTGCTTATTTATCTTTTTTGGCCACCACAGCCAGACCTCACATCTCCACACACACACACAGTCAACGACTGGAGATTGCGGATGCATTTAGTGAAACGATGGTGTGTGTCGACACAGCGATGGTTTATCGACACCTAGCTAACCATCCAGCTTCCTGCCACGCTGTCTCAACTGCAACACCAACACTGTTTCTACTGTTTGCTTCGTTGGGGAGAAATTAAATAATTGCCGCAGTAATAACTTTCCAGAGTTGTAAAATCCTGCCTCCAAGTATTATACGGCACTGTGCTGTGTTTTGGCACCTGATGAGCCTTCAAGCTCGTGAATCTGTTACTCGGACCGGCCTCCCCGGCTTGTGTTTCATGTCTCACGCGTACCTGAAACAACATGCCCCCACCAAACAGACCAAATACAACGCCGAGGCAAGCGAGGTTCATGGGAAAAGTGTCCCAAGTTGGAGAAAACGGCCCCAGTAGCTCGGTTGTTGTAGAATATGCTGAAACCAATGATGTAATCTTTGAAATGAGTCTGTACCACAGAGATAAAAAGTACTAACAGTACAAAGTCATAAGAATAAAAGGAACAGCAAAACCAGTTATTTATTTAACCCAAAAATAAAGTGCTCAGTTTTACCTGATC
Organism: Clinocottus analis; assembly: GCF_023055335.1. Taxonomy (NCBI): domain Eukaryota; kingdom Metazoa; phylum Chordata; class Actinopteri; order Perciformes; family Cottidae; genus Clinocottus; species Clinocottus analis. Next base: position 19,241,248 of record NW_027175821.1, read on the forward strand.
AGGTGATATTCTTTTGATTGCATGTGAATTAAATGTTCCTCATTTTTTGTTTCCTACGAAAGTCTAGCAACACGTGTCAATAACGACTCGCTTACATGCTAACAGTCTTTTCAAAATAAACTTGAAGATGCCACCACAGAAGTGCTGTAGCAGAAGTCACCTTTAGTTCACACTAAAACCTGGATTTTACTCGCTCGACTTTTTAATTCGCTTTTTTGCTAGCATTCGCGACAGAAAGGGGCCACAGCTACGTTACCCCAAGTTAGCGGCACATAGCCTCACTAGCTAACCTAAACTCACTAGCTAACCTAAACTGACCTTATACTTTGTGTAATACCACAAATGTCGGAACATCAAACCTTATTCGTGCCGCCGGTCGAAAAACTAGCTTTTTGGCAACCGCTAGCGTCTGTGCATTACATGTAATCTACTCGCGCAAATATTTTGCAACTCTTCTGGTGTGAACATGGCATTAGAAATAATAAATCACCATAGTTTCATGTGAGGAACAATGGTTCTGGGCTTTTATGGTCTTGTTCATGATTAAGTGGATTAAATGCTATTTGATTTTGTGGGATACCGGTCAATCAGAGCGCATTATCTTTCGTTCCTGAAAATCCAAGATGGCTACCCTTGATAAAATAAAGAAATAAAAGTCACTGCATTATCAATAGTGTGATTTAAGAAGTACTGTAACCTGCTAGCGTGCTAACTGCTCTGAATAAGCTAAGGCGACATGAGACAGCCTGCTTCGTCTTCCTCTCTCGTCGGTGTAAAAACCAGGCGGTAGGAAGGAGTCATCATTCAACACCACCAGGATACAGTCAGACCCACATGCAGAATAGAAGCTGGTAGGGGGCCAATTGGGGGGGTGCAACAAATAATACCCCCTTTGTATGGTCCAAATATCCCCTGCTGAAGCTCCCTCTCTGCTCCGGGGATCCCAGCACCACATTACGAGCTGCTTACAAGTGGACAAGGTGTAAGTTTTGGGGGGATTTGAAACGGGAGGCGGAGGCGGTACGAGGTCTCCATATTTCTTGTGATTAAAAAGCAGGGTTTTTTTTTTTCTTCACTTCAACCAGGCACAAAGCCATGTTTGGAAAGTGGCTAAACAAATGGTTATGATTTGCTGCAGTCATTTCAGAGGCTGGGTGGGGAGAGAGCGGTAACCCAACGTACATCCTCGTCTTCATCGAGATTTAAGTTCCCCCATTGAAGCTGAAATGAAATCCATCCCGCCATAGCCCTCCTGTGAGGAGGACCATGTGTCAGAGCAGGAGTTGTGTTTCCATGTAGTCGAGCTGGTTAAGGAGGTTCCTCTGGACGTGAGGCCTTCAGCTGCCCGGCTCCATTTTTTAAAAAACTAAATGATTTTAGTTGATGACTTTGAGGGAAACGTTTTATAGAAAGGTTACAGCGTGACCCCCCCCCCACCCCCTACCCCCCGAGGTCAGGTGGAGACACGACCATGAAGTGAGACAGAACCACGCCTCAGACCTTTGAGGCCCGGCCCACCGCCGCCGCCCTGCTGGAAGGGCTTTGGCGGACGCATCGGAAAGAGGTTGAGGGGCAGTGTCACTCCGTTTCCTCTTTCGCAAGCTCCGCTTGATGAATGACCGTGTGAAAGGCTGTTTCATAGGGGTGTGTGTGTGTGTGTGTGTGTGTGTGTGTGTGTGCGTTGCAGAAAAAGCGTACCAGCGCTTCTTTTTTTTTTACCCTCGGCATGTCATGTCTGAAGTCAGAGTAATTTATGGCTGTCAGGAAGTCCCATTAGTCTCTAATGCCAAAAAAAGAAAACCTTGACTGGGGGGGCGGGCGGGAGGGCGGGAGTGAGAGGGTTGAGAGAGTGTCCCCACACCCACCAAACGCTCTCATGTATTTCTTGTGTCAAAGGGCCACGGGGAGGTCCCGTCCTAAATCCTGTTGCCTGAGAAATGAAAGAATTCCAAGAGGCTGCCTCGTCCACTGTCCTCCGGGCCAGACCCCAGAACTAATCTCTTTCATCTCCTCTTCTCGGGGGAGGGGAAGGGGGGGAGTGAGGGAGGGATGCTGCTACAGTCTCTTCCTCCTCCTCTGGGATCGTTGCTTCTGTCGAGCGGATCGCCTCAGGGAGATGTGGCCTCTTCCTCTTCTATCGCCCCTTCCCTCTTTGCTGTGTAACCTTTCTCTCTTCCTCCATTAAGCCTCCTCACTCCCTCCCTCCCTCCCTCCTTACCTCCCTCCCTCCCTGGGCCTCTGAGCTGGACTGCCTTCCCTTTTGGCTTTCCCCTCTTCCTTCCTTCCTCAGCTCCTCCACTAATAGCTCCCCTGTTCCTGACTGGTCGGGCGAGGGGGGGGCTGCCAGTTGAGCGGTCACTCGTGGAAGATTCATTCGCGACGACGTAATTGTAAACAGACGGAGCGAGCGAGGGAGGAACGTCGGACATTAAACTACAGAGAGCAGAATGGAGGAGCTCTCTCCACCAGTCTCTTTACTTGGACTCCTTCTTCCTCCCTCTCTCTCTCTTGTATCACCATCACCCCATCCGTCTCCCTTGTTTTCTCCCCCTCATCTTTCAGGCACTGCTTACGTCCGATCCACGTCTTGTTTCCCCGCTAAATGCTGCAGGGAGTGGCGTGACGGCCTCCGATGCTTGAACAGAGCCCCGCTGCACGCGCTGGCTTCGTGGTTTCTCTCTCCAGAAATGGAGCCACGTGTTTTGCGGCGTTTTTTGTCTTCTTTTTCTTCTGCAGTTTGTTTCGGCTCCAGGAGGATGCATGCACACAGTCGCACAAATGAAAGTGATCTCCTCTAAAAACGAACTGACACGGAACGGAGATCCACGCCGACGGTGTTGGCCGACAAATGACGTAACTTTCATTGAATGTCGACGCGCTTCCCCGCAGACTTGTCCAGTTAGCTTGGAGTGAATGTGGAGCAGTAGGCGATGGATTGAAAGATGAAGCTTTTGGAAAGGTTTCGCAATGTCGGCGTTCAGTGTGCATTCATACAAATTTGCATTTTGTGCAATCAGTTTCATATTTTAAGTCTGAACGGCAGATCAGAGATCAGGTCCAGCAGCCTCTCTTATCAATATTCAGGACTCGTGGAGGCTGCAGAATCAAGCTGCAGAACTCCGATGAAGAGAAACCAATCCCACATGAGTTGAGTGATTTAGTAAAACTATACTTTAAGTAAAAAAATTAATTAAAAAAGAGAGAGAAAAAACACATGCATTACATCCTAACTCGACCTTTTCACCGCTGTGAGGAGATTGTGACTTCTATGAGGGAGCAAATGTCTTCAAGTTGCCTCAGTAACAAGTAAATGTGTTTGTTGGCTGGTGGAAACGGTAAACATGAGAGAAGATGACACTGTGTGTGTGTGTGTGTGTGTGTGTGTGTGTGTGTGTGTGTGTGTGTGTGTGTGTGTGTGTGTGTGTGTGTGTGTGTGTGTGTGTGTGAGAGAATCCAGTAGTGCCGGGCAACCAGCCCCGTCCCTGACCCCAGATGATTGCTCCTGCGAGCCGTCGAGTCTCCTTTCCCTGCTTTTATCTCCTCCTGTCCACGTTTCTGTGATTCTGAATTTCTTCTTTCCCTTTCCCACACTTATCTCTCCGGCATTCTCAAATCCAGCAGCAGTTGTTTGGGGGAAGAAGAAAAATACAAAATATCTCGTTGCAGTTATCAGTCCAGCCATGTTGAGCAGCCAGCAGTGCGTCCCTCCTTTCGTCCGCTTCTATTAAGTATTTTTATTTTTCCAGCTGTTTTGTTTCAAACGTTTCGGAGAGCCGTCGCCGGCTTTACCTGCGTCCCGTTACCGCGCTCGCACACCTCCAGTGGAAAGCTACATGGGAGTATTTACTCCTCCGCGCTCTGACACAAAACCACTAAAAGACCACATACCCGGCTATAAACATGCCGCGGTAAGCTTCAGCTTTGTGATCTCCTGTGTGTTTTCACTCAGTTAGCTTTTTGTTGTGTGCAATAAACATGACTCAGTTGTTAGGTCATGGGTAAACATTTGCCTTCAGATAATGTGCTTTCCACAAGCCATTATGAGGAGGGCTTATTGCATAGGCAAGAGAAAAAACACACTCATGAATGGAGCTTTATGTTTTCTCTCAGCGGAGTAAATTAACGCTCTGCATATGTTTAAAGTTGACTCAGGACACAAAGTAATCGGTCGCCTGTAAAGCTTTTTCTCCATCGGTGGTATTTCCTTGTGTTCGTGGGCGACTGCGGCTCAGTGGTGAGCAGGATCGTCCTTCAATCAGAGGATCGGTGGTTCGATCCCTGGCTCCGCGAGCCTTTGTCGATGTGTCCTTGAGCAAGACACTTAACCCTAAAATTGCTGCACCTACGGTGTATGAATGGTTGGTATTCCTGATGTGGCCCCTTGCATGGTGGCTCCTCCCATCAGGACATGAATGGGTGAATGATGTCATGATTTGAGTGGTCACAAGACTAGAAAAGTGCAACACAGGTCCATTTACCGTTATTGTACACCATCGCTGCACAACCCAAAGTATCCGTCTCCTATTTTACAGTCTACGGGTCTGACCTTTGACCTCACACCACCGGTAGGTAAGAATAAAGAACGAGGTTGACTAGTTGTCTGCACAGATGGAGAGAGAGAGAGAGAGAGAGAGAGAGAGAGAGAGAGAGAGAGAGAGAGAGAGAGAGAGAGAGAGAGAGAGAGAGAGAGAGAGAGAGAGAGAGAGAGAGAGAGAGAGAGAGAGAGAGAGAGACCAATTAGGAGACGGAAGCCACTAATTAAAAGCTGCATGCTCTACAGATTGCATCAATTGTATTTCCTTTAGCGATGGCCAGGGCCGTAATTTCAGAGCTCGCTTGTGTGCCAGTGCACATTCCACCAGCGCTCGTGCACAGAGGAAGCACTGTCAGGCCGCCGCTTCTCCCTCGTTGCTAGTTTGGTACGACGAAAATGAAGAGGAAGAGAGAAAAAAGAAGCAGAAACTGGGGGAAATTTGGAAAACTTTGAGAGACTCCACATCATTCAGAATAGCCGGGGAACCATTCATTAGACGTTTTCAACCAGAGCCTGTTCGCAGAAATGTTTCCCCTTCCTGGATTAGGTTCCGTGGATCGCTGCCAATCCATTTTGTGTGTGTGTGTTGTGAATCGGAGATTGCATTATGCTCGAGTGGTTTGGGTGGTTAACCAACACGCTTGCTTTGGAAAGCTGCAGGGAAACGTTGAGCGCGCTGACCTGAGGAACGCCGCGAGGGCTACTCCGAACACACGGGCTCACAAAAGGCCGGGGCCTGTAATAAGAAAAAGGAAAAAAAAAGCCGCTTCCAGAGTAATGGTGTTCATTTGGCAGAGTGACCCGGAGCACTTGTCTGTGTGCTCTCATTGTAAAATGAGGAAACATGAGGCATGTTTTGATTTTCTTTTTCTTTTTTTTGTGGTCAGAGCAGACGGGCAACACTCCCAGAAATAGGTAACAAAGAGAGCCAAAGAATCACAAAACTTGTCGGATAGTTCCCCGCCAATGTTGCCATGTGATTAAATAAACTCTGTGGACGTTGTTTCAAACATAATGAACAAAAAAATAAAGTCGGAGTGACATAAAATCTTATCAGAAGGAGGAAAAAAAGGACCCTCCGTGTTTTATATAAAGCTCAACTTCCTGATTCTATTTCTCGCTCATTGTTTTTTAGGATTACCTAACACCTCTTGGCAACTTTTCACCTCGGGCTGTTGTGTAACCAGTGTACATGAACCTTCAACACACACACACACACACACACACACACACACACACACACACACTCTCTCTCTCTCTCTCTCTCTCTCTCTCTCTCTCTCTCTCTCTCTCTCTCTCTCTCTCTCTCTCTCTGTCTCTCTCTCTCTCTCTCTCTCTCTCTCTCTCTCTCCATTTCCAATTTGTGAATAAATTGGATTTGTTGCGGATGTTTTCTCGTGTTTGAAATCGTTTCTTTGATGCACCAGAAGTCCAAGCGAGGGAACTCTCAAACGCACCGACTGTCAGACGCAGTGCAGACTCTCTTCTGCGTGACCCCGGGCCACCAGATGCACGAGCCAGCGTGTCCTGAGTCCTCTTGTCGCAGCTTCCTTCCCAGAAGGCACCGCTGCGATAATTCACCCCCCCCCCCTTCTTTTTTTCTGGAATGGAGAGAAAAGAAGAAGAAAAAAAAGAGAGGAAGTAACTGAGACCTCTTCCCTTCCATTCTACCTAATGGTTTTTCCAGACGCTGAAGGCTGACCTTCCCTCTTCAACTGGATTTTTCCTGTGCCCTACACCTTGGATTTCAGGAAATGTACAAAACAGGATAGCATCGCACAACATATTGCTCTTTGTCGCTTTTCCTTTTTTTGTTTGTTTGAGAGACGAAAACACTTGAGGATCCAGTGACATCAGCAGCCAAGGCTGCACTGTTATTCCTTTTTGCTTTCCTCTGTTCAAGAGTCGTGTCTGCAATGGCACTTAAGTCTCCATGATGTGATTGTTCAGCAATGCCCAAACCGTCTCCACTGACTGCCCCACTTATGTCCCCTTGAGTCCTAATTTCATTAAGAATATAGATAATCATAAAAAAGTAACCGAAACAAGAAAAAGCAAGGGTGCAAACAGGCCTCGCGTGACCGTCGTGTGTCCAAAGGAGCCAGTAACTTTCCCCCAAGTGGGATGTGACCTGAATGCTGACGCGGTCGGGGCTGTCGGCCCCCGAGCCCTCTGGGTAATTAGTGGGCAGAAGGCCTTATTGGCCTTCCAGGCCGGCGTGGGCTTTGCAGCCTTGTTCAGGGGACGGAGGGGTGCTGTTGAGAGCGACGCACACACCGAGGTGACTGCGTCCTCTTCCTGTCGTCAAAGTCACAGTTGCCCGTTGACGAGTTGCCCTGATAATCATCACACCTGCGTTGCCGGCAGTATATCCTCTGAAGTCCTTTGGAAGAGTCTCCGATCGCGTTCTTCAGGCATTGAGTCCTAATTACAAAGTCTGATTCCTCTTGCTGCGGATAGCCTCCCCTCCCTCTTTTTTTTTTATCAGCCTGACTTTGTCCAGGAGTACAAAGTGACTCCGTCATATAATCTACTTTTAGCCTTCAGTTCCCGGGCATTGCTGAGCGTGCGCCCACGACGATAAACACTTACGACTTCAAAAAAAAAAGCTGAAGCAAAGCTTTCCCCCATTGCCGCGCTCGGTGTATTTTTAGTCTGACTGTGTTTATTGGCGACTGCTGGTTACTGCACCTGTCGCTATTTTTGACGACACCATAACTTGCGTTGACACTCGCCCTCTCTCTCTCTCCCTCCGGACGTTCCTTACCATGTTTGCTTTTCCCGATTTTCTTCTCTTTTTTATTTTCCCCCTCTCTCCACAATCAAGGGGGAATTATCTCTCTTCCGAAAAAAAAGAGGCAGCCCACTAATTTTAGATTGACTTGATTGAGCCCGGAGGCCAAAGGGATCAAACCCACATCCGTTGAAAACCCAGGGATGCTAATTCTAACCATAACATAGCTAACATGTGTTTTGCTCTCCCCAAGCGCTGATTTGAGAGCTGCTGGAAGCCGAGCTCTGCACCCGCTGCAGAGGACCGGTCTTTCTTGTGGCATGTTTTGTGGGTATTGGCCCACCATGTGTATATTTATAGAGACCGGGTCATGACACAAGCACACGGACTGCTTGTTCTTTCTGAAGGACATGAAGCACTCCCTTCTCAACGCCGGCTGTTTTTGTAAGCGTGAGTGGGGAGACGTTCTATCGAGGCGTAATTGATTTCCAGGATGTCGGACCTTCATTTGTTTCAATTAAATCCGTCAGGAAACCTGGCAAAAGAAAATCCTGTTTGCACAGCGGCAATCCCACAGCCAATCACACCTTTAACTACTAATGCTTTGACATTTATTGCAAATGTATCATTATGTCGGCCGTGGGCAACTTGAATACTCCTCACATGCGTTTCCATCCAAGAGCAGACGCCATTAAATAATCATTAAAACTACATTTGCAACATCTAAACACTCATTTTGACAGATCTGATTTAAATTACACTTTAATATTGTTGGTTTATTAATGTTTTTCTCCATTTTGCTGACCTGTTTTATGTATTTGGTACATTTTTTTTTAGCCTTTGGTTATCCAAGTCTTTTGAAATTATCTTTTTTTTCAGGTTTTGTCACTTTTAGCTGCTGTTTCTCTGAATTCATGTAATGTGACTCTCTGATTGCGTGCTGATGAAACCGTTAAACAGTTCTGGTACTTTACACACAGGTTTGTTTTAAGTGGTATTTAGATAGTTGTGTTCTAGTCTGACCAAAAAAACCTGCTTGCATGCATGCTGTCCAAAACATGCTGCAGGTCAAAGACGCCCCCGGCAGCCATCAAACACTCCACAGACTCCATTATTAGAGATTTGTCACCAGCAGCCATTCTGGGCTCCTCCAGAAACCGGCACAAAGAGCGTAACGAATGGTCAGACTCCATCTTAGGCGTCTTCAAAGGGAGCCTGGTAATGACAACGTTGCTCGCGGTTCGGCCCTCGGGGGTCCGCTGTTGAGATGCTTAACTGTGGCTAACTACCAGACCAATTACTTACAAAGACGACCTCAGGAAGAGACACTTGATGCCGCTGCCGCAGGAACAATCCCATCTCCCCCACGTCCACCCGCCCGTTCGGTCTAATAGCTGCGACCCAAAAGCCTGGTCCGCTGGCGGCCCGGGGGCCGCACTCGGCTCCACGGCGAGCTTTGTGTCGCCACTTTTCCTGTCAAGACTTTGTTATTGGCATCTTTTGGCTTGGGAAGGTGACATTTTACAACGTGTTTATTGGTGGTGGTGGTGGCTGGAGGGGGGGGGGGGACAGGGGGGGGTGACAAATAATATTTTCAGGGACTTTTGTTCCCCCCCTTTTCTGTGTCATGGAAAATAAATGGGAGGAAATCACTGTATGTGCCCTGTGAAGTTTGAACTCCAGAGCTCAAGGACAGGCGTTATTTACAGATGTGAGACACTTACGTTAATGACACTTAAACATCCTTGTGTTTTACTCAACGATAGAGCTCTCAAACAAGGATGTTTACCACAAAACTCATATTTCCAGTCGGCATGTCATGCACCACTCTGGGTTTCCAGCTTGTATATTTAAGGTCATGCAGACGCTGGACTTTTTAGGCGCCTGCTGTTTGCTTGTGAGGCACTATACAACAATGGCTGTTTGTGGATCGGCAAAGGCAGGAAGTGTACAGTATCCTTTCTGGAAAATACACATAGCCCCGTCACTTCATTAGTCTTCCCGAGCGCGGCGGCGCGGGAGGGATTTAACACAATCATAGTCAATAAGGGAAGTGAACTAGCTCACAGGCTAGCATGCCATCCATCATTCTCGAAGCGCGCCGCCAAGCCGCCGACGCAGACTCCCCGAGCAGTCGGGGTCGAGCCGGCACTACGCGTCTCATTCCTTGAGTCTTCTGCAATCCCCCCGGCTTAGTCCCCCATCTGGCCAGCGGTTCCGTGCTAAAGCTGGGAGATGCGTAGGGCCTAATTCCTACACACTAAAGCATTACCGCCTGCCCAGGGCCCACGGAGACAAGATGGTCGCCAGGTGTCTTCCTGTCTTCAAAGTGTCGGCGTCGTTAATCATGCCCCCCCCTCTCTCCCCCCAAACCCACCCCCGACCCTTCTGCGTCGCCTCACATGTGTTTTATTTTCCCTCGGCTCTCACCCCCCACACACACACACACCCTTAATTCTCTGCCTCCCTCTTTATTTTTGGACAGTCTGTCACCCAGCTGCATTTCCTGCGGGGTTTATGTACAGTTTGGGCCGGATTGGAACCACATTGGCAAAAAAGAAGAAGAAAAAAAACGGCGTGCCATCTTAATGAAGTCACTGTGATCCAAACGGGTGGGTGGTACGGAGGGGGATAATTGGAGAAGCTGTGCCTGCCCCGCGAAGGGCCAGAGGATACTGCGAACCCTCCCAGCCTGGCCTTTAGCCCCCAGCAGACGGCTGGTTCTCTCTAATGTGGCCACTTTTATTCTTGAATCCCCCTCCTCGCCGCTTCATCCACTCCTTCAAAGGCACATGTATCTTTCATCTATCTTTGCTAATGGCATTAACGCAGCTCATGCTTGTGAACACAGCCTCCACAGCTGCAAGGCCTTACACAGCTTCAGAGAAGAAGTTATTTCTTTTACCCCTCCCAGGACAGGGAGGGGTATTTCATGTCTTTCAAACCGATGCCAAATATTTGCAGTTTACAAGCCCCGGCGATATTACAAGGTACAGGTTATCTTTTTAACAAACAGGAAGTTTTGGCCGCACGGCGAGACAGTAAAAGCCTTTTGCGTCAGCGTATCTGTTTGTGCCCGAGAACACCTCGTAAGGCAAATAACTGGGCATCAGCAACGGCTTGGTGCTTTGGGAGTCGTGTCTGTTCTGTCCTGTGGTAAAAGAGACGCACATCCTCTTTGTGAACTTTCGCGGCCGTTTGTGGTTCATGTCTAGGTTGCATCTCCTTTTTTTGTTTTGCCTCTTCTCTCACTTGTATGGAAAGGCACATTGGATTTAATTTGGTGTGTCGACTGCCAAGGCCCAGTTGCATTAACAGTGTGGAGCGTGCACTCTCGACGCCCTCGCTGACGCAAAACCAAGCAAGTAGAAAAAGAGCTCTTTCCTCTGGAAATGCACCAGGGGGACTATTTCTGTCGTTTTAAATTGTTACGGAGGGGATTGGGCCAGAGAAAGGGAGGAGTGGTGGTGGTGGTCGGGGGGGGGGGGGGGGGTTCAGTTGTGAGCTGCAGACTGTTTCACATGCCAGATCTGTAATGCGTTCCTCCGGGCTGGGAGCTGGCTGAACTCTGGGCCGCGGCGCTCCGGGAGAGGAAGTCCCAAGCCTGGGGAGTTTCAGACATCCTGTTTTGGAGGACCATTGGCCAGAACCAGGGCTGTTGCACGCCACCTGCAGCCTCGCATCACATCTGCCATTAGACCGAGGACAGCAGCCCGACGTCACGCACCTCCTGCATTTTGGCTCAAAATGGCTTCTCTTTGTCTCACTGTCTACCGCCCGCCTTCCAAAGAAATTGTTGGACCACAAAACTTCTTATTACCATCACTTTTCCTCGATATGCCCCTTATTTCTCTACTCTTGGACTGGCTTTCCATTTCTCCTCGAAGAACATTATATCATTTTGAAGGAATGTGTGTTCGAAATGAGTCGAGGAATCGGTCCTTAAAAAGAGTGAACGTGGAAGAGAAAGAGCTGAAATATCTGCCATGACATGTTACGTCCTGAGAAATCTAGTGCGTGTGATTCCCGAAGACGTCATTGTTTCATCCCGTGCGACACACAGGTTTTGAACCGTAAATTGTTTTGCGCGGTCACTCCATTTGATTTATCTCTCATGCATGCTCACATTGAGTTTGCAATTGTGCGTAACGAGGACTCGCTATATTCCAAGACTCGCACACCATTTGTTTGGATTCTACAGCGTGGTATTCCCCCGAAGACGGTAACAATACACAACACACCTCCCTCCAGCCACTGCTGCGACACAGCGCTCGGCCTTCTCCCGGTTCGCAGAGTCCCAGGAGCCGAGGGGGCAGGAAGTTTGGTGCAGATAGCGCTCCCTCGGTTGTTGCTATTTAGGACAACAGGAAAGGGTTTGTGTCTGTCTGGACCAGCCCCTCCTCCCCCTTCCTTGATTGGCCGGGTCTGTTTATCCAGAGTCCTTCTCACCAGCTGCATTTCAGTCTCCCTGGTCCCAATGGCCACCATGTGACCTTTTTTTTTCCGCGCCATCGGCGGGCCTTTTTCTCAACACATTTATTGGAAACGGTGTTCTCGCAGAGCAATGCATGGCGACGCATTTGTTGATGTGAATGATACCAGTGGTATTGTATTGTATAGAGGTGGGGATCCACCAGGAATTTAAAGCCTTGGTTATAATCTCCACAAGGACGTGAAGCGTTTGGATCCGTTATCCTGCTGCGCCGGTTTCTCCTTCGCGAAACAGACGATGTAAAGTGATGTCATGTAAAGCGATGTCTTAATCAAGTCTGCATAATGTAACTTCTTCTTTTTTTGTATTATTGTCGTCTGAGAAGTCATATAGTCTTTTCTTCTATACCTCAAATATCTAACACAAAGTTTTCCCCGGTTTTATTTATTTAATTTATATGTATAGTTTTTTGGTTGTATTCTACTGGAAAGAGTCCACTCTGGTGGACTTTCCCACATGGAGGAACTACGCAGGCAAACGCAGAGCTGTCCCTGGACTGTGGGATACTCATCTGGCATCCTTTAACGGGCCTGAAAAGTCCTAAATGCTGTGGGGGCTCAACTTCTAACCCCAGGAAAACACCAATAGACCCTGTAGGCCAACTTCAAAGGGCCAGCACATCAAACGAAACCGAGCGCATAGATGGTCAGCTGGGATGAGAAAAAAACAGCACGAACCCTCCCATTTGTCAGTCCGATGACTTATACGCATTTTCTCCCCAATAAAACTGCTCAAAACGCCAAAAGGCCCGCGCCGCGTGCGTTAGCGCCGAGCGTCGCCGGCCGAACGAGTGAGCTGCCGTGCCAGGAAGTGCTCAAGCGGAATATGAAACGTTATGTCATAAACCATGAAGAGAGGCTCACTGCCCCCCCCCCCCCTCCTCCCTAAAAACAACCCCACCCCCCCTTTTTCCCATCACCCCCCTCTAACCCTGACGCTAGCTTGTCTGAGTGGCCTTTTGCCATGCATTCCTCTCTTCCCTGTTTGGCCTCTGTCTCAGGAAGTGGCCCAATTAGTGGATAAACACCATGGAGGAGATGGGGAAGGAGGAGGAGGAGGAGGGAGGAAGAGGGGGAGGGGTTGGGCACCCCTCTCCCCCCATCGCCGCCCAGCATCTATGCCGCAACTCTGTGCAGGAAAGATGGAGAGGACCATTTTAAAATGCGACTTTTGATTGATTTTTTAAAATTTTTTATCACAGAATAAAACTATTGCACTGAGCAGTTTGATGCTTTCACATCTTTTGTTTTTGGTTTATTATTAAAGCAAACATTCTGGAAATGACAGCAGTCAACGGAGCTTTTGTGAATGCTTCTTGACTTTATTTGGTTAAAGATTTATTATCAACAAATATGTATTCATAGCTATGCATGTGTTGTTAGCGTGGGTTTCCCTCTCAATACCTTGAACCACAAACATAAGAAGACAATCATATATTAAAAAAGAAGCATCAAACAGAAAAAAACACGTTTTGGTGACGATCAGCACTTCCTGTATTGTTTCTTCACGCGCTGCTGCCAAAACACGAGCTGCTCTCAACTCCACAGATTGACTAATGCAGACTGTCGACATCGTAGCCTCGGGACAGGGAATCTTGATCCTGCAAATAGCGCTCTTGATTGTGCTCATGATCAACTCAAACCACAGGTCTTATAATTGTTTTCCTGTCAGGTTTGGACGTCGGAGAGTTTGCAGAGCGCCTCTGTGACATCATCATATCTCATCACCGCCGAGAACCAAAGCCGCCGGTCGCTCGCGGCTCCCATCGGGTTCACGAGCGCTTCTCCTCCCCTCAGATTGCACTGGAATGCTTTTTTGGCATTTAGTGAAGTGTGATTTACAGGTGACACGGACGTGCTGCATGTGTGCACATTGCTTAACTCAGGAAGCACTTAGTTTGACATATGACACTCCCGTGACCCCGAGCTAAGCACCGGGGAGTCTGCTGAGCGGCGGACGACTCGGGCCGTCGCTGGTGTTTTAAATCTTCTTTTTGAATCTGAGCATCGTGAAACCAGATGGCATCAAGGCAGGCTACTGCACGACAACGAGAAAGTCAACTTCTTTTTTTACAAAATACTTCATATGCATCAGAAATTAATTGTTGGGGTTTCGTTTTTACTAAATGAGATCTAACTGCAGACAATAAGGGCTTTCGTGTGCGGTCTATAAACCACACGAGGACTTGGTCTCGTCTTGTGACAGAGCTCGAGCTTGTAGAACATTCGAGAAACAAGTTCTGTTGGAAAATAGGTTCATTGTTTCTTCTGCACCGGCAAAGTTTTCCACGGTCTTCAAGAAAACAGGGCGAGGTTTTTGCAGCACACACACAACAAAACTGTCACCGGTATTGTGGATGGATCCTTCACGGTTAAAAGCTTTGTACATTTGAAACTTCCACTTTGAAATGTGGTCCAGAACCATATATATATATATATATATATATATATATATATATATATATATATATATATATATATATATATATATATATATATATATATTTGACAACCCACTGAGCCACATGCCATCCAAATTGAATTAAAGCAGCACTTCGCTCCCCTCTCCCCTCTCTCTGACTAAACTCAGTAATTTGATTGACTGAGCTCCCTCCCACCACCCTTCCTTCCACTTTGCCATATTACAGTTATTTCAACTGTCAAATATGTACTCTGCATTCCACCTCCGTCCGTGGCGGCACATGCCGATCCGTTTTCCCTGAAACAGTCAGAAAAGCAACGGTGCAATTACCGTCCCCATACGACCGGACGCAGCCGGAAACCGACGGTTAGATAAACAAATGTTATCCGGTGGGCTCAAATTATAGACGCATGGTCAAATTCTATATGCATGGACTACCATCGGTTTTCTTGCAGGTGGGGAGCGAGGGAGGGGGGGCGTATTTCAGTCGGGGTTTTGAGCGCCGATGTGTGTCGATGCCAGCTCGTCTGACAAAATGTTTGCATTGGTATTGCGATAGCAGGAGGCCCTGTCAGGAGATGTGTTTTCTGCTTCTCCCCTGGCCGGTGGCTTCAGGGTGTTTGTGGAGCAGAGCAGTATACCATATGGCTGTCAGCGTGGATGAGTTACTGCAGCGCTCCCTCTGAGCAGGACAGAGATGCAGAGAAGATAACTGGAAAAGCAGCCGCTGCTTTTTACACAGCGCACACCTTTGAGGACTTTCTTTGCCGAAGATCGACCCAAAGAAAAATAATATTTTGCTTCGGGACTATTAAAGGGGGAAAAGCCCACTTCAGGAGAACATGTCCCAAACAGCTCAGAGGCACTTTAATGAAATATTCTGACTCGGGATGTTCTGCAGTTTATTTCACCAAAGTGCACAGTCGGCGTAAATGGAGATATTTAAGGTCAAGCGGGCACTTTGAGTTGTTTGTGTGTCCACTATCGCCCACGGCACTGTGTGGCCTTCAGGGACGGAAGCAGGGAGGAGGGTTAAAGAGAGAGAGAGAGAGAGAGAGAGAGAGAGAGAGAGAGAGAGAGAGAGAGAGAGAGAGAGAGAGAGAGAGAGAGAGAGAGAGAGAGAGAGAGAGAGAGAGAGAGAGAGAGAGAGAGAGAGAGAGAGAGAGAGAGAGAGAGAGAGAGAGAGAGGGTGTCAGTGAAGCTAAACAACCCACAGGATATAAGACAGTCGGTGTTATATTATCTAAATTGCAAGAGCACAAGGCTTGAAACAAGATCTCCCAAATTACACATCACAGTGTTTGGTACATAAATAGTCATTTCCGCACTCAGAGCAGGAAAAAAGAAAAAAAAAAGAATCGTGCCTCCCACTGAAAATGGGAATCCTAGTTGTCAAGCTGAGCTATTTATGGTATGCACCACTTTCCTCCCCTGAAATATCCGCTTCTCTTTATCCTCTCTCTCTCTCTCTCTCTCTCTCTCTCTCTCTCTCTCTCTCTCTCTCTCTCTTTCTCTCTCTCTCTCTCAGACAGTAAAAACCACCTCAAGTCGAACCGCGAGCCCAGATTAAGTTAGACAGGCAAATAGCCGCTCTTAGGACTGCGATGCTGCGTCTGTTGTCTTAGCGTGGACTTGGAGCCTCCTACACACACACACACACACACACACACACACACACACACACACACATTGTCGTCCGCTCACTGAAAGATTTACGGGCCCTGAAGTGCAGCGCTGCGGTGAGGGCCGCAGACACACAGAGGCAGGCCGGGCCCCGGGTTAGGGGCTCTGAGAAGGTTGGAGGTTATAAATACTTGACAGCGCAGTAAAGCTGTCACGCTCTTCCTGAAGCGAGCATGCGCTCGCGTTTGAACACACACTTGCGGGTATGCACATATGACACAATGCATCCTCAGGCCACGCCTCCTCCTCTCTGCGTCCCGCCCCGTCGAGCGCTGCAGGAAAGACATCGAATATACACTGCTCATTTGTGAAGAATGTTCACGAGCATACCAGCAATGATCCAAAATCCATGTGATGTTAAGTTTTCGGCAAATTCGGCAGTTGAACCTCTCGAGTCAACCTCTGACACACACACACACACACACACACACACACACACACACACACACACACCTGCATGGCCCTCGACCCAACACATGCAGGCTGGATGTTGCTGATGCTCAACAGTGATAACTTGTGTTCTCCGTTGATGGAGAGAAGAGGTGGACTCACAACATCCGACCGAACAAAAGACTCTCAGATGAAGGCCTTTTAAAAAATAAAATAAAATATAAACCTAAAACAGACCAGTATACCTGCATCGACTTTGAAAGCTCCGGAACAATGGCCCTTTTCTCTCAAGTCTTTTGCCGTGTTTCTTCTTCTTCTTCTTCTTCTTCTTCTTCTTCTTCTTCTTCTTCTTCTCCTCCTCCTCCTCCTCCTCCTCCTCCTCCTCCTCCTCCTCCTCCTCCTCCTCCTCCTCCTTCTTCACCCTGACTGTGAGTCTGTGCACTGACATGAAGTCTCCCTCTCGTTTCTTTGGCCATTGATTGATTGAACGCAGCTAATTTGACCATCAAGGCACCATCACCTGAAAGTGAAACATTCCTACAGACCACGTCTGATGTCTGATTGGAGAGGACTTGGTGACAACTGAAGACATTGTAGGTTTTCACAGCACATTGTAATTGACTTCCTGTTTGAGCTCTGTGAGGTGCTGTTTGCTGCAACTAATGATTCATTTCAATATCTGAAAAAAACAAGTTGCTTGTTATCTGATCAACGCTCCAAATCCCCCAAATATTTAGTTTATAACCATATAACATGACACATCGATTATCAAAACGTTTGGTAGTCCTCTTACGAGTATTTGTCTTCTGATTGGCCGATCAATTAATGTCAACCGTTTGTTTTAATAAACCATAAGGCTGAGTATGTTTCTGACAACCTGTGTGTGATCATTCTTTTCTAAACGTTGTGAAATAACAAAAATAAAGTCCTGCAGCGTCCATCATAGCTGGAAGCTGTGAAAACGATCACAGTCATCAGAGTTTCATCTTTCCGACAGTCCCTGAACACATCATGTGTAAGGAAAGCTTGCATCACAAAACGCAACGGGAACTAAGCTTCAAATTGGGCGTCAAAAACAATCCGGCCCAAATGAACCCTTCCTGTTGACCAGAGCCTGTAAAAAGCATCACATTGTGCGCTCCTCAGCCACGACTGACTCACTGACAACATGTCTGTGAAGGTTTGAGTGAACTTCAGGCTGATGAACACACAGAGGAGAGGCTTGAAAGACGTTGTAGATTAGATTACATATTCCTTTATTAGCCCCGCAGTGGGGACATTTGCAGGATTACAGCAGCAAACAGGTGAAGTTCACACAAGAGACATAGTCAATTTAAATAGAAATGTATTTCTGTAAAAGAAATTCAACTTCATTTGGTTATGATTTATGACATTGTAACTGTGTTATACTGCACAAAATACATGTTTTGTTGTGTTTTTCCAAAGAGCTGCAGAACCTTCATACATTGCAGTAAAAATCAAAGCTGCAGAGAGAAAAATGTGAGAATTTCTTTTTTTTATCTGATGTGAAAGGAAGACAGAATTCCCATGTGAAAACATCTGCAGCCGGACGAATGCCACGTTGAGTTATTGCATCGTCATTGATTTACCGCTAGTTTGCAAAAAAGTCACAAATTAGCTTCACCAGCACTTATTTTCAAAGACCAAAAAAGCCAAATGTGAGAACGCACCCAAAGGTTTGATTGGTACTTGTTTTCAAACCAAACAAAGAGGACCTTGTCCCGGAGCCAGCCTGCCGCTCATGTTTTATCATTAATGACTGATGGCTATAACAAGATATCGGCCCGAACTGATGAGTCAGCCACACACTGAAACCAAGCTGTTCCTCCACTGAAATATGTGAAACGTCAGGCCAAACCCACGTACAAGCAAGAGCTTCTATTTCACCTCGTCGTATGTGTTAAACCCCAAGGTTACATGGAACCCAAACACAACGCAGTGTTACTGGAGCCAAAGCCTCGCCGCTCAATACGTTGTGGTGTTTTTTAATTTCACTTCATCTCAATGGGACGTTTGTGTCGAGCAGGTTGTGACTCCCAGGAGCCGTGAAGTGTTGACAAAGTTGTGCATTTGAGTTTATCCGCAAAAACTCTACCTTTTCTCTGTTTCCTTATCTTTAACCATCCTCCCTTCTCCTATTCACATACACACACACATGCACACACACACACACACACACACACACACACATATATACACACACACAGTGTGTGTAAAAAAGAGAAAGAAGTGAGGTGTAACTGGTAAAGAGGGACATGTACATGCAGCTCCTGGTCTGAATAGCACTTCCTGGCGTGTGAAAGGAGAGCTGAGGAGGGAGGGGAGGGATAAAGGGAGTGAGTGCTGGTGGAGAGGAGGAGGAGGAGGAGCAGGAGGGGGGGGGGCTCCTTTCCCTCTTCCTCCCTCCTCCTGCTGCTGAAAGCCTTGTTTGCCATTCTTGCGAGCACCCTCTCTGAAAAGGGAGTCAACGGTGGGGGGGTGGGGAGGGAGGGAGGGAGAGAGAGAGAGAGAGAGAGGGAGGGGGGAGTTACAATGAGACGAGGAGGACCACATCCGTGTTTGCCAGGTGTTCCCTTTGTGATCCTCACCTTGCACTCAGGCATGGAGAGTGAAACAGAGAGGAAGGAATACAGAGAGGGAGAGGTGGAGAGAGAGAGAGGAAAGGGGGAGAGAGAGAGAGAGAGCGAGAGAGAGGGTGTGTGTGTGGGGGGAGGCATGGAGATACAGCACACACACACACATGCATGCAGAGAAGGAGAGGCAGGGAGGGGGAAAAGCCCCTAGATCCGCCATTCTTTCACTGAGATAATCTGCAGGAAAGGTGCAGCGAACACAAGGTGTGCACGTGCGCGCACACGTGCACGCACACGTGCACATTGGGCTCTCCGTGGGCGTGTTTGCCGCCACGTATTTATTCAGCGCAGGTTCACGGCCTTCATGCACAGCACTACGCTCCGGTGATAAAAGGCGTTTCCACAGCCCATCGCCGAGGCCTTATCTCAAGCCGGGACCGCCACAGCCGGCTGAACCTGAACGCGCCGCCACCACCGCGATAACGCCACTTTTTTTTCCAGCCCCTTTTCCACATCCTGCGGACCCCCCAAGTCAGGTCACCGTCGAAACTTTGTGCATTACCGTAAATGCTGATACCAAACAGGCTTGTTCACAAAGTTCTTAACGGCACTACAGAGGACATAAATATAGATAATGGGCCCGCAAATTAGGCCGGGGACCCTCATCTGAGAAAGTTTTGCCCAAAAGATGCTTATCTCAGAAGACTTTTGCTCTCAGAGTGGATTTTTACACCAAATTGCAAGCAGATGGCAGCCAACGGAGAGGTTTTTTTTGGTGATTGATGCACTGCTGCAGCACTGTTCTCACCGTCCTTAAGAGGAGTTGTTTGTGTAATCTTGTAATGCCGCGTAGTTGCAGTAACTGTAAGGGGAACTGTATTATCCAAATTAGGTGCTCTCATGGGCCTCCAAAAACGCCGCCTAGAGCTCACATGAGGGGAGAGGGTTCTGCCTTTTGCCGACCGGATTTTCCACCAACATTTAGAACCAGTTGTTACTTTCCCCCAAACAGATTTCATGGAAATGCAAAAGAAATCAGCAAGGACACCAACTCAGACTCTTATATGTTTATGATGATGAAGTGGCATTTCATTGGCCCCTTGAGCTGCCGTCGCTCCGACTGAAAGAACACGTGTACTTCATTGGGTTATTTGAAAGCACACTTGGATGAATCAGTAGTTCCAGACCTGACCTCAGGTGGAGGAGCAGAGGCTTGTTGTTGGAAAGCCAGCGACTTTCAGTTTGCGGTTTGTTAGTTTTGAGATTAAGCAGTTGACAGCATGCGAATAGACCAGTTTATCTATCTTTAGAAACCGAGGGTTGTTGTTTTCTTGCCAAAGGGAATCACCGAGATCCGGAGTAGTTACACAAGCAGAGGTGCGGTTAAGTTATGGACGTCTTCCAAAGCAGACGTGACTAAAGTCGAGATCGACGCCAACTTCTTTTTGTGCATCAGTTTGATGCACGGATTAACTGAAAAGTCGTGCTCTTCAGCATTTGACAGCTCCACTTTTTGTTTGGGGGGGTTGGGGTGGTCAGCCTCCTCCTCTGATATTTTGCATCACACCTCTTGGGTGTAATCTGTCAGAAGACACTGCGCTCTGGAGGCGTGAGTCATGACGAATGAGCCACGGTGCCAACAAGCACTTTCTAACCTGGACTTTCTCCCAATTATCCCTGTGGTGCTTTCAAGATGCAACACACCTCTGTCGCTATTAAAGTGTCATACAAATCTATATTTTGTATCTATATTTTGAGCCAAACTCAAAGAGCTTCTTCAGGAGAGAGTTGCAGAAGTATCTCACAGCAAAGTTTGAAAAACAATCACCTGATTTCTTTAACTCAGAAAAAAACATAATTGAAGTCACGAGAGCTAAACACGGTAGCCGCAAGATTGTGCCTTCTTCTTCTACTTCTTCTACTTCTTCTTCTTCTTCTTCTTCTTCTTCTTCTTCTTCTTCTTCTTCTTCTCCCCTGTGACTAAGGCTGAATGCGTCCGCAGCACCATTCATGTCTCGTAGTCCTGATTCAATTACCGGCAGCTTACTGTAAGACAAATACAGAAATAGACTGGTGGGCGGTGTCGTGTTTCACTCAAGGTCAGGAGACCGTAAAATAATCTCCCCTTGTAAAAGGCCGGATATGTTTCTCTGCAAACAGGGCGTTGCTGAGTCGACTGAATAGACGAGCCTGCGTATAGAGCGAGCATTACTTTGAGAGCGCTGAACGCGCCCCGTCGATGGGTCAGCTCTGTTTTGATTGATTGATTTTTAATTATTTTTTTTTACGTCGCCCTTCATGCGCTTAAGGTGCCCAGCCCACATAAGCATACAAATCATCTATACATCATGTCGCAATATTCACTGAACACCGTCTGGTACCAGAGAGTACTCTGTATGAACAAGTGTTATCTTGTTCTGCTGTAGTCTTTTCAAGCCGCTGGTCTTGCTACGGTGTTGTAGTCGTGATATTGTTGCCAGGATTTGGTACCGAAGCTAATAATGTGATTTGTGATAACTTACTTTGACACAAGCAGAAGAAGACAAACTTCTCTAATCTTCAGTGTTATCGAAACACCAGCACCTGAGCAACCATGTTACACTCGAATCAATCAATATCCATATCTCATTGAAGAATATGTTAACAAATCTGTGCACAACTGTTGTGTAATTGTGTGTAGCTTTGCTCCACTGACGCACAACCTCAGTGCCAAAAATTTTGCCGGTTCTAAAACAAGACATGTAAAATAAATGCAATAAATGGGGGGTCTCAGTATATGCAGTGTGTATATAGTATATGCAGTATACAGTATACGCAGTACATGCAGTACATGCAGTATATGCAGTACATACTGCTCCCCGGGCGCCTCACAGGGCAGCCCACTGCTCCTTAATCAAAGATGGGTCAAATGCAGAGAGGAATGTCCTTAAGGGGATTATTAAAGGATCCTTTCTTCTTTTCTTTCTTTATATGTAGTACATGCAGTATAGCATGTAGTATATGCAGTATATGTAGTGCATGCAGTACATGCAGTATAGTATGTAGTATATGTAGTATATGCAGTATATGTAGTACATGCAGTATATGTAGTATAGTATGTAGTATATGCAGTATATGTAGTACATGCAGTATATGTAGTATATGCAGTACATGCTATACATGTAGTATATGCAGTATATGTGGTACATGCAGTATATTTAGTATATGCAGTACATGTAGTATAGTATGTAGTATATGCAGTATATGTAGTACATGCAGTATATGTAGTATATGTCGTACATGCAGTGTATGCAGTGTATGCAGTGTATGCAGTATATGTAGTATATGCAGTATAGGCAGTGTATGCAGTACATCCAGTGTATGCAGTACATGCAGTGTATGCAGTACATGTTGTACATGCAGTACATGCAGTGTATGCAGTACATGCAGTGTATGCAGTACATGCAGTGTATGCAGTATATGTAGTATATGCAGTATAGGCAGTGTATGCAGTACATGCAGTGTATGCAGTACATGTTGTACATGCAGTACATGCAGTGTATGCAGTACATGCAGTGTATGCAGTGTATGCAGTACACCATGGCGATGATGCGATGGCCCATGGCCTGCTGGGTAACCCCCCCTATCGGCTCTCTCTGCCCTAGTGAAGGATGCCTCAGCCTTGTGGCTGCAGTGTGCTGCGTGGCCCGTGGCGCTGACCTGTCAGTCCGGATCCATTTCCGGCATTCAATCTCGTCCACGAACGGCGGCGCTCGCCCCCCCCCCCCCACCACCCCCCGGCCGTCGCCATGGAGACAGCCAGTCTGACCTGGAATGCCGCTGTTCAGCACTACTGAGGGTTTCACTCCACTTTTAGAAGAGCTGAAAGTATCAATTAAGGCCGTACCAGCCCCTTTATACACCCACCCTAACCTGCAACCCCCCTCATCCTCTCGTGTAATAACTCGCGCAATCGGAACTCAAGAGGACACCAATTTGACCAGATTCCACTTTCTCAAATTGCAGGAAAACACACTTTAACTGACGGGCCCTCCCGACTTGAGAGGGGCCATTGTTGAGGGCCTTGACCCTCCACCCCACGCTCCTCCCCTCACCTTCCTCTGGCCCGTCTCCCCTCCGTGTCACATAACAAGCTGAGAGCACACCTTTTTCCACCGGGGGCGGCGGGCCCCCAACAGGCAATCCTTTGACAAGCATCTGAAGGGCCATTCTCCAGGGTCAGGGACCACAGGGGAAAGTGTGTAAATGATACCTGATGGCATGTGAAAAAAAAGCTCATTTGATAGGTCTCGGTAGACTGACAGACCTGTCAAGACTAGAGCACTGCGTGGTAAGAGCTAGAGTCACGGCGGGGCCTCCACAAGAGGCTGGTGTACTGTACACGTCACAGACGTCCACTTTGTGGAGCACCCCTTCTACAGGACCTACAGGACCTGCAGGACCCGCCTCTTTTGATGCTGTACTGACGTGGAGGAAGTTCCCCAACTATTGGGGTACGTTTAAGTTAAACTGCTTTCCCAATTTGGTAATCCAGTGTCGGTGCTCTCAGAGTGGTTTGAAATGGAAGTGCAAGCGTCGCTTGAACAGTCAGACGTGTACAGTTTAGTATGTCATTCAAGCCAGTGATCTTTTGTGTGTTGTTTTTGTTGTGTCAATGACTGCATTGGTGACATCCTTTCTGCCCGAAGACAAAGCCGAACCTTACGTGAACCCTATTGTTTCTCCCGCAATCTGTGCCGTGTTCTTGCCTCTTTGCCCCGTCAAGTAAACCAAGCGTTCCTTAAATGTAACCTCCAGGAGAGAAGAGGGGTGGGCTCTGGGGCAGGGCTACCTTGTGATTGACAGTTCATTGCCACGACGTTGGCCATAGTTTTCTGCCTTGTTTTACACGTTAACCTTTTCACTGAGTTTCTTTCTTTTTTTCCAGTTCATGAAGGTTAATTGTAACCTTTTTGGTCACTCCAAAAAAATGTCTTCTTCAGCGTTCACTTGGACTTAGCTCCGCCCTCTCGTGTCACATCTGTTTGCAAAAAAAAAGGTAGACGAAAAGATGAAAATGCCAAACTTCAAAGCGTCTGTCTATGATCAGATGGGTGACAATACGATGACTACGTCTACTTGTCTGACTTAAACATTGCTAATCATACAAACATCTCATCGCCCGCCTCTATCTATGTCTACTGTGGAGGGAAAGTCACTTCTCGTCCTCCACCTTCTGAACATTGGAAAGAAACTGGCCTTCAGTGTAAAGAAGCACAGTAATGGATGAACTCACTCAACACCTTTTCTAAATAATCCGTTTCTTTTTTTAGATTGCTGTGCAGACAACTTTTTCAGTCTTTTGTTTCTTGTTTATCCGCGCTGCCATGTCAACCGTGTTTGCCGTTATCTATTTTTCAACAAACGGCGAAGCAGCAATAGTTAACGAGGGTGTAATCCTCACGACAGCACCCCGCAATTATTTTCGTCGGCCCTGTGTGTGTTTACCTGAAGTGATTCACGGAGCGCTTCTGTGAATCCCTGCCAGTGTATCCAGAAACCCTTTGAGTGCGTGTGTGTGTGTGTGTGTGTGTGTGTGTGTGTGTGTGTGTGTGTGTGTGTGTGTGACTGCATGTGCAGTAGGAGTTTGCTTTGCTTTTCAATCGCTCCATCATCGCAGAGAGACATTCCTCAGCGCGCTGTGGAGGAAAGCGCAGTGTGTAATTTGCACTGTCTGCAGGAATTATTCAACTTCGGCTCAGCTGCTCCAAATCTGATGGGAAGTTCCTAAAAAAAGAACCAGCGCTTTAGGAAAAGAGGTCGGCGATCACCACATAAATCAGCGTACCACGGCAAGAGGATTGCCCAGGAACAGATGTGACTTTGGCGCTTGGCACCGTATCGCTCTAATGGATCAAAAATACAAAAAGAAAAGGCCCAACCCTCAGACCATAAGCATGTCCTTCCTCAACCCCAAACGGAGGCTCCAGCAGCACAGCGTGCCTCCCTCGCTCCCTCCCTCCCTCCCTGCAGCCCTCCCTCATTCTCTCTGTTTCAACACATCCCTCTCTCGACTTCCTTCCTGCCCCACCCATTGAATTTTAATACCTGCCTGTCATGTTTTCTTCTCTTTTCCTCCCCCCGCTCTACCTCCCCCCTCCTTCACCAGACCCTTGCTGCGTATCTAGTAATTACCAGAGCGCTGAGAAAACCCTTTCATTTAAAGGATTGGCAATTATCTCAGTGGAACACAATAAAATGGCTTCCCCTCAAGAGGAAGGGGAAGTTTGAGCTGCGGTACGCCGCTGCATGTCGCACCGCCTTGCTCTTGAAGTGGGAGCAGAGGTGGAGGTCCTGTAGGTGTATTTTTCCTTCTTTTTTTCTTCCATTCTTCATCCCCCTCCCCCACCGCTCAGATATTTGATAATGAAACAGCACGCCGGGAAACGACGTGGGTCAAGTGGTGGGATTTTTATTGCTGAGATTTGTTCCTCCTTGTTGTGAAGTCGCCGCTCCTAAAATATGAACGCAAGCTTAAATTGGAAAAAGGGGGAAATGGCGACCTTTAACCAGCCTTGATTTAAAGCTGTGGCCTGCTGTTCACCTCCAGGGCGATCTATAAAGTTGTTCAGGCCATTGTAAATAACACTTTTAAGCTACTGTGGGGAGAGTTTGATCCTAATACCACATCGGGACCAACGCCACTGTCAGGTAGATCATTCGTTGTTGTTGTTTCTTTCAGAGCGGCAGCAAATGACACTCTGACAAAGCACCAACAAAAAAAAAAGTAAATGAGCATAAAGTTGAAAAATCTACTATTTTGGAAAGTGAGGACAAGAGGAAACTGTTGCGTTTGGCCGAGGGAGCTTTTTTTAGTGTTTCAGGCTGTGCAAATTCAGAACGTGTTTGACTTAGTTCATGGAAGGCGTGCTCAAAAGAACGGGATCACGCAGCCATGTGGGGATGCTACGTTAGCGGCAGTAGCATCCGTCGTCGATCGGAGCAGCGGGTCATCGTATCGTGAGGCTCCAAGCCAACGTGTTACCATTAAACCCCCCCAAAAAAAACATGTCGGGTATCAAATTAAACATAAAGATCAGGGATACAGTCATATATAATCACCTTGTACAACCTCTAAACACAACTACAATAAATAGAGTGAGGGCTTAAAGGGCGACGTGGTCAAGTATTACACTCCAAGTCCACGTTTTCACTTTCCCAACACTGATTCCAGCGACTTTACTGATACTGAGCACCTAAACGCCAGAGCCCTCTTTCCACATTTAAATGCTGTATACTTTGCTGTAACTCATTGAAATCATTTTGATGTAAGTCAACAACCTGAGGCCAAGTGCTGCTACGGCACTAAAAACTGAGTTGGCAGCGTCCCTGTGTGACTGAATAAATGTTACTAGTGGCAGAAACAATGCCGTACTTTACTGTACACACTGTATTAATGAGGACCGTCACCAGATCCAAGTCAAGTCAACTTGAGCCCAACATCATAAAGTTGCCTCGGGGGTCTTTACCTCTGTTATGGTTGAGCCTCGCTTCACGACGAGGAGAAGCTCTCCCCAGAAACACTTTGAAGGAGGAAAATGCATCGCAAACTTCAGTGAGAGCAACGGACGAGGACGGACTGTCGCGCTATAGAGATGTACAGGACAAACCAACATCCCAAGATTATTGTAATTGATTAGTTAATAAGGTCAGTATTTACCGAACTGCTAGTTAAAGTGTCAAATCCACAATACAAACGGGGCAAAAGAGAACTTTTATTTTGTGGATTTCAGAAATACGGAAAAAGAAATGTTCAGATCAGACGTTACGAAAATAAAGCCATATATATATATATATATATATATATATATATATATATATATATATATATATATATATGTGTGTTTTTTTGCAGAATAACTTTCAGGAAGAGGAGCACCTTATTGGTCCTGCCCGGGTTCAGCAGCATGTTGTTGTAGCCCCCCCCCTCCACGTGTCCCCTCCAGTTCTGCTCGACCCGCCTCGCAGCCCCACCTGTCTTTTTTTTTTTTTTTTTTTTTTTTACGGCCGGCTCGGAGAGAGAGAGGCAAAGTTTGGCTGGAACAGCTGGTTGCCTTGGCAACGCTTTGTGCCACCGCGGCGGCGGATGGGAACAGGAACTGGCCTCTCCGTGTCAGTCTGCAGGCAGGATCTGGGCCATGCCTTGTGTTAACAGATTATCTGATTTCCATTCAGACGGCTCGGGTATCGGCCCCACTCCTCCGCGCTCTGGAAAAGCGACCCCGGCCAGCCTCTCTCTGAAAGCCCCCAGAGCCCTCCTCTCTTCTCCCATTTCCTGTCTTAATTACGCACTCCTTTGTGCCGCTGTTGTTTTTTTTCTTCTTTCTTCCCTCCTCCTTCTCCTCCCTTGCCTCCCCTCCTTCTTCTCTTGATCCCTCATCCCCTCCCTTCTCACTGTCTGTCTGTCTTTCTCACTCTCTTTTTTGGGGGGGGTGAAAAGATGAGGACCAAGATTTTGAAGTTTGAAGTCTGTTGCGGGGACCGTCCGACAACCCCCCCCCCCCCCCACACACACACGCACACACACACACACACACACACACCGCCACCACCATCCACAACCCAGCTCTTCTCCCCTCCATCGTCTCTCCACCTGAAAGGGAATACTGTGTTTTCGATGCATAAAAGGCTTGGCGCTGTCAACGGGATGAATCCACCAGGGCCCATGGAAAACATACTCAGAGCTGCAGCTACAGTTTCTCTGAAAGGGGAGAGAGGAGGAGGAGGAGGAGGAAGAGGAGGGTGGATGGGTGAGTGAGGGAGGCAGCTGGAAGGGATTACTGTGCAGTTTCATAGGCAGCACAATTACAAACATACCAAGTGTTAACTTGGCTGTGCAGCATAACACCAATGATGATGCTTTGGCTTTAGAATTGGGACATTTGTGTGTGTGTGTGTGTGTGTGTGTGGGGGGGGGGGCTGTGTGTGGGGCTGTGGGTGTGTGTGTGATTGAAGCCTCCCCATGTGTGCATAGTTACACACAACTCCCTGGATCCTTTTTGCAGGTACATTATAGGCTCTCGGTGAAGGAAAACGAGGGCAAAAGTAAAAATGGTGGAGGTGTTGTAAACACAATGGCGTGTAAACCAAGTGGGCACCTCTCTGCTGTGACAAAAACAGGTTTGTCGCCGTCCTGCGCCGGATCCGGTTACCAAGCCGGGGCATTGAGGCGAGACTGAGAGAGGGTGACCTTGTCTGTGGCGAAATCTGACACAGGTTTTCACATGCTGGGTGGGGGATTTCTTTTTTCCCTCTGTCTTCCTTCCCGCCCTCTCCTTTTCTCTGTCTCGTTATCTCCTGGTGGCTAATTGCTTTGATGTTGTAGATTACATTCAACTTGCAGCTCTCATTGTTTGTGGTGTGCAGTGCAGCAAGACGTAAAAGCCCCTACGGTTTGAACTGTTAGACGGACACACTTGAGTCATTCAAAGCGACTGGATTTCAATTCTACGTTTGTTTTGGTACGTTTCACTTTCTAAAAATGGATTTTTAATAACACAGCGCCCAAATCTTCACCTGATTTTTTTCTATGATGAACCTAAATGTAGTTGAAAACAAGCTCAATAATTCCTGAATAATTCTTGAAAAATGTTGATTCAGGGCTCAGAAACTCAGAGAGATAGAAAAAAGTACTGATTGGAGTATTGTTATTTTGATATATATATATATATATATATATATATATATATATATATATATATATATATATATATATATATATATATAAGGCTCCACCTTTAACCGCACTTTTCCAACTTTGACCACAGTTACGAAGTTACAACTGTGCCTTCAAATGTATGCTAACCGGTGCTAACACCTCCTTTAAAGCAGCATGGCGTGTAGCAAAGTGGAGGATGGTAAGCTTGTTAACTTACAGTGAACAAACTGGCTGCTGTGTTTGCTAAGGAGCCAACAAGCTAATGGGGCTCATATTAATGCTAACTGGTAGCCGCTATCTGCTGCTAAGGCTAACGTTTGTATGTTGGGCTTCGGCTCTCAACAGCCACAGCAGGAAAGTGATGGTTAGGTGACAACAAAATAAATTGTTTGTTTGTTGACTACTGTTAAGGCCGAAGAGCTAGCTGCTGCGGTCCGAGAGCTTCCAAGATGGCCGCCCATATGGCCGCCGTGCAGTGGCACCAAAAGGAATGAGAGCAGAATCAACAGGAAAGGTCTGAGCAGCGGCCATTTTTCACGAGAAACCGTTACTGTTGCAATTGTAGATACATTATTCTATTTCTGTTGTCACTGCACAGTGGTGAGCGCCATTGTGCTTTTAAACTCATCAAATGACCAGTTTGTTGTCCATTTTGTTTGTTTCTATGCCCAGGAATCATCTTTTCAAACAAGAGTAACTGTACTTTAAGAATATGGGAAGCATATGTATTCATCCTCTTACCGTTCCATTATCCAAACTGCTTATCCTATTTTAGGGTCACCATGATGTCTTTAAATCTAAGAGCACGTCTTGACTTATGACGCTTTAACAGATCACAGTAGATCCACCTTCTGTAGGGACGGCACTTTGCGAATAAAAGGGTTCTTACTGGGGCCACGGACTCAATGCAATGGAGATAAAAGCATGTCTCAATCATGTGTAAGTATTATTATTATGTAACAAAAACACTGAATGCTCACATTTAATATTCTGTTTATTAACTAATTGAAATATGAATTCATCTTT
Organism: Clinocottus analis; assembly: GCF_023055335.1. Taxonomy (NCBI): domain Eukaryota; kingdom Metazoa; phylum Chordata; class Actinopteri; order Perciformes; family Cottidae; genus Clinocottus; species Clinocottus analis. The sequence continues at coordinate 19,270,819 of NW_027175821.1, forward strand.
CCACTTCTTGTTACTTGGCAGCGTGTGCTCTGCTGTCAGCTGTGTGAAAGGCGTCACATCGTGATGAAGAGATTAGGCGAGAGAGAGGGAGGGAGGGGGGAGCATCACCCTTTTCTTTTTTGGCTCTATGTCTGACTCCAGCGTGAGATATTGTCTCTATTAACATGCCTTGTATTTTCTGTCTGTCAACACACACACGCGCAAACACACACACACCTACATGTAGAGACACACACTCCCGTCTCTCACCTCGGCCCAGTCTCGGCTCAGTGCGAGGGTAAACAAGCTAATGTTTAGATTTCACGGAAGTGGAAACTTATCCGGTCGGGTCTGCTCTGTCACTCAGCAACGTGCCTGTTTATGTTTGTCTCTTTGCTAAGTATCTGTGAGTAGCGGCACATGTGAGCATTCAAGTCTCTTTTTGTGGGTGTGTGTGTGTGTGTGTGTGTGTGTGTGTGTGTGTGTGTGTGTGTGTGTGTGTGTGTTGTACACGTGACTTAATATTGAGCCTTAAACTCACAGTGGGCAGTTGCAAACAAGCTGCCGGTGGCCTCCGTGGACATTGAGCAGAGCATCGAGATGATGATGGTGATGATGGTGGTGGCAGTAGAAGTGACGAAGGTGTTGCTCACCGGACAGGTGATCTGCGCTTTCTGGCCTCAGAGTAATGGACCTTCTTCGGCAAACAGTGGCTGTTTGTTTTAAGGGTCTGTCAGATAAACGGGCTTTCGCTACACTAAGCTGCAAAAGGCTCGCAAAAGAGCATTCATGGTGGGTTGCAGAATTGCAGCCGTGTGCCAAAGGTAATTGCACTTGACAGTGAAGTTTAGAAAGTCTGACAAAGATTGAACATACTTTGTGAAACGCAGCCAAGACACAAAACGTTTAGGAAACGTTTCTCAATTGTTGTCTTTTCCTTTTGTCGTTCATCATATCTTGGCACAATATGTAATAAGCGGGATTTCTCCGTGATCCCTGCGATCGCGCTTATACCGCCGAAGAGCCACATGTTTTGCTGAAAGTGAGCGTCGGGTCTTTCCGATGCATTAAACATGAATCAGTTGATTGATGGCTCCTTAAGACCTCACGAGAGCTTTTGCAGGGTTTTTCAATAGGTTTTTATTCATTACACCGTAGTGTACAAGTGAGTTTGCAGAGTCTTGCTTGAGGTCGTTTTTACCACCGTGAAACATCTGATAGAAAAAAAAGTCTGCCAGTGATGCAATAATTAGCATAACTGAGGTTTGTCTTTCCTCAAGCAAATGTTAAGTATCTGCACATGGATGCAGGAAGTTGAAGAAAACCCCCAACTGTCTTCAACATAAATTAAAAAAATAACTTGAACATGAACAGCAGTAAATTATTTAATTTGCAATAAAATGCGCAAAAACACCAGTATAGTCCTTTAAAATTGTTTTTACAGGCGCAAGGTGAACCTCTCTGCCTTGTGGCTCCGTCGAGTTCTTCAAAGCAATAAACCCCCCGAAGTCCTCGTCTTTTCTTTCTTTCTCTCTCTTTTTTTTCTTCTTCCACCGCTACACGAAGTGGACGACAAGGGCTGTCAGAGAAACACAAAGCACTCTGGGTTGCGTGTTAGGAGCCGCCTGAATGGCACCAGGCCTAACGAGAGCCCGGCAGGGACCCCGAGGTGGGCCTGGCACCTGCAGTCTGAGGCTGGGGTGGGGGGGGGGGGGCCTTCAGTCTACTGTGTGCATGAGCACATTGAAAGTAATACTAAAGTTAAACCTCTCACTAAAAACACACCTTGACTTCATGTTTGTGAGGTTTTTAAGACAAATAAGAGAAATCCTCTGTCAGTTGTAGATTATTCTTTGGTATTTAATAGTTTTGGCTACAATGGTAAGATATTATGGATTATTGTAAGGGTAAACATTTAGTAATTGTACTATAATTTCTTAGACCCCATGAAGCAACGCTGGATAACTGATCATGCAAAGTGGTTTGAAATGATTTCAATAAAAATGAGTGTGAACGATGCAGCACTACAACGCAACATCTACGGCCATACAAGGGACTTCAACGGGGCCCCAACTGGGTTTCAATACCTTTTAACCAGTTTTGTGCATACATGTAATACAGCGCATAATACTCCCGACACTTTGGGCTTCCTGAACCTAAAAAACAAAATTGTGAATTACAAAATGAACGGATGACAAAAGTAGTCGTTTCTCACAGCCCTTATTTTAAACTTGTGAACTCCTCTTTCCTTATCTGTTTGAATCACATATTTCAAATGATATCATTATTATGACTACTTGGCCTCATGGTGTGATATAATACCTTATTAATGGAAGCCATTTTCAAACCTGGTTGGTCCATCCGACCTATTTGCTCTACGCTCTCCTGTACAATGATGAAGGCACATCGACTGAAGCACTGATGATGTCCCAGAATGCAGCGCAAGAGGCCGGTGTGCAGAAGTCTCATTGCTCTATACATCCATGATAGTGGCACTAATGGCATGAAATGAGAAAAAACATAGCCAGAATAACTATCAGAGGGGGAAATGACGGTCACCGCGTGTTTGGAGGTTGCCCACGAGCTTCTGGAGCAGATTATGGAAACCAGACCTGGCGAGTTTACGCCGAACGCAAGGCCCCGTAGAATTAAACTGCGAACTGCGGACAGCTCACAGGAAACAGCTCTTTGTAAAGCAAACATACATTTATTTTATGGCAGCCGCTCGACTGCTTTTTTTATTTTGGGCTCCAATGAGTTGACATTTCAACATGGCCTCCGTCTAATTTCCTCTGCTTTTCTTCACCTTTTTTTTTTGGTCTGGTGGTCGACCCTCTCTCTCTCTCTCTCTCTCTCTCTCTCTCTCTCTCTCTCTCTCTCTCTCTCTCTCTCTCTCTCTCTCTCTCTCCCCCTACTAACAAAATAAGGCTTCTATTTTGCCAGTGGCCATTTTTATTTCCGTGGAGGTGTGAGGGCCAGCCAGTCGGGGTTGTTTTGACAGATTCAGGGACTTTATTGCGGCCCCCAGGGCAGCTGTAGGGGTGTGAGCGACTCCCCCCGCCCTGCCTCACACACCTCCACCCCCACCCACATCCACGTCACCCTCCACCCCAGACCCAAAAGGAGAGGAACACAGCTGCTGCTACTTCTCTTTCCCCCTCCCAGCCCTCATCTCACTCAGCCCCTTCACCTGGTCTCCATATGATTGTGACCCTCAAACGCACACACGTGCACACACACACACACACACACACACACACACACACACACACACACACACACACCATAAAAGGTAAAAGAGGTGTGACATCTAATTCTGTAATGACCCTGTGCTCTGCAACACCCACCCTCTGACACACACACACACACACACACACACACACACACACAGCTCTGTGGTCCTGCCAGGATTACAGTCTGACTCCTGCTGGGGCCACACATGCTAAAAAGGAAAATGTGTAAATTCATGACACTGTAGGACGAAAAAACCAACACCAAACCTGACATGTGACAGGAAACAATTGTGTTTTTATCGCAGTGTAAACTCAGTCCTAACTGGTAATAATGTACTTGCAAAGTGTATTGCTCTGCAGCAACGTCTTTAAAAGGGTTAAGAGACACGAGCAGTCAAGAGACTAATACTATTTGTCACAAACCAGAACTTTCCTCTTACATTTGGGCGTTCCTGTAAAAGGCAGTGGGTTGCTGAACATGCATCCATTCATGTTGCTGTGAAGCCAGTGAAGCTCCTCCATCACATACGTCTGTTTCATTGTGCACTTCTTCTCACAGTCCTGTTTTTTATCAGTTGGGTTTCAGTTGGTCCATTTCTAAAATAAAAAACACACATCACCTGTTGAAATGGTCGTGTATCTCATGACTTCCTCCTGGCTGTGCAGAGCGTGGGGGACACTATGGGGTTAACAGCGCCAGAGTTATTTGGTTCTTGGACACGGTGGCCTCGGCAGCCGGATGCAAGTTTGACTCAAGGGCAAAATCCAGAGTGAAAGCCTCTCATGTTTTTGACTCACTGCCAACTCTGCTTCTCTCTCTCTCCCTCCCTCTCTCTTTCCCTCCCTCTCTCTCTCTCCCTTCCTCTCTCTCTCCCTCCTCTCTCTCTCCCTTCCCCTCTCTCCCTCTCTGTCACTCTCTCTCCTTCTCTCTGCTCTGTTCCTCCTCTAATCCCCCCTCCCACATCAAAATCAGCACTGACATGAAACAGGTCCGGTCCCCCTCTCACCCAAAGTTATGTCATCTCATGAGAAAGACGTGTGCAAAACTCCTCAGTCGACGGTTCGAATCTGCCTCGGCTGCAGGCCAATAGATGCCGATTCATGTGAGGGAACTGCTTTTCATCAGAGTCCTCTCTCGTGTGTCACCGATGATGCAGAAATAGCTCTTTACCGGTGGATGTCGCACGGTTTTGCCATTTTTTTTTTTTAAAAGTGTGTTGCGCAATGGGCTTGAAAGGATTCTCCGGTATGAAAACAAACACCCTCCCAAACGATGCAAGGGAACCACGCCGGTGCTGGATTCAAGTGTATGGGCCGAGTCTGACAACGCCTTCAGACCGATGCCACTGATATCGAGCCATGAAGGTACAACCTCGTTGTCTATTGGCTGATTCATCCCACATTAGTAGCAAAGTAGACTGCAGGATAACTACAGTACCCGAGAGATGGTTTTAGTTTTGTACCCCGTATTCATTTCCCAATCGTGAACTCCAGAAGTCGACCTCTGTGACCGTTCTGTGAGCGTTTTGTTCCCATCAGCGCACTCTGCATTGTCTTTGTTTGGTGTGCGTTGTGTGTGTGTGAATCCAGGGTGGCCCTTCTCCGAGTCAGGATGACTCACCGAGACCTCTGAGGATTGCAGGCTGACAGGTTAGGAAACCACATACGGCAAATGCCTCGAGGCAAGGGAACAAAGTCAACTCACGTCTCCTCAGGCAAGGCGCTCATTCAGCCGGGCGGCCTGCTATCATCCTGCATGTTGGAAAAAGCACCACCATTAACAACAACAAAAAGACTTCAGCAGATGTGCAGGGAAGAACTTAGTCATCATGTTCAGTGTCAGTTGTTTTTTCATTCGCCGTTTGATCTGAAGCAAGCGGGCAGATTTGATCTCACTTAGCCGCGCCGTGCCTAAGAATAAGACACCTGAGATGCGGAGGCGTCCGCTTGTAAACAGTTTGCAGACGTAGCTCAGAGGAGGTCAGATCGAAGCCGTGGGGGCCAAGAATGTGCTCGGCAGCAACGCTCCGAGGAGAAGATTCCCGACATTCCTCGCTGGTTGGGGGAGAGGTACCGGCCTTCGCAGATAGGAAGTCGTCTGTCATTAGGGGGTAATCACGTCTTGAGGAGGGTTGCAATGCCAGGAATGATTACTGTTGTTATGAGCAGTGAAACTGGCCGCGCAGAGAGAGAGAGAGAGAGAGAGAGAGAGAGAGAGAGAGAGAGAGCGGATACCGCTCAAGGGCGATGTACACTCCTGCAACTCCAACGCCGGCTGGCCAGGCGGTTGCACTCGTTTTGGTTTATGGTTTCCGCCTTTTTCATACTCCAGAACAGTCGGTGGTGCAACGACCGTTTAGAGTCGACCTGCACACCGACGTTCACCGATAACTCCCTCCAGGAATTCACCTCCATCTTTGTGTCCTGATACTCCGTCAGACGGGTTTTATAAATGCTCATATTTGTGGACCTCTTCAGCCAAACGTTCTTCAACGGGATCCATTGTTCCTGTTTCTGCTACGGCTTTTAAAAACACCGGTATTATGCTATGAAACCGGGAAATGCAAGACTCAGAAAGGACGTGGTTAGCGGACCAATCACAGCCTTGCAGGCTGCGAACAGCTTGCGTAGCTTTGAGGGATCGTCAGAAATTTTAGGTGACGCACGCAAGATGGCCGACAGGACTACGCCAGATGCCCTTGCGGGTCTTGCGTGCTTGCGTCTCTGCGTAAAACCCGAGTATAAAGGACCATGAAGTGTTGATCAGCTGGACTTCTCCAGCATGAAGGATGTCCTCTCCATCGCACTCCGCTGGTTGCTGTGCAGATTTAGTGCCGCACAAATGCTTCAATGTTGACTTAAAGCCAGTTGGTATTTCTTACCTAGAGGCATTTTCTAATTGCTAATGGCTCATGTGTAATGATGCCGATCGTGTCAGCGGTGCAACAAGGTGGATGCGAGCCGTCATGCGGACTCGTGGAAGAAAAAGATCATTTACCCGACTGCCTTTCTGTTGATGCCGGGTTTTCTGTCTCCCACGCCACTTATCTCTGTTTGTTTGCAGGCTTTGGGTCCTGAGGTCCTCTCAAGTGGCTTGTCTGGGTCTCTTAGTCTGGCTGTTTTTGTCCTCTCTTTCCTTCCCTCCCTCCCTTCGTCTCTCGCCCTCTGCCAGGCGAGCCAAGACTTCAGGTGGAATGATGTCGTTCCGAAAAGAGCCCGTCAACGCTTGCCCGATATGGCAAGCCAAGTATTTGTCTCTCGGGGTCCCCCTTTACCACCCCCTCCTCCTCATCATCATCCTCCTCCTCCTCCCCCTCCTCTTCCTCCTCGTTCTCCTCCCCCCGGATCCTTGAGAACAGGAAGTGTATCTTGTTAAGTGATGGATGGGCCCCCTGCTCTTGCTGAGAGGAAAGAGAGGAAAAAAAGCGTTCTTTCCCTCCAGGGCAGTCAGATGAGTTTAGCAGTCTCAGGGCTGAGGGCCGGCTCTGCTTTTCAGGAGCACCTTGGATCCCTTGGAGCCCGAGCGCCTGGGAGCCACGGGCACGACTCCAGTATGAGTGTGGAGAGAGCTCCAACGGCTGATAACGCTGCAGTCGCCGTCTTTGCACTAGAAATATGGAGTCCGAAAATGACAAAAAAGGCCAAGCGGAGGAACAGAATTGTGCATTTGTGTGCATGCTACATGCATTTGTCTGTCCGTGGGAGTTATTTAGCCCGGGGCGAGGGAGAGAGAGGGTGGGGGGGGGTCAGCAGGTTTGTGTTGGCTTGCAGCCGCCAGATTCTTCCAGGGTTCACAACTCAGGAAGTGTCCCTGAGTTGCGAACCCTGGAAGAATCTGCAAATACGCTCCACCGCGACTCGACCTGATGTGACAACGACAAACTGCAATCCCCCCGTCTCACCGTCTGCACACAGACCTACAATCCCCCCGTCTCACCCCCTGCACACAGACCTACAATCCCCCCGTCTCACCCCCTGCACACAGACCTACAATCCCCCCGTCTCACACCCTGCACACAGACCTACAATCCCCCCGTCTCACCCCCTGCACACAGACCTACAATCCCCCGTCTCACACCCTGCACACAGACCTACAATCCCCCCGTCTCACCCCCTGCACACAGACCTACAATCCCCCCGTCTCACCCCCTGCACACAGACCTACAATCCCCCCCGTCTCACCCCCTGCACACAGACCTACAATCCCCCCATCTCACCCCCTGCACACAGACCTACAATCCCCCCGTCTCACCCCCTGCACACAGACCTACAATCCCGGCTAAACTGAGGAGGACCTTGACATCGAACTCATTCTCACGGCGGTTTCAGAGTCCGTTCGCTCGAGGCATCCCATCAAGTTCCCCGAGTCTTGACTTATGAGTTTAGTTTAGTAGCCATCATCTCCCAGCGGGTCTTCCCAACAGGCCTCCTTTCGCCGCGTCGAATCACAGCGCCGTTATTCCTCTCCGTCCGTGTTTTATACCGCCGGTTCGTCGCCCACAAGCGGACCCTCTCCTCAAACCAGTGGCAGGATCCACAGACCTGAAAAACAAGAACATTTCCTCTCGTGATCCATTGCTCTTTGTCAGCCATGGCTCTGTTGTGGTTACCTAAGGGTAGCTACGAATGTTTGTCTCCAGTTTCCATCCTCTTGTGTTCCATACACACATACACAGGAACACACACACGCACACAAAAAGCAACAGATAAAAGGCAGGAAAGCTGTCCATCGCCCCAGTGAACGGGAATCGGTTGTCTCAAGGGGAAATAAAGATAAACCACGAAACAAAAACTCTTAAAATGCATCCCGGCAAAGACCAAGACAAAGTTTCCCGTCAGAGAACCTTCAGCAACTCTGACGTTAAACAACTGAAGCAGCAGGTGACAAAACAATCGCACCTCAACGTCGACACGGTGGATCAAATCCCCATTTCCTCCAGGCAGGAGGTCATGACCGTGCTCGCGTCAAAGTTGAGGTTCAGAGTTTTTTTCTTTTTGGACATTTTTTTTCTCAAACGTCATCGTTTCCTCCGTCACTGTACTTTTCAGACCAATCAAGCCTTTAGCCGATAGAAAATGTCAGAAAACCAGTGTGAATAAAAGCTTTTCACAATGACACAGAGCCCACGTTGACATCCTTAAAAGACCTGAAAGACATTCGGTTCACAAGAGTAGAGAAAAGCAGCACATTTCAACACAATCCTCACTTCAGTACGACTCTCCTACTAAAATGCGTAACCTTTGCATATTACCCTGCTCCCCCCCTTCAGGCAGACAGGTTGATTTACTATAAATGTCCATGGACATTAAAAGCTACAAGGAGGCCCGGCGCCGGGCCTCGAGAGCCTTTTGAGGACCGGGCGTAGCAGTGTGATGTCTGTGTAAACCCGAGTTCAAAGGCTGCTGGTCCGGTCCCTCCAACCTTCACTGATCACTCCTGACGTGACCTCCTGCGCGGCTTGCGTCTGCGTGTGTCTCCTGCCTCGTCTCCGCCCGGGCCGGGGTTTAGCCCCGCTGAGGGCTGTCTGGCCCGGAGCCAGGGGCTCCGCTGGCTTCACAACAAGGAGGGGGGGCAACAATAAAGCTGTCAGTTCCAGTTGCTGTTTGTTTTTTCTTGTTGATTCTTTATTTCCTCAATTCGAAAAGAGTCGGCTACATTTTGCTGGGTTTTTTTCTTCTTCTCCAAATCCCGGCGGTATTGGGCGAGCTGAACCCAACGGTACCACACACACACACACACACACACACACACACACACACACACCGTACCACAGCTCCTCACCAGCGGGCCGAGGAGACGGCATATTTGTCTGTGCGTCGGCCCGTCTGCGTCGGAGAGGCGCCGGCCACTTAATGACGTCTGACAAGCGAGACAGCGGCGGCTCTGGGTACTCAAGGACTGTTTTGGGGTCACGGAGCTGTGATCTGTAGGAAGTGGAGGGTTTATCAGATAATGTCAACACTGTCTCCCCTCAGGAGTGGAAAAACGTACATTTCACAGTTTGCATTTCAGGCATTTGGTTTATGGTTCTGTCTAAAAACAACAAAAAAAAGGCAGAAAAAGAAAAAAGGTCCACGGTCAGGGCAGCAGGAGCGGAGGCTTCAGGAGCAACAACCATAACAAGCTCGCAGTGAGGGGGTCAAAGGTCACAGTGTCCTGACAGTATTTCTATGACGCCATATTGATGATGCACAAAAGACATTTGAGTAACATGTGTGACCTTTAGTGAGCCAAAGAACATCCAGCATTGATGCGAAAGCCTTAACATGAAAAACTTTGTGTTTTTTTTCTTCTCGTCTCGTCGCCGCAGGCTCTGATGCGTCCAGGTCGCCTCGACCGCATCGTCTACGTTCCTCTTCCAGACGCTCCAACCCGGCGGGAGATATTTTCCCTCCAGCTCCGCGGCATGCCCGTGGCCCAGGACGTGTCCCTCGACGAGCTGGTGACTCGCACCGACAAGTATTCTGGAGCGGAGGTGAGTCACGGTGGCTTTTGACCGGTTTGTGATGCGCGCAGCAGGAAAACAATACATGCTCCTCTTGTGCACTGACGTCAAACCACAGATTTATTCAGTGATAAATGACTCATAACCACAATACGGATGTTCTTAATACGTGCAGCCGTGTTGCCCAAGTCCTAACTCATCTGCAGCTTTTACCAAAATGATATTTGCAGCGTCGTCCTTTTAGTGAACTTTTAAGATGTGGTCTGACAGTTGGACAAAAAAAACAACCTCCCACCAGATTTAGGGATATGAGTTTGACAACCATGCAGACACCTTTTCAGACTCAACTCAAGCATAGTGAATAAATATTGTGTTTAATAATCCAATGCAAAATGGATCCACGAGCTTCCAGCACAGCTCAATCTTCACTTTTTTAAGAAAACTGAATGGCAGTGAGATGTTCCTGCGCTTTTCCATGATGCGTCTGTGTGCGTCTGTGTGTGTGTGTGTGTGTGTGTGTCTGTGCTGTGTCACACTGCGCCCTCGTGATCTCGCAGCAGGCTGGGAGTTAATCGCACAAACACTCCTTTGTGTGACAGATTTGTGTCTCTGCGTTCGTCTGCCGCGTGATCCACGTCGTCTCCAGCGGAGGGAGACCGCTACGCCCATAAGACACCGCGAGGCACAAGCGGGCTCAAGTTTAACGCTTTTGAGAGTTTTCTGTACAGGAAGGGGGGGGCGGGTCTCGCTGTATATGTCTTGTTTTTTTTGTCATAGAGATCATGTTTGTGTTTGACCTTCATCTTGATAGAAAAGCGCATCCCCATAAGGTGAACGCCGTGTCTTTCCCCCTGGATGTAACTCCCAGCTGTATGTTTAGACGACAAGGGTCACGGCGTGATATAGATGTCACGCTGCTTTTCTGCCGGCTCAGAACACAAGCGTTTGTTTTGAGCGATTCAGACGCCACGGCTCCTTGGCAGGCTGTAAAACACAGATCTCATTGTTGTTGTGTGTGGCGTGAGCAGTGAGCAGTTTAGTGAGCAGAAGAGTTTCATTCTTTTCTCTGTACGAGATGAGTGCAGGACGCCAAGCGTTTCCTCCTGAAACACTTTTTCTGAATCGTATCATATCAGAAGCAGCAGGGTCCTCCCACACGGAAACGTTGACACCAAAGGTAGAAGCACACTGGTTAGTCACAGAAGACCCATGTGAACTCCACCTGTTCATTTTCTTCAAATCAAGAGACCCAAAAGGGATTTTTTTCCCAGAATTGAACTTGGATAGATCTATAACTAAGGATGCTCCTTTTTGTACCATTCATCTTTTAGATTACTCCAGATTTTGAACACTTGAACTTGACATTTAGAGCAGAACAAAAGCCCGTTAGAGGTGTTGTTGTACTGTTTCCAAGCGGGCCCGAGCGCAGTTTGATTGCAGAGAGAGAACATAAACTGACCCAGGAAGAGGTCCGACGAGGACTTCTGCAGAGGTCTGACGTTTGCTTGACATCTCGGCTGAAGAGAACCGGCGGGGTACGCGAGACGGAGTAAACAGAGAGAGAGACATTTCTAAAGTCATCCCTGATAAACTGGAGGAGAAAGGGAGTTCAGTGCTGAATCCACAGTTCAAAGCTCCTGATCCCCTGCATCGCAGCGAACGGCTCCTTCGTACACGCCCCTTTTTTGGGAATGATTCTCTCTCCTCCTTGGTCCGCTTTAATTTGTGCACCGTGAAACCGAACCACACTGATAAGAACCTGAAGCAAAAGGTCCACTTTTCTCTCCGGCCCAACGGACCACGTGGCCCGTGAACGCGCTCCCACCTTCCCCTTTGAGCAACGCTCGGAGAACTGTGTCTCAGCTCTAAGAAAATCAAGTCTGATCAGGACGGCGAGGTGTTGAGGTGTTTCCGTCTTCTCTCTTGACATCCTGATCCTCTGAGGGCAGTCTGAGGTGATCCATAGGGCCTCCTCGTATCCTGTGAAGTGCGTACGCTCTCTGCCTGACTCCTGACACCCGAAAGAGCAGCCCGGAGCAGGCGTACACCTGGAGCAGGTATGCGGCGAGAAAGCGAGCCCCGGCTATCGGGTGTCGTGTTTGACATCGGGCTCTCCGAGGTTTGCAGTCACTTGCCGTTGACTTCTTGAAAACCCCTCAAAACAATTCAAGGAAATGCCTCAGTGGAGCTGAGGAGAGTTCACAGGTGGGGTCGCACCCGTGTGCGCATTACATTTGACATACCAACGCGATAGATCCCAGTCGAAGAAACTGAGAAGTGACGCGACCGCGGAGGGGAGGGGAGAGGAGGAGGAGGGTGGGGAGGAAGGGCGAAGGGGGGAGGGTGGCAGAGAAGGCAGCGTTTACCTGAAGAACTCAAATAAATAAACACGTAAATGTCCAAACCGTTGATCGGTCACACCTCCGACTGAATACTAGAGATGATAATAATTATAGCAACGGTTTACTTTTTAATTTTACCCATTTGTTAAGTAAACCAGGAAACATATGTATATATACACACCTTAAGAAACAACAAATAAACACTAAAACTAAAACGTCCAAACATATGAAGAATGTATCCATAAGGCAGAACAGTGAAGTGCTTTTGAGATCATATAAAGAGGATAAGTAAGTTTATGAAGAAGAGAATATCACTTACTGGAAGATGCTTCCTCTTTTTCTCTTTTTTATGACTTAATAAAACAGTTTTCAGTGCATGTTTGACTTACTGTTAGAATAAATGTGTGAAATGCAAATAATGGTACCAACCTTATGTGTTACTTTGATAAAATAACATGTGACTCCTAGATGCATGCTACAGATATACGTATATATATATATATATATATATATATATATATATATATATATATATATATATATATATATATATATATATACACATATATACATATATACATATATATATATATATATATATATATATATATATATATATATATATATATATATATATATATATATACACACACTTCCTCTGTCCTGAAAAGCGTGGACCACACGCGTCCTCGGGCAAAGTAAAGCTCGGTGAACGTCCTGTCGCAGCGCGCGGTGTGGCCGTGGAGAGTCGCTGCACCTTTCATCTCCGTGTGGCAGCGCGCTGAGCCGTTATATTTGACTTGGCATGCTAGGTGCTAATGCAGCAGGCAGCTGGGTGAGCGGCGCTGCCAGGGAGAGGGAGGTGGAGAGGGAGCGAGGGAGCAAGGGAGGAAGGGAGGGAGGGGGAGGGGCTCGTAAAGCAACAGCAAGATGGAGGCCACGAAGCAAAGTCCATGTTTTTAAATGTTTTATGTATATATATAAAGCAAACACACTGAGTTGCTCCGTGAAGCCTGCAGCCCGTGTCGCCGCGGCGCTAGCAGGGATTTTTATTGGGGTCTTCTCTGCTGCAGCTTCACGTCCTCACCAACAACTTATTGAGCTTCATATTGAGCTTCATTGTTTATCCAAGTACTTTCTGTTGCTGTTAGCTCTCAGTTAGCATTGGGGGTCTTGTGCCATCTCTCCTAATGCTAACCCAACGAGGACGCTTCACACTGGAGTGTTTGCTGGTGGAGGGCTGCACCAGTGTGACCACCTGAAGCTGTGACTTTAATTACATTCCTGGGATTTCAGAGCTGTTGCAGAGGAGAGGCGGGGTCACGCAGGAGGACACGCTTGTTGTCAGCTCAGAGCCAGAAGCTTGTTAAAATCACCTGTCTTCCTACCTGCCCGGAGTGACATCTGGTTTCCCAACACACACACACACACACACACACACACACACACACACACACACACCTTAAACTCACACTAAGCCCAGAAAATTGCTGCCGGCTCTCCTTCCTCACCTCTGCCACCACTTTCCTGAACAGAAGCAACATTTGATACAGTAATCACAGTGTTGTCTCAAAGAAGGAGAAGAGGAAGGAGGAGGAGGAAGAGGAGGAGGAGGAGGAGGAGGAGGGGGGCTTAACCTGTTCCTGAAGGAAGGGGTGATGCCGCTCCACCTCTCTCTCTCTCTTTCTCTCTCTTTCTCTCTCTCCCTCTCTCTCGTTCTCTTTTCTTTTTTTTTTCAATCTATGTTCAAGCCCCGACAGGAAGAGACCTGGAGGATTTATCGCACCCTGTCACATGCACTGAGTCGGTTCCAGGCCTTGTTTGGAGCAAAGCTGAAGCCCTCTTGAGTTTCGATACAGCACCTTTTTGTTTTTTACATTTCAAAACAAAGAGATTTCATTACAAACTAAAGATTCTTGCTATCTAGGTGATACTCTTTTAAATGTCCTTGAATTTTCTTCACCACTTTGATACAGATTTAGACGAGGTATCTCACACACACGTACATTTACTATTTTCTACATTTACTGTTTTCACTGGCTTCCAACTCTTCAGAGTTGGAAGCCAGTGGCAAATTGCACATTATGTCCTAATCTAATGCACTTATTCTACTTTATAGAGTCTTTGGCTGCGTAGAGATTTGATCCATATGGGAGCTTTAGCTGAATCCATGAAAATGAAAAAGAGAGAGAGAGAAAAGGAGGTCCAGCAGGAAGCCAGTCAGTGTTAAAGCCCTTTGGTAACGCTCTCTCTCTCCCGGTGGACATTGTTATGGCTCAGAGCAAATTAAACTCAGTAGGAAGTCTTTTCCACTTTCCACTCACTTGGTGGGATGGGGTTGATTAAACGGGGAAGGCTTGATGTTACAGAAGGTAGCAGTGAATCAATATGCGAGGAAAAATACAAACGTGCAAATTCTGAAACATAAAACCTAAAGACGTCGAATGTGAAACCTAATCCCATGTTTTCTTCACAATTTCCATTCCCTTCTCCAGAAGAATCATGCAGTCGCTCACATGTGTGTACGTGTGTGTGCACCTCTGTGTCCGTCCTTGTTTCATCTGGCTCTGCTGCAGCTCTGCGTTGTATAGCGGCCGCGCGCTCTCGCGGTGGCGGTGACTCCCACTTTCTCAAAACACGTTTTTACAGCCTGGTTTACACTGAAGGCCGCCGTCGGCCTGCTGACTCCTCACTCACGCTCGACCCCCGGCCCGCTGCTCTGCACCCAGAGGGACCCGTGGCGGGAAAACCGCTTGGACGCCGTCGCTCAGCCGCTGCTGCGTGTGCACGAGACATCGTGGTGGGTTTCTCCTGCTTTTGCGCATCTCGTGTCGCGTGTCTTAAACACGCATTAAGTCTGTTTTTCATCCTTTATTTGTTTCAAGCACATCTGGCGTCGCACTCGTCCTCATTCCGTTGGTGGGAATAAGAGCGGGGACATCTTCTGTCGTCGCCTGTGAGATCCGTTTTTTGGAAACCGCATGAAAGTTGCTAACTGCTCCCGGCAACCGCTGCTGCAGCTTCTCCCCCCTTGAACGCGACATCGCTGGCAGATGTGCGAACGTGCGGATATCTTCATAGAAAATGGATGCTTGGTTCCTGCTGCTCTCCTCTGTCCGGGCTTCAGAGCGGCCATGCTGTTCGCCGCCCCGCGGACGCACAGGACCGATGTGCGCGCTCCACCTGGGTTTGTTTGGGAACAAACAGGAAAGGAGCCGAGTCGCTGGAGTGCACAACTTTTGAGTCTGTTCAACTGGAGCCTCGCTGACGAGAGGGCGCCGCTGGACCGCCCTGTGCCGCGTGATTGACGGGTGACCTCCAGGAGGCGGGAGTGCAAAAACACCACGGCAATGAGCACTTAGCAGATGTTGACAAGTTGTTGACAAAAGAAATCAGGATCCCCCTGCACCCTACCGCTTGAACCCGGGAAGAACAGAGCTGGAAGCTGCTGTTTTCGATGCGGGCCACATCGAGGGTGACGTCCCACTGACAGGCGGTACGGAGGCCCCGCCCACCCGTCCCCCGCTCGAGATCTCTGTGTCGTGACGTCCGCCTCCCTTCAAGAGGAGGTAAAGCTGGGCTTGTTGAGGCATTTTAATAAAACCTGGAGCTGCAGCATTCAGCCGTATCAGAATATCTTTGTGTTCAGTCTTCGACCGAGCGCGACCTCCGTGGCGGCGGGTCTTTCCCCTCCAACAGGAGGAGAGCTGTTTGGTCCGGGCCCAGGTGTCCCGAGACGCTTGGCCGACAGCCATTCAAACTCACTGGCGCAATTGTTTTCTTAACTTTTTCTTTTTTTCTTCTCCTTCACACTGGCAGGAGCAGGTCTGTTCCAACGCAGGACGTACCAATCAGGCAGATCAACAGTCTGCTTTGACGTCAATGTGCCGCCTGTGATGCTTAACGCCCCCCACCAACACCCCCTCCTAGAGTACTGAGCACCTCGGCAGCTTCCTGTCCAAAAAAAAAGAGGAAAAAAATAAGTCAGTTTGGTTGAAACTTGATTTCATTTATTTTTTGCAAAAGATATTCCTTTCTTAGTCCCTCAGTGGGGAAATGACAGGATTACAGCAGCATTGCTCACAAGTAAATACAGATAAGAAATCAAGTGATGGAAAAAAACAGTAGAACGGTCCTAAAACAAAATCAACAGTAAAAATAGTATTAAACATACAGATGGAATAGAAATGTGTATAAAAGTACTTAAACATAATAGATATTGCACCAGGAGATGAATTAAAATGTTCAGAGTGCTCAAGTGTTCAGCGCAGATGTGTGAGAAGCTTCATAGCAACGACAACAAAACAAAAAGTATCCGTAATGAAGAAAGAGTTTGCTGACATGTGCGTACAGCGGGACTGTGGCGCAGGGCGAGAGCACCCTGAGCAGCGCGCCACGTGGTTTCCTCTTCACACCTGTTGTGTGGTTGTGGCGGCTCCTCCTCTGGCTCCGTCAGTCGTTTTGTCTGATTTATGACCCCGGTATTTGTCGCTGCAAAGATTTTTATCACCACGGACACACAAAGAAAAAGTGCATCGACAAAGCGCGTTGCTGTTTGAACTACTGCGGCGTTGCACAACGCAGGAAGAAGCCGATGCACGCCGTCAATCCTGCACTCCCTGAGAAAACACGAGGAGTCTGCAATGAAACAAACACGTCCGCTTTGCGGGAATGCGCGTGGGAAGATGTCTGAAGGCTGTGATTTTCCAAAAATACAGGTAACCTCTAGTCTAGTGTGTGCGTGTTTTATTGTCAATGCGGCTGACCGCGGGAGCGTTCACGCTGCCGCTGCCGCTCAGGAAAACACAGTCGACGTTGGAAAAGCCAGTCAACGGCTGGACAAAAGGCCTGAGAGGAAAAGGCCTTTCACACCTCTGTAACGCTGAGTGACTGAAACACCTCGCCTCATTTCCTCTCCTTTCGCCTTCGGCCTCTTATCGCTGTGAATGTGTTGTTCTTCGTCGACGGCGCAGGTTAAATAAAGGTGAGCAAAGAAAACACTTCCCTCGTCGACCCGGTGCCGGCCGGCCGCCGCCGCGGCTCGCAGAAGGGCCGACAATGGCCGAGAGGGAAATGGCTCCCGATCGGCCCCTAATTTAACATTTTGTGTTTATATAAGAGCCGTCGCTGTGGTTCATGTGCGAGTACACGGCGAGCACAAATTGAATTTTTCCGGGGATATATGAGCCCCCTTCGCGAGCACGAGTCGTTCTGTTCCCTTTGGCCGGGCCGGAAGACAGAATGCGCGCAGCGGAAAAGCCAAACCGGAGACAAATGGAGCAAGACAGGAGGAGTGGAAAGGTAGGAAAGGACAGAGGAAGTGAGAGGAAAGGTGGTTGCCAAAGTGTGGTGGGGAGAGTGAGAGAGAGAGGGAGAGAGAGAGGGAGGTGTAAGGCAACCCAAAAGTAGCTCATAAAACCAGAGACTATAGTGGAGCCTATGGAGGGAAATACAGAGTCAATGACCATTAACCCGTTTCAACAATTCAAACAGAAAAAGGGGATTTCTATGTAGTGGCAGTAATAATTTAATATTTATTACGGTCCTTGTTAACAATTTTCTAAAAGAAATGCACTTAAAAATGTAGAATTTCCTTTTGATTAGAAGTGAAATTGAACGGCGATGCAACATGTAAATCAAGTACACTGAGGTGGTTTTATTGCTATGTCTCGCATACTTAGCGTTGTAGCTAACGGCTAACAACATAAGCACACTTTAATAAGTTAAATGTACACATTCCATATCTAGGTGTGGGATGTTTTGTTTTGTATGTTGGATTCAGTCTAACTGGAAGTGTTTTTCCTAAAAGTGACTCAACACGTGAACATTCACCGTGTGTGTTCAGGTACTCTGTATCTCAGTGTGTGTGTGAGAGAGATTGAGAAAACAGGAAAGGGGTAATTTCAGTGGAGCACATCACACAGGTGGAGTTTTACCTACCTTGACATTACCACCACCACCACACACACACACGCACACACAGAGCTGAGTCTCCAGGTCACTTCAGTGTGCGTGTGTTTGGTAAATATGCCATCCCTGCCTTCCCAAGTCCAGGGAGAATGTCGAGCTTTCATTCGCCTGATTAAGGGGCGAGGACAAATATGCCCTTACAGACGAGGCCCACCTATAACCCCCCACCCCCACTCCACACACACACACACACACACACTCACACACAGAGACAACCGACTGTGTAGCCCCAACACAGGTGCTATCCCACACGGGTCTTTCCAAAACACAAGGTGGGTGGAAGTCCTGAGACGATAACACTGCACCGCCTGACACGGAGGTTTTTTGGACTAACGTGGGAGGTTTCCGTCTGAAGCTGACCCCTGACCCCCTAACACGCCCCATCATATATGATCGGTGAGTCACGCAGAGAGCGACGGGGGCGTGACAAACGTTTCCTGCGTGGCGAGACTATTTCATTCGTCGGAGGCCGAGAGGTGAAATGACGGGACGTGAACCTTGATATCTGAGCCGCTGCGTCTCCGGCCTGCTGCGGGTTATCTGCAGGAGCGCTCGCGTGTATTATCTCCCCGAAACGTCTCTGTTGTCTCAGCTGCAGCGTGTGTGGGGAAGGGGAAAGCACCCACACCATCACACACACTTTCACCATCACAGTTTCTATGGAGGAATCTAAGTTCCTCTGCTGGGAGCACCAGCATGTGCACGTTCATCACACACACACACACACACACACCAGTCTGCTATTTATGGTCATGTGCCATGTTTCCGTTCCCCCACGTGACTCCTCCCCCTCCACGCTTAACCTCAGCCCCCTCTCTTTAATCTTCTACAGCTTCTCATGGGGTTGTGGTCGGGCCTCGTTTCTCATGGCGGAGGCTCGTCACTTCCTCTTTGCGTCTTCGGAGGATGGAACATTTCATTCCTGGTTGAGAGTTTGGGACCCCCCCCCTCCCTCCGCCGCCCCCGACGCCGTTTGATTTATGTATTATTTCATTTCCTCTCTGAAAATTGCATGCAGCGTGGCCCCTTTTACTTTCCTCTTTCGTTGCAGCGAGGGGGTTGGGGTCACGTGGTGGTGCTGTGCTGTGGTCGGGACAATTTTAGGGGAGGGAGTTTATAATTTGACTAATTGCATAAGAGTACCTCTTAGAGCCAATGTCCTCTCTGGCATTGAATGTCAGTTATATAGCTGTGTGTGCATTTCTCTACCACCGGAAAGCCTGGTTTTATTTATCAATGGCATCATTTATCAACTATATAGTAGTTTTGTTAATGATAATAATAATAATATTAATAATAATATATATAAAATGCTATTTAGCTTTTTTTTTCTTCTTTTCTGCAAAGTAGACCTGAAACAATGAATTCATTAATCATTGTGTCAGCCGACAGAAATAAAATGAGCAACTGTTTTGATGATGTGTTATGGGTTCGACTCATTTTCAAGCAAAAACTCAACATGCTAGTTCAACCTCACCGTGTTTCTTCCTTTGTCACACTTCCACTAACTTAATATTATTAGTTTTTTGGAAAAAGCAATTTCAAGATGTCACCTTTGGCTTGAAACATCCCTCTGGCACACACCTTCAGTACCGGTTCTCCTTAAGGTGTTTTATTTTGCAAACGATCAATGGATTAGCAATCTGCTTAATATATAACATAAAAACATAAAAGTAATGTCTGTAGCCGCGTTGATTTATTCCCTTAATGCAGAGATTTGACTCAAAGAACTGATTTATCATTTAAACTTCAGCAGTTATCGACATCGGCTGCTTATAAGCTGCAGTAGGACCGATCAGAACATCATGAACAGAACACGCTGATCTGGACCTCCAGCTGGGCCTGCTGGAGGTCCAATGAGCCAGTTTATGTACACGTCTGCGTGTGTGTGTGTGTGTGTGTGTGTGTGTGTGTGTGTGTGTGTGTGTGTGTGTGTGTGTGTGTGTGTGTGTGTGTGTGTGTGTGTGTGTGTGGTCATGCTGTCACGTATGTTGTACACGCTTGTGCAAAATGCATATTGGGTGCATCATGTGAGCAAGTGCAGCGTGGCGGCGTGACTGAAGAGTATGTGTGCAGGACTTGTGGAGGAGGGACGGGTGTGTGTGTGTGTGTGGGGGGGGGGGGTCGCTCCTGTAAATGTGGCCGTTTGTGTGAGAGGGAGGGGAAGGGAGGGCAGGAGGAAGAGGAGGGGAGTACTGGATGTAGCCCGCTGTACAGACACAAGGCCGGATTGATAGTAAACACACACACACTCCGGGTCTAGTGGATCTGCTGCCGGCCGCCCGGCTAACAAGCCCTTCATTAAGGCCGTCTGATGCACTCACTGAGCGCCTTTGTGGGAGGAGGAAGCCAAAACGTCCAGCAGACAGGTTTGACCCGAGGACGCTGGTGCGCTCTGCCAGCAGGGGCAGCGCTCCTTTTCTTTTTTCTTCTTCTCCTCTCTGCTCTCACCCCCTCCACCTCTGCAGGAGAGGGGTTCATTTCCATCGTGCTGAACACGTTGTCTCACCTCCTCCAGGGAAGTGTACACACCGTGATATGTGTAGGGTGCAAGGAAAGATGTGTGTGTGTGTGTGTGTGTGTACACATGAAGAGTTCAGTGGTGGGGTTCAAATTTACACTAGTTTTGGTTTATTTTTTGATATAGTTTCAGTTATTAATTCATAATCACATCTTTATTGTCAGAAACCTACTTATTGTAATAGCTAGACGCATTCCCCTTTATTAAATATTCATTATGCATAGACTTGATGACTTATTATAGAAAGTCTGCAGTTAATAGTCCACTAATAACTATTCAGAGACCTCTCCCTTTCTAATCAGCCATAAAGCTCATGGTTAAATATCAGTAATAAAGGGAATTGAGTCCAACTTTCTAATAAGCCAAGTGTTTATGAAGTGTTTATGTGTTGATAAGTGTTTATGAAGCCGTTATTAATCGTTGGTGGAGTCAACAATAGTTCTATATTTGTTTTTGTTACAGTTATCTCTTAAGCTTCCAGTGCGTGTTAAGTTGTCAATACGTTTTGGTCCTGATGCAACTTTCCACCAAAAGGTTCCTTCTGATGGTTTATTACCAATAATAAAGCAATAAGAAGGCCTTTATTAACCATTAATAAAAGCCATTAGTTACAGCTACAAACACGTTAAAGTGTGTGTTATTTGAAAGCTAAAACATTCTATTAAAGCAACATCGGCCACAGAAGAAGCTTCTGATGTATAAAAAGCATATAAAGCAGGACTGAATGTGTAATATGTAAAAAACATCCCGTCAGTGTCCGGCCGGCCATCTTTCTCTCCATTAAATCTTCTCCACCAGATCAATCTCTGCCCGTATGTCTTCCTCCTCATCTTCCTTTGGTCCTCTTGAAGATCAAAATGACTTTTCCCTCCTAATGTCCAACAATAGACCTGTCCCTCCGGTCGTCTGGCCCTCAGGCGTTGGACTCCTGTGGACAGACGACATCTCCACACGTACATGTCAGTGTGTGTCCGTGTGCTTGCACCTCGGTGCACGTGAGGCTTTGCTTTTCAGAGGAGGGTTCAGGAACCACCGGGGGGGAAACTTGTCGTTAGAGGAACATGTGGAAACAAGGATGTGGTGGGCGCTCCAATCCCGTATCTATCGCTTTTCCAGCGACCCGTTTAAAAGCTCTGCGGTTCACGAGGCTCTGGGAGGTTTTATTAAGGCGGAAGGTTTTATTAAGATGGAATGACTGACACGAGGATCCCGGACCTTTCTGCTGGCGGTGCAGTGCAGGACGGAGCTTCAAGCTGCCGGCGCCGTGCTCCCGGACTGATTATTCTGCTTTTCATGGAGTTAACTCGACGCTGTTCCTCTGCATTGTGTCTGCTCTGGAGGTCTGTGAGCTTCTTCTGCTCTGCGCTGTGTTCCTTGTTCAAGAGGTTATGTATTTGGGCGATATCATGAAAGTTGCCTTGACATGAATACAATATCAACACGCTGGCAGTACAAACTGTTACTTTCAGCGGCTTCTGCTCCGTCATCAAAAACCCTCTTTGACTCACGATCCAGCTCTTTGGGTCATTTTGAGTCAGCAGGTTTGAAGCCCGTCTGCAAACTGAGAGGCTCTTGGTGATTACTTAGTGCGTGTGTGTGTGTGTGTGTGTGTGTGTGTGTGTGTGTGTGTGTGTGTGTGTGTGTGCTTACCCCGTACAACTGGCTACGTGCCGCCTTCAGGAACTCTGCGCTCGCCCACATCACCAGAGAGCTCAGCCCTCATGTTTAAGTGATTGCTGACATAATTTATGAAGGGAATGAAATATAAAGTCTGCATTGCTAACAACATTTTCAGAGAGAGAAATCTATAATTTATTTGCCTGCCACTAAGCACTGTTGGCCAGCGAACCCCCCCCCCCCCCCACCACCACCACCACCACCAACCACACACACACACACACACACACACACATCTATTTTCTGTGCATTGGCATTTTTCTCTTTCCTCTTTTTTTGGACCCCTCAGGACGGCGGGGGGGCATCTTTAAGGGGGTTGCTTTTTGAGGGGCGGAGTTAGGGGTATCAAGGTGGTGTTGGAAGGAGGGAGGGGTGGGGGGGCTTTTGGCTCCGGTCGAGGAATGCCTTCACGTTTACAAACAAACTGGCTCTTTTGCTCGCCCTGTTTGACTTTGTGGCTTCATTTTTTTTTTTTTTTTTCAAGGCCTGTACGAGCAAACACACAGCGGGAAACACTGGCTTGTTGATCGCCTTCACAGACCGGCTCATAAACCCAGCGACCATGAATGTGGGGGCCTGTGTGTGTGTGTGTGTGTGTGTGTGTCTGTGTGTGTCTGTGTGTGCGTGTGCATGTGTGGTTTGTGCACTTCAGAGCAGCGTTGAACTTTTTGACATTCGTTTTATATATATATATATATATATATATATATATATATATATATATATATATATATATATATATATATATATATACCCACCCGAGGGGTGTTGTGGAAGTCAACAACCACATAATTATTAACCGTTGAATCATGGGATTTGAACCCCCGTGATGGCGCTTCACAGTGTAAATAAGGAGTTCCAGTGTGATTGTGCTGCAGCAGTTTGTCTGTTCCTGTTTACGGGCGTCGCTTGGAAACAAACACTAAATCAAATTGTTCAACATGTGGCATCTCTCTGGCTCTGCCTCGCACACTCGTCCCTCGCTCCGTTTGTAAACAGGGAATTGGGGGGAGGGAGCTGGGGGGGGGGGATGCATGGCCTCATTGTTTTGCATCATTATTACTGACAGGCCTAAATGACTTGAATGATGGGAAGCCCTCGTACAAAATTACCCCGGCCCCGTGTGTTTACCCTGCCTAAATCATGCTGCTCGCTGCCTTGAAACACAAGAAGAAAGGGGTGTGTGTGTGTGTGTGTGTGTGTGTGTGTGTGTGTGTGTGTGTGTGTGTGTGTGTGTGTGTGTGTGTGTGTGTGTGCAGAATAGGCCTCACATCCTGACATCTGCAAAGCACCTGTCCTGAGCTGAGCATGCTGGTCGAGTCAGAGCACATCTCCCCTCATTTTACTCTCCAGCCTTTTCACACCTGAGACCAAACTGAACCGAAATGAAGCTCCATGTCAGGAAAGACGTGTGAGTTTTCGCTCCTTCACACATTTTATATAATTGTTTGCATTTTAATAAAACCCACGCTCAGCTCGCCACAGCGGGGAGGAGCTCGTGGACTCAGTCAGAAGTGTTTTGTGTCCTATGGGCGGCGCCAAAGACGCGCGTTATCGTCGCGAGTGTGAAAACTGAGCTGAATCACGTTGGTTTGGGTTTTGTCTTTTCTGACGGCCTCCTTTTCATCGGCAGCCGAAATTTGCCGAAATCTGACTTCTTTTTTTTTCCAGAGTATCGGATTTATTGTAGATGCATTTTGTATTTTGTATAAGTCTAATTTATTCACACAAAATAACCAAATCTGACCCGTGAATAACTTTTGCCCTCGACAATCATGACGGATTGTTTGAATGATAATTATGATGTAGAGTCTTATCTACAAAGAAAACCAAGCAAACTGGCAAAGAATTCAGCTCTTTGACAGGACACATAATCTGTGTTATTCCTTTCTCTCCACTCCCCTTCGTCGACGCGCTGCACGGCTGTAGGGGCGGGGCTAACCTGAGGAAGAGCAGTACGGCCTGTCACTCATCATTTTTTATAAAAGCTGAAAACAAAGAGTTGACATGTGTAGAGGAGGGACAGTGTAACAAAGGCAACTTTTAGAGGTGCTCCAAAAAAACAGCGTTATTATCTGCTATAAGGAGCTTCATGTAAACTGGTTTACTGTGAGCAATGCTGCTGTAATCCTGTAATTCCCCCTACGGAGGGACTAATAAAGGATTATTTTATCTTATCTTTACTGACTCTTAATTTCCGAAAGTTACAATCGGTCAAGAATCAGTGTAGTTTTTAAATATTTATAGCTATTTACAAACTGTGGGCTAAAATCCACGAGAGGCCTGAGCAATAATTAACTCTTCGTGTACTTCTCGCTCGACAAACTCATTTAAATCCACCATAATTCTGTGTATGGAATAGTGTCATTGCATCAGAATGTGTGAGAGGCCACTAAATTTGGGCTTTTATGGCATAAAAGTCCCTCCCCCCTCCTCCTCTCCCCTTCCCCCTCCCCACTGTACACTCGGCATCAGCTTGCATGTCACGCAGTGCAGCCGTGGAGCAAAGAGCAGCGACCAGCGCCGCTTCGGTCCAGTGAGCAATGGCAGCGGGCCCACGTTGCTCTACATGCACAGCCTCCACCGCTCGATATCCCAGAGGCTCTGCCGCGTCACGTGACCCCCCCCCCCCCTCCGTCCTCCCCTTCCTGTCCCACTGACCTCCCACCAGACGTTATCAGCGATCGTACGGGGCCAATAGCTCTCGTTGGAGGGAGCCGCCTCGGCTCAGAACAAAGCCGTGGAGGGAGGGAGGGAGGGAGGGAGAGAGGGAGGAGGAGGAGGGGGGGAGTGTGGCGCTGCTGGGAGAGTTGCCTGGCCTTCATCAGCCGTCGCCACCGATTCGGAAGTGAGTCACTCCTCTGCCGTGTGCAGAATCTCTCCAAAAGGTCACCCGCCGCATGCCTTGCTGCGCTCCTCTATGCAGCCGTTGCGTAATTCCATGGGTGGCGCAGTGAAGAGGCTGCAGGAGCGAGACCGCACTCACACGTTTAGACAATGCTGATCAGACACACATAGAAACACTCACGTTCTGTGATGAACCAGAAAACTGCAGCTTTTGCACCGGCAGTATATTTTGTTACCTCGCATATTGAGGAGGAGGTGCTCATCGAAAGCCTGAAACGTCCTCAAATCAAGCCGTCTAGTTGATGAGCTGCTGGGCTGGTAATATTCAACATGCATAGTTTTCGTGAAGTCCCTTGTTTGTTTGTAGGTTAACTGTTGTTTCCACATCATGTGGTTTCTTTGGCTCCGTCTGTTTTGAGGTCGGTAGATGTACGTTGGTCTCCAACTGGATTTCCACGTACCAACCCGCCACCGTCTGATGGAAACACATTTATTTTAGGAATAAAACAATGAAATTGTGCTCAGAGCTTAGCAGTCTGTTCATGTGGATGCACGAGCTTCACGTTGTATATATATATATATATATATACAATATACAGCAGATTTTAGAGGAATGTCTGTAATACCGTGAAATCTATTAATATTGCATTACTTTAATCTCAGAGGTCCGTTCTGCTTCTGATGCGACTGGTGAAAAGAGATCTCCCACCGCACAACGACCTCCACCGTCTGCGGCGGAGGTCGTTGTGCGGTGGGAGACGAGCCTCGTGTGAGCGAGCTCACGGTGCGCTCGCTGCTCGGCCCGACAGCTGAAGGTCTGCGTGTCTGTTTCCTGTCCCAGATAGCGGCAGTATGCAGAGAGGCCGGCCTGCTGGCCCTGCAGGAGGACATCAAAGCCCAGCGCGTCCGGGCCGGACACTTTGAGAGCGCCCTGGACGCTGTGAAGCCCCGCGTCCCAGACGCCCTCATCCAGTCGTATATCAGCTATCAGCAGCGGCGGAGCGGCCTGTGCTTCTTCTGAGCGAGCTGCCGCCGACGCGCTGCATAAGAAGATGACATCATCAAGCCCGCCAAATAAAAAGTGTTTCTCAAAAGTGTTTATTTTTGTGTTTTCTTTGGTAATTGTAAGTTTCAAAACCTTTATAAGCTCAGCAGGACTACATTATTTATCTTTCTTTTCATAAGTTAGATGAAGTGTCATGTTTGATTATATGAAATATTAATAATGTATTAATGCATTCGGTATATATTTGGTGCATTTGAAGAGCGTTACAGCTGAAAGGAAAGTCACAAATAGCTGATCAGTATTGGTGATATTTAAATGAGGTCCAAACACTTTGGCACAGCAGAATTAGAACACACACATTTGCACACACACACACACACACATTTGCACACACACACATTATCTAAACCATGAAAATGCATCCAAAGGAAATGTAACATTGCTCAATGTTTTAGTGCCACTTTGTCATATTTGAATATCCGTAGCTCTTAGTTTAACAAGTTGTTTTTTTTAATCTTGGGAACATGTTTTATGAATAGTTACACAAGAGATAATAATGATCTCCATCAGGATATTCTGGATTAACGGTGCAGCATTCAACAGTGGACTTCTTGGGACCCTGTGGGACCCCCTT
Organism: Clinocottus analis; assembly: GCF_023055335.1. Taxonomy (NCBI): domain Eukaryota; kingdom Metazoa; phylum Chordata; class Actinopteri; order Perciformes; family Cottidae; genus Clinocottus; species Clinocottus analis. Next base: position 19,297,474 of record NW_027175821.1, read on the forward strand.
CAGGGACCTCTGGTGTGTTCCTAAACTCAGTGAGGGGAACTGCTGCTCCACAGAAAGAAGAAGGAGAAAAAAGGAAAGAAAACAGCCCCGGCTGGTTTATACATCACATCCATCCGTGGAAAATCAGCTAATTGCTGCAATCGTGAGATTTCCGTCCGCACTTCCGACCACTAAGAGCCGGGATCCAGGCGGCCATCTGTCGGTCGACCAGGATCTGCTTTATCACCGAGAAGCTGAGTTTTAACATCCAGCTTTAAAAAAAACAAAAAAAACTTGCTTCTCCGCCACACAGTCGCTCTCACACAGTAAACTCCATCCCCTATCCTTTCTTTCTTTCTTTTTTTCAGGCATGTGCCGACCCGAAATGCCACTGGAGGTCATTCATCTATTGATTTTTCCATTTGAAAAGGATAAATTGACTTTGTATTGAACTTCCTTTTCTCATGGATCCGGATGTAGCGCATCCGCGACACCAATCAAACCAGACAGTCAGGAACAGAGAGGAGGGGGAGGGAGGGAGGGAGGGAGAGAGGGGGAGGGGTCTCTCTCCCCCCTGGCTGCAGGGCCGCTTCCCTCTTAAGGTGGTCCTGAACTAAAGCCCCCAGATGACGGGAGCACGTCCGCACCGCACCGCCGTGCGGGCTGCAGACTCATCGTGACGCGTTTGGTTTCCTCTGATGGCCAACGTGACCGCGTGATGGGACATTCAAAGACATCCGGTACACCCCCACTCCCCACCTACACCCCTCCTCCCTGTATTGTCTCAGTGGTTTCCAACGTGTGGTCCCAGCACCAGCGGGGGTCTTTCAATTGAGTCAGTTTTGAAGTGCTGCTCAGTATGAACTTAAAGTTAAGATGCCTTCAGGAGCCCCGTGTCTACACCATGCTGGCATCACATGTGTGTGTGTATGCATACTATAACACAACACTTGTGAAAGTGGTCATTTCAGGTATTTGCTGCTACTTTAAGCCTCCAATACTTCAATTATGATCCGGTTATTCACTTCATTAGATATAGTTCATAAGGTATTCTTCCATTTACTCACCAAACATTCAAACGCCTGTATTGCTCTGTGTGTAGTGTCATCGTTGTGCGTGTTTCATGCCACACATTGTTGGGACCAGCTTGTGTTTATTTGAAGAAGCAGAGCAAACACTCGGCTCACACAAACGTGTGACAACTGTGTCGCACTTGACTTGTTGTGTTGTAATACAGCGTGCCTCAAGTGAACAAATGGCGCGTTTGTTGCATCACTATTAGTCACGTCAACCTTCCTCACGTCGTTATTCACAGCCCACAAGACGGACAGGGAAGTAGTCAGGGAAGAAGAAGAAGAAAAGGAAACGCCAGGAAGAAAGAAGCCGGTCCACCTTAAGGAGCGCACACATCTCTATCGCCCGGCCTTCCACATCTGCCCAATGAATCAGGAGCGGATGCGATGTATCCTTTTTCAGGGGAGTGAATGGCCAATGGGCGGCGGCTTGTCGAGCAAACACTGAGCCCCGCGTCCCCATTCATTCAGTGCTGAACGGGCCCGCGGAGCTGCAGAGAGCAACCGCCGTCTGCGACCCGACGACGCTTCTCTTTTTTTCTTCTTCTTCTTCTCCCCCCTCCCCTCCTCCTCCTCCTCCTCCTCGGGAGCGCAGACTCCCCGCAACAATAAGTAACTCAAACGCAACGTCCCTCCTGCAGAGACTCGGAAGAGGAGAAGGTCTTGGATCTATACGCGTCGCTCGTGTTTTCATTTGATTCCTCCGACACCATTTTTGTATTTTTTTCCCTTCTTCTTCTTCTTTTTTTTGTACTACAATTCCTGCGGGACTTCTCTATAAGTAGCTCTGCCTACAGATCGGCCTCCCAAGTGCGCAGCAGTTCTTCGGGCTCCTTCTTTCCTTTCCTCCATCAGAGCTCCACCGTGGATTTACTTTGTTTTATCCTGGGACCAATGCACGCGTAGCCCGCGCTGAACTTCTCACACACACACACGCCACAAACACACAATAATACGACTCGTAATACTACGGGAATACCGCAAAGGGATACACTCGCACTTGGATTATCAGGCAGCGAATGTCCTGCAGCAGACCTCTCCGTCTCCGTGGACGTTGCCCTTTCCTTCCCGTGGCTGGACTTTTGGTAGCAGTGGTTGATGGATTCCACGCTGTGGATGGTTGCACATAGGTACGTATCCCCCGGACCGCTTCACACTTGTTTCACGTGTTTCGTGTTGCGTTTACGGCACCGTATCCCCCCCACAAACACACGATAGTAGCGCGCGGATACGGCGAGCCAGTCTGTAGCGATGTAAATGGTGTGTGTTCGTTGTGTGTTGTTTATTTGGTTACATAGGGTGCACACATCCAGAGCCGTCCCGTGTCATTTTGTTTCTATTATTCGGCACAGGAAATCCAAACCCGAAACACCCGCTGCGGGCTTCAGATGACTCGCGACGAGCTGTTGAAGTTGATGGATCTCCATGCCCGCGTCCTCCCGTGCCTCTCCGCTGTAACACCCTTCCCCCCACGGCGGTTGTTTTCATTCATAAGTCCCCCCCCCCCCCCACCACCACCCCCGCCCTCCCCTCCCCGTCTATCTGGATGCGTCCTCTAATGTCTCTTGATCTCCGGCTGCGTGCGTGTTTATAGGATCCTGCTCGTGTTGCTGCGCGCGGCGCCTCGTCCCTTGAACGCGCCCTGTGCCGGATAACCCTGTTATTAGAGCGCGCCGTGACGCTTGGACTATTCAAAACAATACAGAGTTGGTCAATGGCTGTCAGCTAAGAGCAGAATATATACATATGTATGTATTTTTTTCTTTCTTTAAAAAAAATAATAAACTGTCCATTTGGCCCCCGGCTCCTCTGGGAGTGTCTGTGTGTCTCGCGTGGAGGTTTTGGCCTCGTGCAGGTCCGGTTTGGCTCCATAACATCCGCGAAGGCTCGAACCCCAAACCCCCGATAGGGTTTATGGAATAATGACTCATAGAGACAAAGTATTGGCTTGAAATCCACTTCACTAAAGCGCGAGACGTGCTGCAGCGTGAGGTGAGCGGCTCCTCCGCCAGCTCCACGGCTCTATACTGTCGGAACTTGATCTGACCTTAGTTTTCTTCCTCCTCTTCTTCTTCTAATTCTTTTTTTTTTTTTGCTCTACTTTTGTCCCCTTTTCCCTGCAACCCCTTCTCGGTGTAGTAATAGAATACTAAGTGAGGCAGCTCATTTAGTTCCCTTGGATCGCGTCCTCATTTCGTCGCCGTGGTGCATTTAAATGTTAACTAGTCATACACATGTAAATGAGCAGGGAAGTATTCGCAGGCCCACTGAAGTTTAGATGTGTGTATTGGGGAGGAAGGTACAAAAAGTCCTGTTAATAGTCAACTTTTTTTCCCTTTTTTTGTGGGTTGCCTCACTTAACGGGATCAAAAGTGACATCTTGTCATGTTGGCCAGGAGGAAAGCAGTCAGTGTGTCGGCTTTAAACGCCACAAATGATCTGATATCGCTTATTTCACCTCAAACGGTAATACTCGCTGACGGGTTCTCCTTTTCTGCTGCTGCGGAGCAGTTTTAGTATCTTCTAGGAATGCTGCCGCGATGCTGACGGGTACTTGGCATTGAGTTTGAACGGGCCATGTCTGGCCCTCCGCCATCAGGACACTGTTTGCCATGTTGTGCCGTGTTTTGGGCTCCGTCTGACGATGTCCCCTCTCTCCCTCCCTGCCTCTCTCCTTTGTCTCTCTCCTCCCCTCCTCCGGCCTCTCTTCCCCCCTCTGGCAGGTTTTCCGATGCATGCCAAGTCCACGGTGAATGTCGGAAGTGGTGATCCCCCCAGATGGAGCTCCAAAGTCAACATGGCCCCGGCGGTTCATTAGTGGTGATCCAGCAGCCTTCCCTAGAGAGCCGGCAGAGGTCGGATTACGAGCGGGAGCTCCAGCATGCCGCCATTCTCTCCCTGGACCAAATCAAGGCCATCCGCTCCAACAACGAGTACACCGAGGGGCCCTCGGTGGTGCGGAGGCCCCCCGCGCCCCGCATTACCCCCAGGCCCCAGGACAAGCAGGAGAGGACTCACGAGGTCATCCTCGTCAATGTGAACAACAATTATGAGCACCGGCCGCCCGCGGGGCACCACCACCACCACGTCGGGGGCGGCGTGGTGGTGGTGGCGGCCGCCGCCGGGGGACAGCAGTACGGCGGGTCCCGGGTGCCGGGGCTCAGCCGCTCCACTAGCACGGGGAGCGCCGCGAGTTCGGGGAGCAACAGCAGCGCCTCCTCTGAACAGGGACTCTTGGCGCGCTCGCCCCCCTCCAGGCCCGGCGCGGGCCTGCAGCACCACCACCGAGCGGAGCGGCCCGTTCGGACTCAGCCCAAGGCCCTTTCGCAGCCCCAGCAGGGGCCTCACTTCCACCAGCCTCCACTAGAGGCTCCACTCAAGCCCCAGGGCAAAGGGAAATCTGACTTTTCTGGCCCCGGCAACGGGGCGGTGGCCGCCGCCGCCGCCGCCGGGCACCAGTTCATCTGCGAGCGCTGCGGCAAGTGCAAGTGCGGCGAGTGCACGGCTCCCCGGAGCCTGCCGTCGTGCCTGGCGTGCAACGGCCAGTGCCTCTGCTCGGCGGAGAGCGCGCTGGAGCACGGCACGTGCATGTGCCTGGTCAAGGGCATCTTCTACCACTGCTCCAACGACGACGAGGGGGACTCGTGCGCCGACCACCCCTGCTCGCTGTCGCGCTCCCACTGCTGCTCCCGTTTCCTGTGCATGGGATTAATGTCGGTACTCTTCCCCTGTCTGCTGTGCTACCCGCCCGTCAAGGGGTGTCTGAAGGCGTGCCAGGGCTGCCACGACCGCGTGAACAGGCCCGGCTGCCGCTGCAAGAACTCCAACACTGTCTATTGCAAGCTGGAGAGCTGGGCCCCGCAGACGCAGGAAAAGCCCTCCTGATCGCCCCCCCTCACCCCCTCTGTGTGGGAGACTCTTGATGTGGATCTTATGATGACAATGATAACGATAAGTCACAAATTAATGTTCCTCAAACATTCTGAAGCACCTCCCACCAGCCTGCCCTCCTCGCTGCGGGAACCTAAAGGAGCTAAAAAAAAAAAAAAAGAAGCAAAGGAGTAACGAAAACCACTCAATTATTTTTATTTTCTCTGGATCAGGACCATGTTTTTACAGACCAGTGTTTGCCTTAACTGTTTCTATGTCTATCCTCAGCTCCTCATTAACACTATTTTTTTATATATATGAAAAGGTTTCTCTTCCGTTCTCGGCGGGCAGTTTCCTCTGGGCCTGCGTGCCCGGCGGCAGCTGCCTCACCAAATCTGTGAAGGACGATCTACTATAGGGCAATTATGTAGCTGTTACCTGTTATCCATAGCAAGCAGGTATGTTTGAATTTATTGGTTGCTACCACACTAAAACCGTGGTTCCTATGCTCATGTTGCATTAACGAAAGCACATCCATCTCATAGTATTTTATTTTCTCCCCTTTTTTATTTTTTCACTTGGATATGTTTCTCTCCTTCCACCCATCTGAACTCTTCATCCCCATTCTGTGGCATTCTCCCATGTTTGTTTGTTTGTTGTTGTTTTTTTTCTTTATTTTTATGTAAATTGTATGCTCAAAATCCATAAGAGGAATTCTGGCTATTTTTGAAAAGAAAAAAAAATGTCTGTTTAAAACATTTTTCTTTTTTTTTTCCCTTGTTGTAAAAAATATTTATTATGTGAAGCTCTATTATTTTATGATATTTATTGCAAGAGACAGTCTTAAATTTACTCATGTCTGAATATAACAAAATATCAAATACTTACTGAAAAATTAAAGGGTGGCACAAAAGAAAACTATGTTAACTTTAATGCAGAAAATATATTAATTAATGAAAGAAACCCTGCACTGTCTGGCGTCTTGATTGAGCGACCTGCTGGAGGAATGAAAGATCTCCCTGATGGCTGCTGTTTAAGGGCCTGTGTTCATGAGTTCAATGGCGCAATGTGTGTGTGTGTGTCTGTGTGTGTGTGTGTGTGTTCATGCTGGGTGTGGAATTCCTGGTGAAGGGGGGAAAAAAGATCTCGGCAGTGAGTAGAAACAGCTTGTAGCCCGAAATGTGACTGTTTACATTCTTGGAAGGCTTCTTTGCTGCGATTCTCCTCGGTAACCTTGAAAGCTAAACAATACAGGTCATTGACACGATTAGCCCCGAAGCTGCTAGCATCAACACAGCCTCCACGTTTCCATGAGTTATGCTCACAGGAAGTAGCTCTCCTGCTAAGCCCCCCCACCCCTCCACACACACACACACACACACACATGCCAACAAGTCACCACAAAACTATGCGCTGTAGTTTACTCCCGGGGCTTTAATGCGGCTCGATCGGGATGTTCCCAAACTCCCAAATGGTCTCCATATTGTGGGGCCCGACAGTGTGTGCCTTGAGCAATGAGAGCGACCATTACGAGTAGCCGGGCCACCTGTTCAAAGATAATAAACCCAGGCTATCAATGCTGGCTTTTATGGCGTGGTTCCTGCACTAAAGGCAACGACAGGGGCAAATCCAGCCCACGTCCCACCCCCAACCCATTTGGCCGCCTCTTTTTGTCAGTGAATTTATCACTTGGGAAGTCCGCTGACCCCCCCCCGCCTTCCTTCCCCTTTCCACCTCCGGGCCCCCAGGGGATGAGATCATCACTTTCAAAGTTGGTTGGTCAGCCAGAAATACCGACAGTTGGGGAAACACAAACTGTGACCAGGAATTTCTCAGGGACAAAGAAGAAGAACAAGAAGAAGATCGTGGCTTTGGAAAACCCGCGTGGTTTATAATCGGCCCTCAGGTGCTCCGTGCATCCTGGCTGGGATCTTTGGGATTCAGAGTTTTATGCTCAACAGGAATAACACCCCCCTCTTGATTTAACATAGGTTTGAACCCCCTCGCAGTAAAAGGTTTGGTTTAAATGCCTCACGGGGAAGAAGCTGAAAGGTAAACATGAGCACAAAGGAGGTTTCTCGTTGCTTCTGCCTGTTAGCTTTTAGCTGTTAGCCATTAGCTATAGCATGCCGTCTCATTCCTGTCCGTCAGCAGTTTGCACCACGTGAAGCATCCCTCCAGGACCCTAACGTGCTCTTCTTTCCCTTTTTTCTTTTGTTTTTTTTTCGGTGGAATGTACCTTTTGTTGCCCTGAATAGTTAAGAGTGGATTAGTGATTTGTCAATTTCCTGTTACCTTTCAGAGCTGCAACTGGAGCTCCATTCGCTGCTGGCTCCTGGATGATGGCAAACAATGGGAGGCCTTTTTTTTTAGGTTTCTCTATAGTTCCCCTGTGCGGGCGAAGGGGGGTCGGAAGAGATCCTAACTGTGTTCAGGAGGTGGTGGACAGGAAGACGGTGTTTACTTGATATTTTCCAACCGAAGCCAAATAAGGAAACAGATCCTACTCCCAACCATTTCCAGAACTTGGCTCCGCTGAGTCCGCTAGCATGTCTCTTAAATCTCTGATACGATCGGCGGAGGTGTCTAAAAGAACGTTTCAAAAAAACCTGTTATTAGTTCCTTTAACTTTCAAAGTCACATGAAGTCCACTGCACCACACGTTACTCGTCACGGGAACAAAAAAGTGAAATATGAGTCAGTATGAAGTAATTCAGTGATATATAAACAGTCATAACGTCCCTATCCTCCTCCTCCACCTCCTTGCACTTGTTTCAGAGTAAATTTAGCCGCTCCACACACCCACGTAATGCTATTTAGAGTTGTCAGGCTTGGCGGGTCTCTTGATTCAGCTTTGTTTTGTTTTTTTGGGGCCGTACAAGTGCAAACACGCATGACTACCAAGTGAGTCATGGTGGAACCTCCAGCCCACACATCCTACCGGGGCAGTCCTTTTCTTAGCCAGGGCACGGCTGCCGGCAGGATGCTCTATAAACAGTCCTCATCTTCCTCCTCTTCCTTCTCGGCAGTCATCGCCCAAAAGGCCTGCTTCAGCTTTCCTCCGCCTCCTCATCTGGTTTCCATTATTTCCGCTCATGGCATATAAATAGAAATTAGCAATCAGGGGAGATGTGGGGAGGTGGATTTTGGAAAGGACGGCGGCTGTTTTGGACTCCCGCGTAAAGACCAAAGTTTATGGAAGTTATCTTTGTTAAATATTCCTTTTTGTTTTTTTCTTGTTGGATGATCTCGGCGTGCTGGAGCTGATGTGTTTGCAAACGGCTCCACACGTCCACACTCGGCCTCCGCGGGATTAAAATCCCAGTGGAAACAGTTCCTGTGCAGGTCCTGATAAAAGTCACGGCTGTAATTCACCGCATCCCGAAAAGTTTGAAAAATGTAAACACCTCCGTGAATAAGAAAAGCGGCGCTGTGTTTGCCTCGACCACCGTGCGCTTCACAGTTTATATAACAAGGTTTTAAAAAGGGTTTTGGTGGGGAGAAGGTTCCTCAGCCCACAGAGGAACAGGTAATCCTTCAATTTAACTTAAAACGTGAAAATCCCCCCGAAACTCTGAGATAGCATCTCGTCACCGATGGAGCGAGGATGTTGTAAAGACTGTTTTTCTGGCACGGGGAAGCAAAAGGTCAACACATTTATTCCTGCGGATCTGAGGAAAGATCCGAGCAGCCGTCACTTCAACGTACACATGATTGTTTGTCCGCTCGGCCTCTCCGGCGGGGCACGGCGGGTTCGTGCAGGTCTGGAAAACGTCCTGAACGCTTCAAAACCCGCACAAATGCAAATATAAATGAACTTGACTGCAGCTGTTTAGCAGCTGGACACACTCTTCTCTCTCTTCTCCATCAGGGGTGAGTTCTAGTTTAGATTCCTTATCTCTCGCAGCATCGAGCATGTGGGTACTCTTGGTTGTGTTTGCCAAGGTTTTGAGATTTTTGCCTGAATTGAAGTGAATGGGCTTTTGTTTTGTGTCGCTATTAGTAGGAAAAAAATGTATATGATCTTTAAAGACATTTTGATCGTAACTATGAACATCCAGCATGATATGAGCCAGATTCCTCCCAAAAAAGACGTATTTTATGCCAAAAGATTGTCTGAATGGGGCATGCTTTCTAAAAGGTTCAAATGGCCGCCCCGGCGTTTGAGTGAAGTACGACCAATCCCCCCAAAACCAAATAACATCAGACGAGAGAGAAGGGGATTCTTCTTTCCTACTTTGCCTAAACGTATGGTGGAGAACCCCCCCCCCTCTCCCTTCAGATGCTGCTGGCCGCTTCCTGTTTGTCAGACGAGCGACGTGGACGCGGTCGTTAAGCGTCCCGCTTCCTCCTCAGGAGCCATAAAGGGCCCGTGGGGACGACCCAGTGTTTTATCAGGTGTCGAGGGCCATTCAAGACGGAGGTGTTTCATTGGGGCTTGAGCCTCTTAAGCATTTGCTCCTGGGTACACACGCCCACCCACAGGAACTGTGGTGTAAAACTTTCACACACACACACACACACACACACACACACACGCCTAACCTGCTGTGTTACCAGCTATCTGATACCGCATTCTTCTCCGAGCCCCCTTCCTGTCCCCTCGTCTTTGTGTGCCGTTTTATAGACAAAGGCCAGTTGGAGCAGATGATGATGACGATGAAAAGGAGGAGGAGGAGGCCGATCAATATAACAACACACGACCCCTCTTGGCAATCATTCAGCTGGCTTCTCTTGTATAATTAATGGGCCCCGGCGTTATTTTCGGGGGGCCGCGTATACGAGATTTCCGCTCCGGATTCAAACGGCTCCACCGCTTCATCGGCGAGCGATTGACTCATCAGTATTCAAAGTGTCACTTCCTTCCTGCGAAGTTAGCGCGGAGGCCTTTGGCAGCGCTCACGGGCTCCAATAGACCGGCTTGTGATTTTGTATTCCGCTCCCTAATTAAATCAGCGGGGGCGTTTGTCTCAGTGTTGCACTTACTGGAGACTGTTGCTGGAAACAGCCAGTTGTCAAGAGTCGTTAGATTTGATCCCCGAGTGCGCTCACAGCGGTTCCAGAGAGGCCGTAGTTTATAGTCGGGGAGATTACTTTTCTTTTTAAATGACAACCAAAAATGAACCCTGCTTTACGTTAGAAAGAATCTCCCTCTTCACATAAAAATGTAAAATGGCGACACACGCTGCCGCTACTCTGCTTTAACTTTTTCTCACACGGCCTAACTCTGACAAGATCACGTCCTTGTTCCTCTTTTAAGGGCCCCGGGGGACAGTTGTGTGTGTTTGCCGCTGCATTCCTGGCCCCCTACAACCACTTTTGTTCTGTTCCTCCCTTTGATATCCCAACCAAGGACAACAAGCCCGGAAAAAAAAAATAGAAGCGTCACATCCACGCGCATCAGATAAATAGCGAGGACGGCAGATAGATGGATTGATATATAGATTGGTGTGCGTCTGTTTGCCAGGAGGAGGAAGAGAAGGAGGAGGAGGAGGAGGAAGCTCGCTCATTCTTTATCCACCCTTTCCTCCCCCTTCATTCCCTCCTTTTTTTTCTTTTTTTTTTAGATTAGACTATGCATCCAGACAGATGGTTCCCGTCTGCTGGCTTTTTTCAATTCACTTCCTCTCCTCACAGACAGCCACCCTTCCCCCCCTCTGCTGTCTCTCTCACTCACTCCCTCCCTTTCTCCCCCCCCCCCCCCCTCCTTCCCCTCCTCCAACGGCTCCTCTGTTATGTGGCCAGAAATAATCTTTTATTGCCCAGTTGTTCGGAAGTGACCTCCTGCCCTTGATTAGATAGGGCCAAGTCCTATCACACGATTGTGTTTGAGCTGGCGGACTGACCCTCCCCCCCCAACACACACACACACACACACACACACACACACACACCGGCCCCATCCTTTTTCCAACCCCCCGTCCCTCTCTCACTGCCGGGGCCCTGGTGATCCTGTGTGAGGGGACAACAATGGGGGGCTTTAGTCCCGTCCGGCTCTTCTCGACTGGGGGGCAACAGGGTGGGGGTCAGGAGGGGACTTTATTTTTCTATTTTTTTCATCAGTCAGCTAGTCCCCGGGTGAAAAAAAAAAAAAAAAGTCTCATCCCTAGTACGATGGTTAACCTGCCAGTTGCCGGTTTGCTAACCCTTCGACCAGCACACCCCCTCCTCCTCTTCCTCCTCCTCATCCTGGTGACCCCTCTCACCCTCAAGAGCCTCCCCAGACACAGATAGATAGGCTTTAGTCTCCTCTACTATCAGTGGACCTTTGAGTCCGCTGTGTGGTCGACAGGTGGGCCGGCTGAGATGTTAGTCCGGAGCTTCCTCCATTGTTTGGGATCAATTCTGTGGCCAACAAGAAGATAATCATTTTTGAAGAAAAGTAGAATTTCAATCTGCCCTCATATGATGAAACAATGAAGAGTTTTGGTGATCTTGAAGTAAGAACAAGGTCAATCTGTTCTCGTCCAGCGTTCGTAGAGCAACACGACAAGTAGATGTGCTGTGATCGGTAGATGTTCCACCAAATCGTTGGGTTGAGTTTTCCGTGAAGACTGAAGGTTATTTTGAAAAGGCTGTACGCCTGTAACGAGGAGAAACTGACACGTGTTGCTGGCATTCGCAGGAAAACTGCCTGAGATGACGAGAAATCATACGATACGTCGCAATTCTTTTGATGGAAACCAGAAGCAAAGTGATTCAGAGTCTTGAGGGTCCTTTATATTCGGGTGTTACGCAGAGACGCAAGCATGCGAGACCCTCAAGGGCCCCTGGCGTAGTCCTGTCGGCCATCTTGCGTGCGTCGCCCAAAATTTCTGACTATCCGTCAAAGCTACGCGAGCCATTCGCAGCCCGCAAGGCTGTGATTGGTCCGCTAACCACGTCCTTTCTGAGTCTCGCATTTCCGGTTTCATAGCATAATACCGGTGTTTTTAAAAGCCGTAGCAGAAACATGAACAATGGATCCCGTTGAAGAACGTTTGGCTGAAGAGGTCCGAAAATATGAGCATTTATAAAACCCGTCTGACGGAGTATCAGGACACAAAGATGGAGGTGAATTCCTGGAGGGATGTAACGGTGAACGTTAGTGTGCAGGTCGCCTCTAACAGTCGTTGCGCCACCTGCTGGTCTGGAGTATGAACCATAAACCAAAACGCAACTGCGTGGCCAGACACAGTTGTCGTTGCAAGAGTGTGTATCGCCCTTTACGCCACGATACGTGAAAAGCTATTCTTAACATTATTATTATTACTAACCATTTCACACAGTCTTAGATGGTACAATTAAGTACAAATCTGTTCCTTTCGCCGATCAAAATAATAAGACACCATTGTGTGAAAGGTGAAACTATGGGAGAACACTGGCAGCCAATTGGTCGAGACATACCTGGTCGCATTGGCAGCGCTTGATAATAAGAATAATTATTAATGATAAAGCATGTTATAATCAGAAGATTGCGTACAGAAGGTTTTCCGTTGCATCCTGTTGGTGACATCTCTCTGGCAGCATACAAGTAGCAGCGGGCCACATGGACCGGTTCACACATCCCAGCTAACAAATTGAGCAGTTTTCCCAATTGGAGACATGACATCTGCCCACAGCTTTGGCTCTTTTTTTTCCACTGTGGTTTGTCAATTGTGTAACCTCACAAAGTACTTTAATTAGTTTTAACAAGAGACTCAGCAATCAGACCGCTATCGCCATCAAAGGAGCAACACAGAGTCGCGTCTCACTTTTTATGTAAACTGTTTTTCTAACTTTAAGTGTCAGTTTTACAGCCGTGCAACAACTCCAGGGGAGGAGCAGGCGCCTTCTTCTTCTTCTTCTTCTTCTTCTTCTTCTTCTTCTTCTTCTTCTTCTTCTTCTTCTTCTTCTGCACCGTCTTGTTTGTCTCCTCGTCCTCTGGAGCTGTAAACCCAGAACAAAACTCTCGGTGTCTCGTTTCACTTTGGGAATGAAGGCCCGGCTGTGTGAATAGGGGGAGAATAGACAGGAAGACAAGTCTGATTACCTCCATAAAGGAGCTGACCTCATGTCGCTCCCTCGTCTGCTTCTTCTTCCTCTCCACCTTTTTTTCGCACGACAGCGTTTGCGTGTTACGCTCCAGCCGTGTAGCTCGAACAGGAAAAAGCCCAAAAAGAAGCACCATTTTTAGGCAGATCTACGAGGCGTGATGCCTTGCTCGAGATCATAAACGCTACACTGTCAGAGGTACGTGACTGATGTGAGGTCAGAGAAATGTCATCGAAGAAAGCATGAAACTAAGACGACAGCTTCTCTGAAACTATGTTACAAATACGATATTTTGAAGGCCTCAATAAGTCATGATTGGAAATCCTTATATGTAAGTGTTTTGTCTGTTTACATAAGCCCTGTCGTCCAAGTAAAAGCCGCCCTGAAGATAACCTGAACCAAAACACACTCGAGTCCGAGTCTGGCTTCCCGGATAAAAAAAATGGACGCCGCTCACTGCACTCCTTCCTCCCTCTCCCCCCTCCCTCCAGGGTCTCCAGCCCCCAAATCCAAAGCAAAGGGAGGTGGAGGTGGAGGTGGAGGGGGGGTCCTGAACAGGAAGCTTAGGAGTCCCCCCACACCATGCTGTAAGAGGGGAGGGGGGGACCTCTAGATCAAAGAGAAAGGACACAGAAAAGGCTTATCTGTTGTTGATTTTAGGCTTACGCTCAAGCACAGGGTTCTAGAAATGTGTCGAGGAATTACAGGGCTGGATCATCGAATCTCCCCCTTTTCATCCTTTTTTAATGCGTTTGTTCTTCCAGGTCTTTGAAACTATGAGGGGTGAGGGGGGAGGGGGGGTCTTGTACAGTTTTTGAGGGTTGCTGAAAGCAACGAGTAAGAGCAGATAAGGGGGTGAAAGAGAAAAAAACATGCCAGAGAACGAGAGCGTTAAGTCAACAAACGCACCAAACCTGATGGAGAAGAAACAGCAGATTGTTTCACAAACTGACAACCAGGACTGTTGTATTTAGGTTTTTTTTTAATTTTTGAGTGTGCCTCCTTGCTCCTACAAACCACCCCAGTAGATTTCAATCATTCCTCTTCCCTCTCTGCTTGCTCTTTAACATTTCAATTTCGAACTCTGCGAGAGGTACGATTCTATCTCCATCCCCTTCAATGGCTGTATTATGCCAAAGGGGAAATTGGACCTTAAGGGCAGGCACTTTCCCTGCTGTAGATCGTATTAAGTATGTCCCCCCCATAATACAACCCAGCTTGACTCTCTGAGACCACACCCCTTCATTGAAACAGACCTGTCAATCACGGCTCCTGGAAAGGCTCTGACATGGTCAACTGTGGCATGATTGGCACCTGGTAGGATGTGTGCAGGCTCTGAGGGAGTATACAGAAATGCTGGTGCACCACCGGGAGAAATTCCTTTCCACATCACTGCTCAGTGCGTGTGTGTGTGTGTGTGTGTGTGTATGTGTGTGTGTGTGTGTGTTAAGTTTCTGGTGGTCTGAAGGCTTCCGTTTGCCACACGAAGCAGTTTCGGTGGAGAGAAGCGAGTCCGGATGTTGGATCCCGCTCACCGTCCCGTGGAACAGATCCTGAGCTTCAGTGGTTTCCAAACTCTCCCAGTGGACCCACGTTTACAAAGTCACTTCCCTGCAACCCAAAAGACGAGACTACTGTGCAGGCCGGTCTCGTCTTTGGAGGAGTAAATTATATGTTTAAGTTTCTTTTCATTTGGTCTTCCTGACAGTTTGACACCTCGAACATTCAACTTTAACTTTGAATTCACAGCATTGTCAAGACACAGTCCAACATTTCTTCTGGCCCTCGCGTCGGACATAAAAAGACGATAAGACTTCTGTAATATTATATTCTTTATTTCCTTAAATGTGCTTGTCCATCGTACGTTTATCAGAGTAGTGTAGGTTAATATATTTAAAGTTTAATACATCTGATTAATAGACTGTAGCAGACACAGCGTATCGACGGCCCAAACCCCATCACCTCAAATATGGAGCAAACATATTGTCCACTACATGTATTAATATCTCAGTTATGTATGACATTTCCTATATTTTATAATAACATATTATTGCAAAACATCCAAATTATTGTCTATTTAAGGTACAAAGTAAAAAATGTTTTTTATGAATGACAATATATTGCTAAATATGTTTTTTTTTTATGTATTTCATAACTATGATGTATTTCTTTTTTAGGATATATGTATTGAATGGCTCACTTTTTTGTTTTTGTTTCACTATAGCATTTCCATATGTAATAATATACATTATACTCTCATAATGTAGACCAAGCAGCAGAGAAACAGAATCGTTGATGCTGCCTTTGTGGCAGCGTTCTGATTTTAATACTTTTTTCTGTTTACTTTGACTACATCCTGCAGCTGCTTCTCCAAAACAACCTACTGTGGCCCGCCGTATGCGTTCAGATGGAACTTACTACTTCCAGCATAACGTGGCACCTTGAACTTTGACCCTCTGGCTCATATATCTGCTGCACAAAGGATTGTGGGTCGGGATAGCCGGCAAAGCATGCTGGCTTACTGTGGTGCATCCTGGTATTTGTGGCCTACAGTACGCTTATGTATTGGGATATAGCAGCAGGTAACAGTACGCTGGCAGGGGAACGCACAAGCAGTGCGGTTACATGGATTCGAATAACTGGCTTAGTCCGACTAAAATCGAATTATCCAGTTCATGTAAACACCTTTATTCGAATAACTGCGGTCCGACTACGATCCGATTAACACCCCTGGATAACTCGATTCGATTCGATTGATAATTCGAATAACGCTGCATGTATACGCTGAATCGGATCGGAACTGGACAATGCGTTTGTGCGCATGCTCAAGATCCCGCCGCCTCCTCCCTCCCGCCCTCCCAGGTCGTGACCCGGAAGTCGAAAGAGACGATAAGTTGTCACGGCCGGCAGAAACAAACAAACGTAAAAGTCGGGTTACGAGCCGATAGTACCTTCGGTGGGTGTCTCTGCTAGCTCCCTGATGTAGCCTGCTAGCGCTGCTGCTAGTTCCCTGTTTGCTCTGCGCTAGCTCCCCGACAACCACCGAAGCTAGCGGGGTTCTCTCCATTATGAAGAGTGAAGAGGTCAAGCGGAGATGGCTGTATCACCACTACATGTAATGAAAACAGCGCCACCTGTCGTATCGGATATGACATGCATTCGGCCAATGATTCGATTTATTCACTGCCATGTATATTCGGATAACAGCAGTTGCCCCGAAAGAGAGCATAGTCCGACTAAAGCAAGATTCGAATTATTACCAGCATGTAAACGCACTGAGTGTGGATGGCGGCCTTCTGGCGGCCACAGCTGGACACAACCGAGGTGTTTATGCTTTATTGTGCGCTCGGTGACGCTCTGCTTGCAGACAAACTCCAGCAGCGCTCGCTTCCTGGTGGGCGGCGGCCTCAGTCGGTGGACGCTCCGCAACAGACGGACGCAGTGATGGAAGTCTGCATCGCTCCACCAATTTGCCTAAACTGTCGTTATTCGAATGCCGGTGCTTCCCGTTCATATGTTCCAGCTCCTACCGGCCCGAGAGCGCCGCAAAGCAGATGGGGAAGAAGGAAAAAAAAGAACGACGAAATAGCCGTCACGGAGGGGCCGAGAGCTTTCCTCGTCTGCATCTGTTCCAGAGTCCGGCTCCGGAGACGGCCAGCTGTGGAGGCCGTGTGAGAAGTTGAAAGGAAACTTCAGCTGCCCCGCGAATCTCACACCATTACTCAGGATGAATCAAAAGAGGAACACTTTGGTCGAACAAAAGGAAAAGCGAAAGAGAGAGAGAGTGAAGGGAAGAGAGAGAGGGGAAGAGAGAGTGAACGAAAAAGTGAAACCAGCTGTCTGGAAGTGCCTCGTCGCGCTCGTAGTTTGGCCACAATCAAACGCTCAATTTGCTTTTACAGGAATATCAGAGATGTTACGGCAAGGTGAGGGAGGAGGGGAGGCGGGGGGCTGCCCTCTGGTATTTGTGTCTTTATATATATATATATATATATATATATATATATATATATATATATATATATATATATATATATATATATATATATATATATATCTGGCGACAACAAAGGCCCCCCTCTAATTCTTTCCCTTCCTGAAGGGTTGGAGCGCACACTGAGCCGCATCAAGCCTCCAGACTCACCCCACCATGCTACAGGTGCAGCTCTAAAGAGCTCTGCTTCAAGGCGGGCTGGACGCCTGCAGTTACAAGAAGAAAACCCTTCTGTGTCTCTCCCCAAATTATTCTTCCCAATTCTCTTCCCAGCATGCTTTTCTCTTGTGTGATCAGGTTTATTGTTGTTGCATCTGATGCACTGAAGAATGAAGCTGAGTCAGCTTTATTGGCCTCGTGTGTTTACACATCCGTGGAACTTGACTCTGGTTTCACGTAGCTCTTCGTACTTGTATACATACACAATATACAATGAACAAGATAAATATAAGAAAGACATTAAAGACAACAGTAGTCAGAGTAGAGCAACTAGTGCAGATGGAAGTGTCTGGTTAATTGTCTGGTTAATTGCATGAGATGTCAATCATAACTATGACTCTTAATCGCTGCTACCAATGAGACAAAGTGAGAAAATCCAAATGTAGCAAAGACTTCATACGGATTCACCATAAAAAAATATGATGAACTCCTGGACGTGGAGCTCCAGGGATGAGCGAACCTCAAGAGGAGACTTTCAAGAGTGCTTTTTTTTTTGAAGGCCCAAAAAGTGTAAGATGTCTGACACTTGAACAGACCCACTGCCCTGCAAGTCGAGATGGGACACAGACGCAGTGACAGAGGGATGAAGACACAGCCGTTTGCCTCACAAAAGCTTTTTTCATGGATGAACTTCGGCTTCGACGAAGACTATGACGACGAAGGCTCTGAAACACTAAACGGAGACATGCGTTACCGTGGCCGGTGTGCCCGTGCGAGCGCTCCCCGTCCGCCCCGCACGACGATGCTGGTCTGCTCTCAGGTATTCTTTGGACTTTGTGACTTATCGTCCGCTATCTGCGATCCAAGTTGCAGATAACAGGAAGTCATTAAAACGGCAGTAAATTGAAACTCGTCATGCTAAAGGTTGCTGCTCTTCTCATTCTCGAGCAGACAAGTTGATCTTGTATTGACCCGAATAGGTCTATAAAACAGATAAGGGTATCTTGCATCCTCAGGAAGTGCGCTCCCATAAACACTGAGAGAGTTTACGGCCCTTAAATAGTGAACAACAAAGTCGCAGAGGACTGAGCCACGTGGTTGAGTTCAGCTTTCCAATCTGCAGGAGGAGGCCGGTGTTTATTTATAATGTGCTCACCCGAACCTTTCAAAGGCTCTGTCAATCAAACCATACACTTCAGTGTCTGCAGTTTCATTTTCATGCCACAATGGATGAGGAAATGTGTTCCCCCCATTTAAAAATGACTTATTGCCCCTTCCATAAAAACCTGTGGATAGAAGGGACACCAGAATCACTCTTAGGATATTTATTTTTGTTGGAAAACATCTTTTTTTTTCAAAGGCACATCACCTAATAAACAACCCAAATGAATATAATATAACATAATAACTGAAGGAAGTAAAACAAATATATGTATATAAATCAAAATTCGATGATCTTTTCTTTTGACGCGATTATTCACCGCAAGAGAAGTGCTCCCATTTCCTTTTAAAGAGGGGGATTTCCTCCTGCTGAATTTAATAAGTTTGCAATTCATCATTTTCCCCGACCTGCAGACACAGTGAAACAGGAAAGAAAACCAGCCTTGAATGTTAATAAGACGGGCTAATCAACGGTCAGCTATTATTCAAGCAAAGGTCGCGCTCCCTGCAGAGGAAGTGCACCGCTACCATCAATCTGGTCCGAAGGGCCCGCATGAGAAAGGAGCTGGAGGTCGTGGGCGGGGTTAAAAGTTTAGTGCACTGTAGGTGCCAAACAGTACATTCAATACCTTCACACCCCGCTGCAACCGCCATCTACATGTCAATGGACCCTACGTGTTGACTTGGTATGTTCCACTTCCACTGGGGCCCATTGTAGCTTTGTTGTCACTTAACATTTCTTCTTTGTCATCCCACTTTTTTTTCCTTCCCTTCGGCAGCAGTTTTGACTAACTTGGCTGTTTGATTCAGGAGGGAGGTCTGCTGGTAGGAGGAGGAGGAGGAGCGAGAGAGAGAGAGAGAGAGGGGGGGGGGGGGCATGGGGTAAAGGGAGGGGGGGGGGTAAGACACATTGAGTTTGCCAAGTCAGGCAGAACGATCGACAGGAAGCAGGCAGGAAGGAAGACGAGCCTCTCCCCGTGAAGTGCCATTGTTTATGTGACGTGACTTGAAGCAGCCAGAAGTGGCGGTGGTGGGCTCCTCTGACCCACTTCTCAGTGGCACAAAACACTCACAGATGGAACAAACTAAACTAGTTCAGGAGAGGAACCGTTCCCTCTCAAATGGAGCGACGCCATCGTCGGGTCTAATCCTGACGCGTGGGGGAAACTCACCAACCTCTCAGGTCAACTTATAGTCACAGTGTAATGGACACAGGGCCCAACTTCAATAACACTCTCGTGAGACTTTTATTTTGAAAACATAAAAAAAGAAAAACATTTTATTCATATTCAAATTTCTTTTAAGAAAGCAAACTCTCATGAAACAACAGAATGAAGTATTTTATTTCCAAAAAGGAGAATGAAAAAAATAAGTCCCTCCCCCTTTTTTTAATAGTTTATGAACAAACAAGTACAAGTAAACAAGCGTACTACAACAAAATATAAACTTTTATCACCGCTTCATCGTGTAAAATCTGACCCTTCACTTGGAAATTTCTGTTCTTCCAGATGATGTATTTTCAGTTTCATGAGTCAACAGTTGCACCTGTTGATGATTTCAAAATGGACAAGAAATTGCTTCCAGACATCTTTGAAGTCTTCTTAAGCTCAAACCTTCAACCTCTCGGAGAGTTTGGAGAGAGACGGGGTTCACCTGTGGAGCTGCAGGTGAGCTCTGAAGTCGTGTCCATCATGTGGTCAGAGATGTGTGACGCTTTGGTTTAGTTTATTCTTTAAAAGTAAGTTTGTGCTTCAGGAAAAGTGTGGAAAGAAAGTCGGAGGCAATGTTATTGTGTAATTATTGTCTCTGCTTCTGATAAGATAAGATAAGATAATCCTTTAATAGTCCCTCAGTGGGGAGATTACGGGATTACAGCAGCCCTTATTCACAGAAGTTTAAGTAGAGATAAGATCAACTAATATAAATAAGCAGTAGAACAGTAATAAAAACACAATTTAAAATTAAACGGTAAAGAAACAAAAATATGAAATATACAGATGGGATAAAAATAAATAGTAAAACATGTGTATAAAGTGTAAAAGTATAAAATATTGCACCATGATCTACACTATATATATATATATATATATATATATATATATATATATATATATATATATATATATATATATATATATATATATATATATATGTATCTATAGGTATTATAACTAGCTAAAGATTTCATGTTGTCTTCACAAACAAAATATGAATAAAATCCTCCAATATCCATTCTGTCTTTTCTTTGCAGGTTTTGAAAGGATGAGGCGGTTCACCTGAACCTCCATCCAGACCTCCACCTAGACCTCCAACCAGACCTCCACCCAGACCTCCACCTAGACCTCCACCCAGACCTTCACCGAGACCTCCACCCAGACCTCCACCTAGACCTCCACCTAGACCTCCACCCAGACCGCCACCCAGACCTCCACTGACACCTCCACCCAAACCACCACCTACACCTCCACCCAGACCTCCACCTAGACCTCCACCCAGACCTCCACCTAGACCTCCACCCAGACCTCCACTCACACCTCCACCTAGACCTCCACCCAGACCTCCACCTAGACCTCCACCTAGACCTCCACCCAGACCTTCATCCAGACTTTCACCTAGACCTCCACCCAGACCTCCACCTAGACCTCCACCCAGACTTCCACCCAGACCTCCACTCACACCTCCACCCAAACCACCACCTAGACCTCCACCCAGACCTCTACCTGGACCTCCTTCTAGACCTCCACCCAGACCTCCACTCACACCTCCACCCAGACCTCCACCAGACCTCCACCTGGACTTCAGGGGCAAGAGGCGCTGTGCTGGCCTCCATCTGCGCACCAGTCCACCTCCTGGAATGCTCTTTCTTCTCTCGGCTTCATGCTTCCCGACTGATGAGCAGCCAGATAACATTAGACCTCCGGACCAATCGGATGGCCCGGATCCGTACCTCATCCCACAGGTGAGCTTTCCAACAGACGGGGCCGCTGGAAAGAGCGTTGCTTTTATTGAGAGCCAACCAATGGGAACGCCGAGAGGCCATCCAGCGCTAAAGCGGGACCACCTGTGTTGGCCGTGCACGTGGAGCCGAGCTGAGTTTCCACAGACGCGCTTGATGTTGTTTTGCACTCGAGTGTGAAGAATGTTTTTTATCGCGTGTGCTCATTTCAAAGTATTCAATGTATAGCGGGTGTTGAAACCGGTGAAGCTGAACGTGGAGGCCCGTCTGCTGTCGGGTTGATAGCTCCGAAGGGAACTGATCAAAACCCCAAACTGTCTAAAACATATTCAAAACATATTTTAAACATATTTAAACACCACCTTTATTTAACATTGCCTCATATCTACAAATATGTTAATTTAGCCTGTTTGGAGTATCCGATGGGAGCCGTTGTTTTCACAGATAGGATGAGATGAGATAAGATAGTCCTCTATTAGTAGAGAGCGCTATTCCCTTTCCTGTGCCGGTGTGAACTTTCCTTCACCCCTTGTCTTGTCCTGCATGGTGCACCCTCTCCGACTGGCACCTAAGCCGTATATAACACATCATAAAAAGAGTATTTGCTAATATTATTTGACCCAGGTCAGTCTTGCGAAACACTAGCGCTGCCAGTTTGCTGTTAAATATTGGACTCTACCCCCCCCCCCCCCTCCTCTGTGCCCAGTAGGGACAAACAGACGGCCGTGTGTGTTTCCCCTCCGGTCTTTCCTGATTGCGCGACCAGGCAAATTCCGGTCGGCTCTAATCTCGCCACCCGAATTAACGAGAAAAGCCATTTGACACACATGCTTCCACTTTTCTGTTTGTTGCCCCCCACCACCCCCCCCCCCCCCCCCCCCGGCCCCTCCTCCGAAGTATGCTTAATTCCTACAATTTCACCTTCATTAGGCTGCATTTCAAGCTGCGGGGCACAGCTAATGCAAAGCATCCCCCCCGCTTCAAATTGTAGGCCCCTGCCTCGGTTGCTAGGAAGTGGAAGAGCCTCAATTGCAGCCATTTCCTCGCCGGTGTACTGAGAGGTCCTATTACAGCGTTTAGGTCAGGGCAATTGGTGTCATTACAGGCAGCCAACTTCCCTCCACCAACGTAATGAATTAGCCCGAGCTATTCGGGCTGTATGATTGCAGTTGCCAGGGGAGATGAGTATGAATTGTGTGCGTGTGTGTGTGTGTGGGGGGGGGGGATAATTATGGTATGTATCCCCAAGCGGATGTGCGCTGGTGTGGGCCAGCCGCGGGGGCGGTTTCCACACTCGTGTAATGGCTTAATGTAGCTGCTGACAGGCAGCCGGGCGACATGGAAAGGTGCTACTGTGCTCCGCTTGTGGACTGGGACTGACATGGCAGACCGTTCCAAACTGTGCCAAACCATGCCAAACCATGCCAGACCATGCCAGACCATGCCAGACCATGCTAGACCATCGCAACCGGTTTTAACCCCGTGGCTCATTTACTCTAAACGGCTCAATCCGACATCTAAGAGCCCTTTCTGCTTCGAAAACAATCGTGAGACCAATAAGGCGGATTGAATTTAATTGTTGCCAGGGCCTCTTTAATGGTAATTTGTATGGAAATAGAGTGTAACATTATATTATCAGCTGACTATATTGTGCTCAAACTTCATTAGGAGCTCCACTTTTGTTTACAAGCTGTTGAGAAAGGCAAGGAAACCATTAACTCTTGGAACACTGATAAATAACCCCGTAATAAAACAATAGTGAACTTTGATTGCATGGCCCATTCATAAAAAGCAGCGAAAACAATAACCAGGAGGTGCTACTTCATTTACACCAAGGACTCCTGGAGGGAGGGGGGGGGGCATGCCCTGTGATAAAAGTATCAATGATGAATATGTGTTTTATATGCAGTGAGGTTTCACGCAATGCTTTAAAGAAACAAACACATACGACTTTGAATAAACAAGCGTTTGACTAATTTGTTAAAGGAAGGAGGAGGCCGGTTTGCGGCGTGGAGCTGCATCGCGAGTGCCGTGCTCGGTGCTGGTTGTGGGGGGGGGTTTAGGGGGGGGGCTACTTGTTGTCTCAATGGGAAGTCGAGCGCTGCAATAGGAACCCTGCCAGAAAAAAAGGCTTCACCAAACAAAGAGGCTGGTAGAAATAATGCCGGTCGAGGCTTGTTGGGCCATCCATGGGCTTCACTCCAAGCTGCTGTAAGCAGCCATAAGTCTTTTTATGGGGACACCCCGAACAGGGGGCCCCGCCAAGGACAGGAACTTTTACATTTCAGAGCTGGAATGGGACCTCTGCCAGGGGCCGAGTTCAAAGTGCACTTTCCAGTCATTGGATTTAAGTACTTTGATTTTGGATTTTATGTATATGCCGGCAGTGAAGCACAGGACCTGAAGTAATATTCCCAGATTTTCACTCTTTCCTTTCAGAGTCCAATCTGAGGAGGAAACGGGACAAAAACCTCGTAAAACTGTGGGACCCTGTCTCTTCGTACACACACACACACACACACACACACACACACACACACACACACACACACACACACACACACACACACACACACACACTTCATTTCTGGCTCTCGAGCCTTCCCTCTGCTTTTCCTCTCCATCCTGCAGATCATATCTCATGTCAGCAGGAAAAAAGAGAAAAGAAAAGCGCAGCGTGATTATTCCTCAATACAAACACCATGTGTCTGCTGCATCCATATGTCTGTCACCGGGTCTCCTGCTGCAGCTGCTTTTTACCTCACTATTCAAGACATTTTCTTTATTTTAGCTACAAAGAATAGCTATTTTTTGTAATTATAACAAATCCAGATAATGCATTATTTTGTATTCTTTTGCACCAGGTAATTCTGCAAAAGAGGTGATGCCATTTTGTTTGGGTTATGAAATCTAAATTATCTTCCCAACTATTCCACCTCCTCGGTTACGGAGAGCAACTTTGAATAGAAGTCCAACTTCTTCCAGAAAATCCCTTTGAAACCAGACCAAGATTTTTATGCACAGCTTTGTCATATCACAAGCCCACCATGGTTCTGATCAACAGATGTTGAGGAAATTGGTTGACTCAGAAGAAAAAGAAAAGTAACTGCTTTCACGCTGTGGCATAGAAAGAGCACTTTTCCTCTGTGGAACGGACCATTTGCTTAGCGGTTGCATATCTTGCCAGCGATCAGCCCGAAGCCAAACTTTCATCCCGTCTCTGCTGGTAAATCACCATCAGTGGTGCACTGCCAAATGGCACCAAGAGCAGGGGGATCTGCACGGCGCCACCTGGTGGTCCAGGGCTGGAGCTCTGGACCATCATGTAGTACGTAAAGCAAGAATTCATGTGTCCTTTCTCTTTTTCTTTCACAAGCAGTGACTGCTGAGAATAAAAAGCATCCATGTCACATGTTGGAAAAGATCATTTCTCTCTATTTGAGTGTTTTGGACATTAGCTTTAACTTTGTTAGCCTAACAGTCTTTTAGCTGCTGTCGAATCTGAATATTTTTGTGTAGGTGTTGTGGTCAGGATTTATTTAATAAACACTTTATGTCCACAAAACTGAATGAAATCGGTTCAAATAGGTTAAAGTTGGAGTAAACATCTTTTAAAAAGTGTAAGAAAAATATCTTATTGTAAAAATATAAGGCTGTTATGCTAAAACACATTCATTTAGTGTTGTGTTTCCATAAAGTCTGTGGATGGAACAGACAACACTGATCACTGTCACGTTTTGTTGTTATTGTCACAAGCACCGGATGAGCGCTAACGTTAGCTCGACAATAAAGTTGGTGACGTCGTGTATCTCCGGGTTTCCAGCACAAGTCGCCACAATGAGGAAAACAACACATACACATTCAAATCAAAAAACTCCATAACATATTTAGCTGTTATTTTTGTTATTATTTCTTACAGATGCAGTGTTTTCCAACAGCACAGGCGGGTTTTTGCTGTTGACTGCAGTTCTTATGCAGATATTACCTCATTATTTTGACAGAGCCTCTAATACATCGATAGTAATAATTATTGCTTTATTTTTTTTATCGATGTACAGCACCAGACCCAGTGAGTATTTCCTAAACTGGCAAACTGGTTTAGTCCCAGCAGCTTCACCCGGTCTGAGCATCACATCATTGTCCTGACGGCATATTTGGAGCACGCTGCGCAATAAGAGTGAATGACTTGGTGTCATCTTGAACTGCGGCCTGTGATGGATGGTGTGTTGTGAGGATGAAGTCATACGGCTCCCACTGTGTGTGTGTGTGTGTGTGTGTGAGAGAGAGAGTTTCACTTCCTACCTTTTGGAGGAGTATGAGGTTAGCGCGACAGCTTGATGGATGGTCTTTTTCTGTACACACTGCTTGCGGAATAAGATGATTTCATGTGGTTGTGAGGCCGACCTGTTCTTGTTGCTTTGGAGCGCTGCAGCAATTAGCACAGTCACCCATTACACTCGCTGTATGATAGGGCTGCAGTGTGTCTAAGTGGGTGTGTACATGTGAAATAGAGTGCTGCAGTGTGTGTGTCTGTGTGTGTCTGTGTGCGTAGCTGTAAATGTCAAACCTCACGGGACATAATTTTAAAACCGCACTTGTAGTTTCATAAGACTACTTTGGCAAATGTCTGCAGTGGCATGTGAAGTACGCATTCAAGCTTTGCCAGAAAGCAAACCAGAGCTGCTCAGTGCACGAAACAAAGCAGAATTCCCACGAATTGCTAAGATTTCTTTCTGCTGCATGACATTAAGAAACAGAGCCGTCCCATACTCAATCAAAGTTAAAGAGGAGCGCTGCAGTTCGGCTCATTCAAACCTAAACTGTGGGAGAAAGAGAGAAACGACACCGGCTTCGCAGGTTTACGTGCACCAACCTCCTCCCCAAAACTAAAAGAGACAGTCCTCTGCAGCGGACACACTGCAGAGGACTGTTGTTAGAACAGCTGGAATGACGGTCGACCTCCGTGTAAAGTCTTATGGCGGATGGACGAACAGTGCATGACTTAAAGAGACAAACGTGTGAACTCATCCGCCCGTGCACACGCCCGAGGTCCTACGAAGACAACCGCAGGTGCATCTGGACGTTTCGGCTGCACGGCCTGAGCGGTGAGCTCGTTGGTCCGTCGGCCCTCCGCTTTGGCCCAAACGAAAATATCTCAAGAGTTTTTCACATATCCTATGAAATACCTCAACATCTACAAGATGGAAGTAAAGTCCCTGACATCCATGGTTTCCTCACGATGAATCCTACTGACTTTGCGGATCCCATCACCTTTCCTCGCAGGTTTACACGAGGTTACTGAGGTTCTCAGTGAAACATCTCCACAACTATTGAATGGATTGCAATGAAATTTGGCAAAGCCGTGCATGTCCCCCTCAGACACCGTCATCAAACTGGATCTCAGCTGTGCTCTGTGGGCGACCCTGTACACCTCTCACCCACAACTGTGGCGGCCATCTTGTTGTGCGAGCACAGGCAGCCGCTGGTTTGCTTGCACAATTTCTCTCTCTGACATCATCATAGCGCTGCTCAGCCTCCTGGGAAGGCTGACGGGACGGATGGTCGGGTGTAAAAAGTTTGACAGCTCTTCTCCTTAGCAACAGACGCAATGATTTATTGAACCGAACCTTTAAACTCGAGTAATTTAGGAGCATGAACTAAACCGTCGAGCTGGGAGATTGAACAACTAAAATGCTCAAATGGGTCGTCTTGGAAGGCAAAGATGTTTAAGAATGAATTCTTAGTGATGGATGTAGAGTTACCATGAACATATAGACGGACGAGCATAAATAACCAAGTCGACTATAACGTCCCCAGATTTGTCTTTTCCTTCATCTTCCTCCTCCTCTCCTCTCCTCGCTGGGCCCATGCCACCATTGCACCTATGCTTTAGTTATTTGACACTGCAGGAGACGCCAGGCAGTCAGGGTATGCTTTGTCCCTGGAGAAAGGATGATGGAGGGGGCGGGAGGGGGAGGGGGGGGGGGGGGGCAGGAGGGGTGAGGCAGCGAGGGTGGGGGGGGGGGGGGTGCAGGAGGGGAGACAATGCGAGAGGTTCCACTTCGCTCGGCTTCAATAAGAACCCCCCCCTAAACACTTTCCACACATACACACATAAACGCACTCCTCGACCACCTCCCAGCTCACGGAAGGGGCGGAGCTGAGGGCGGCGAGGCAGTGGAGCTGGAGGAAGGGGGAGAAAAAAAGAGAAAGAAAACGCACCCCACCACCACCTCCACCTCCACCAACATCCACCCCCTTCAGTGTGTTGTGGGATGCCAGCGTGTCCCACTGTTTCCCACAAGAAAATCCGTCCTCTTCATAAACCCCGCCTCCTTTCTCCGTGGTCCTTTTGACTGAATTTGACTTTGACATCAGAAGCCATTGGGTCGGACTCATGATTTATTATTATTATACCTGCTTCTTCACCTGCTCTGCTCCAACACTGAACACAGACAGGCGCCAAGGCTTGTGTGGCCGTCACATTGTGTCTTTTCCATCTTGTTTTGAAGGACAATTCAAGTTTATTAGAACTCGGGTCCATTCGATATTCATCCATATTGAAATATTGACAATGTGCTCACGTTTGGTTTGGTTATTCTGTCTGAACGCGTTGGCTCGATTACAACTAGCTTGTTTCTTGCCAGGTCACACGTTGTGGTGCAATGTCACACTGAACTGGCATTACAGGTTTTCAGCCATAATGTTCTGGTGTTTTAGATACGCAGGTTTTTGTTACGATGCAATTTGGGCGCCGACTGGAAGGGCCTTTGTGTACCTGTGCAACATTTCATGGAGCAAAATCATTGGGTAAAACCTTCTATGTGCCCATTTCTTCAATATTTATAAATACATTGATTAATTAACCTTGTAATTTCTCAGCAGGCCTTGGCATCCAGGCGACCGGTGAGGGATTGGACATTCCTTTACAGCCATTTAACCCTCTGGTTTTCATTGCAATGACATCTCTCAGAGGCCTTTGTCTGGTTTGGTAATAATAAACATTGTTGTGCTCCAGCAAAAGACACAATTTGTAAAACCCAACAATGGAGCATAGATGATGCAGTTGTTGTACTTGACTTAAATCATTGCAGCTCATTGTTTTCAAAAAGCCAGTCAAGCTGTTTGGGTGATTATTGCTTTTGGGTTTCTTTAATTAATGACATTTTTCTTTGTGTTTCTGCTTCTGCGAACTTTGCAGTGTTTTCTTCTTCTTGTACCCAATAAACTCGGAACATAAGGTCACTTTCTTTGCCGCAGAGGATTTAAAGAGCACACCAGTTGCTTTGTGGGTAAACACTGTATTCATTGCTTTTGTTTGTACTCATCTGACCCCAGGAAATGTAAACTTTCATTAACTGATGCTCGTGGTATCTGTACCGGGCAGCACAAGAGGCATTTTGTCTGATGATACCCATGATGACTGTTTTTCATTCACGGATGCTGACTGTGTGTTCTATTAACATCACATGTGGTTTCCCATCTTTTTAACATTTGAAAAAGAAAGGGAATGTTTGTGTGGGAAGATGAAACCAATTGTTTTTTATTGATTTGATCTCCATAACGGGAAGTAGCATTCATTCGTGTTCAAACCACACGGGTTTAAAAGACTTTTCATGCACTGGATTACAAGTTACCAGCAGTGTACTATACCTTCACAAAGGAAAGTTCCAGTAAATGACATGTTGGCTATCTTGGCTGTTTACACGGTTCTCGGTACTGAGGTAATGCAATTTGTCTCTATATATTAAACTGGGCAGACTTGGAGGCTGATGCCCACTCTTATTACAGTGAAAACAGAGCAGAAACCCATAAGTCTTTTTGAAAAGAAGAGGAAAATGAAGAAGCCAGCTCCAGTTATAGCGCTCCAACATGACAAAAAAAGCCCAAACAGAATGTAAAAATAATCCAGCATAAAATAATTCCGTCCCAAATGGTCTTTTAAAGACATGTTATGGACGGTAATCATGAATGTAAGCGACGTCAGCCAACCTCAGCCTCGACTGGGGCATCCAGTGTTACTCTGCGGCGTAAAAATTACAGCCGTGGCCGGAAACGGGGAGTTACTTTAATTTTTTGGATCTGACCTGAATATTAACATTCTTCCGGAGCTGCCTGGGTGAAACCATAAACCTGTGTTTAAGAGGCATCACTGCAATGGAAAACACATACATCAACAAAATGTTTCTTTTCAGCAATGAAGAAAAGAATGTATCTTACCCATATCCACATGTTACACAATATGACTTTCTGCATGCAGCACAAACACAAACATTACAAAAAGGTCTTCAACATGTACACAAAGATGATTTATTCCTCCACACATAAGCTGCTTGCTGACCACACTTACCTGGTGCGGCTTAGCTCATATGTATGAAATGTCCCTTTTTTTATAAGAGTCATAATATATATACATATAAACAACAGCACACTTGGAAGACTGGAAGCAGGTAAAAAGCTCATCATCCTCAAAGAAAGCAAATAATAAACTCGATATCTTTAAATTGGCTTGAGATATTAGAGACGAGGAGATCTATAAACTACCATAGATTTGTATACTCGCCTGAACGTAGAGGAGTTTAGATTTAGTTCCCTTCGAATGAGCTGTTTCTTTCTACACACGCCGTCTTCATAGACCCGTCCACACCACGTTTGTACAGTAGCCCAGAAAGGACAAACCAAACACCGGCTCTATAAAAGCCCTTTCAGGTTTTTTTGTGTGTTGGCCACCGTGGTTCTCCAGGAAGTTTCATTTGGTCACTGCGTGCTGCCAGATCCTGCACACAAGACCTTTAACTCTTTCAGGAGGAAGCAATGCGAGGGACTATAACGTGGCTGCATTCTGAGCTCCCGCAACACGAGTCTACACAGTTTTGTCGTCATTTATTAGTTGGTAGTTTTTCTACCATCAAAGACAGGCAGTATATTCTCTTTATAAAACGTTAGAAACTTACAGTTGGTGCTCTTCTGTTTCTCTCATTGAGTCACTTTCCTCAGTCTATTACCACAATCTGTTTCAACTTCATATAAAAACCTGTGGAGCGTTAAAATGTCTTAATCCAGAGGCATGTTTGTGCATGCAGGTCGGTCGAAACGTTGAGACGTAGATTTTACTTTTTGCATTTCAAAAACGTCTCCACATCAAACTGGACTGGCTATCCAAACGTTGGTTGAACGTGTTTTTAGTTTGGTTGTATCATCTCTATATTTAAAGACGTGTGTGTGTGTGTGTTTGTGTGTGTGTGTGTAAGTGTGTGTGTGTGTGTAAGTGTGTGCACGAGGCAGAGAGAACGATGGAGTCGGTCCCAGAGGCCTGTAGATAATAATAATGTTACAGGAGGAGGCCTGTGGTCTGCATTCTGGAACAGTTTATTAGGGGGAAGTCTGCAATTACATATTTTCTGGGTAAACATTAACTCGATGTGTATCGCAGGCCTACACAACAACGGCATGGACTGTAACGAGAGCGTGCACTCGTATGAACCACTCTTTACTAGAACAGTTGCCACGAAAGGGGCCGAGCACAACGGTCTGCTTTAATTTAGCAAACTATTAATCTAATTCTGTTAAGTTTACAAACGAGGCTATTTTGACAGCATTCAGGTTTAACCCATAAAACCTCAGAGAATAATATGATAGTATTAAATGCTGCTAGAACGACTGTAAATTAGCATTTGAAGGACTTATTGCAATGCTACTATAGTTGTTATGCCACGGCCACTGGTTATAAACATTACAACTTTATTTTTGTGCAGTGTTTTCTGCTTCTCCTTTCTTGCTAATAATGCTAATAATGAAGACGCTAATGCTGACGTTGATTCAGGTACTAAAACAATGTTACAGTAAAAGCTGCTAATACCAAAGTTCAACTGACACACAATCGTACGCACAGCGTTCAGAAAAGTCATTCCTGTATCTACCGACCACATCCTGCCTCACCGTCATCATCATCATCATCACCATCATCACCATCGTCATCATCGACGGAGCAAAGGTTTATAAACAAAAAGAAAAGGCAGAGCAGGAAGGGGAAGAGAAAGAAAGGCGAGTCTTAATAGCTCACAAATGTTGCCCCTCTCTCTCTCTCTCTCTCTCTCTCTCTCTCTCTCTCTCTCTCTCTCTCTCTCTGCCCATCTGAGGGCAATTTCCAGACCGGGGCAGTTGTGATGGATCTCTGCCTTTCAGGTGTAATTATTTTAAGAGAGATTGAGCTGTTAAGCACTTGAAACACATCACAGAAGGCTCAGTGGGTGTTTATGCCCTGCGCTCGGTCTCCAGGTGATGTGCAGCGCATTACTACGTGTGACAGCAGCAGGATGTATTCAGGTGATTCAAGTAAGGTTGTAATATGCATGCTTCTAACATAAACACTTGTTTTGGTTGTAATGCAGCAAGCACACAGGTGACCTTCATGTAATGAATTCATGCATTACGGGAACGAGGAGTCCTTAGTTGCCTCCCTCCGTTGCCATGGAGCGGCTCTGTGCTCTGTTCTGCAGTGGATCACCCCGGGCCTCAGGACAAGGTAAAGAAAAAAAACAACACGCTGCCGTTAGTGCCTGAGTTTGAGTCCAGCTCGCATATTAACCCCCTCCACCCCCACAGAGGAGCTTTCGTTTGACTGATCTTATCTCGCCAGAAAAGGAAATTGGCTTTGATGACTTCCATAAGTGAGTGAAAGTGCAGAATATATTCCATGTTCTTTCTCTTTAACCCCCCCGACCTCCACCTCCACCCCCACCGCCCTGCTGCCACCCTCCTCCTCCTGTGGTTGGTTCTACCCTTCTCTCCTCCTCCTCTTCCCTAACTTCTCCTCACTTTTTCCATTCCTTTATCTCCAGTATTTCACTTCTTCTCTTTTTGCATTTCTACTCTCAGCTGTTACATCGTACTGAGCAAATGAATCCATGATGGCAACATGAAAAAACGGTCATACTATACACACACACACACATTATATATATATATATATATATATATATATATATATATATATATATATATTGGTATATGAATTAGCGAGGCAGATGTGGTCAAAATACCATAATGACCTCTGTGTGAAGAAATCAGGCACCAAATTCAATTTAAAACAAGAGAGTTGAGTGTTTTTAAGGCTTGAAGTGTCACCAAATGATTGATTTAATCACTGATTTGTTTTATTTGTGAAAAGACTTATTGAAGTTCTTCTCCAACATGTATTAAAATAAGCCACAGAAGTTGTCCAAGAGGTCAGAGGTCAGGTTCTACCACAGACCCTTGAGAAGGGTTCCCTATCTGCAGTGGTGGGCTGTGGGTTTCAGACCTCGGCCTTCAATGAGTGCCACACAGTCCACATCACGGGCGTGCTGGGGGGACAAAGTGTCCCTGGAGTGACTGTCACAGACCGACACGCTCAATACACGGCTCCTTCATACATGTGTGGACAGACACCCGACCAACGTGGACGGACCCACGAAGCCACTGCAACCACCAGAGCGGACTCCACCGCCGAGCAACGCACAATTACGCAGCGCCAGACGCGCGGCGGCCTTCACTTTCATTGCGCCACGGCGTGTCAGAGATCCTCTGACTCGTGCGTGCGTTAGACTCCTTTGTCCGTGTTTCAAGACGGGTCGGGTGGGTTGCCGACATCGCCGCACACCACTGACGCCCTTTACGAGGGCCGATCTCTGCCGTAGCGATGCAACGCGGGTGAGGCGCACTGAGCTGCTAAATATACCAGATGCTGGTCTACAACCATTTCTTCTGTGGGCGGGGTCTGTTCAGGACCGTTCACATACTGAACTGTCAATCATGTAGATCAGTCATTTGGTTTCAAATGTTTTTTCGTTTATTGTCCAAACCTCCTGACAGTGAGTGCAATGCCCGGCTGTTTGAGGTGAACCGCACCCACCTGGTGAAAACAAAACACGTAAAGAGTGTTTGCGAATGCCTTCTGAAGCAGGTGAAGTGCGGCTCAAAGAGCTCTCAGGAAAGCAGCTGGAAGCAACATCACAGATTTCTCAATGCAAAAATCATTTTCAGTCATTCATTTACTCCAAAATCTTGAAAGGTCTGCAGTGTGTTTCATCACAATCCCCTTTTTACGTTCATGAAAACAACTAGTTTTGCTTTACTTGCTCCTGAAGTAAGTATGAGTTGCAGAATAAATATAAACCTTTTACAATAAATACATTTGAAATCTTTTTCATAATGGCATCATTATGGATGTAAAATAAAATAAATACAATAAATATAGTAAATAAAATAAATTAATACAACTACTTTGGTAACAATTGTATGTAAAGTTCCCTGTAATAAGCTTTAATTAACAGATAATTCGGCCCTTATAAGTCCTTATAAGAGGCATATTACCATTATTATGCATTAATAAGAATATATGAAGTTAATAATAGCATTATATACACATTTATTGTTATATTGTAAGATATTTACAAGTACTTAGTAAGAGTTTGTAGTCTGCTTAAGAACTTAAATAAAATACCTTAGTATAGTTTCTCATAATTGTTTAAAATAGCACTGCAAACACATTTATTACGTTTAACTAACTTTCATTGTTAAATCATTACTCACCTTTGTTGTGGCTTTATGAAGATTAATACATACTTCATCATGCCCGCACGTGTTACTCAACATTGTTGCGCTACAATGTTACTCAACATTGTTACTTAACATTATTACTCAATATTGTTACTCAACATTAATGCTCGACATTGTTACTCAACATTATTACTCAACATTAATGCGCTACAATGTTACTCAACAATAATGCGCTACAATGTTACTCAACAATAATGCGCTACAATGTTACTCAACAATAACGCGCTATATTGTTATTCAACAATAACGCGCTACAATGTTACTCAACAATAACGCGCTACAATGTTACTCAACAATAACGCGCTACAATGTTACTCAACAATAACGCGCTACAATGTTACTCAACAATAACGCGCTATATTGTTACTCAACATTGATGTGCTACGCGAGAAAGTGCGCTAGTTGGGGTCATTTCTTTGTTGCTGGTTACTTTGTTGCCAACTGTTTCCATCTGGGGATTAGGTTGTTTAAAAGTATTACACTTCAGGTGTCAATATCTTTAAAAATGTATAAACACTGATTAATATTTTCACGCGTACTCTGTCTTTCTTTGTCCTTCCAATGCGGCCTTTTTCTGCCTGTAGACTGGAAACACCTTTCCTCCTCTTTCACCCTGGACAATAGCAGAGAGAACCAAAGAACTTTTTGTATTTGTCCACATCCTTTGTCACGCCGTATTAGTGTTATTTCCAGCCACCCATCACCCTTGCTCAAGAGCCATCTATACACACAAGTCAAAATGATTCCATTAATAAGTCACCTCGGTGGTATTTAAGTGAAGCTTGGGATTTAAGACTTCCTCTTTGCTTGGTGGAATTCACCCGGCCTTTCGGAGCTACCTTTGTGTGACTTATGTGCCTCCGGTGGATTAGGAGTACTCAAAAGCCATTTAAATCACAATCCTTTGCGTTCCACAGCAATGCTGAAAGAACAATGTAGTGCAGTGAAGGAAAAAAAAGGGCCAACAAGTACTAGGCTGATAGTTATAAAGCAGCCATATTCCAAAGAAGGGCCCATGAATAAAAGTGCAAACCCCTCTATTAGGGGGATGTGCCTGAACTTGAGCTGAAAGGAATGTTTTGGATTCACAAGGATCCTGTGTGTGAGACTTTGTGTGTGTGTGTGTGTGTGTGTGTGTGTTTGTGTGTGTATGGTTGCATGTGAGTATGAGGTTTAAGTGCATGTGTGTCTGAGTGTGCTGTAAAGCTCTGCATGAATAGATGAATTGACCCCAGGTTAGCATGTTCCATTTATACGCAGGAATTCAACACTTTGCAAATGTCTTTCAGGGCGAGAACTACATTTGAGCTCCTGCACAGCGGCAGACGGCCTCCGCCGCGGCGTCATCCACTCCACGCGCAGCCGATGGAGCCGTGAAAGATGTCTGTAAAACTGCTCTGTGTAAAAAAAAAAAAGATGCATACTTGCAGCCGCGCTGTAGCTCCAGCCGTATCTGTTTTTATCATGTTTATGTGCCTTCCTCACAAGCTTGTGTTTGTGCGTTTTGTATGTGTGGTCAGAGAAAAAAAAAGAAAGAAAAGAAGCAAGGCCGTTTCCTTCTGAAAACTGCTGGGAAAGGGACATAAATCTCCCCGGCTCCCGGTGGGACGTCACGGAAAACGGAGACCTTAAAGGCAGGCAGGCTAGCGGCTCGGGGGAGGGAACGCAAACATCAATCGTGGAATCCAAGGAGAACGTGTTCTGGGTCCTGTCGGATGCTTAAGACCAGGCCAGGAAGTGTGTGTGTGTGTGTGTGTGCCCGAGTATGCTCGGCTTTTCTCCCTCTATACTTGTGTCTTTGTCTAGATGTGTTGGTGGATTTGTGTGTGTGTGCGTGTGTGTGTGGACAAGCGTTGAGAGTTTCAGTGTGCGTAGACTCTGAAAATGCCTTCCCAGACTCCCCTCATCTGGGGTGGAAACGGGCAATAAATAGCAGGGTATCTCCTGGCAGCGGTCCAGCAACCGAGGCCCTGGCAAGGAAGTGACTAATTTCAGCGTAGAGAAAAGGAGGGGGGTGGGGGATAAGAGGATTTTTGTGTCTCTTATTATCAGTCAGCCAAGGCAAACCACACTGGCAGGCCAAAGAGACAGGGAGGTGGGGAGGAAGTGGAGGGAGTTGGTGGAGAGGAGGGGAGGCCCTGCCAGTGTGATGGGGCCTCTGCTGCTGGTATTTGGCTCTTTTTAGGAACTGACATGTGACCCCCTACCCTCCCCCCCACCTTTCCCCCATCTGTGCTCGGAGCCAAGAAGCATGCTGGGAGAGTTTGTTTGCTAACACCTGAAGCGATGAACGCTCGCCCTGGAGATTCTGGGTGCGTTTTGCTTAATTAAAAAAATACAAATATACAATCTTTGGTGAAGGAAAGTGTCTCTCTTTTCTTTTTAGATGCAAGTTTACGTTTTTAGCTGGGGGAAAAGAGAAAAAGGAAAAAAAGCTCTGACTGAGCGCCCCCTGTTTCCCACGCCAAAGTGTTTCAGGTAGGTAAGTAAAACACCCAAGTAGACAGGGAACGCTATTCTACGTGTTTGTGGGCATGAATCTCATGTGTACGTGTGGATGAAGGTCTTTACACTGGGTTGGAGCTAATGTCTCAATTTACTGGTGTGTACAAGTATAGTAGAATACAATTTTTACTTTAAAAGGTG
This sequence comes from Clinocottus analis, assembly GCF_023055335.1. NCBI lineage: Eukaryota > Metazoa > Chordata > Actinopteri > Perciformes > Cottidae > Clinocottus > Clinocottus analis. The sequence continues at coordinate 19,333,925 of NW_027175821.1, forward strand.
CAATGTGTGTCAAGAAGCCACCTTCTACAAAGAAGTACAGCGTAGCATATCAACTCTATGCAAATTTATAGTCAGCTGTTTTATAAAATAACTTAATGCATTAATAAGCAAAATTCCACCAAATTGCTGACACTCGATATAAAATAAAACAACACAGCTATCTAATAATTCTCATGTGTGGCATCGGCCTAAAGTGGACTCAATTTAAGCTAACTACTAACCGTTAGCTAGCTGTACGGGTCAGGGCAAGCTGGTTAGCGTGCTCACTGCAGTAGATATCTACAGACTTCTTTGGCGTTAAGTTAACACTGTACATCTTCACATTCTGTTGATAATGTTGGTACAATAATTGTATGTCTTAAACTAAAACTGTGGCCATTGTCTGTTGAATTTAACCAATAATGTCACACAAGCAAACAGGAACCACAACTTCTGATCGATTCTCAACAAGAAGCAAAAATGAAATGCTTGTGGGATTGTCCTCACACACCTTTGCTGATGCAAATGTTTGAGGGAGCTGTTTTTGGCAATTTCTGCACCTTAATGGAACGCCATGCAACGTTTGACCAGATAATTGCTGGTGGATGTAGCATAAGTCTGTCCATGGACCGCATCAGGCCGCTAGTAGAGTCAGCAGTGCAAAGGGAAAAACGGGGAAATGAAGCCTGGAATGAGCCTCCTGTTCCCATAATCAGCATCACACATCCGGTCCGAAGGGGCCTTTCAGCTGCATAATCATAAGTCACACAATAAAAAGCCACTACTGTTGAGCAATGAACACCTACCTCCACTCGGTCCCCTCTGAGTTCCCAGGTGGGAGTACAATATGGCAGACCTTTGTTCCGCGTGTGTGTGGAAAAGCACACACTGTCAACACGGGAGAGAAAAGCTAATATTTACCACGTATGGCCTCGGTTTTAATATTAGCTGGAGGCGCTAGTCGAGGGAGAACAGAGGTCTCGCCCTGGTCTCTCTTCCTGCCTGAATGTAATATCTCAAAATGTGTTTTTTAAGCCTTTGCTGCTTCATTAGACAAGATAGAGTGGAAAGTATTAGACCCACAGCATTATGCAGACAGTACATCTGCAATCTGCAGATCTAACCAGCAGGAGCTCCGGCTTCCTGTGTTGAAGCTTTCAGGTTTTTTCTTATTCATCTGAAATGACACTAATATAGTTACAAAATTTGACCCAAATATTAATATGAATGTGTCTTTGAAAGGTAGGGTTGGCGATCTTGAAAAACTAGCAAAGATCGCCAACCGAAACAAACCCAACCAACGTCACCAACTCTTTCCCAATGAAAGCAGCCGACACTCTCTCCAAGAATCGAGAGAGTCGCCAATAACCACGACACTGACGCCCTCAGGCCACGCCCCCTGCATGAGCATCGCATCTCGGCTGTGTGTCAGCTGCACCTCTTCTAGACATTCAAGGTGAAAGGGATCTTTTAACATCGTATTAGACAACATGACTACGGTTCAACGCCAGTATAATATGTCACGGACATGAAACAAGTAGGTATTTATTGTGAACTCAACACTTCCTGTTTACATTTCAAAATAAAACATTATGTGGACAGAATCCCTTTTAAATGTGGTTTATTTTTCTTCTTCTTCTTCTTATACCTGCCTTTGCCATTTGACCCGTACAGCTCATCCAGACTGGTCTTTAACCTCCTGAAATTAACCCACACCACTCCACTCCTCCGCCCCCTCACTGGTTACCAATGGCTGCCCGCATCTGCTTCAAAACATTGATACGGGCGTACCGTGCTACGAACAGATCGGGTCCGATCTACATCCATTCGGTCACTCCACTCAGCTTCTGCCAATCAGCTCGCAGCTCCGTCAACCAGGTCAAGACATCATTTTCGACTACACCTTGAATAACAAAGGTAGCGCAGGAGCAGCACTTCAGTTGCACTTAAATGTCACTTTCTGACAGCACTTTGTAGTTTGACTTTATTGAGTCTTGTTTCTTGTTGTTCTGAGTTTGTTCTCACGGTTGAATGCGTTTATTGTAGGTTGCTTTGGATAAAAGCGTCAGCTACATGAAATGAAATGTAATTTACAATTGAGAACACACATTTCCTAACCTTTTGGTGTTGTTATGAAAATAAAAATGATGTATACATGTTATAAAACATTCTAGCCACTATGAAAAGCAGTCTTTGTGTAGAAAGAAGGCTGGCAGCACCACACATGTGAGAGACACAGCAACTCCATCACAAGTGGCTAATTAGAGCATCTGCAATTCAGGCAAAGTGGAGGGATCCCAAACTGATTTACTTTTTACAATTACAAAATATAGTAGTTTCAGCTTTTATTAGCAGTTTTTCCGCTCCTGATTCCAAACAAGTAAGGATGGTTTCTATCTTCGTGGCCCAGACCAGCGGAGCGCACATTCAAGACATGCTGGCCATGACCCCCCCGACTCAGGAAAGAACTCCAGACAAGTTCTTGTCCAAGCATTTCCACTAAATACCGCATGAAATGAGTCAAGCTGTGGGGCTCTGGCGCGGGACCCACATCAATATCCCGCTCATGGCGGTGGCCAGGTGTCGAGGGGGGAAATTCTCAATTGAATATTGTATCCAGCTTTCTGGGAGCTCGGGGGAGCCGTATCTTGTGCGGATATTCGTTTCTCCGCCTCGCTTTGCGGCCCCGTCTCCTCTCCTTCCGTCTTGTTCTTGGCATTCCTCCGATCCGGGGCCAAGTGCAGTCTGCTGTGGCTCCCGCTCGCAACACCTGCCACGAAGAAACAGCTGTGGTCCGGGCACAACATCATTAGTGCAGCTGAAAGAGAAGGAAAGGCCTGCCCCCCCTCCACCCTCCACCTCCCCTCCGCTCCTCTGTTTACTCTCCCAAAGAGTTCAACTCGGGGGCATCTGTACAATGGACAAACATTTTTTTTTACGATAAAGACGTGCAAAAAGAAGTCGCCCCTCCACCCGCCCCGCGTTCTCACACCGAGGAACGTGTAACACGATCGGGATGAAACCCGGTGGGAGAAGCAGGGGTGCTGACATTTTTTATTTTTTTTACAACTCAAGACAAATATGCCTTTTTTTTGGGGTGTTCACTCAGCGCAGCTGTACAGGAGGTGGCTTTAAGGGCGACCCTTGTGCATTTATCCATACGCAGCTTAAATTGCTCCATAGCCATGACCGGGGGGTTTTGGGAAAGCGTGAAAAATAAACTCTCTTAAAAAATGAGCTTCCCAACTCTCGCAGGCAAGACCTCGCCTCCTCAACTCCAGACCAGAAATCTCTCATCAAGCTGCCTTATTTTGTATTTTTTTCACAAACAGAGAAGAAACACTGGAATGTAGCACGTACTGTATGTTTCTGTAATCGATACGCCCCCTCAGTGAACGTGGAGGACAAGAGAGAGGAAGTGCTTCCATTGATTTGTAAAGATACTGGAGTGCAGGCCTCTCTTAACAGCCTCTGTTCTTCCAGAAACAGAGGAGGGAGATTTGACCCCTGTGGGTACCAAGGGCTGCTCCGGAGAGCCGACGCCAAGCCGCAGACCTGAGACTCCACTGTAAGAAATGTCCATTTCTAAACAAGTCACTTCTTTTGGGAAAGAGTGAGTTTTACCGGAGGGGGATTTGGAGGGCGGGCGCTGCGCTAATGCGCCGCAACGCTGTCGGCTTTTGTGCTTTTGCAGGTGATGATGCACACAAATAAATAAAGAAATGAATGAAATGGTTGTCGAAAGACAGTTTCAGTGAGCTGTCAATCAGAAGCTGATTTGGTCCTCGATGAATTTGCCTAAAAGAAATGATTACAAAGCAGGCTGCCGAGGGTTTCAGATGATGCTGTCCTCACCTTGGCAATGGCAGCGATCGTTAGTTATTTACATTTCTCCGAGCACCTGAATGACTTTACAGTTGGGATTGTATTGTTTTGACCTTGGAAGAAGAAGATGGCAATGTTTTAGATTCAGTTTTGAACCCGGTAACTTAGTGACGATGATGGAGGACCTGATGTTTGGGTTTGTTGAGTTGTTCTCTACTCTTTTGATTGAAATCATATGAAAATATAAGATATCCGTCCAGTGCTAATTCAACTTTAAATTAGTTTTGTGATTTCATGGTCCCCATTAGAGATTGATAAAAGCTGTGGACAACTTTATTCCACTTTTACATCATTTTAGATTAGATATTCCTTTATTCGTCCTGCAGTGGGGACATTTACAGGATTACAGGAGCAAACGGGGCAAAGAGCACACAAGAGACGTAGCAAAAATAAAATAATAAGTCACATGAATAAACAGTAAAACAGTAATAATAAAAAACAGATACCAATATTATATAAGCAGACATTTTATTGAATGAAAAAGTTTGGTAGCGTGAAACGAGTGCAACTTGACTTCTTACAGAAATTCTACACATTCTGTGATAAAAGCGACATCAAGGTCGATCCTGCTCATTTCAAGGTGACGTCACTTGGCTGAGGGGTTTTCTGGAAGCGGTTGCAGAAAAGTGAAATCATTTCTTTTTTCCTCTTAGCTGTTTTTCTTCCTCTAAGAAGAAGAAGAGGGTGGAAAAAAGGCCATTTTAAGACTCAACACTAGATTAAATAACCTGTTAAGATGAATATTTCTTGCAGTGGATACCTACCGGAGAAAATCAATCCGTCACCATGCGCACAGGAAGGAAGCCTGGGCTGGGGAGAGATACTGCTCTTAATGACATGTCTCTGTGTGCCTGGACCAGAGGGGGAAGTAACCGGATATTTAAACAGAGATAAGAGTGTGTGCCAAAGGGGCCGGGATTGGATATGACTGAAACCCCATGGCAACCGGCCTGGGGCTATCGGATATGGAAAGGTAAATAGTAATGCAGCCGTAGCATGTTTTAATGCTGTAAATTAAAAGCTTGTGTAACTTTCATGCAAAGGGTGATGTATAGGCGCTGAGCGTCTGCCAAGTTTTCATTAGTGATTTCCTCCGTGCTTTTAGCGGCGCGCTTGTGTTAAATCAAGATTTGGAACATGCGTTTTTGGCTAATCAGGATCTGCGAGCAGAAATCAGATACGCTGTATTTCCAAGCAAGAACATTAACTGCCACACTGCGCTGAAGGAGCACCGAGCGTCTTAAACTTAACCCTCTCGGACGAGAGGGAGAAAGACCGTGAGGGAAAATATGTGTTGTTACGTAGTGTGTGTGTGTGTGTGTGTGTGTGTGTGTGTGGACCTGGAAGAAAAAGAAACTTGAAAGTTGTGTGTTTATCTAGCACATATCTGTGGCAGTTAAAGTCCACCCCCTGACTCTCACCTTATACTGTATATACTGATGTAATCTACTCCTACTTTTCCAGAATGGCTTTGACATCTCCCAGAACACAAGTCCGGGCTTGTTGTATACAGCTGTGGCTTATAAAAGTTACTCACAGCTTAGCCGCAACCTGTGTTGTGACTGCACTGCATTGTGGTCCATCGAAGGCCAGAATGCAGAGGGACTAATTATCTCTGGCTCTTATCTTGCTGTATGACCTGAGTGTGTGTGTGTGTGTGTGTGTGTGTGTGTGTGTGTGTGTGTGTGTGTGTGTGTGTGTGTGTGTGTGTATGTGTCCTTTATCTCTGTCAAAGCTGATGTATATTGCTTTTTCTGCTTAAGTGATGTCACCAGTTATCCTCAGAAAAGACAGATTATATATATATATATATATATATATATATATATATATATATATATATATATATATATATATAAACTTTTTATTAAGGCTTTTATATACTACAAATAAAAAGCAGACAGCGGTCAGTGTTTTCCATTAATCACCTGCCGGCCCACACAGAGTATTATAAATAATGTAGACTTCTCAGCAGGTGGGGTCCGGGTGAAACGCTCCCCGGGTCTGGCCCTCGGCGGGCCACTTTCCATACTCTCTCTTTGCGGGGTGGGACGGGGCACCCTGACCCACCAGACCCATCAGGAAGCACAGACCCCACCCCACGTCATCACGTTCATATCCCGACAACCACATTGTTTACTCGAGGATAATGAGCACGTTCCTGTACGGCCTAAATGTTGCAACTGTACTGAGACCTTCATCTTGATCGTCACCATGATAACTTTTTCAGAGTCGTACAATCCTGTCGCATAAGACGCTGAAGACTAATTCATCTTCTCACTTAACTTGATGCTATTTATGACAAAACTGTTCAGTTTGTTTTCCATGCTGGGAGGGAGGTCCACTGAAAGTATGAGCAATCTCGGAAGTGTTTTTTGCTTTATTACTTGAGCTCATTGAAACAATTACTCAATAATTTCAGTTCATTTCAGTTCCGACTCATTCTCCAGCTTGATTTTAGCCTCCTTTTGTTAAATCATCTGCTACATAATTCTCATTTAAACCTCACGTTGATGCTTCCCATCAAACAGCCAGTAAATCGTGCTGTGTTCCAGCCTCCATAACTCCAAACTGAAGCATGTCCACTGGATGAGTAAGACTCTCCGTTCTCCTAACCAGTAACACTCGGATGCCCTTGAGCAAGGCATTAAAATCTTGACTGTTCTAGCGTCCCATAGTGAAACCTGTCACGTCTTTGGGAAGTTCCCAGGGATGAAAGTGAAGCGGCTGAAAAGGAACAAATATATTGTAGAAACGGGGATATCTTTGCCTTTTCTTTTCACTCCCACACTGATCCCTGTATCAGCCGACTCCGCTCAATGTTGGGTCTGCGTGAACCGGATCGGGTTCCCTCTCCGAGTCAGCGCTCAAAACGACTCTTGTAATCGGAGCGGCTTAATGTCGCAGATACAAACATACACAAGTTTGTTTTTTCTGCTCTCTCGGTGGGTTGGACCTGAGATCTTTCCCTCGCGGTTTGATGATAATGCTACGAGACGATGCCAGAGATGATGATTAAACTGAACTTTGTGCTGTGTTTGCTTAAGATTTGGCCATTTGAAGCATTAGTCCCTCTGGAAAACAGCGGATTTATCGAGTCTCAGGTGTCCACGTGTCTGAAGCGTTGTTGACATTCTTGAGGTTTTATATTTTATGAATTTAGCTGACGCTGTTATTCAGTGTGACAGTGGACTAAGCTTAAATTCTCACTCTGCGAACAGTCCGGTGCTGCAGAGCGTGAGGCCGGTAGCGGCCGCACCTCGCCAACGGTAACAAAATATTCCTGTGATGCTACGATGGATAGAAATGCCAGAGAGAGTAACGGGAGCTGGAAGAGAGGAGCACGTCGGAGGAAGAAGAGGTGGATGTGGGTATCATGAAGTATTTGCTCAACAGATGGGTTGTGAGCCACTATTGATGGTCACACACACACACACACACACGCACACACACACACACACACACACACACTGTGTCCATGTTTCAAGCACCTCCAACCATTGGCAAGGCCGCAGTCCTAACCTCCGCCGGCCTCGGGATCGGGTGATGCTCCGCAAAAGGATTAGCGGCAACTGGATCCTTTTGGCGAAGGAGCTGGAATTTTTTTTCCGTTACAATGATCTTGGGTGTGGTGTGCCAGGAATGCATCCTCAATAGGAAGGAGAGGAATACACCAGGGTGAAGTGCGAGGGAGTGGCGGGCGGAGACGGGGAGTTTTGGTGGGTCACGTTTCTTCCCAGTCCGCTGCCTGGTCCCATCTCCTCTCTCCTGTGGTTTTATTAATGCACGTACGATCCCATTAACTGCTGGGAAGGGAATGTGGCTCGATACGATACTCATTGCACCCTCACATGCTACTTACAAGCGGTTTTGCAGTGTGGCAGTATAAATATACATCCTTTAATTTATATTATCCTGAGGTATTTGTATGCTCCCTGTTATGTAATAATACAACACAACTATTTTTGCCTTTTTTTCCCCTCTGTATTACTTTGGTAAATCATTCATGATTGATGGAAGAATAATCCTAACTCAAGATCCACATATTACTTTCATCAGCCACATTTTACAGTCTTCATCAGTTACTTCAGGGCTTTAGCTCACTTGCTATCGTTTCATCCCGCTCCACAGTCATGCATCTATGCGATCTTTGGCTCATAAAAAAGAAGAGTCGTGCTAAGCTACCAAAAAAAAGTTTGCCGCTGAAATTACAGTTGATTATTGATGCGGCGATGTTTTATACAGAACTAGTTTCTTCAGAGTGTAACAGGATATTCGTCGCGAGTGGCGGTGACAAGGCTCAGTGTTGCCAGATTGGTGATGGAGAAGTATCGTACCAAAGAACTAAAATGTTTGTATTTACAGGATAATTATCCTGCATCTGGCAACCCTGAGATCGGTCGACCAATGACAGCTCTCTCTACCGTCAGAGCTCGCGCAAAAAGGTGAACGTAAGATACCGTTTTCAAGCGTTTTCGAGCCGGCGCTGGTCCCGCTACCTTTGGTGGTTGTCGGAGAGCTTTCTGCTGCAGCTCGCGCTGACAACACTTTTTATTTTGAGCTTTAATTTTCTGTTTTCTTTACTTGAGCTCAAACAGTGCAGGGCAGCGCGCAAGGAGGCGCGATGGAAAACAGGTCTGACGGCGAGGGAACCCCTGCTTCTCCCCCCCACCTCCACAGCGCTAACAGCTAGCGCTGTGGAGCTAGCGCTGTGGAGGTGGGGGGAGAGGGTAGCTCGCGCTGCTAGCTCGTGAGAGAGTTTGCTGCTGCTGAAAGGATCCTGTTTTACAGTGATAGCTACATTTAGAATTGGAAAAATTCACAAATCAACTGCACCGATATATAAACCGCACAAATCAAAGTTAAGGAAAAAAAAAAGAAAAAAGTATCACATATACCCAAATTTTACGATATATGTGATAACCGTTTACGTTCAACCCAAAATGGCCCACATGAAAAGATGTGAGATACAATCCAAACTTCATCCATTGGGCATAATAATAACTTAATCTATAAAGAACCTTTAAAAATAAAGTTTACAAAGTGCTCAACAGAGAAGCAAAGCAAAGTCATACGTAACGTCAAAACCAGTAAACAAAAAAGGATCATACCATAAAGTCAATGCAACAAAACCAAACAAATAATACGAAAAAGCAAATGTAATAGAAAACAAACAAACAAACAAATAAAATATAGAAAGAAAGAAACACCAGAGAACAAAATAACAGCATAAAGCGACATAAAAGGACGACATCACTTAAAAACTGGGATGTGCATTCAGGATCATTTAGCCAAACTATTCCAGTTTGTGTGACGTCAAGCGCGATTGAACGACTGTAGCAACACATAACTGCAGGTAAATGTCAACAAAACAACACTGTAAAGACACATGACGTAACCGCTCGTGAGGAACCGCAGGAATAGCAGACGCTGTGGATGGATGGATGTCCTGAAGAGTCCGCTGCAGTATGCTACAGTTTGTACGCGGTGGCTAGCTTTACGGCAGCGTTGAGCGGCAGCGTTGAGCGGCGCCGCCTGCGGTGTGTTTGCTGCTCGTTTGTCTCTGTTGCCGGTTGAGGTGGTGAAGCAACTCAACCACGGTGACTGAGTATAATCTCCTCTTGATGAGGTGGATATTTGCTTCATATACCTGCGGGTGTGCTGTCCCCATATCACAGGGAACAGTGGTGTGTTGATGACCATGTCTTCTTGCATCGACACGTTTCTGATAAATTTGCTCAGACTGTGCAGGTTGAACCTTTTAAAAACAGTTTTTCTTTTTTTTTAAAATCTTATCTCCGCTTGAGTAATCAAACAGGTGTCTGGTGTTTTAATCTGACAACTGAAGCGGCATTTAACACGTTTTTCCACTCCGGTCCCCCGGCATTCAAGTTTCATTCCTTTTGTTTCTTATGTTCTGCTATCGTTGCCCTGTGCCGCTCGCTAAGAGCTGACGACCAGGCGACCCGTTGCTGAAAGGTCTTTCCGATTGCAGGTCACGATTTTGGCAGGGAGCGGGCCGCGGGGGAGGGAGGAGGGGGGGGGGGCATTAAAAAAAACCTTGTGGGCCACAGCTCTGGAATTACCTCCACAATTGCAAAGTGAAAGCCGTTCTTAGAGGGGGGGCAACAAAGGGCTCTCTGTCTGGGTAGCGCCTTTTGGCCAAGGAGAAATACTATCTGCTGCCCCCCCAACCCCGCCCCCTCTTTCCCCATCCTGCCTCTTGGGCTGATTACGACAGCGGGGCAGCGGGGTGGGCAGAGGGCCGCGCCAGTGCCACGTCCCACAGCTCCATTGACAATTGTTGCACTTGGCTTCTTCCATTTACATGCGGAGGACGAGATGGAACAAAACTATGCTGTTATACAAAGTTGTTGGTCTCCATGCGAGAATCATGAATCTATGACTGTCCAACGCATCTTTGCCAGTATTTATTCATTCCTGCTGCATTTCGAGGAGGTGAAGGAAATATGTAAAAGAAATAAATAAAAGAAACATAGTACAAAGTCTAAATATACTGGATAAAACAAAGAAAGTACACTATCTGTACTGAGCTACCTAACATTTACATTCATGATGTTTTTTTTACACAGCTGTTAATTCAATTATATGTTTCCGCATTGAGGTCATAGTTCATCTTGTTCGCAGGTGCTCTGTGGGAAGATCAGTCTGAGATGTTGAATTTATTAGTGGCGACTCTGAAGTTCTTTTGGGACATCTTAGAAAGAAAAAAAAAGCTCAGTAAATGGCCAGATTACACGCTCTGCACTGGTGAGAAGTGCAATATATGTCACTGGCTCCATTTAATCCAATTAGTAATCCTCAACCTTGCTTTCAAAGGCATTACACAAGGAGAAGAGAAGGTGCTCCTAATCGCCGTGGAATCTGCGAAGATCCAGCAAAAACATCTCCTCCCCCTCTTTTCCTCCACGAGCTTTTCCTTTTTTGAAATGTGCAGATGGCAACAGCTGTCTGCTGGGGAGCTTGAGAAATGGCGGCAACTGGAAAAGCATTTTAATTTCTGCTATGTCAGGTGGCGTCTCACGTGTTGTCCACAGCCAGTCAATCTGGAGCGTAAACGTTCTTGTGTGAGGACGCACAAGCCTCCAAATCCATTCTAGACAAACTATTATAATTATTATTGTTAGGCATACGATATTTATGTTGTTTTTTATTTCAGAATGATGATCCTTGAGTATCAGGCTCACTAATACAGCATTAACTCAACCATAACTGTGTTTGGCGATGAAGCCTCTGCAGGCTTTCTTGAATCCCACATGTTTTTGGGCCCATGGAGCAAACACTTTGGTCGGTACCCAAAAGAGAGGACATGAAAAGAATGAAAAGGCTCGTTGACGCCACCTAAATGCATTTATTTGGTCTCATTTAACGTTCTCTCTAAGTGACGTGGAAATGTCAGTAAAATCTGCCCTCCTCATGAATGATAGCAGAGGCTTGTTGTTAGTTAGCTGGTGATGGCTTGTGTCTTTTAAAAAGTGAGTCCAGTGGAAAGAAGTTTGCCAAGTTGGTGAAGAGTTTGCGCCCAAAAGACTCTTGTCTGATTCTCCTTTTCGAGTCCCTGTGAAACACAAGTGTTGAATTACTGAGGGGACCACTCGGCTCAAATGGCCCCCCAGCCACAGATTGAATATAAGAGTTTGCCGATTTTGCCGCCGCCATCTTGGATTACAAACATTGCCTTGTTGTTTTTTTGCACCCAATAAACGTAAGTTAGCATATTTGGACTTCGGGGGAGTGACGTAGCGTATATGCAGCGACCTGTCAATCACAGTACGCCCGGCTGAGAGCCCCCTCCGCTTTATAGTCTGTTTAAACCTAAACTGGACAATAATTCACTAAATGAACATCATGCTGTTTTTAAGAAGACTTGAAACTAGTGACACAAACTCATGTTTACAATGTTTACTGAAGGAATCCATCAAGAGAAGTAGAGTCATTTATATAGACTTCTATACAACCAGACCCTGGTGGTCAGGAGAGAGAATGCAGCTTTAAGACATGGAGCATTGGCTTCACTCGGCAGAACCAGAGGTCGGTGCCGCCATGTGTACAATTAGTCTGGAAATACCCGAGCAGCTCCCTCCTGTGGAGCCTCTGCAGCCTGCAAATGGCCAAAGAGTTTTAAAGTTTCTGAGAAACAATCTTACAAATACAATAAAACCCCCAAATATGCTGTTTATTCTGACAGATGTTACTTCCTCAGTAACAGGACTCATCAAATATGGAAACGGAGAAAGGCATCACAAAACATATTGACACTACCACCCGCTAATTCCACTCAAATATTCCTAAACTGATTGCCCTCCTTCAATTACTCCTCCTCCTTACTGGATGGGAACATTTCTGCCTGGCTGCTCCTCCTCCTCCTCCTGGGGAAAGAAAAGGAAGAGGAGAAAACATTGAGAGCAGGGTTACCCCGGAGCAGAGGGCAGCAGAAGGAGAGGAGCAGCAGCAGACCACTGAGTGAAGAAGAGGAGCGAGCGAGCGAACTTCACCACAACAACACTCCAACAGCACCTCACCTCACTTCCCCCACTGCACCTCACCCCTCGGTCCTGAACCGCGTCCAAGTCTTATACATTCACAGGCCGGGGCCGGCCAACTTTCACAGCTGTCACACATTTCCAACAGATTCCACCAGCCCGAGATGAGGCTGGGGAGAAGACATTCCTGCGCCATTACACATTGACTAAAAGGAATTACCGTTAACATCTGATATTGTGGAAGTGGGAAATTTGCCACCCTGACCTTGCCCAAAGCACTCCGGAACTGCGGGTCATGGATTTATTATCTCAGATGGCCCTCAGAGGTCACAGGGGGCCGTTTCTCCCTCCTCCCCCCTCCGCCTCCACCCTTCACTGTTCCGGCAAAAAACCCTGCAGCCCCAAGTGTGCTATTCATTAAGTACACTGTGCAGCTTTGTGTGTGGGGGGGTGGGATGGGACGTGATGGTGGGAGGGGGGGGGGGTTGTTGACTCGCAGGAGTGGGAGACACATGTTACTGTTGCTCTACGGGTATTTGTCATAGGAACGGCATGTCTTGTCAGACCGAGAGGCCATTCCCAGCTGTCGGGCTGCAGCGCCGCGATGCAGCCCGAGCCGATCCCCCTCGAAGCAACCGCGGACGCACAAACAGGATGCCACCGACGTACGAGTGTGGGAGACAAATCCCCGTTAAAAACATTTTCTTAATTGAGTCTCATGTCCGTCTGAAACATCTTTTTGCAGTTTTTGCTTCTTTTTTGCGCTGTGTGTGTGGATTTACAGCAAAGAGTGATGTAGTAATATTTCCATACACTTTAATGTTGCAATGAGATAGTCACAAACAAGCTATTTTCTGACCATGTTTACTGCTGCTAGCTAAACAGCAGCACACCAGCGGAGCCTTTAGGCGGTGCTTTGAGCTATGCTAATGCTAATGTTTGCGTGCTAATATGCTTGCTAATATGCTCACAATCCTATAAATCAAACTTTATTTCTATAGTACATTTTGTTGTTGGTGCTAAGGGCAAAGCAAGTTTATTTGTATAGCACATTGTAGCAACAAGGTGATTCAAAGTGCTTCACATAAAACCATTAGAAGCAGATTTAAAAACAGTTAAGAAAACATTAAAACAGTCAGGAAAAATACAAATAAAATGAATAAAAGTTGCAGTGCAGTTTAAGAAATAAAATGCAGTAGTGAGATGCAGCATGCAAACAGAAAAGTCTTCAACCTGGATTTAAAGGAGCTGAGGGTCTCTAAGGGTCTCTGAGGGTCTGTGAGGGTCTCAGCAGACCTGCAGCTTTCAGGGACCTTGTTCCATAAATGTGGAGCAGAAAAGCTGAACGCTGACTCTCCGTGTTTAGTTCTGACTCTTGGAACAGAAAGTAGACCAGAACCAGAGGACCTGAGGGGTCGGGATGGTTCATCAGGTCAAAGCAGATCACAAACATACTTAGGCCCTAAACCATGCAGCGCTTTATGAACCAGCAGCAGGATTTTAAAGTCAACTCTTTGTTTGACAGGAAGCCAGAGCAAAGACCTCAGAACTGTGATGTGATCCATGTTCCTGGTCTCAGTGAGGACTCGAGCTGCAGAGTTCTGTATCAGCTGCAGCTTCATGATTGACTTTTCACAGAGGCCTGTGAACGCACCGTTACAGTCGCCAAGTCTCTAAAAGGGCAGTACATTAAAGAAGAGGTAGTGACTCATAGCGCAGAATAATAGAAGGTTTGTTATGTTCGGCACGTGTGTGTATGTGTATAAGTTTGTATATTTTTCTTACTAATAGAAGACAAACAATATAAAGTGCTTTACAGATTACTGCAAGTTAATATTAAAACAGTCAAAGAACAAACAAACAATTAGAGACTCCTGCACACATGAAATAGTTCCAACAACTAAAATGAAATAAAAAAAACAAAATGAAATAAAAACAGTAGAATAAAATAAGATCAATGCTGACAAGCTAACTTTTAGCAGGTTCAATGTTTACCATTACTGTAGCATATTAGCATGCTAACATTTGCCGATTAGTACAGAAGTCAAAGTACAGCTGAAAGTTAGTCACAGATATGTGCTGATAAACTAAAGTTTTGGATAGATTCAACTTTGACCTGTTGTATATCAAATGAATTATCTGATTTATATATAAGCATTATGCTTCTACCTTTTCAGTCTTTCTGTTTTGTATATTGTATTTTGTATAAAACACATACACATTACAGACAGTCTCATAGCTGTGGAAACAATTCACTTCAAACCTCAGAGTGGATCATAAAAGTGAGTCGTCCTCATCATGCAAAATGTCATGGCAAGCGTCCAAAAGTTGTTTCAGCGCGGACCGACACTTCCATCCCAAGCAGTGCACAAAAGATGAGTGGATAGCGGGCCCTCCTCCACATGCAGAGGACCTTTCGTGCTTCTGACAAACAAAGCTTGTTCGGTGCAGTTTGGGACGAGATGCAAAGCAAGCTGTGTCTCATTTTGTGCTAAGTGGAGGGGAAACACAAACACAACTCACTCCAGCAATGTTACAGACCTTCTCGGAGGGAGAGCTCACATGTAAAATATATTGTTGACTCTAAAGTCATGAAGACAAGGAAAATAAATCCAGTACCATGTCCAAATATCTCAAGGACATTTGGTTTTCTCTATCAATCAAGATATTTATCTTGGTATGATTTGCACAACATATTCTTGTCATCTTCTGCAGACATTGAGCGATATTCAGTGACCTGTTGGTCTGTCATCAGTTAGTTTTACAATTTGCATCCGGTTTCAAAGCACCTGCAACGTTGGCCCTTTGAAAACTCGCCCTTTTTAAAACACATTTTTTCTGAACGCTCATGAACGGCTAAATATTTATAGAAAGTTGCGCTGCCAAAGTAACCCATCACATTTCCTAAATAAGCCACTCTTTGAAAATCAGGTCCAGATGTTTCACTTTTTTTTGGGTTCACAATGTTGCCGACTACCAAGTCGTCGGCGTGTGTTTTCACCGTTTCCATGACTGGGAGTGCGATGATGGTCGTCTTAGTAATTTCGAGGCAACCCCGGCGCTCCACTTCCAGGAAGTAAAGCGAAACTATGCCCGAGCCTGCGTCATCCAGTGAGTCAACTAAACAGTCTGGAGGGATATCTTTCTGAGTGAGTCCAGACGCAGTCATTCCTCCTTCCTCTCACTTTCATGACTGTTCAATTTCCTCGCTGGCAAGGTCCAAAAGCATTTACACTTATTAACGCGCTTTCCCACCACGTTCCTGGATTTGTCACATGGACGGAGCACTCCCAGGAAATACTAAGAGTATTATAGCAGAATATGACAGGAACATGACTATTTCATGTAATATTTGAGTAGTCGGTCCCTGTGAGAAGAAAACCCTCTTTTTAAAGAAGATCTGGACTATAAGGCCACAAGGACATACAATGATAGTGAGAGTGGCCAATAAGAGAGTTATGTTGATGTATATTATGGGAAATCTAAACAAATGTGAATTAAAAAGTGATACATTTCATATAAGTGATAGATTGAAAGCGATACAGTTCTTGTTAGTGAAGGATAGACATGCTATTCTTTCATTGGGTCCACCAATTTGATCGTCACTGAAAAATGCTCAACTGCGTTGCTGTGGAAAGTTCCACAGAGTTCGATGCGTCATGATTTTGGTGATCGCCTAACTTTCCCTTCACAACAACCACAAAGTTGTGATTTTAAGTGAAATGTCCTGGCAACTTTCAGATGCACTTCCAATCGTGTTTGGCTCAGATTCATGTCCCATGGTACTTTACCACTTTACCAGCAGTGTTATGTTGTTTTAGTGAGGTGACTACAAACCTCACCAGGTCAGGTCCGGTGCTGCGACCAGAGAACTCATTTTTGTATGATTATTTTGACAGCACATGAATGCAAAGCAAAGCCTTTGCTATTTTGAATAAGCTAGCAGCATTTTCCTTTGTTTATTAAGTAGCTGCATTAAATGAGTGCACATAAATTAGTGCAGCAAAATATCTTTCTGTTCACGGGGACTGAGGATCCCTGAAACAATGGTGGGGAAACTTTTAGTGCTTTTAATCTCAATTTGCTTATTTTTCTTTCTATAACATACTCTCTGCTTCAGCCATTAAATGAATACACAAACGCAGGTCTACCTGAGAGGTGAGAAGAGAGAAAGTGTCTTTCTAGAAATGGCTTCAGGGTTTAGTTGGAATAACTGATACTAATTTGCAATCTGATATAGAGAGTGAGCAAAACTGAGATTTATTTTTCATAAAAGACAATTTATTATTTTCATGTCGTTGGGGAAAGTCCCATTTGCAAACACAACGCTAACTGTAATCCACATCTAAACGTTAGCCTTAAGCTTTTACACCTGTGTATTCCTCTGCAAAGACTAAACACAGACATTCCTAAATGAAAAATGGTTCATGTAAATATGCACAAAGCCAAAATACAAGCTTTGAAGCCAGTCTCGCTGATATCGATATCCCATCACTGCAGTACCTGATATTAAAAGGATCCCTGCCAGATGACTGAAAAAGGGAAGAAAAAAATAACTTGTCAAGTTGCCCCCGCTCTGTTGTGCCTTCGGGGCAAGGTTCTTAGTTTTCCTTTTGTCTGAACGAAGACACGGACAAGTCTGTCATTTGACCGTCTCCCTCTGCTGTGTACACTTCAGAACCAGGTCTGACAGACTATGAATCATCTGAGAGGAAACTAGGTTAGAGCACAATAGGCTCTTCATAAACTAAAGCAAGGCCAGGTAGTAAAGCTGGAGGGAACATATGTGCGGCGGCCATCTTGGAATTCAAGTCTGAGGAAACGTTGAAGACGGTACTCAGTTTATTTTGCTCTCTGCTCGTCATTTAAAAAAAAAAAAAAAAATCACATTTACAATAAGATCCTTTCTCGGAGGTGAAGCAATAACACCCCTGCACAGTAAGCCGGGGAGGCTACTACTTGAATATTACAAAATATAATACTGTTAGGCTTTCCACAGCTTTTCTCGCCATGCATTATTAAAAATACCATCAATATTGACACTGTACGCTTATAGTCCAAAGAGGCTGGGAATTTTGACTAAATATTTGAATAACCTCTCTTCAATTTATACCTCTTTCCCTCCCATGAGTCTGCACCTACGTGTTTCAGGGCCTCTATAATATGGAGTCGCTGGCTGTACTCAGTGTCCGGTCTACCTTACAGCAAGGAAATGAAATGTTAAATATTTACCATTCCCCTGGTATGTGACCCTGCAGATTCCAGCTGTGATGGGTAGCAGCCACATTTCTCTCGCAGGAAGTTTATCCTCACTCGTTTTTCTTTTTCTTTTCTTTTTTTTCCCTTCCACCTCCTCCTCCCTGTCCTGTGCTTTTGAACATGGCCAGTGGCTTAGGCATCAGCCTAAATCTCTGTCAGGAAATACACTAACATGTCACACGTGTCACTGCAGCCGGGGCGCGAGGCTTTCCAGGACTAACGGGGTATTTTCAACATCTGTGTCGTACGAAAACTAAATTCTCTCCAGCTATCTCCGTCCACCACATACCGGACCGATCCGATTACTTTATTTTCTTTTGTTTGAATAATATACAACATTTGTGTCCTTTGCTTCAGACAGTTAATAAACAATGTCATCCTATCTGTGCTAAAATAGATAAGTTGAACAAGAACAGAAAAGTGAAAAGAAAGAATATCTCCAGAGCCTCCATTATTTGACGATTTGATCAAAGAAGCCTGATTTGACTGCCAGTATTTTCTTAATTTGTAATACTTAGGACAGCTGTTGTTAACCTTCTACATTGCACAAGTAGGCTATTGGCACATCATATTGGCCCCTTGGGAGTTTCCCTATGCGTATAGATGGACAATGGCAGCCAATATGGCTAATAACAGAACATACAGGGCTGAACCTGAACCCTCTGAGTGGACATGGCTTCCGGTTTTTGATCTATTTTTGGTCAGACCGACAAAAAAAACATCCACCCATCCGTTGGATGTTGCTGTACTGATGTTTCAGACTGTGTTACATTAGTGCAGGAGGAATGCATAAGTTGTAAGGGTTTCAGTGATGATACTGATTTAAAATACTGCCTGGAATCACTAAATGCAGCATAGAAAGGAAAATAATTGCTTTGCTTAGTCTCACTGTGCTTTCATGTTCATGCCGTTTTATGTTCCAAGAAATAACTCTAGTCCTTGATATTTCCAGGCTTGATAAAAGGTCCACATGGACAACATCTGTTTTATTTAAGGCATCTCCTTCCCCCTATTTATAATCAACTGATCCATTAAAATTGCATTTTGGGACTAATCCTTCAAAAGGAAAACTGCACTTTTGTCACAGCAAAGAATACGACCAAATTTTGAACATAGCTCGAGTGAAAAGAAATGGGAGTCGTCTGATTTCACAATATCCCCAGCACAAAGCATCTCTTTACCCCTAAGACCCCAGGCACCCCACCCCCTCAGATGTAGCCTTTTGTTGTGTGCATGTGACTGTAGAAATGGCTCGGTAGGAAATGCCAGACAGCCACAAAAAAAAAAAGCTCGAGAGAAATAGTTGTGGGAGCCACCCCTCTGCATCAATTCAGCTGCAACAAGAAGCATTTTACAGCTGGTTTATTGTTATTCCTCTGCTGTTTAAGCTGTCTTTCATGTCAAAAGTCTTTTCCTGCTTACAAATCACCAGGAAGCAATCCCTTTGGCCGCACTGCTGTGCCCTAAGCCCCTTCCTAGGGTTCAGTCCTTTGATCACCTGTAACGTCGGCCATCAAGTTAAAAAACAGAGGAACGGGCCGCTGGGATAAGCTTGTGTTCTTGTCTGGAGCAGAGGACCCCCCCCACACACTCTCCCTTTCAGCAATTCCTTTTTTTCTTGTCTCTGCTCTCTCGATGAGCCTGGGAACAAAATCTCGGCAAGGCGGGAGGGAAGGGGGGGGGGGGGGGTTGGTTGCGGGTTGTTGAATTGTTTGGGAAATGATTATGCTTTGGCTGCATTAATGAGGAGTCCTCACGGTAAACAAATTGATTAACTAATTAGTTTAGCAATGCAGCGTTGTGTCCCCGAGAGAGACACTTAGGCAGCTCTGACCTTTGACCCGAGGCTTTAGATTCAAGGTGAAATGTGCGGCAGTGTCCTCTGAGTGAACACCACTGTCACCCAGTGTCCCTCAGCCAGAGGCCCAGACCAGTTGTCACCGCTCCTGAGTTTTAAGACCTGCTTAATTGGCTTCCCTGAGTGCCGGAGGAGGGGAAAGGGAGAGAGCTAGCTTGTTACGAGCCCTTCTGTTCCAGAGGAGGGAGGGGTTATAGGGGTCCCTTATCAGCCATCGTTGGACACCTCCGGTGGCTATTAATCAGAGCCAGAGCCTGACTGGAGCCAGAAGAGGATCCGTGGAGGGGCGGGAGGGAGAGGGAGGCTGCCTGGAGCCTTCCTCGGGCCTCACTGACACCCTCACATAGGGAGCCTCATCAGACAGACACAGACGCTCCTTCCTCCCCTCCCTCCTCAAGTCCGAGGTTATGCACAAGTACATCCCCCTGCGAGCCCTCCTCCACTCCTCTAGCCTCCTCACTCAAATTGATTTAGGTCCCGTTTAGCCCCCTCTGGCCAGGGCCCATCCATTTTAGCTGGTGTGACAGGTTTATGTTGCCCCCTTACTGTGTTATTATATTGGTGCTGTGCTGCCAGTTACTATTGTGCTAATGAAAATTTAGCACCAGACATAATATTCTTTTTCACAGGACGTGCACTCAGCATGCAAAATATCTTGAGTGCATTTATAGGATTTGAAAGCGCTCATTATTTTTAACGTTTGCGACAGACCCGGCTGAGAAAGGGTTTTATGGACAGGAAAACAACTATTAGGTGTTGTCAGTGCCGGGGTGTTTGGTAAATTAATTTAATCTTCTGTACATGCAAGCTCGGGCTTGGCCTTTGACTTTCTCTCTTTTGTTCAAACATGGAGAGGTGTGAGTGCACGGAGGCAGACATGCTAAGAAAAGCCAAACGAGACGAAGAGTCGGCAGCCTTGGTCGCGTGGGCCGGGTTTCCATTTGTTTACTACTATTGACAAATCAAGTTCCAGCAGGCTGTCGTTGAATGCAGGTAAACGGTACGCGAGGAGAGCAAATGAGGAGGAACGCGTTGGTCGTAGCACAATCTCAGAACCCATCGGCTATTATCTGATGATTAAGATTTGTACTGGTTTAAGATTAGCTTGTAAACTGGCTACAAGCTAACAATGGGGTCAAAGACAGGTCTCACAACTCCAACTCCATTCTACTGTCTCCAGTTGCTAATCAAGAGTGAAAAAATCATCCTGGCCCTGATATCAGTTATCTGTTATTTGTATATATACATCGGACCGATGGAGAATTCCCGGATTGCAAAAATTGTCACAACACATGCTGACGGGAACGGGGATATGGCAATCCATGCACACAAGCTGTGAAAGTATTTCAATAAAAAAACCCACTTCAAACAAAAAATGTCAACCTCATGTTGCGCTCAAGGAAAAATCAGACCAACAGACTGCCCGACATAGGAAAATCCATCCAATAGTTATCGAAATATTTCAGTCCGGACCGACAGACTGCCTGACACGGAGCTCCAAAAAAAAAAAAGTCACATATTGAGTTAATCTAACGAGTAATTCCACATTCACAAAGCCACCGGAGGTCCTAATCTGCAATAGATTGCCCAAATTCTGCATCATTTCCAACATCAACCAGAGTGAAACCATGTTTGCAGATTCGGTATGCAGACCCTGAAATGTGTTAATGACCGAGAATGCTTCCATCCCGGCCCAGAGTTTCAAAAGAAACTAGCACTCACAAAGCCGTTAGCGATGGCGCGAGATTCATTATTGTAGCCGTTCCCACAAGATGAGAGAGACGCGGGGGGAACTTTCTGATGAATTTCACGTTTTAAATGGAAAGCTTCTGTGGAGTGCACTACAAAGCGCCATGTGTAAATATTAAATAATGAGCCGCTTTCAAGTCCTCCACTTTGTATCTGCTGTGAAAAAAAAGAGAAGAAATCAGCATTAATGACATCTTTTGGTGTGGTTACATCACACGGCGCCGTGGAACGCGTTCCCCGGAGATAAATTTGTTGATATTAGTCTTTAAAGGCTCGAGATTTACAAGCCGCCATGCATTTGCACTCAAGATGTGCTGACACAATTTCTTTGAGACACATGTGACCGGTATTTAACGAGGCACTCATTTGCAGCTAATGCATGACGCTGGAGATTAGTCATCGTTTGGAGCGCAGACAACAAAAAAAACAGCGGCTTTGATTACTTTGTACATACAGCAGATGGTAGACATGTTCATATAAATTATATTTATGTTTACATCACCGGCAGTTAGCACTTTCAGCAAGAGCACAAATAAACTCCAGATTCTACACACAGTTATCAACTGTAACAGCAATGTTTAGGTCGAAAAAAATGTGAAAATAACGCGTAGAAGACACTGAAATGAGTTCAGTGTTTTTGAGGGTCAAATGAAACGACTCAGCGTATTTCCTGCCTGAGTCACGCACAAATCATTTGTGTTTATTGTAGCTTGAATTCAGGAAAAGAACAGAGTCATGAAAACAATCAAATGCTTTTACACATGCTCATTTTGGGACCCGTGAGCGTTCGTTGCCGAGGAAGTTGACTCAGCGCTGCTTGGCAGCAGCAGCGTTACTCACCAGGACTCTTGGAAATAAGTGTTGAAAGTTTGCCTCTCCGTGTTTCTCTATTTTTTTTTGTTTTTTTTGTGGATTTTTTTTCTTCTCTTCCCACGGTCAAGTGAATTCAGATGAGTCATGAACTAACCGCCGCAGTAACACTTTGGATGTGTGAGTAACACAAACTCTCGGCCCTGACAGCTCCTTATGCGTAAATGGGGCAGATCTCAGATACGGAACAAAAAATGTGCCAAATATAATACAATGGAAACATGGTTAGTGTTACTGCTTCATAACATGCGGGACCCGGCCCACTGCAAAAAGTATATGTTATTTTATATTACAGTTAATTAAGAAGACATTAAAACAACTCTAGGAAAAGCAAAAAGTTAAGCTTCGAAACTTCCAAGTGAGCGAGATGAGGTCATTTGTGATGTTTCAAGACCTCTTTCAAATACTTGACATCTTTAGAAGTTGTTATGAGCATATGCCTCTATATCTTCACCCCGTGAACATTACACGTCTCCGTTAAGCCAAAGAGCTCTTTCAGCTATTGATTCCCCCGGCATCCATTTTTGGAGGTTCCCAGCTGTTGAACAACAGTGAATTTACACCTTGATGTTGTGATGCTTGAACATGAATTCCTTGAATCCGTTTGACATGCTGGATGTCTCAAAATAAAACAACACATTGGAGACAATTCTTTTTTAATTTTTCCAAACATTTCCAAATATTTGCAGTTCGTGACAGTGTGGGCTCCATGGCAGCTCTGACAACATGTCAAGTAGGAGCAGGGGGCGGGGCTTAGTAAAGTGCCAGTTGCAGCGCCTCTAATGTCTTGTTTGTCTTAACGCAGCTTTAGGGCCATGGACACACCTTCCTCTTCCTCTTTCTACAGATACTGCTCTTTTTCTTCTTGCCTTGTCCTAACAAATATATATATATATATTGTTTGATTTCTCGCACACAAACAAACGACACACACTCACACTGGCTACCTGTGAAACCTGAGAATGTGACAGATATTAATCACCTTTGGCACATATAACACTACAGAACACCGACCGCAGGTGATGTCACCTCTCCTGAATGCTACATCACTTTACCTGCTCAGCACTCTGACGACCTGCCAGATACGACACACTACCCCATAATACACATTGTACACACAGAAGAAGGTATAATGGCATCACACACACACACACACACACACACACACACACACACACACACACACACACACACACACACACAAACACACACACAAACACACACACAAATCACCAGAGCAGCAAGACAGGTTAACAGTTACTCGTGAGTGTGTTCCATGTATGATTAACGCAGCTAAATGACCTGCACAAAAGGTGTGGTTGTTTGCTTTGATACTCCCAGCAGCAATGCTAGGTGAGAGATACAAAACACCTGTCTCCTCGACTACAAAGGCCCCATAGAGAGGAAATATAGAGGAGAAGAAGCCAGCTGATGTAACTGTCACTCCTGTTCAGCCTTTTCCAGAGAATTCCCAGACGTTTCGCCTGCTTTTCCCACTTCTAAATGTGGGAATAGTTTCAGCATCTAGCGTGCCGGGTTTGGAGTCATGTCCAAACAAGTCATTCAGAGTTACTTCTACCACAGCTTTCAAAGAGGTATATCTACTCCTTTGAATCAATATCTCCTTTCACAAACACGCCGCTGGTTCCAATACTCTCTGACAAATGCCCCGCAGCTTGTGCCAATTCCAGGAAGAAAAAAACCCCGGGGGAAGCGGCTATTAACTTTGGCCACGCTGCTGCAAGAGCTGGAGGGCAATGGTTACACAATCAGCTCCCTCGCTAGATATGGTCATTGTGTGATCGGAGGTTCGGAAGTAAACCTGAAAGCCCTGTATGAGGAGCAAACAACAGGAAGGAAATAATCAATTTGGTGCTTTTAATGAACAACTCCCTATCTGGCCTCTTTGTCAGTGCAGAGTTGCCACACGCTGGTTAAACATTACCCCGGCGATAGTACAGTTTTCAGGTAGTCATGAGCACACAGGAACTTAATGCGGGGCGGTCTCGCATTGTTTGTGCTGTGAACTCGGGTTGAAGACGGCGAGTTCAGCCAGGATGAAGTAAAAAAAACAAACGTGACCCAGAGGAGATGCTGAGTTCACTGCATCATGACGGCGGTAATTTGGGCAGAAAATGCTCGTTGCACATTGTTTCCATTGGGTTTGTGGTTCTTTTTGTTCAGCGTTTGCGTAACAGGAAGACATTTTACACCCTGCAGTCAGAGCAATGAGGCCTGCATTGGACAACGAATGAAATAGAGGACATTTATGAGATGCTTTACGGAAAGGTTTGTGCGAGAGTGATGAAGAGTGTGACAAACCCAGAGTTGGATATTGCACTTTATGGCTTGCCTGTGCATTAAGAGTGCACTCAAGCTGTCCAATTCTTTAATTTAACCTCACTTTCTGAGACAGATTTTAAATTTACAGGTTCTCCAAAGTACACAGAAATACATTGGAGTGTTTCTCCTGAATCACACTGCTGGAGGCTGAACAGTAGTTTTGATTTCTGGTTTTTGTACATTAATGCGACAACTGCTGTCTTCTGCTGTATACATGTACTGATTAAGACGGAGAGATAATGTGGCACACTGCATTTCCTTGCATGGATTGCACCAGTATTGTAAGAGGATGGAGGGGGGGATTCCCTTTGACTTCCGGTGATGGTCTGAGCTTCCTGCAGGTGAAAAGGGAGTGAGTGTCCAGGTGTTAACCTGGTTTAGCTGGGAAGCCTGCATGCCATGGCAGGTGGGGGGTGTTCATGCTGATGCTGAGAGGGCACCGTGAGGGGTCACCGATTCAGAGGTTCAAACTGACGGACGACGTGAGGGGCCGAGAGGTTGAAAAACGACACATGGAAGTTATTATGGATGTTGTCCCCCAGTTAGATGCAATTACTTTTCACATGATGTCCCTTTTTGCTTGTTTTTATGGGTAAACTACCAACACATACAGGAGAGGGCGGACTCCCCAGGAAGATATAAGCTAACAAGAACACGATTCTTAGTATATGCTAATGAAAATGTTTCTTCCCTTGCAATTTCAATCCTCTTAATTAAATGTTGCGCGCTGTTCCTTTAAGGCAACGCACACCTTTTCTCTCGGGGCTGTTGACGGGACGTCCAGGGCTCAACTGATAGATGCAGATGTGGGCGGGGCAGCACGTAAAAAAAGTTGACACACAAGAAAAGTGAATTACCGCATTGAAGCCTGGAATGTGTGGAACGCCATAAATTCATGTCGAGCAGAGAAGCTGAGGTGTAGAGGTGTTTGTAGATGATTAACCCATGTTGTGTTCATCAAGTCTATAATATTATATGATTTTACACTACATTAAATTTATGGATGTATGTTGATTATTTTTTAGCTTATTTTAGTGTTTTAGCACAGTTGAGCTTTTGATAAGTCCCGCCCCTCAAAGACAAACTTTGTCACTAGCGTAACATCGATCAGCTCTTTCTAGAGTCGGACAGCTATCTGGCTGTGTTTCACACAATGATTTCAGAATTTCTTAATTTTTTTTCTGATTTTGTGTATTTCTATCTAACTATCCATCCATTATCTAAAACTCTTATCCTCTTTTGGGTCGCGGGGCGCTGGAGCCGATCCCAGCTGTCAATGGGTGAAGTCTCCAGTCCATCACAGGGCTGACATCCAGACAGACATTCACACTCACATTTCATGAAGCCATTATTTTACATAAATATCCCCGTTTGATCTTCTGATCCATATTGACATATTTGTTTTGTAGTTATACAATAGCGTGTCAATACCAGCAAGTATTGATCTATCTTTTTTTTTTTCATAAACAGTTTTATAGACGAACTTTGCGAAAATGGATTGGAATATATATTGTTACATGATATAAATCACAAATACCGTGGAATCTTGAATCCACTTTAAAAACGCCAAAATGTGATTATTTTATGTATCCTGTTATGTGGTGGGGCGGGGGGACAATTTGACAGTTAATTTGCACTGCAATACCGTATGAAAATGAACTTTCAAGTGGCATAATTACCAAGACAGTCGTCCCAGAGCTTCACCATCAGTTAATGAAGCAGCCAGGAAGTGTGTTCGAACATTCCCCTCCACAAGATGAAGCGCTCTCTGACACCCTGGATCATTTGAAGTCGTGGAGAAGGAGCCTCATTACCGCCCGGGCCCACACGGGGGGGTGACTCCCAGACGCAGTTTAATGGCAGAAAAGGGGAAAAGGCTTCAAGGTTACGAGACGCTGAATAGCTTTGGAGGAGACGGCCTGCTCTCCCTTTGCCCCGAATCCCACGTCACCGGAGCCAGTGGAGTCATAAATTGTTGCAAACACTAACAGTGAACGGATATAAAAGACTCCCAGTTTCCTTTATATGACCCGTTCCCTATTGCCCTGGGGGCTTGTTGATGGGAGCCGGAGGTGTCATGAATGAAAGAGGACGGATGAAGAATGTTGACGGAGGAAGAGCAGCGTACTCACTTCTTGCTTGAGAGGAGTTTGGGTCAAAGTGTGGAGGACAATCAGGCAACTTTGGCTAAAAAAAAGGAGAAAGGAGAGAAAAGTTGATTCTTTAAAGTTGTATTTTGCTCCTTCAAAGCGTAACGTGTGGTCTATTCTTTGAGTTGACATTATCCATAGTGTCGACTTATATAGCGATGGCTTGAGATACACTTTTTTGAAAATACCCACAAAAAAATGTTGTTTTCTTTCAGTATGCTTTTTGGGATACCCATCACATGATACAAAATACAATAGTTACAAACAAATGAAAAGAAGAAGCAGAATACACAAAGACAGCTTGTCCTCGCTTCTCCTGGACCACTACGCAGATGAAGATTGTACATTTTGGCCATATTGAAAACATTATTATTCGGATTACTGTTTAAATCTACGGAGTGAGTTGTCTTTCTAACAGGAAGCCCCCCCCTCCCCCCTACCCCCCCCCCCCCCCCCTTCTCCCACTCCTCCCTCACAAATTGGCATGACTGCAGCAAATACTGTAAGTGATTACGTAAAGAGTCATTATTCTGAGATAAGTGGAAAGATCTGACTCATTTAAACCAAATGAAAGTAATTCATCCCAAATGCGGTTTGAAAAAAACAAAAAACTCTTATTAAGATGAAGGAGAAAAAAGGAGCTTTTAGGAGTGAATAAAAGATCAAAGGACTTGTTAAGACGTATATTTGTACGGCGGAGGGAAGAGCGTCCTATCTCCACGAGGGTTTCCAAAATTCCACATCAAATATGAAGTGTGTGAAGCGCAAGTAGTACCAACATCTCAAAACCTTTTATATTTTGTATTATTTCATTAATTTTAATTCCGTCGTAGCTGCCGACACTTAACGTGTATCTGATAACAGAAAGTCAAAAAAGAAAAGAAAACTCCACTTCTGCAGTCACTCCCCATTGAATAGGGGAAACTTTTGACCCCTGTTCTTGTCACATGATCGTGAACAGAAAGCGTCTCTCCTTATCTCAAAGCGAACACACCCAGAACCCTAAGCCCATATTCAGTCTCTCAGAGCCACAGATTAGCTTGCCTTTAGGTGGTACTTAGCGTAGCCCTGAAAATGGATATGCATCAGCTCTATAATTTAAAGGTAGTTTTCAAGGAGGGGGACCGCTGCTCCTTCTCCTCCAGTAATGACCATAATGCCTTGTTAACCCCTTCACCAGAGGTTACATACCCTTATGACTTTGGCTCTAAGTCATCCAAATGGCGGTGCACCAGGAAGGCAGGTTCTACTTTTCAGCTCTCGCGATGTCCAAAAACACACAACGAGCTTCAAGAAGGTGGTCACCACTTCCAGAAGAAGCACTCTGGAAAATGCCCCGTCATGTTTCTCAAAGTCTGTTGAGACGAGAGAACCCACATTGATTAATGGACATTTTGGGTACTTTTTGGGAACCTTTCACATGCAACATCCAGAAATCTGATGGTTACCATTCCAATAAAAAGATTTAAAAAACCCAGCAAGTGAGTCATTTTGAAAAGCGACATTATTACAATCTACTTCCTCTGTGACCTCTTCATGCACTTCATGCCGAGGTCCCCTTCCCACCCCTCCTCCCGCAGTCGGCTCGTTTCGGAGGCCCGGGGCCCGTTGCATGAACTCTGACCCGTGAACTGGAAAGGGAGAGGCCTCCGCTACAGCAAGGCTGATGGGGAAACCCAACACCGGCATCCTTTCGATGCAATATTTAAGCTCTGCATTCACGTCCCCTCCATAACCTTCTCCCCCCTCAGTGCTCTCTAATTCTCTGACCCACCAAATTCACCCATCGTTAAGACTTCTGGAGTCCCATGAAGTCAGTGCAACCTCTATATATCTTTGAGGATGACGAGAAATAAATGAACGCTCGCAATATTACACACTTTTAAGCAGTTTGCCTGCACTATTGTGTGTTCTATCTGTTTTTAAAATTGATAAGATTCCTTTTCTTAAACGTTCGGTCTTTGTCCAAGCAGAAAAATGCCTTGAATCAGCCTCTTTGCGAAACACTTTCAAGTATCCGTGTTAAGTCTTGTTGATTTTAAGCCAATTATTCCAGGTCATTTCCTTAAGAAGCTACACAAACAAAGAGAAAGTCAGGCCAAGACAACGTCACGTGTGTCCGCCTCCTGGAGAAACAGCAGAAAAAGGTACGAGGGCCGCTGATGACGATGATGAGAATTCCACTTTAAACAAGCTTGAAGTGTCCTCTCACTGGATGAGAGGTGGTTTAAAATTCCCCTTCGCCAGGCAGGAGATGATAGAGTTCATCAACAGACATAATTATAAGTGGAATTGGTGAGACTTTTCATTTAATACATTCCACACAATTTATCACAATACATTTGGAAACCCATCAAATGTCATGCAGCCACCGTTCACCTTGCAGGTGTCTTAATTTGACCCGATGGAGAGGTCATAGGGTGCCATATCATGGTTGGCTTCACATTGGGGAAGAGAACACCTGCCATATTGCCTGGGAAGGGCCCTCCTATATGCCGAGACATCAATGTTATTAAAAGGCCACGGAGCATGTCTCCACAAAATTACATTTTTCATGATGAAGAAAGTAAGGCTTATTTGCTTGGTAGCAGCCACATTATGCTTGAAAGAATTGGCTTTGTTGGAAGTTTCAGTCGGGCTACGGGTCATAAAACATCACAAAAAGAAGAAAAAAAGGCTAAATTAATGGAAAAATGAATGCCTTCAAGGCTTCTCACAACATCAGCGAGCTGTTTCACGGACTATGAGGTGAACCGCTGCCGCACTGTGATACCTGTGAAACCACGGAGATACGTTATGAATGCACATTGTCCCCCCCCCCCCCCGTCTCCTCCTCACACGACACTCACGACCAGACATCAACCAAACGTTCGGTTCTTTCATCTTTCGGGTTTCCCTTTTATGGCACATTTTCATGCTTTGCCACACATGCACCGAGGTCTGACACACTTTACGGGCCATATATTTCCAGTGCAATTTGTCTGTGGAGCAAAAGTGACGTTGCCGTAACGTTCAGAGGGCTGAAAGCCTCATAAAGAGCTCTCCTTCTATTTCTAACCATAACCATGTCCTGACTCCCATTAACCTCCACCTCTGTGTCCAATCACCAAAGACCCCTTCAGTTGGAGTTGTACGCGTTTACATTTCATAGACTTGGGTCACACTTATATCAACAAAGACGTACTGTATGTGCAACAATAGATGAGGGATTATTGACCCGATCACCATGGCGTCACATTTGAGGAGTAGGAGTAGTTGTGTTGTGCTAAAGGTTCGGTAAATATAGTCCCACAGCAAGAGGAGGCTCAATGCAACAAACATTGTGGGAGAAACTATTTCTCCAGGAATAAAAGCCAGGAAGAGAGCAACCATTACACACAGTACACGGCAGCTGTTTCCCCTTTGCAGTAACAATGATGTCAGTACTGTGTTTGTTGTTGTTGTTGAGGTTTTAATGCCCCGGTTTAAACACTGCCAGAGACCCAGGTGAGAGTCCTAACACAGCGATACCATAACAACCACTAAGACCATCCTTTCAACTAGTACCCACCTGGCAATGGTCCCAGTGACCCAAGCCAACCTCATTGCAACTCTTAAACCTCTAAAATACATTCATGTTATCTCAGTGGTCTAAGAGAGGCCAAACATCTTAGTACACATGCACTCTCTCACAAATCCAAAAAGCTAGACTGCTGAAAGTAAAATGTCCACACGTATAAAGTTTGAAACCATAGACAGTCATAGGATGTCACAAGATGTCATAGGAGACACTGAGAGAAACCATGGGAGTGTGAGAAGTGTGAGAAGTATATGGGTACGTTTTTGTAATTTGGGTCTCCAATTCATTGTCTATGGAGCATTCCCAGACTTTAAACCTGATGATGTCCCAAATGAAGAGAAGAGAGAGAGAGAGAGAGAGAGAGAGAGAGAGAGAGAGAGAGAGAGAGAGAGAGAGAGAGAGAGAGAGAGAGAGAGGTCATGCTTCCTTGGTCATGGAAATAACATATTGAGTCTTGTTTTATTGTTTAGGTGGTTTCACCCTTTAATCAAAAACCTGCAACATCGCCATATGAACAAGTCTGCCAGCCCACAGTCGCCCAAATTTTTAGCTTTTCTTCTAACGTACTGCAATTAGTACATGCTACGCTCTGCTAGCGACTTCTATTCAATTCAGTTCAATTCATACTTGGTGTACAATGTGAGAGAGACCGCTCAGGAGTGAAGGCGGACGGTCAAACAAACACAGGCCTCGCTACCACCATGAGGCCGGTGTGAGAGACCGGCTTCCCATAGCTAGTGACGTGTTTGCCTGTGATGTTGTTTCCGTTCGTACTTAAATGATGCTGCTTCGCCGCCTAAACATTGCTCGTTTCACAGTCACCAAGTGGCGTGAAATGACACGCAAAAAGCCGCGAAATGTGTAGCAATGACTTGCGGAAATGTCGTGCTATTTATGCACCTCCCCGTGAGATTGGGTTGAGCCTTCAAACCCGTCAATCCAAAACCCGCCTGGAGCGCTGCAGCGATGAATCAACGAGTGAAACCCAACACTCGTTATGAATGAAAACCTACTCCTTAGTTATCTATCTTCTCTTGTTCACTCCTTGACTGTCAGTTCAGCTTGAATAACAAAGTCTGACTGCTACAAAATACTCACAATACATTCATTTTCTATTTCTATGTTTTACTTTGTTTCCCAGGAAACACTTTTGGGACACACGCTGGTGTCAGTCAGTGCCACATTTCATATTAATGGATTTTATTAAAAAAAAACTAAATTATAAGCCAAACCATTTTTCTTTCAACTTTCAAACTTAAAGTAAAAGATCAAAAAAGATACGTGGATCCCTCCGATTTATATTCTCGCTTCTCGTCCCCCGCCGAATGAACATCGATTTCTGCCACGAGGAATCCGATTCAGCATTTCAAATAAAGCTCTGTCAAAATGTCAGAATTGGAAAAGGTATGCTGGGAGGCGTGAGATGGGATGTGAGGAGTGGTGGTGGTGAGTGGTGGTGAGTGGAAGGCAGAGGAGGAATGTCAGGAGAGGAACCTGGCTGTCATCGTCAGGAAGTGGGAGTAAAGGGTTGTGGAGAGAGAGCAGCAGGAGTCCAGAGGGAGGAGCTGCAGGAGGGTTTTGAGGAGAGATGCCACTAATTTACCAACACTTCCTGCATCAGCTTTACCACCCAGCCCTCAGGACTGACGGCACCGGTCTTATCAGGAGCTGTCATTTGCAATATTAATTTTCCCATCAAAACTACTTTTGTAATGCCCTTCATATTGGGACTTTATAGTGTGTTTACTGTGCTGACAAGAGTGAACAGCAGCTTGCAATAGAGATAAAATCACTGATATTCTAAATGATCATTGAATGCTTCCAAATGCTCCTAAAACCTGAATATTATCAACATATCCCCCATATCGTTATTGGAAATGGCAATATTCAGACCAAGGCCTAATTCGGAGTATCCAAAGGGAATATGCTGTTGACATGGCCCGTATTGCAGCAGGCTGGAAGCAGCAGGCTTGAAGCAGCAAGCTTGAAGCAGCAGGTTGGAGGCCGCAGGCTGAAGCAGCAGGCTGGATGCAGCAGGCTGAAGCAACAGGCTGAAGCAGCAGGCTGAAGCAGCAAGCTTGAAGCAGCAGGTTGGAGGCCGCAGGCTGAAGCAGCAGGCTGGATGCAGCAGGCTGAAGCAGCAAGCTTGAAGCAGCAGGTTGGAGGCCGCAGGCTGAAGCAGCAGGCTGAAGCAGCAGGCTGGATGCAGCAGGTTGAAGCAACAGGCTGGAGGCAGCAGGCTGAAGCAGCAAGCTTGAAGCAGCAGGTTGGAGGCCGCAGGCTGAAGCAGCAGGCTGGATGCAGCAGGCTGAAGCAACAGGCTGAAGCAGCAAGCTTGAAGCAGCAGGTTGGAGGCCGCAGGCTGAAGCAGCAGGCTGGATGCAGCAGGCTGAAGCAGCAAGCTTGAAGCAGCAGGTTGGAGGCCGCAGGCTGAAGCAGCAGGCTGGATGCAGCAGGCTGAAGCAACAGGCTGAAGCAGCAGGCTGGATGCAGCAGGCTGGAAGCAGCAGGCTTGAAGCAGCAGGCTGGAAGCAGCAGGCTTGAAGCAGCAGGCTGGAAGCAGCAGGCTGGATGCAGCAGGCTGGAAGCAGCAGGCTGGATGCAGCAGGCTGAAGCAGCAAGCTTGAAGCAGCAGGTTGGAGGCCGCAGGCTGAAGCAGCAGGCTGGATGCAGCAGGCTGAAGCAACAGGCTGGATCCAGCAGGTTGAAGCTGCAGGCTGAAGCAGCAGGCTGAAGCAGAGCAACAGAGGAAGCTCTGCAATGAGAAAATATGTTAATAGGGGGACATAATTATAATGCATGTAGTGTATTTGTGAAAAACAATTACATTAGAAAATAGCTATAACTTTTAATTACAAAAATAAAAAAATAACTAACTTTCTGTTTAGGCTAGCAGAGAAGGCTTAGCTGGCCCTGGCAGCCCACCACTGGACGTACGTGACCACCAAGTGAATCGTGTGACGAGCAAATGAGAACGGGTTGGATTAACCTACTAAACAGGAACAAAGTAGTGAAAAAAGGAGACTATGTGTACGTATAGAAACTCCAAAACAACAGGAAGATATCTGCCACCGGTCTGCTTCCCCGTTTATCATAACATGGAAACATCTCTGCTGCAATTCATGGCATCACGGTTGTCACATGTTATAGCTTTGTTTCAAAGGACATCCTTATTATGCAGACCCACAACTCTGAGGATGAATTCCAGTTCAATACAGAGAGAGTACTAGATGGAAGTAAACACTGACGAGCAGTGAGGTACTTCAGAAGAGAGCCTTCCTGCTTTTTAATGCAAAACATCTGGTTCAGTTCGGAGGGAGCTCTGTTTTTTGTGTGTCTGTTAGCGTGCGTGTGCATACATGGTGTGTGATCTCCAAGAGGAAAACAAGAGAGAAGACAGTGGTTGTAAAACTGAGGGATCAAGTGTGAGTGTGTGTGTGAGTGTGTGTGTGTGTGTGTGTGTGTGTGTGTGTGTGTGTGTGTGTGTGTGTGTGTGTGTGTGTGTGGAGTGCCCGTTCAGGGACTATGAATCAGGAGCACTTCTTGAAGGCTTTCCTCTCACTCTGTCAAGAGAAAACATTCCACATGGAGGCTAATTTCTCTAATTATGTTCATGTGAAAATGGCTGCCAGATGACAACAACAGGAAATCAACACTCATGCGACAGTATTATCACTTCGGCCTTTCAGAGTTTCACAACCTGGGCAATAACCGGCCAAGATCAGAACATAAACAAGACTGATCCACTCAGTGTTGATGCATCGGTGTCTGTGGAATCTCACGTGTTTCTTGCTTTTCTTCGTGTGGTTTCAGTGTGTGTGTGTGTGTGTGTGTGTGTGTGTGTGTGTGTGTGTGTGTGTGTGTGTGTTGCATTTGATTCACATTCCAACAAATGCAAACTCAAACTCTTGAGAAACGTTTGCACCTGCGTCGTCTCCAAAAGTGTGGGTACCGCTGAAAAGAAAGAAACAAGTTTATTCATCAGAAGCTCCAGCGCCCATTTGCTGTGAATAACTCACTCTGAAAAAAAAACACCCAGACGGCCAAAAAACAGGTGCTTTTTCCAACCAAATATGCCAAAATACATTTACTGCGGGGTCGCGACCCTCTCGGGGTCAGAGCAATGTTTTTTCATAAAGTGCCTGCCTGTCCTGGAGCGAGCGGGCTCGGCTCGGGCATTCTCGGTTGCAGGCCTCCGTCTGCTGAGCAGCTGTTTGGGATCAGATGCGAGCCCCGTGTGTCCATGCGAGGCTCAGCAAACCCCAGCGATTAGTCCCAGTAGAACCGAGACCGCTGCTGCATTCCAGCAACTTGATCTCATGCGATTTCATCACCAGCGGGGTAGACGCTCGTCTCATCTCGAACGAAATATAATTGTTTATCCACCTTAGCATTCGCCTTAATGTTTGGGCTCGTGTAATGTGCTACTGAAAAGTGAATTTCCCAACTGCAGATGTGATGGACGGAGCCGAACAGGCCCTAAGAGGACTCATGGCACTGCATAAGGTAATGTAATAATGGACGGGAGAGTCAAAATGCACCTTAAGCATTCATTTAAAATAAATTAGATCACTTTTACATTGTGAGAGAAGGTAACTTGAGTCGTTATTTAAAGGTCAACCCGTACTTTGTTTATTCAAAGCTTTTATATCCTGCAGAATAAAAACTTTGACTAAGCCTTTATTGGTGGTATTCCTTGTGGATTTAAATCTGAATAAAAGTATGTATGTTTTAGCATCAAGATACAAACTAACTGAGCGATGCAGCTTTAGATCAGCAGGTCAAAGAGTCTGAAGAGAGACGGATGTTTCAGGATGCCGTCATGAAGGCCCGGGCCTGCTTTTAACTAACGGCAAAGTGGGCGTGTCCATTTGAAAACTTAAACAACGGAGATGAAGTCAAACTTGACTTGACTTTATTTATTTGATGTGAACATCACACCTGTCCACAGGAGGCTTTTTGAAAAAATAAAAATAACAGTATATATATAATAAAATGGAATTAAAAAGAGAAGAGTTCATTGTGCAGGTTGGACTTGTTGCGTTGGTCTCTGCAGCAGCATGCACTGTGCAACCAGAGCAGCAGATTTATAGCTGCTAACATCTGGAGCAGGTGGTGCCTCGACCCCACTTCACTCCTCTCTCGTTCACGTGTCCTCCAGTCTAATCATCTTGTGCCACTTCCAGCCCGGCACATAATCGGAACAAATGTAGAAATGGCGGCTAACGTGTGTGTGATGGGAATGAACACACGGCTTGAATGCACAGTCTCACATGCTCTTTTAAAACAAATCTGTTTAGTTTTTCTATTGCTAACTTTTTTCAGCCTCCACTTTTAACCTCCCACAGAGGTTATGTCACGTTACAGTTTGAGCCCGTGAGTATTATCCACTTCCTTCATACCAAGCTTTTTCTGTTACGATTGAAGCTGAACTTCTACCTATCGATGCAAGATGGTTTGACCATCGTGTGACCAGAAGAATGGAGAGCGGGGAAGAGGAATAGAGGAGAGTAGAGGAGTGGAGTGGAGAAGAGGAAAGGAAAGAGAGGAGGAGGAACAGGAATCCGAAAAGCACTTGAATGCCGAGCGCAGCTGCAGAATGGCATTTCATTGGGATCTGTCAGCTCAACTCTGATTGGCCTGACATTGCTAATCCTTCCAGATGTTCAGCATTAACTGATGAGTGCGTGACTGTGTCGTGCGGGAGAAAAGGAGGGGGGAAGAGGGGGGGAGGAAGGGGATCTGAGGCTGCCGGGCCGGCAAGCCCAGGGTAAACAGGGCCTCTCAGGGACCACTGTCCGTGGGATTTGGGGAGATTTGGAGGACAGGATGATCCGGCATCCGGGAATTAGGTGGTACAGAGTGCAGATTGTGTCAACAATTTGGGGCCGAGGCTGAACATGTGACTTCCTGTAAGCCCTCCCACCCACACCCACACATGCACCCCCAGCATCCACATTTTAGAGATGTTTGTTTGCTCATGTAAAGAGCTGTCCGGCTCTGGCTTCTCTCACAACACGGGGAAGCGTGTGCTGAAAACGCCAAACTCAACAAAGTTCATACTTTTATGAAGCGCCTAAAGTCAACAACAACAACAACAAAGGAACTCTGATAGTGTCGTGAGAAGCTTTACACACATTTACACACATTTACCTCGGCCATAGGTGACGCTACATCAAATTAGTTTTGTATCTATTTAATGTTCATATTCTGGCAATTTTTTCCTTTCTGGCACAAATTGGCTCATCCCATCAATCTTTTTCTCTGCATGAGGCGGATCTTTCAGCCAACAGAGCGCTGATGTGGATTGTTGTGCTTCAACCGAACTAAGTTGTTTCCTGTGAAGAGGGAAGTTCATTTTGAAAAGACTGTATGCATAAAACGAGCCCGACAACTGGGCTTTTCCGCAATTCTGAGCACATGATTACAGTTGGACCTGCAGGTCATGTGACACCCTGGGACTCAGAAAACATTGTTATCATAACAGCAGTATGACAGTGTGTGTGTGTGTGTGTGTGTGTGTGTGTGTGTGCGTGTGTGTGCGTGTGTGTGTGTGTGCGTGTGTGTGTGTGTGTGTGTGTGTGTGTGAGAAATCAAACTGGATTGTGAGTGGACACACTTCCAGGAATAAAGTTTTATTTGAAGATTATGACACTTGTACTGCATACAGCACAAATTACATTCCTATCAAAACTCTCTCTCATTATCATATCTCATGTGTTTTATCCTCCTCCTCCTCTTCCTCCTCTTCCTCCTCCTCCATCATGTGTTCATATGATCAATCTCTTTGGGGAAGACTATTTGAATTTGTGTGTCACTGATATTTACACATAGTATCAGAACACATGTCAACAAAGTATGAAAACACATAATGAGGCCGCATCATCATCGGTGTATAGTCGGTTACTTGACTTTTTGCACAGATAGTATGTGTGCTTATGACATGCTCTGGTTAAACTGAGATTGAACTGACTTCATGTCAGATTGGTATGAAATGTGGAGGTTTACAGAACGCGGCGGCCATCATGGTCGTTGTTCTTGAGACGCGACCTTTGGCCCTGTGCTTGTTTTGAAGCAACAGACTTCACATGGCTGCCGTGACAGGCCCGCCTGGCTGCCCGCCGGCCTTTCTCTCTCCAAAATAGACGAGCAGAATGGACGCAGCTGCGCTCGGGCCCCTCTGGGATCCGAGCCGAAATGAAACTATCAAATGCCTCCGGACCGAGGACAGATTTCTTAATGTGTGAAAGCTGCGCTGTGTTCACAGACGTGTTTTGTCTGCACTTTTGGACTTGTTAATACAAAGGCTTTTTCCCCCTCCTCTTTTTCCTCCTTCATATTGCTGTGGGGTTATTAAGCAAAGGGAAGCTGGAGGAGGAGGGGGGAGGAGGGGGGGGGTCGTCCTGTCGGGAAATCAACTGGTTAGAATAACTCTGCAAGTCCTTGGCACGGCTAATGGGGAAGGTTTGATGGCGGTAGAGGGTGAAGAGGTGGGGTGCTGGGGGTGCAAAGACTTTTCCGAAAGAGCTGGCGGGCTTCCGGCCCCCCGTCTAAAATCCCGCCACAATTACTCTATTAGCATGCTCGGCTCTGCCTCTGTTTTTCTTTATTCAAGCGACTTATCGCAACCGACAAGGCACATGAGGCCGTCAGAAAAGGAGCCTGTCGGAGCCCCATTGTGTCCCCGGCCCTCAACCCTCCTCTGCCTTCGCCCAGCCATTGACTCCCAGCTGCTGACGAGAGCCAGAGAAAAGCCAGAGGCATCATGGGAGCTGCAAGTGCACTTGTGGCACTAGTTGTGATTGACAAAACTCTGGCAAGGGGAATGAATCGTCCCTGAAGAATGAAAAACTAAACGTCTGATGAGAAAGGCAACGTTTATTTTGAAAGTACTTTAGGATAGTTGCAACTTGACAAAGAACATGGTTAATAAAGTCATAATAAAGTTAGAAAAGCTGTTAACAATATGTGGACATGGATAAAATGGGGGCAAACAGAGGGCTCGACTGCATCTAAAGGTATTTTTACAGTAAGAATCTGCAGTTTAAATACAATACTTAAGGGATAACCCATAGCATACTTAACAATCCCTTGAGCAAAGCACTGCTCCAAAAAGTGCTGTGGTGAAGCTTCCAGGTGTAGAAGGTCAGTTTTTTGGTGCAATTTTGTGCTATTTTCAATAATTCTTACGTAATATCATGCAATCATAAGAAATGTATCTGCTCCCTGAAAAGGGGATGTGTGAGGATTGCACAATAACATCCTGCGTTGGTGCAGTTATTCTGCTGTGTTATAAAACCTCAAATCTGATTGGACTCTCTCAACCATCAAGTCAGTGGACAAGTTCATGCATTTGACAGCTGAAAAAGGAATTTCAAACATTTTCCTTTTGGAAAAAGGAATGTAAAGTGCATTTGATTTCAAATGAAAGCTGAAGTGCAAACTGTATATTTTTTTCCATCACATTTCTATTTCTGAACCTCGCCGCATGGCGGACTGAAAAAACGCGGCATCGCCTTTTGGAAACACGCCGAACGTGTTTCACGTGAGTCTCCACAGAACAGCTGCTTCTCAAACAGGAAACACCACTAAGCTCAGGATTGTTACCAACAAATATGAGATTTCTTTTAATGACATATGCAACATGTTAGTTCAAAAAGAAAAACAACCAACTATATATTAATATAGAAATAGGGATTGAAGGTATCACCTCCACTCTGTGCCCTGACAGAGGAAATATATGTCTGAGTGGGGTTTGCTTTGCTTATGTGTGTGTGTGTGTGTGTGTGTGTGTGTGTGTGTGTGTGTGTGTGTGTGTGTGTGAGCACATTGTCTAAGCTACCTGGTAATAATTCACAAAGCGTATGAGTGACGATACCGCGGTCAAAGTATATCAACCCGATCTCAGGAAGGCGAATCAGCAGCACTGATATTTTTCGTCCATGCGTATCATTTAACGCCACGTTGTTTATGTGAAACAATCACGGTTATGTTTACGCTACTAAACAACTTAATGAGTAATATTCATTTAATTTATTATTCATATTACTTGTTTTAATTATTGTATTTGTCTCATGTGTGCACTTTATTCTGTTTGCAGCTGTAAATCTGAACTAGATTAGATATCTGAAATATCTAATCTCATAGATTAGACACGATATCTAAGATATTTATCTAATACGTACAGAAAAATAAAAAATACGTACAGAAACAGGAAAAGTGTTAAAAACGTCACTAAAGTCTCGTGTCCTCATAACTAAAGGTGAGACTGGAGGAAACGTTGCTCCTCGTGTGTGTCCAGCAACACGTGTCACTCTTTGTTCAAAGCCTGCACAACGTCTTTCAAAATAAACTCCCGTCTCCAAACTACACAGTTCATTTTTAAGAAAAAGTCGTAGTTTGGGTTAAATGAATGCCAAAGCCAGTTACCAGAAACACGTGTGCACGGTGTACAGTACACATCGGGATCCCTGTCCTCTTGTTCTTTTTGTGTTTTGTGTGTGCGCTTAAGGGTGTATCCAGCTCTGCATTTCCATGGCGACGGGAGCGGATGAATCTGACGAGACACGTCGGAGAGGATCTTTTTGTTGTTGTTGTTATGGAGAGGAGGCGCTCCTCGTGGTGTTCTCTCTGTAAAATGAGTTTTGTCTCTGCACAGTAGGAAATGCTCCTGACATCTGCAGAGCCCGGAGGAAGAAACGCAACACCGAGCCGCCAATCCACGAGCGGCTTCTTTATTTAGGGGTAATAATGGGATGAGTGGCATGACGTGACTTGTAGATGTTGAGAGAGAGAGAGAGAGAGAGAGAGAGAGAGAGAGAGAGAGAGAGAGAGAGAGAGAGAGAGACGACTACAGGCTCTAATTTGGATCAAACATCACAGGTCAGAGAAGAAAGAAGCAGATTGTGCGGCGTTACACTTTGTAATTCTGTTGTGAAAAATGCCGCACAAATCGTTATTATTACAGGAATCACTCGCAGGGCGGTCGCTCTGTTGCCTCCTCTTCTTTAGGGAGCAAATGAACGCACTTGCGTGTACACATGTCGTTGTTGAGCTAGGATTTGTGCGTTTAAAAGCCGCTGGCTTGGTAGCAATGATGAACGCTGCCGCGGCGAGGCCCTTTTCCAATGTTTGAGGAACCCGGGAAGCTTTTGGGGAACCGGGGGACTGTACATGTGTTCTGAACCAGATGAACCTGGGTCCAGCTTTTGTCTGCAGTGCTGTGTTTCCTCTCAACAACAACCCTCCAACCCGGTAGCGCCAGTGCACAGCGTTCATAACGCTGGCAGCAGGCACAAGTTGTCACTGCAAACAAAAAGAAAGTGGGCTTAACTGGCGGAGAAAACAAAACCTATTCATGTGCTCAATATGTCAATGCACTTTAGCAGATTATTTACATAAAAGCCGATTTGCCACGACCCTGCAGGTGGGTGTCCGTCTGCTGCTTTCCATTTCCATCTCCATTTGAACCGTCCATTCAAACGTCACATGCAACATTTGCATCTCAACCCAACTAAGCACGACAAGCGTTGGAAAAGCAACAGAAATATGCAAAATAGAAATTTAATGCACGAAAGCCACACAACTAACTGTGTGCGCCCATGACCAGAGCCTAAATCTAAACTCTAGGAAATACAAATATATAAACTTTTATATACCATTTTAAATAAATATAGTGATACAATCAAAACATTCATCCAATCATCACAAACTATGACTTCATCACATTGTGTCCAAAGCCCGATTACCAGCTAGTGTCCGCTCTGAAAACACACAGTACATCCTTAACAACAGACCAAGACAAATGTTTTGTTAAACCAAAAGCAGCTCTTAACCTTATAAGTGCATTTAAGAAACCTCCAAACGGTGTCGGAGTCTGTTGGCGTGTTTTTTTTTTTTTTTTTTTTTGCAGCCTCTCGATGACTTTAATGCTCGATTTAACTCTTACATCATTAGCTGGAGCCAGACAAAGTTTAAAAGTTGAAAATGGAAATTGAGCAATCTCGACATGCGCTGTATTTCATTAACGTGACAAGCTGATAAAAGGCCAGCGGGCATGCGCTCGGCTGACAAGCAACACTCGTTACATTCCAACTGCATTAATTAACGCTGCCCGCAACAGAGGCCGATGGCAGCGCGGTGTGGCATGTGGAGCACCATCAACACCTCCCTAAGTACAACCTCTAGCGAAGAAATAAATAACATGGCTGTCTTTCCTCACGGCAGGGCCAAACATGCTGCTTTTGGACGGGGTTCAATAAGGCTTTGATTCTGGAGGAAAAAACTTGGTGAAGTGAAACAAAATTATATTTACAGCCCGTGACAGCCGGCAGTGCTTTTTTTTTCTTCCTTTCTTTCTTTCTTTTTAATGTTTTCGCTCCCCACGTCAGTAAAAAAAAAAGAAGCTCTCGTCGGGGGAACTGTCGTCTTGATCCTTCAAAGCGCGGCGAGTGTCAGGGCCCGTCAGACGGCTCCCAGCGGTGACACGCGGCCCCGCCGAGCGATGCCGCAAGTTTAGCGGCGGAAGTTGAAGTGGAGGCCCGGGGAGAGAGATAGACCCCTATAGCACACCCGCGTACGTGCACGTGCACCACGCGCACGTACGCGGGCTCTGAAGTGTGTGCAGTTGGTTTGTTTAAATACTCCAATAATATAAGTTTAACCCACAAACAAAACAATTCGGTCTCACACACAAGGAGAATGGCTAAAGAAACAGGCTCATGGTCCAAGTTTTCAGGCAACTACCTACGCCTGATGAGCCTTTGTTGTCCCGTAATTGTAAACAATAACAAACACACAAAAACATGTTTGCCCCCTCCAGAAATGTTCACAATCATAAGCAGATGCCGCTACATTTCATGCGCTGCATGGTGTGTACTACACTGGGACTCCTCATGAACTGGCAGCCGATCAAAACCAAATTAGTCGGCACAGTTACACATTATCGCGGCCATTGTAGCGCGGTTGTGCGCTCTGCGTGCACCGTTGTGTCGTGTTTCGCGGACCGACGTGGAAAGACGGACAGACGTTTTTTGTTTTTTTTTGCTTGAGTTCCTCAGCTGGAGCGGTTCTGTTTCTCTTTCTTGACAAATCAAAGAGTTTCAGAGCGGCCATCAGCCGGCACCTCTTGCCTTTCTTTCTCCAGCCACGGCCACAACAACCGGAGGCCAAAGCTTTTCCAGGAAAGTGTGCCGCTTGTGAGACCTTCTGGCTTTCAAAGTTGGAAGTTGGGCCGGAGAAAGTTTCCCCTAATTCTCTTGGTGCTGCTGCTTGGACGGCATCTTGACCGTTGTCCCATTCAGAGTTCACGTAATCTGAGCTATGGCTTCGTCATTCTCATTGTCCAGTTCTGCTTATCGCACAAAAACGTATTCCTCATTGTCTCTGGCCTCAGGTACATCGTCTGTACCTTAGCTTCTGTCATCAAAACCCTCAAAATAAGAGAATTCTGGCACAATACAAACACACCTTTGTAATCATTCATCATGCAATAGATGTGCGTTTGTTCGCGTGTGTGTGTGTGTGTGTGTGTGTGTGTGTGTATCCCTCTGTCTGTCCACAGGCTAATCTGGCAAACTACTGGACCCTTCAGCCTAATATTTAGTTGTGCTCATTTATGAATTTTTGCTCAGGGCTCTCATGTGGTTCCTGTAATTAACACTTAAAAAATATATAATTTATTGACTGTTTCAGACGCCCTTGACTGCTGACTCTTCCCTCCTCTTAACCAGCCACTAGGGGGCGCAAGTCATCGATAACGAGCAAAGGGCATTTTTCAGCAATGGGCTCGGCTGAAAACAAGCCTCAGTCGGTTGCAGTCCACATTTCGAACCTTTTGTTGTGGCTCCAAAACTGGCATCCATATAAATGTTTGGATCAGGTTATGATCTACTAATGTTCAGCACGATACGGGAGTTTAAATGCAAATGTTGGTTATCTTCACCGCCATCTTGGCTACGAGGGATCCTGGAGTGACGGTTGAGGATTAAACCTTTTGTTTTCGGAGGGGAGAGGGAGACACACCTGGCGAGTGCCCTTTTCTAGATATCTGTTTATATTTCTACAGTACTAACACTGAGACAACAGCGCCACCTCAAGGCCAGCAAGCTATCGCTTGCATCCAGCAAAAAAAAAAAAGGCGAAAGGTGTCCCTGCTTTTAAATTATAGGCTCTTTGATCGAACAACCCGTCAAGAGTTTTGCCTACAATCTGTTTGAGCACGAAGAGGAAGACGATGGTCACAGCAGTTTGCTCATATCAATCTGCGAAATTGCATCCGTGCATAAGTCAATGTCTATTATTAAAAGTGGCAGAGCGGACGCTGAAGTGCAGAAAAAATAAAAGTGTGATTATCCTGCAACATCCGTGCACTTGGTTTATAATGAAGAGTGAAGAGAGCAGGTCAACAGCTCCGCTAACTAACTGCTGTTGACAGTTCAGTGAGACACAGAGGGACAGCTCTCACCGGCCTGCCGTCAGCGTCCCAATGCTGTCACACTGCCGATGACATCACTGACACCAAGCAATACACACACACACACACACACACACACACACACACACACACACACACACACACACACACACACACACACACACACACACAGACAAGGCATGAGTTATCAGTTAGCTCACAGCTAGAAAGCTACTGTCACATTTCTCAATGGTTGAACTTTGTCATGTTTCCTTCTTGGGATGGAGTGAGATAACCAGTTCAAAACATTCGCTAAGCGCTCGTGCTAGCGAGGGCTTAAAGGCCATGGTAACACTTTTGGTTGGTTTTGGTGGACGATTGGGTCAAACAAACGCAGACCTTTCAGCCAGGAAACCTCTGTGAGACCAGGTCAGCGTTAACGTCTATTCAACCTCAACTTTCTGACATAACTTGTGTGCAAATCATCTAACGAGCTCATTTCAACCCAAACTGCAATGTTTTCCTGAACCTTACCATGACCAAGAAAACCAGAAAAAACGAATTACATCTGCATTGGAATTTTATTTTGAAAAGACACTGTCATGCAGAAACTGACTGTCCATCGATGCTATCTCACGAGTCGGGGGTGA
Organism: Clinocottus analis; assembly: GCF_023055335.1. Taxonomy (NCBI): domain Eukaryota; kingdom Metazoa; phylum Chordata; class Actinopteri; order Perciformes; family Cottidae; genus Clinocottus; species Clinocottus analis. Next base: position 19,378,145 of record NW_027175821.1, read on the forward strand.
GAATTTCTTTCGGTCAAACTAAATTCTTTCTGTATGGTATTTCTGTTTCTAAGATGTTATTTGATTTAACTTGGAGGTTTTATCCCATAAAGGGGATCACTGATCAGGAGCAAGCAGAAGGGGAAGTGGTGAGCTGGCTCTCCAGCGCAAGAGGAGAAGACGAAGAAGAGCTTTGACTCTTCCAAATGCAGTGGACAACTTATCATGAATACGCTTAAAAACACCAGTTTGAACTGTATCACGTGTTTCCAAATGCAGCTCCCCCCGTGTGGACACATCCTGTTTCATCAGCGCTTCAAAATCACATAGAAAAACATCCCAGTTGAGCTCTGGACCCAAGGTCAACACTATCTGTGAGACCCTCCCAGCTGGTGAGGTCCTCACCGCTGCCACTCGCCCCTTCCAGGGTAATATTTCCTTATATTCACTTGCGGTCTCTTTCTGGGAACTTCTCATTCGTCTTCAGCGGCGGCGACACAATGAGAGCGGCTCCACGCGGCGCCGCCCGCCGCACACAGCAAGAGCGCCCGGCCGGTTTATTGGGAAAGGTGCTCGAGTGAATTAACCAGCCGCTTTTGTTCCTAAACCAATATTGCGAGACTATAAAGGGGTCAGGGGACGGCGGGTACACACAAAAGGCCCGCTGTGGAGGTGGAAGGGCCCGCGGGCGGCTCTGCATGAATGTACAGAGTTTGGTTTAGGTCCAAAGAGAACTCCTGATCTGGAAATAACAGAACATTCCAGAAGAACACAGCTGTCCCGCCCAGCCTCCCAGCTGCTCTCCCTCTCTCTCTCTCTCTCTCTCTCTCTCTCTCTCTCTCTCTCTCTCTCCCTCTCTCTCTCTCTCTCTCTCTCTCTCTCTCTCTCTCTCTCTCTCTCTCTCTCTCTCTCTCTCTCTCTCTCTTCTCTGAATGAAATGTTTATTTGACATCACACTGCTTCTGTCTGTCTTTCTTTCCGTTAACCAACCTTCTGTATCTACTTAGGATTTGACTGACAGAATTTATGAAGACCCGAACCAACACTGTAATATATATATATATATATATATATATATATATATATATATATATATATATATATATATATATATATACACACACACATACAATTCAAATGACAAATATAATATTCTGAAGGACATAAATAAGAGCATTTATCGTTTGATTTCTCATTTGAATTCTCGTTCTTATAATTTACAAGATGAAAGTAATACATTTACTCTCAAACAATGGTTTAGTGTTAACTGCACCAAAAAAACAACACAATTTCTCGTTAGACTTGTTGGACATTTTACATTTTCCAAAAGGTAATTAGATAAATCCTAAAGATTGCTGTTTTCAATGTTTCTCTGCCATGTTTTTAATCTCAGAGAATTGAAAGTTGTTTTTTTTTTTATACATTTGTGATTTTTTTCTTGTAAATTGACTTCTTTGATTTGCTTAGAATTACAATTTTATTCTGAGTTTTTGCCTCAGAATATTTTCCCCTCCTCATGACGACATATCTTTTGTTTGTCGTTTAAATATTGAATATTGAATAAACAGAGGATTATCTTCCAAAATAAAACGGAGTATCAATTCTGAGAAAGCCAGCGCCTCAAAAAAAAGCATGATCACTTCAAATCATTTGACACTTGAGATTATTCCTTTTGCTGCTTTTTTTTTTGGAGGGGGGGGGGGGGGGGGGGGGGGGCGTTGGGTGTTAAGTCCTGCAATTACTGGATATCCTTTTTTTGACTGCGACACCTTTGCTTTGATGCTTCCTCATCCTTTCATTACAGCAAAGGATTACTTCATCTCTTTAAACTGGGCGCCTGGTAGCCAGCACCTCTCCGAGTGATTTCCTGCTGGCGGTGGCACTTTGGACGTGAACTCGATAGCACTCCGCGTGCAGGCCTGCGCACGCTTTGGCATGTATATCTGTGTCCCATGTACTTATGGATGTGCATGATGCAAGAGCTGAGTGATGAGAAAGGATATTCCCTCCACTTACAGCTTTCGATAAAAGCCCCGGCATGTGTCTGCGCCCTCCCGGTGCATCATTCCTGAAGTCTTATCACCACGGCGGAGGCGTCCTCCCTCCACCCGACCACCGCGCGGAGTTCCTCCAGCCCAACTCTGTGAACAAAAGGATGTTAATTAAGGATTTGATCTCCGCGATGGTCCCACATCACACGACTGAAGATACGTTTGGAGACGGAAGGCTCGGGGCCACGGCGTGTGGGGTTTTCCCCCCGCTTTGTTTAGTGCTGTCAGAAAGGGAAAAAGGCATCAAAGCAATAATCGGAGCCAGGGCTGTTATCTCGACCTCGAGCTGCCGCAGATAAAGCAGGAAGCGGTTAAAGTGGTCTGAGGCGACTGCGTTCTGCCTCCAGATCCACCACACACAGTCAGGTGCACGCGCACGTTGGCATGCACGTGTAAAAACAAGCTCAGGAACACACGGTGAACACACACACACACACACACACACACACACACACACACACACACACACACACACACACTGCTTCTGCTCTTCCGGATGCTCTATCTTTAGAACATGGGGGTCAACGCAGCGATAGTGAACAATATGCTGATTTGCTGCTCGGTTCCTCGTGCACACGCAGAGATCTGCAGCCCGATTTCCTTTCGCTGACAAAAGGCCTCCTGGCTTCCGCCCTCAAGATCAGCTGGAGGTGGATGGGTATCGTCTTCCAGGGCGTTCACAGACGAGACCGAGACCTGGGAGATTTAAAAACAAACAAACCATGAACACCGAAAAGGGAAACCTTTAGGAGCAGACGCTGTCACAGCTTCAATGACGCAGAACATTTAGTACAAAGAAAAGTCCTTTAAAGGTGCACGATGTGACGACGCTCCCACTCTTAAAAATCCCTTTTGTGTTTCCTGTGAACACGCAGCTTTGCGTTGAGAGATAGGCTCTCCTGTGGGACCTCGTCTCAGTCCTGTGGCAAAGCCTTGTGAACTCTTTGAAGACTGGATAGGTCATACTGAATGTCACACATTTGCAGGAACTCAAAAGAAAAATTGATTTCTATGAATCTACAAATGTGAAAGGAATAGACGTGAAAGCGATCATGTTCGCAAAGTTTCCTCCCTTCCGCTCGGTGCATTGAGTGCGATGACACGCGACTCATTACACAAATCGCAAAATTCTTTCTCAAAATATATATTTTTGTGTTCCTCAAAATCTCCTCAAGTTCAAGTAATTGGATTAAGCACGCTGACAAATGATCAGTGATTGATAAAAGGGGCAAAGCTGTGGGCATGCAGCATCAAAAGTAACTGGGATTTATTGCGAGGGAGCTTTATGGTAAGCTGACTGCCCGAGAAGCAGCATCCCCGAAGAGGGAGAATGAAACGAGGGGATTTATCCACAGACACTAATCATTCCCAACTTAGAGCATCGGCACAAAAAGGGAAGAATGTGTAAAGAGCCCAGGGACACAAAGGCTTCTGGGTGATCAAAAGGAGAATTAAGGGTGACTTCTTCCACGGAGCCATTGTCTGCGTGTTTCATGAAGTATCACTCTCTGCAGAGGGAGGTGGGCGGGATCAAGGATTTCTTGAATTAAAGAACCTCTACGCTTTTCTCTCTCACCTTTTAATCCACCACCTCTCTCTCTCTCTCTCTCTCTCTCTCTCTCTCTCTCTCTCTCTCTCTCTCTCTCTCTCTCTCTCTCTCTCCCCCTTCTTTTTTATTTTCCACCCACAAATAGATCCCCCCCCTCCCCTCCCCGCGCTACAAAGTTGGCATGGTACACACGTTTGTGTGTGTTGGGGAGATTTCCAAATTCTGCTTCAAAAAGCCGACGCATGGGGGAGGACATGGGTGGGCCCGCTGCAGATGTGTGTATGCGTTTGAAGGGTTGGTTCATGTGTGTGTTTTTGGTTGGCGAGAGGGGGTGGAGGGGGGGGGGGGGTCAATGCTACCAGGATAATGACCATGACAGCCGCCCAACAGACCCCCCCCCCCCCCCCCTGCTGTCCTTTTAAGTCCTTGTTTAAGGTTTGGCTTCGGCACCCGCTTTGAACCGCAACAATGATTCCCGATCGCAGCGGAACTCCCAGGATCCTTCATTCTTTGGGCGGCGGTGCGCCGGGCCAAGAGGCTTTTGGCTGCACAAAGTCTTGTCCTCCTGACCGGCGGACAATGAAGATCTACTTGATTAGCCAGCCGCTGCATTGAAAGACACACACGGACCTCACACCTGCTATCACGATCAGCGCACAGCGGATTGTCCAGGGTGATGGACGGAAGCCAAAACACGCACTGAAGCCTTTTTGTATGTGGAGGTATATTTCTGTCAGCTTATAGCAACATTTGTTTGCATGTTTGGTTGTTAGCTGTTAGCCGTGTGTTAGCATCAACTTGTTAGCATGCTAGAACATCTGTTTGGTAATGCAAGTGAATGGAGTAACAACATATAGCGGTTGATGTCAACATGAAACTTCCACAGTTTGTTACTGACATTGAGACAAGTAGTTCTTGAACGGCAAGTTTTCTGAAAATCTGTGTTTACATACGAGGAATTACCGAATGCAAATATAAGGTGAACTTAGAAGAAATGTATCAACGTGACAAAGTGATGAAGTAACTTATGAAACATGAGGTCAGTTTTAAAGCCCGTTATCAGTCAAAGAAACAATTAAAATTGAAATAAAAATACAATAAATACAATTAAAATTGCCGGGACAGAGCTGTGCGCCACTGGTAGGAAAGTTGTCACTACTAACGTATTGCATTGTGGGATATTTATGTCCAGTGGTTGCAAACTGTAATATTTGACGGGGAATAATTAGCAATTAGCATCCTGTTGTTTTCATGCTAAGGGTTTGGACGAGCTGTCCATGACTAATGTGCTGTTTTCTGGTGGGCTGACTGTGAAGTCTTCTGCTCCTTTCATGTTGAGAAACACATCGCTGAACGCTGGCAAAGAGGTTTGAATTTCTTTCCACTACTTCTTTGAACAAAAACTTGATCTCCAAAGTTTCATTAACAATTACCATCAACCTTCAAAATGACGTGCCGCGTGGTCTCCGGAGCCGAGCAGTGCCTCCTGACGTGGCCCTTCATCCTCAACTCGATCCTCTCACTATGTTCTGATGAGTTGGAACGGTGGCTCTTCATGGTGCAGCTCCCATGTTGTGTGTGATGTACAGCAGCATCTCTTCCGTCCTCTGGGACCGCTCCAAGTCTGTAAGAAAGGGTTAGTGGTCAACATTCCTGGTCAAATTAGGGTTAAATAGAACAAACTCGGGTAAGCGTACTCCTACACATGGGAACGTCTGCACAATTTGATTTCACTTTGGCAAAGTGTTCTCTTGAATGTGCTCACAAAACCCATATGTTGAATGCTGGATGTCTGACAAAGATATGTAGCGAGCGCACAGTGATCTCATGCGGGTTTTGTAATTTCCCAGATGCTCGTTTCTGATGGCCAGAAACACTCGCAATGAGCTGCCAAAACAATTTTTCAAAAACACAACAGCTTTAACTTATTTGCCTTTTGACAACTGAGAAAATCCCTGATGAGATACAAGGAGGTGCAACCGTGCAGCCGCCGCCTCCCGAGGCCGGAGACCCGGATGTGTGCATTTTAATCCCATCTTTAAGAAACATTTAGCCTTCACCCTACGCATCACTGACAGTATCATTGTGGGCTTGAACATCATGGTCTGTGATTACTTAAGGTTATTTGACTTAAGAAATAAGGTGAAAGGCCAAGTGTAAAAGAAGACGTTTACCATTTTATTATGTATACTCATAATGATAAACAATTGTATTTTTAACACAAGTTTTAGCAAGTTCTAACATTAGCTCAACATGGAATTAAAAGTAAAAGTGGCCACTTTGAGGCAGCAGAACAAGCTCTAAACCCGACATGCACACATGTGTCACCTTATGAAGTTGATAAACATCCAGCAGACAACATGCAATATTGAATTTAAAAATAGTTTAATTTCTGCTTATAGCAATTGTAAGTCCACTATTCACTTCCTTGTAAACTGTCCTCCACAACTCAACGGGAAAAATATGTTCACCAGCGCTAACTTTGTCTGTAAAGTGGCGCTCAGCAGGAAGCACACACTGGGTTTATTAAAAGTTTTATCATTCTATATTTTATGGGAAGCCAATGAAAGAGGCCAGAATAGAACAACACAACAAAGCGCTCGGCTATTCAACTGCACAGCAGCAGCTCTACACGCAGTCTGCTGTGTGTTGTCTGAACGTACTGTATTGTAGTGACTCATAGTGTAATTATGTGCAAGCAGAGAGGGAGGAAATCCCCTGCGTCGCTGCTTCTAGTCATGTAACAAATTGCCGTAATTGCCATTGTGGTTGAATAGAAATTGTGGTTAGGCAAACAACTTTTTTTTTCTTTTTTTTTTTCCTGTGCCAGTGCCATGCTCCAAAAACTGCTTTTCAAACAAACACTTGTCTCTGTGGTGAGTTGGCTTTTTGCAGAAGAAATGGAATACAAATTGTCACGCGGCAAACCTCCAAGGCGGAGACGAAGAGCGTGAGCCGCCGAGCGGATGAACCGCAGGATGCAGAGCCAGTGATCTACTTTCAACACTTCTACACCGTGACTGTTGATTAACAAACAGAAACGTTAACGTTCGCAAACATGCATGAAGCAAAAAAAAAACACCAACGCACACTCCAATTTCAGAGATTTTTGTGATTTCCTTACAGTTAATTTCAACAGATTTTCCTGTTTTGAAAATCCGCATCGCAGCGAGAGGAATGTGCTCCCGCGGCCCTCTGGAAGGGCCCTCAGCAAATCACTTCCAGCCTTCCTGCCTGATTTGAGTACAAACATGTACACAACCGAACGGGATTGCAAGGGGCGGAGGGTGATCCGACACGAGGGCGCGAGAAGCATCGGTGGGGAAAAAAAACAAAAGAGTGAACGAACGAAAAAAGCAGGTCGAGAGGATTGAAAGGAGGGAAGCGGAGCCGCAGCATAACCAGAGCAGGATGCTGATGCGGCGCTGGTGTTGTGGAGGGGTTGATGGAGGGGTGAGCGGCGGGCTGCTGGGGGATTGACACTGGATTAGAGCTGCCACTATCAATCAAAGGCAGCAAAAGGGCGGCTGTTCAGGTGGCACGAGCGCACAAAGCGGCCCGGCGCTGTGCGCTGCCTGTTACGCTGCAGGTGGAGAGAAATCCACTGCAGCTTTTACGGCTGTGCTTGTTGTTAGAAGTCCGTGAGAGTTGTCAACATGCTGAAGTATAAACAAATCCCATATTTGCTTAAAAATGGACTTAAAAAGTGAATCAAGTGATCAAAACGATCCAGAGGCCGAGCTCTGGAGCCAGCCTCCACTAATAAACATCCTAAAAAACATGAAGTGGACTCTGCATCTTCTTCTGTGTAAAGTGCTGATGAACACCTCGACGGCCCTCTGAAGGACAAAAGAGGAAATGAGAGTATTTTTATGTTTCCTGCATGATTCAGGTGTTGACCTGTTGCTAACTTTGGCCGCGTTATTCCCGTCGATCCCGGAGTTGACCTCCACTTCCTCCTGACCCCGTCTCTTCTGGAGACTTCACAGCCTCCTGCTCTCTTTTAGATGTGTATTAGATCACATTCGCAGTCGCTCCCTCCCGCCTAGCCGCCCACTTCCTGCCTTCAGGAGAACTACAGATAAGAGCCCAACACAAACGCTCTCAAACACACTTTTGTAGATACAAACAGAACAAATTTCCCTCCCGAGTCCTGTCTGAAAAACTATAAATCCACAACCAATAAAAGATAGCGCTTCAAAAAACAAACAGTCGTGGCGGCTAGGGGACGGCGGCTGTGTGTGTGTGTGTGCGTATTTGTGTGTGTGTGTTTGCCCAAACACTGCTGGGAAGTGAAGATAAACAAAACAGACAATTTTCGGTTATCTGAGAGAACTTCACGAAACAAAACAATCCTCTCCGACCGCCGCGTCCTTGAAGAGATCCTGAGAGATGTCCTGAGGAAACGCCACTTCCTCTCGGCTGGGAACAGCCACCCGGAGCGCGGCTTCAGCCGGAGTTTACAATACGAGGAAAGAACAGAACACAATGCTGCAAATACGGAGGAGGACATCGCGTATGGATGACGGAGAGGATGAGAGGCTTCACTTTGAGGTCCAGGGAACATCCATGTGGAATGAAAATAATTATAATACTATTAATATCTTGTTCCAGTGTTTTAAAATCAGTCGTGGAAAGCAACTTGGAACATTTACTCAAGTGCTGCACACCTGAACAATAGCATTCATGCTCCTTCATCACTCCTCTCGCTCCACGTTGTGTAATGATGTGTAATGTTGTACTTTTTATACACTTAAGCTGTGAGGTCCTCCACAGGGGATTATTACCATTGCCATGGTAACAAACTCCACCTACTAAGGAAGACTGTCCCGCTCAGCTCGGATGCAACAGCTTGAATTTGGGTTCACAAGACACAAAATTACACAAATTACAGTTGTTAATGAATCCATAATTGTATAAATTCTCTCTCTCTCTCTCTCTCTCTCTCTCTCTCTCTCTCTCTCTCTCTCTCTCTCTCTCTCTCTCTCTCTCTCTCTCTCTCCAGCATAGTAATCATTGTGTTGTTGATAACATTGTGTAAGTCCTTTTAAAGAAACAATATATGGCTTCTCTTAATAAAGTTAGTGTGAAGTTGTCTGTCAGCAGCTCTCATGATGAGCCTTAAAGGGCTGATGCTGAATCATAAACATTCAAATACACACATATGATACTCAGACACAAGTAGTATCCACAACATTTCACGGTGTTACTTGTGTGTGTGTGTGTGTGTGTGTGTGTGTGTGTGTGTGTGTGTGTGTGGTGGTGACCCCTGCAGCGCTGCACACTCAGCTTCTGCCTCCTGCTTGTAGTTGGACACCGCCTCCACCAGGGGGCGCCTCAGCCGGCCTTCCTGTGTGAGCAGACTCACATGCAACGCCGCTAATCGCTGGGAGAGAGTGTCACCGTGTTTGTTTGACTCCAATGTTGTGTTTTTATTCTATGTGTGTGTGAATGTGAGTGCAGAAGCTGCACATTTGCTTGCAGCGACAATCTCGCTTTGCACAAATCTTTCTGGGGGGAAAATGTGCTGCCTGTCGGTGCATGTGGACACAAGTGACTCCATCTGTGTGTGTGTGTGTGCAGCTGGTTGTGTTTTGTGCCTGTATTATGTGTGTGTGTGTCGGGCATTAAGTCCTATCTATTTACAGAACGGTATGTTTGGCCAATCCTTCCTGACTTCCTTGCTCTTGGCAAACAGACAGACAGCCAGAGTTTGTGTATTGTTTCAGAAAGGTTGAGATTGTTGGTACTTGAAAGAGAGTCGGGCTCGCTCGTGTTTGATTTATGCGGCGTGTCTGTTTGATATCGATCATAAACGAAAACACAGCTGAAGGAAGGAAAACGCATCTCCTGTTGGAGCGCGGCGCTTTGATGTCAAGGTTGAAGAGAACAATGCTCCGAGGTGCCGAGGCCTTTTCTGCATTACACACCCTGCGATTCCTCTCACGCGTCAGACGGAGCCGCTCAACTCCGCCGAGGGGAGGTCAGATTTTACTCAGAAGCCGATGATGCATATTTATTTTATTACGTCTGAATGAGACGTGGTGTAAATCTTTGTGTTTCCAATTTCTCTGAAAGCACAAGTGTGTGTTTTCATTGGGAAACTGACTCTTAAACTGAAAAATGACATCTTGTAATAAATAAATGAAGCTGCTTGAGAATTTTAGGGGGTAAAAAAAACACAGCATTGTTTTCTACAAAGGAAGGTTGACTCTCACTGGTCTGAACAGCGAGCGATGGTGACGATCACGTGGAGCAACCAACACGTGTGAAGTGTGTCTGTCTTCGCTGACACCACACTGACCTCTGCTGGAGGTTTACGGGATCGCACGTCATCAGACTCACTGAAGGCCCCTCTTGAGATGCTTAAGCCTCATGTGGAGAGGTTTGCACTGAAGATGCTCACCACTGATCTTCTACCGTAACGATTGAGAAACATATGTTGACTTTGTCCCCAGAACTCTAGTTTCTTCTATTTTTTGCTTCTTTGGAAATCTTTTAAAAGTGTGTATTGCGCACATTATAAGAAAGTGAAACTAAACTTAACCGCAGACTAATGAAATACTTCCCCGTTAAGGCTTTTACATGAAATGTTTGCACATTCTATGGAAGAAAGCTTCAGAGTTAACCCTTTAATGTGTAGAACTACAAAGGAATAATTAAATACATGCAAATGAGACAAGGTTGAATCAACAGCAGCGCAATGTGAGCATCTGAACCAGAGGTCAGGCCTCCAGCAGTCACACAGCAACTAGTTTGGGTAATTGATTTGCACATTTGAGAGGGAATTTGTGTCACTGTAGTTCATCAGTTCAGTAGACTCTGTTTTTATGTATTGTGTATATTCTGGGCCTACAAGAAGAATCTGGCCGTGCAGAAACACACACAAAACAGACATGTCTAGCTCAGGGGTGTCAAACTCCTTCTAGTGAAGCGGCCACATGCTGCCCATTTTGATCTCAAGTGGGCCGGACCAGAAAAACAGCATAATAACGCAAAATTAACGACAATGTTTCTCTATGTTAAAATCATTGGTGAAGGTTTTTAGATGATAAACTCTAGTTTAAGGTCTTTCAACAATAAAAAGAAACATAAAGACCAAAAATTCAGACATCAGCCCTCTGTTTATCTGCCTGGGTTCTCCTCGCTTTGTGACACGTTTGTGGCGCCACTTTCATGACGTAATTTTAGTCTTTTTAGTCTTTTTTTTAAATTTTAGTCTAAAAAAAAAAAGAATTCTTCTGTTGGACCGGACCCCCTGGCGGGCCGGACCCCCTGGCACCACGGGTCTAGTTAGTAATGAATCCATGAACAACCTTCAGCTGAGGACTGGTTTGACAGGGATCCCTCCTGCTAACCTCGAGTGAAACTTTACTGAGGCCTGACGGATGAGAGGAGGTTTGGAGAGCACTCGCCTCGAAAGAAGTCCAGAGACGAAGGACAGGAAATGAAATGTTTTACATTGGGCAGTTAAAATTTACGACGTGGAATTTCTGCGAAGACGCTCGTTCCCGACTCGTTCCCGGACGCCCGCATGGATTTACTGGTGAGACGGTGTAAATTTCCATTTATGGATTTCATTTTTTAAACGCAATCACTTACACACTCTTACAAAATGATGTCTGGCGTTCAAGTCGAGCAGGCTGTCGAAGGCGTATTTAGAGTTATACGTCTTCTTTAAAAGCTCACGAAACAGCTGCAAGTCATGTTCCACTGATGGATGTCAAGGAGAACATTTTCACAAAAAGGCCATCAAGTGTCTCGAACTAAAGCCTTCCAGTTCTTTTCTTCTTTCTTCCAACAGCAGCATAGCAGACATAGCTGAGACAACTTATATTTAATATGCACCATAAGTCACAATGCCAAAAAGAAATGTAGACGCTGTGATTCTGTTATCGCTCGAGCTGCAGAGCTGCAGAGCTGCAGAGCTGCACCATCCAGCCATCCTCTCTCGTAGTTATCACTCTCAAACATCTGTGGAATTCATCCAGGCACTGTGTGTGTGTGTGTGTGTGTGTGTGTGTGTGTGTGTGTGTGCTTGGTCACCCCTTAACCCCACCACGCTGTGCCCCGACCTCCTCTCTCCTGTGTAAGTCTTTGTCTCAGGGTTGTTGTACTTGATTAATAAATATAAAACAATAGTGTAGAAATCTCTGTTTGTTCAAGGTCGTTCCTGACAAAAGGTTAAACTGTAGTTAAGAGTATATTAAACACAGAGTTTTAGCTCCATTGATCCCACATGGCTTTGGTGGCTGCTCTGCTGGCTGTACAAGTGATGAAACACAAACCAGGATCAGTCGTGCACATTGAACCTGCTGCTACAGCTACAAGTACTTTGGTCTGATTCCACCGGCCCAAACTGGCCCAAACTGGCCCAAACTGGCCCAAACTGGCCCAAACTGGCCCAAACTGGCCACTTACTAGAAAAGGCCGATCCCCCCGTTGGCTGCTGAGCAACAGTTGGACCGCAGCCGATCCAGATTTGGTCCTCAAATGCCAAAATGCAGCCGGCTGTGCCAACATCCACCCAAAATTGGACGGATTTGTTGAGCAACAGGAGGCTTGTCTTCTTAATAAAGTGCCAGTTTGCTTTAAATGAAGTGTTTGTCAGATTGTTGAACAGCGTCATGGATTTTAAACCCTCTGACAAATCTGACAGGATCACACAGTCAGGTGTGTGGAAGGAGTACACAGAACAAAGTAATGAAGGATTTGAATCCTAACTGAATTAAAGTCGTCTTGTACTCCTTGTCATCAGGTGCACTTTTGGATGAGTGTGTGTTGAGGTGTTGTGACTCATGTGTTGGGTACATGTTGAGGTTTTTGTCTCCTGTGTTGTACAAGACGTAATCACATCTGTTTTTTTTGTATTTAAAGGGGAAGATACCACAAACATCTCACAATAACAAAACCACACAATATCTATAGGACACCAAGAATGAACCAGGGGTATTTCCATGAGTTTAAATCCCACAGATGTGCGAGTCCCGCTCACTCCACGGCTCCAAACACAGCGCCAACGTTTCTGATCCAAGTCCATGTGAAGAGAACCCCACCTACCGTCTGCTGGGTGAAGCATGTGGAGTCAACGAGAGGTCCTGATGATGTTTTGGCTGCAGACGAACTAACTGCACATCAATCCTGCAGGCGGCTCTGCTGAGTTGTGACTGGACAGCAGACCCCAGACTCACCCCGCTGGGAATGTGAGGGTCTGGCCGCCCGACATCCAGGTTACCACATGCTGCTCCGGGGGCCGGAGGGGGGGGGGGAGAGAGAGAGAGAGAGAGAGAGAGAGAGATTATGTATTTAAACAATAAGTGTGGTATAAAAATAGGAGACAGATGCACTGACTTCTTCACCCGGAGGAGAGAAGTCAGCTGCACTCTGAGTCTGACTCTTTTCAACATTTCTATAAATGAGCGAGCAGTGCAGCTGGACGGGCCTCCGTCTCCCAGACAGAGAGGTGAAGTCTCTGTCCTGTCGTCTCGCACAGAGCAGGGACCAACACCAGCTCGGCCTGCTGGAGGAACAACTGGGCGCTGGCAGTGAATCTAAAGACGACAAACATCATGATCTCCCAAAAAAAGGCCCAGATGTCAGGAGGATAGACACATTTTACTCTTGGAAGTATTACCTGAGCACACACCTTGAGCTACACCTATGTGGGTCTGACCATCAGCCTGGCAGTGAATGCACTCAAGGAAAAGGCCAGAAGAGTCCTACTCGCTATGAAAAGAAAATTCAAATTCAAATCTGGTGTAAATTTTCGATAATGTAATCCAGCCCATTGCGCTGTATGGTAGTGATGTATGGCGTCCACTCGGTTACCATGGATACGCTAGATGGGACAAACAAAAAATCTGAATCAGCTTTAATGGCCATGAACATTCACACATACGTGGAATTCGACGCCGGATTCTGCGCTTCATACTTCTTTTCGAGCTAAATATAAGAGATAAATATAAAGAGAGACCAGAAAAATAAGACATTAGGAAACAGCAAACAGTAGTCCAGAAAGTGACTGAGGAATTGTGCAGTTGTTCAACAGGCTGACAGCCAGTGGGAGGAAGCTGTTCGCCTCCCTGTAGCGCCTCCCAGAGGGGAGGAGTTGAACAGCTTGTGTCCAGGGTGTGAGGGTCTGCAGTGATCTTTCCAGTCCGCTTCCTGACTCTGGAGGTGTGCAAGTCCAGGATGGAGGGCAGGCTGGAGCCAGTAGTTCTCTCTGCAGACCTGATGATCCGAACCACACGGTGATGAAGAGTAGAGGACAGACTGGATGATGGCGGAGTAGAACAGGATGAGCAGCTCCTGAGGCAGGTTGTATTTCCTGAAAAAAAAAAACAATTAGAGTCAACCAAGTCAAAAAGCAAAGTACAGAAGCATATTTATTAGACTGGAAAAAAGAACCTGGAAGTGAAAGCAGACTGGAGCGTATACCTGGCCTAAAGAGAAACTGTGACCTGCACAATACCTCTCCTCTGTCAGGGACAGAAAGCACAGGTAGATCCTGACCAGGTAAAGAAAGCACAGGTAGATCCTGACCAGGTAAAGAAAGCACAGGTAGATTCCTCCTAGAATGTAATAAATATGCTAAAATAAGAGAAAACTATATGAAGCAGATCAGCTCCAGAGTCTCTGGTTTCAAAGAACTAGACAACAGCTCCAAGCTAAGAGTCCTGCTGGGACCAGGTGACACGGCACATGTTGACTCACGGTATATCCTGACCTGTCATAACACACACACACACACACACACACACACACACACACATGCATGGCAAAGCACACGTGCACGCATAGACCAACACAAACCCACAACGCTCCAAAAATGTATACTTTTGCACTGACATGAAAAGACACATCTGCACATGGGTGATACCTGCACAAACACACACACACACACACACACAGACAGACAAACAAACACACAGGGACTCACACTCCTAGATACACGCACACGTGCACACACACATGCACGCCGAGGAGCTGCCAGCCTCGTCGTAAATCTGCCAGCTCAATTAATCAAGCGGTTCCCCTGAGGGGGCTGCTGGAGCCCTGACCCCGCTGACGAGTCCCCAGCGCCGAGAGAGAGAGAGAGAGAGAGAGAGAGAGAGAGAGAGAGAGAGAGAGAGAGAGAGAGAGAGAAAGAGAGGGAGGGAAAGATGGACTTTAGGGAGTAGAATCCATTTTAGCTTCTTAGGAGTCGGTGGCGGGCAGTGGATTTTCTACCTGTGCATTCAGTCTGAGTCGATCAGCTGTTCAGCCACGGTGTGCGCTGTTTTTTTTTGTTTTTGTGTTATCATTCCTCTCAAAATGGGAGTAAAGTTTCACTATATTTCTGAACTAATTTCCCAATTTGGGTTCTGGTGATCTGAGAATTATCACTGAACTACTAAACATCCCCAACTCAGTCGGAAATAAAATCATTAGGAACTCATTTAAACTATTTTGAACCTGACCAGTAAAGACGCACCTTCAGGTTCCCAGACATGTGTGAAGGTGTTCGATAACAACAAGTTGAGTTTTAAGGATGCAGAGGTGATCAAAACACACACACACACACACACACACACACACACACACACACACACACACACCAGACCACAGACAGCACATTTCACCTCATCCTGGTCACACAGTCTCATCACTTCAGTACAAGAAATGAGGAAAGAGGAGGAAGCTGTAATTATGGAATTGATCACAAGTGTTTTGATGTTGCAGGTTTCACATTTACTGCAATAAATCTTCAGCATCGTAAAGACATCTTGATGGCTACTGCGTCTTCTCTGTTTGCGTTCAGCTGGATGACAGTCGATCATCTGTCTTCATGTCGTGGCGTCAGTGGATAACACAGCTTCATCATATCACTCATCAAGACTCACTGAAGGCTGAGGAACCAGAGGAAACACACACTGATGAATCAGGACAACACAAAGCAGTGAAACAATGATATGAAGCAGTCTGAATGTGAGACGGTGTGATGTACTTCAGAGGCATAGCTGAGTACGATGTATGAGAACAGCCTGATTATTGTTAACCTATGGGCTGCTCTATATAGATCAATGACATGAATATGAATCATCAAAAAAGAAAGCAAAACATAATTTCGTGGAACATCTTAAAGAAAATAAAAGCTTTTTTAATACAGCAGAAATAGCAAATGCACAAACACAACTATGTCAATGAATTATATATTATTTGTTATTGTATATTCTGTGAAGGCCCATCAGGCCAGGGGCGTAAAGTGGGACAGTAAGGTGGTGGGAGGGGGGCCAATATCCCCCTAGCACCCCTCACTTAGACCACACCCATCTCAGAAACTTCCTTCAGTCTGATCTCTGCTACACACCTGCACATGGTGATGACATGGTGATGTGTCACCTTTAGAAAACGATGCAGCCACTAGCAGGTGATGTTTGTGTATTTAAGAGCTCATATCTTGTTTTTTACTGGTCATAAGCCCCCGGTATGAATCATAGACCTATTGTCCTTGGCCTCTAATGAACCAGCAAGTCCATGGCTTTCAATATAATCTAAGTCCATTTCTCATGTTTTTAACATTATTTCAACAGTAAGCAGGAGCATAATCCATAAGTCAAAAATGACCCCAAGAGAGCTCCCCATGTTTTGGAAAATAGAATTTTGTTACCGTTAGCATGATAGCATAGGCGATGTTGAATGAAAGCCTTGCTCGAGTTGGCGGGCCGTCTGTCTGATAAGCATAACTGTGGGAGTGAAGTCCTCTAGAAGAGGATGACGTCAGAAGGAAATTCCTCCAACGTCTTACAACCCCGTCTCTGCCGCCAGCTAAGTCTTCTCTGCTGCTCTAAACAGAATCACAAAGTTAAAGCTATTGTATAAATTTAAAAAAATCACAAATACACTACACTTATTATAATAATTTTTCCCTATTAGCTTATTTTCTCATTGCACAGCTCCTATCTTCTTCTGTTGCTCTGCTTCCAGCCTCCAGCGCAGTTTACAGTATTTATACTTCTTACAAAGTAATATAGGAAGCACTGACGCCGCACAGCAAGACAGGGCCGGGGGTTCGGATCCTGGCAGGTCCTTCTGTGAGGAGTCTGCATGTTCTCCCGTGTCAGCGTGGGTTCTCTTCGGGTTCTCCGGCTTCCTCCCACAGTCCAAAGACATGCAGCTCAGGTTAATTGGACTCTAAATTGCCTGTAGGTGTGAATGTGAGTGTGAATGTCTGTCTGTATGTCTGCCCTGTGATGGACTGGAGACTTGTCCAGGGTGAACTCTGCCTTCACCCCTTGACAGCTGGGATCGGCTCCAGCGCCCCGCGACCCTAAACAGGATAAGAGTTTTGGAGGATGGATGTTCTTTTATTATTTTGGTCTTATGATATTTTTTTGTTATTTATTATGGGTTTAGTGATATTTAGATGTTGTATTTAAAGTGCTGGCAGGTTCATTAGTCGCATTTTGAAATGCAGATGACACACACACACACACACACACACACACACACACACACACACACACACACACACACACACACACACACACACACACACACACACACACACACATTACTTCCAGTAAATGAGTCCTGAAATGTATTTCCATGATACCTAAGGTATTTCCTATTTACCAGTGAAGTGTGTTTGGATCCCCTAAAGTGCAGACAACCTCCCAGCATCCCCTGGAGTGAGGCACTGGACCTTTGGCAGTGCGGCGTTGTGGTGGAGCCAAAAGGATGCCCTGACCGCTTCTACCGTTTGTGTACAGCGGCCAAAGAGCGCTGCCACCTCCAAACCAGCAGATGGCAGCGCAGCACCGCTGCGAGGGGCCCCGGACTTCCTGCACTGAAGGACGTGGGCGCAGTGCCTGACTGCCAACTCAGGCATTATCTCACCCCATGTTTGATTCCATTACACAGGCAGGGGGAGGGAAATAGGGCTGACTCACAGTGCTGCTGCTCTCCCAGTCAAAGAGTGAAATGTTCTCCGAGACGGAGTAAGACAAGGGCCCACTAAATCTTGACTTAGTGCCTCGTTACAATCAGCAGCAGTGCCTTTATGAATATGGCCTTTAAATGACAGACCGGCCGAAACTCATTAGTTTAAGGTCACGGCCGCTTTTGTGCAGAAGCCTGTTGTCAATAATCATATTGGTTCTGGAGGGTTTTTTAATGAGCTTGTTCAACCTCAGTTCACTTTGTTGGGGATTCTTTTGCATGCATTCATAATTAATAAGTGATGTGGTATTTTTATGATGTGATGTTGCGTGAATGGCAGCCGGGTTCACCTGCAGAGAAAAGACGGAGACATGAAGATCAAAATAATAAAAGAAGGTCAATAACAAAATCAATATTGTAGGATCAACTGTCATTATTTTATTTATTTTTTGCCAAAATATTGAGGTTTTTACTATTCTATGAATTCTAGTTTTAGCATTAAAGAAGAAAAAAGCCTCTGTAACAGCAATGAGATCCTTGGAGGGCAATAAAACTCCACGTCTGTTCACTGATAAATACACTCAGAGATAAATGGCTTTATTAAACTTGCACAGCTAAATGAATTAATGAAATGTGGAGGCAGAGGGAACCTTGGATAGCACGGATAGATGATGCAAAGTAGTCGACTTTTATAAAGACATCATTTCAACAAATATTAGAGTTTAATGCAATATTATTACTCCTTTTCTGTGACACAGTCAGGACATCTTCTGCTCATATAGTCATAATGGAAAGTAACACACTATATTCTGTCTATACACCTCGCAATCTTTAACAAAGGACAGGTGACGTAGTATAGAAGTGACAAAGTCTGCACCAGGATGAGGTTATAGCGTGAGGTTCTCCATAAGATATTTCTTAGTCACGTAGGGAAATGTACAGGATTACAGCAGCTAACAGGTAGTGAAATGTAAAAATCAAGAAACAAGAGATATAAATATTAAATAGTAAAAACAGTTATAGAAACAGGACATACTCTACAATAATGTATTCTTATCTATACAGACAGAATAACCATGTTGCACAGTGTTATAGTCATAGTTGGCTTATTTGTCACTTGAGAAACACCGCTTCTGTTATTTTAACCCACAACTGTCTTTTGCTGAACCTTTTATTGAACACAACACCTTCACTCTGCAGGAAAATGCATAGAAAAGTGAAATAACTTTTCGAAAGATATCATCGGACCATGTGGCCAAGAAAACACATAATGGGAGATGAATTTTGATTTGATTTGATTCATATTACTTACTTCTCTACATATGCATTTGCAAGGTACGTAAGATGTTTATAAGGTATTACGTGTTTGAGTAGTCTTAACTGTACTGTAACTATAGATGAGTGATCCATCAGCGTTACACATGTCCTTCTGCACTTTGTTTCCAGGCATTTATTCAGTCTATATTCTCTTTCAGATAATCACCATTTCTTCCTTCACTTGCAATTCAAGTCTGTAATTGCCCACTGGAATAATTCTATTATTATGCATCATTATCAACCACCGCACATTTCTCTCAGCAGACGGCATACTGCTTTAAAAAGCCAACAAGTGGTCTCTAGTGGGGGAAACTGGTCTTGGAGCCAATGTACTACTTGACAAGCGGAGGACCGGACCGGCCTCAGTGGAAGTGGCGGTAACAGCTGCGTGATGTGTCAATCACACGATGACCCTGCAGCATGCAACCAAAGGGCATCGGACCTTGAAATAAAGCCGAGTTAAAAGAAAAGGCAGTCATGAAATCATA
The DNA here is from genome assembly GCF_023055335.1 of Clinocottus analis. Taxonomy (NCBI): domain Eukaryota; kingdom Metazoa; phylum Chordata; class Actinopteri; order Perciformes; family Cottidae; genus Clinocottus; species Clinocottus analis. Next base: position 19,397,449 of record NW_027175821.1, read on the forward strand.
ATGAAAAGGGTAAAAAAAAAAAGAAGAAGAAGAAATGTTCTGCCCGTCAGGGTGAAGTCACCACTTTCCATGCTAAAAAACCGTTCTGGCAACAATACACCGTATGATTAGGAACAGAAACGCAGATCTGCCGCGGCCCTTGATTCATTTTGGTGTTGAGAGCATACATTCATCTTCGGTGTGCGTGGCCCTTTGCAGGCCAACATCTGTCCAGCTGCACGGGGGACAGATGCCGGGGTCAGACTGAAGAACGCTGCAGAGACTCCTCCCGCTCTGCTGCACGGGATGCGCCACGAGGTCATGATGGACACGCTGGCTCGGTACGTCCACAGCACAGCGTCACGTCACAGGACGACATGTTTGTGTTTGTGGGGGCGGCCGCCGAGCTCCACAAACACCCAGTGAATCCTGGAGTCACACATCATCCCTGACTCGTTGTTTTCTCTCTGACTAACATCGGAGTAGCATTAGGAAGTCAGCACGGTGCCGTCCGACTGCAATTAAATGAATTCCGTCCTTTTGACTCGTGGAACCACACTGTATGGAATAATGGGAATAATATATCATATTGCTGATAAAGACAGGGCCAGAGGTTCAGCTTCACATACCAGAGAATGAGGCCTCTTGGGTGCATGAACAGCTGTCTAGCACAACGTGAAAATGAACGTCTGAAGTTTGCCAAATGAGATAATAGAGAGCAATATATCAAGTGAGAAGTACAGGTGTCAGAGCTACAGTTGGTGTGATAGGATATGGGAATGATTGTGCTGAACGCAAGTACTTGATAAAGAAAATAAGGGCTGAATGCAACGGGTGATTGCCTTAAGTTTGGCTCTTTGTTGATACTTTGCTATAAATCAAACAACAAAGAAACAGTGTTTATCCATCCGCTGGTGACTCCAGTGGGTGAGCAGCCTTGTGGGTTTCCCCTCTCTCTGTGTTCTTCATTTATTCATCTCAGAGTCTTGTTAAAAGGACCGTGAACGATGTCATTTTGTCTTAACTGGCAGTATGTGTTGAAAACAGCCAAATAAAACCTGCTATGAACTGCCCATGGGTTCGTTGTATCAGCGACTTTTGTTCATTTGTTCACATCCAGTGCATTCAAGGAAAAAAGGACGTTTTTGAGCTGAATGCTTTGTGGAAGAAGAAGAAAATTAAAGATTAAAATTCTAAACTTACAAAGTGACTTAACGTTCAAGTTCAAGTTCAAGTTTATTTTCTCAAGAGGGACAATGTACATTAATAAACACTTAAAATTAAAATGTAAATGCACCCAATTCCAGCCGCAGGGCTGATTTCCAGCTTCTTGTTTTTACTGACCTCCACTGGTTTATCTCTTCACCTCGCAGCAGTGACGTGGAAGTGAACCCAGGTGTGTCGCTGCACTGTGACATCAGCATCGCTTGCTGATGTCACAGTGAAACGCAGGTCAGAGCGTTTTCATGCTTCTTCCAACCCTTCACATTTGATTCGAACACAAGAAAGTGGGCGGACTGATGTGATGGGTTGAGAATGTGACGTAACAACACGTCACATTTTGATTTACAGGCGGAAAATGTGATTGGATTTTAATTGAACGAAGGAGTCAAGCGAATATATTTGCATTTATTGTAAAATAGGATTCACAATATGACGGGGATGTAATCTAAAATGATTAGAAAGACATTTCATTTGGACATTGAGTTACTCTTCATTTCTTTACTATCTTTTGCCTCATCGTTTGTGGCCTTCTTTCCCTTTGTGCACTAGGTGTGATACATTTAGACGAGAGCACCAGCGTACATGACTGTACACGTCACGTCTTTCCAGGATTCAAGGATGATTTATTGTCATGATGCAACACAGACCTCAATGATTCAGAGAAGGAGCTAAGTAAGCATGGGATGTTTCCACCGTGTCTCTAATGTTCTTTTTGGGTGAAAGCCTGAGTAAATGGAGCTTACTGGGCTGTTGAAAGGCATTGTGGGTACTCTGTCATTCACTTTTTGCTTAGTAATTACCTTTAAGTGGTTTCGCCCTAAATAAAAAACAGCACAGATCAGACTCTAACCCCCGTACATTTAAACGTCAGCAATTTAAGCCACGCAGCTCCGGGACACTTAAGGCCCTTTAATGAAGCCAAAGCCGAAAGGAAACAGTTGTAACAGATCCAATATGTGTAATTACAAGTCATATTTATCAACCTAATGGAAAGTGTCGACGCTTAATGAAACAAGCCATCTCCCTTTCTTTAAGGAATTACTTTTACCGTTAAGCCAGCGTGTCTTTCCTGGCGGCCCCGACACCTCCGCCGCTCGTCAGGCCTTATTGATCGCGCGTCTGGCCGCGACCGGCGTCTGGTCTGAGGAGGCGGGAGGTGACTGAGGAGGCCCGAGGAGGCGGGAGGTGTCCCCACCTTCCCCGTGACCTCTCTGCGGGGAGGCGAGGTGTCGGCCTGTCACTTTGCGCCGTGCGCCCGTCATTACGTCTGAGTGGGGGAACTGCCGCGCGTCTGCCGGGCCGCGCGTCGGTTCAAAGGCTTCGGGTAATAAGTCACTTCAGTCCACCAAATGGATTTCTATAATAGAATTTTCAAGGGCAGTGGAATATTGAATAAAGCTTGCTGCGGTACGAGTGTTTGATGTGAGCTGATCACAACTCAGCAGAATGAAGAGTTCTGGCTCGCTCAGTCTAATGGCAGCGACTGGAATGAGCACAATGTCTTAAAATACAAATCATAAAATATATGCTCGGTATGCCGAGTGCTTTTCTTCCTCCCAGCAAAGATAACACGACGTGGAAGTGGAGGGGGTTATTCGAGTCAAACTGGAGGAGCAGAAGCTTTAACAGAAAACACCTTTTTCTTCTGATTAAAATGTCAAGTTTTTTTGCACAAAAGAACAGAAGGAAAGAAGTCAACTACGGCTACGTGTTATGTGTCGTGTGTGCCGTTAGCATCAAATGAAGCTAGAGCATGCTGGGTAAAAAAACATATGACGTATTCAGCAACCTGCGCAGAACCGTAGTTCCAGATCACAATTCAATAAAAAATGATGATGGACTCAAGGTAGCAGGTCCTCCGTCAATAATATGAATTATTGAGCAGAAGTCACTCACGTTTTCATGTAATAGTCACTTTAATCTATGTTTTATGAAGAAGATCTTCGTGCTTTACAAATACTTCCACTTCCGGTCTTCCACTTCTACCGGTGGAAGACCGGAGACGCTGACCAATCAGAGCAGACTGGGCTTATCGGGAGGCGGGGCTAACACACAGGTGTTAAAACTTAGCGTGAATGCAGGTAAAATTACACAGAATCAGACAAATAAAATTTCTACTAGCACGTTCTAGTAGAAACCAAAAATACAAGTATGAATGTGAAAATGAACCTTTAATTTATGAATCATTTATTATTATTAACACAAAATGACATTCTAAATGATTTTGTATTAAAACACACTTGTCATAATGGTTACCTTTGTGTAGCTCTATAATAACCAGGTTTTATTAATGTACTTTTGAATAACTGTATGCTTAGTGCATAATTACAATTTCAGCAAGTGAAACTAATTTGCTCTCTTTTAACATCGCTGTTGGAAGCAAAATGAGCAGGAATCTAATTGCCGATATTTTCTATTCTTCTTCAATCTGCTGAACTTCAGATATTGCCCACGAAACACTCTTAATTTAAGAAAATTAATTAGACGAGAAATAGTTTTTGTTGGACTCCCCTTAAAGAATCCCATCGTTAAGGCTGACGGCCGCTCCCGACTGAGGAAATAATCTTTCCGTACAGATGAGATTGGAGTTTTCCTTAATTGCCTTAACGCTCAGCCAGACGGACGACAGAGCCTCTCCTGGTGTTTCTCTGAGTGGGAGCACATCCAGTTATCCTGCGGTAATGGTTTGACTGGTGCTCGGCAGCGTATCAGACCGGTGTCCTCGCAGTCGTCCGCTGTACGTTCAGCTGGCGTTAGATACATCGTGCGATCCCCGCCGGTTACCATCACTTTGTTCACTTATGAAAGGTTTAGCGCACAAACTGGGAAACTGGCTCATTGTGACGGACAGGAAGTGCTTTCACTTCAACAGAAAACACCGGCGTAATCTCTGACCGAGGAAAGTGACGCGAGTCCCTCTGACACCAGTCCTCGTATCGCTTGCACAGAAAGCGACACTTTGCCCGGCACGTTGTCGCACGTCGGCCCGAATCACTTTCCTCTCACTTCATCTGCCGCGGTGCTTGGATCATCTTCCCCGACTCGACACTCGCTAATGTCCCCGCTATCCTCGCAGCGGGGAGAGGATCTCTTTTTTTTTTTGTTCCTCCATTCCCCGGAGGCATACAGTAATGGCTACTCTCCAGCTTGTGTCAGCCGCTGAAGTGAGGGCCCTCTGGCTGCTGTAGCGTCGCTGTCGACCCGAGTTAGCTGTGTCTCCAGAGAGGAGCACAGGGCCCGTCCTCTGCTCCTCACAAGGTGCCGCAGTCCGTGTTCAGCAGAGAGCCGGGCCTTCTTTATCACCGCTCGCCGCTCGGCCCCGTTTGCAGCACCGGGTCCATATCTCTGCTCCGTTCCACCGGCCATTGTTATCGTCTCAGTCACAGCCGGAGGGAGTAAATGAAGATGCTCGCTCCAAATTATTGTGAATTTCTGCAAACCACAGGATGAGGGTAAGGTCAACTTTTGCCAAACGGTTAAACGAACCTGCACAGCGGTTTTCTGGTGTTACGACCACTCAAAGCGCTTTAACGCTACATGACATCATCCACCTATTCACACCCTGATGGGAGGGGCTGAGGTTCCACCTGCCCATCAGGATTATTTAACATTCAGACACCGGGGAGCAGCTACGGGAGCAATTTCAAACCATCCTCTGATTTAAGGACAACTCTGCTCTACCACGGAGTCAGTCGCCCTTTTATGAACCAAACATAGGTTCAATAAATACATTTCATATCAGATTTAAAGTCACGCTGGCAGAAACACACAATGTCACGTGGTAAACAATGTACGAGGATTGGTTAGGTTAATGATGTGACAACGTAACGCAATGTCACCACGTGGCTGAACAATGCAATGTCAAGTTCAAAGTAACACCATAACTACCTTAAATAAATAACAACTTCCCACAGCAAACACATAAAAAGCACAACGACAATACACTTTTTTTTCCAAGCTTTGTTACTTTAGTTTTTCATCCAGGAAAAAAGGATTATTTTTACTTAAGTATGAACTAGTTTAAACGCTTTAATTTTTTACACACAAATTCATCAGCTTTCGTCAAGTTAAATTTCTTATTCAGTACAAACTAAAATGTATAATTTTGCTACAAGCAAATGTATAAATGTATCTGCTATTCTCAAATTAAAAGTCTAATTCAATAAAAAAAAATACTATAATTATTATAATTACACCTTAATTCATACATTTTCTTTAGTCACAAGGTCCAAATAGTCAAAGTCGGAAAAGGGGCTATTCTCAGACTAACTCTGGAGAATAACTCAATATTATAATGACCTAATGCATTTATTTGTTGTCTAAGATGATCTTGTGCAGTAATTTAAAAACCTCTTCATTAAGGATTTTGAGATGAGGACCAACACGACGTTTCTTTGGGTCAAAGGGGAGCGTCGTCAAATCCTTCTGGACCACGTTGCTTCACAAGCAGATAATCTGTGCAGGGGAGCAGGTTTTGGTTGAATGCAGGCGATCAGTCGAGTTGAGAGCACAAGAGCTCTCAACTCGACTGATCGCCTCTCAATTTACCGGCTATCGTCTGACGAGGGTCTGGCTTTTAAAATGAGCTCGTAAGCTGGCTACTCGTCAAACGATCTGGTGGTGTACACCGGAAAAGGAATCGTATCCGCTGGCTGCACCCGGACCCCATGAAGCCCCCCAGACGCTGCATGAAGTCTCTGGTGGGTCTGGAGAGAGTCTCTGAATGAAAGTACCTGTACTGTAAGTGACGGTGGTTTGAGAGACGTGGGTGTTTTTTTTTAGGCGGTCTATTGAAAGGTGCTCTTGATTGATTTGGTATCTCGACCCTCACAAAGTCAGTATGTCTTGGCTTCTGCTGCCACAGGTACAGAAATAAACATCAGTTAGGCTGCTGTATTTGAGATCCTGCCATACAGACAGTGTAAAAAAAAAGGTATACACATACAAATCCATACAGGTCCAATCCTACCCATGCACTGAATATCCTAAAGACCAGAATTGTTTCCCTTTTTATACCTACTTTTAAAACATTTCCGTTACTCTTTTAATGCATAACACGTACGCAGAGACGAGTCACCGTTTGGCATATCTGCGTAAGAGTTTGGACTCTGTATGAACAGTAGCCAGGGGTTTGTTTTGATAAGCGCTGAGCTAAAGGTCTGGCAGTCGGGTCCTCTGGTTTGACCTGCAGCCACGAGGTGGCACAAAACGGATGGCCCTCCGTTCTGAACTGGAAGCTTTGCACCTGCTCTTATTTCCTCACAAAAGCCCGTTGGAACAGTGACTCCACAAAACAAACGACCCGCTCCGTCCCGCTATGGTTTATGTGCTCCCTATAAGCAAATACTGTATGTTAATGAGGTGTATTAGTATGCCCGGTCGGATTTGCAAGAAGAGTTCAAAGACAAAGAACCCCAATCCATCAGTATGCATTATGAACTGGTGCTCACAGCCTTCCCATGGCGGAGACACAGAGTTCAGCCGGGGATTGTTTATGAATGTTTTATATCACTTTATAGTACAATGAATATTTCCTGAACCGGACCCGTGTGCCGGAGATAAAGGGTTCCTCGCTCAGTCAATTAAAAGAGAGAAAACGTAGCGAGGCGGCCTGCCGAGGGGTTTAAATCCCAGAATGTGAAAGTGTCTCACATTTTCAACACATTAACGATGTTTGAGCCCAGAGAAATTCAGCGTCTTGAGAACCTTTGAGACCGAGTGCAGTTTCTCTAACCGGGCCACCCCGGCAGTGGGATATTTTCCCTGGTTTTGTCTTCTCTCAATATTTGTAAAATATTGGGTCGGACCCACATTGCGAAAACCGCAACTCAGAAAATACCACATCTTGTCATCTGTCCCCCGGTGTTGTGTCTCGGCGTCGGCCTTCGCTCTCTTTGTCTCTTTGTTGTGTGGTCGGTCCGGCTCCTCGTGTGATCCGAGCCAAATGGAGCAACACGATACACTCCTGCACCTTTTCTTCCTGCACTTTGAACGAACACGTGAGGACGCAAACGCACACAAACTATCGGCCATAACTGCGTCCCACAAACGACTGCACGCATCCTCAGTGAGCGCGTTGTGAACGGAGCCCGGCCCTTCTGAGGGATTGGACCGGTGCCATGCCGTAATGGATCAGGAGAGTCAAAGAGCAATGCTGCCCGTCTGCAAGGTCTTCTTCCTGCTATTGTCAGCAAATGCCTGCAGATGACTCCCGGGGCCACACGCAGCCATGATCTCTGTCTCTCAAGGCCGCGACATTGTGGCTGTTCCAAGGTGTTGCGCTCGGCATGGGGGAGCCTGAGCGCTACATGATGACCCGTCTCCCCTTCTCCCCACCGCCCACACGAGCACCAATGCTGTTACAGTTCACATTTTGTATTTATTGTGAACTGGGTATCATAAATTGTCTTCAGGGTGAGCCTGGCCCAAAACAACAAACACAACCATGTGTGCAAGTAAGCTAACTTCCCTCGCACACACAGAGAAACACAACAACGTACAGGCCTCTTACCCATCACCCCACCAGACAACAGGAGAAAACAAAGCTGAACAAAAAGGTGTCTCACCCCTTCCAGTACGGACACCCTGAATAACCTCACCACCCAAAGACCTGATGCAGCAAGGCCAGAGGAGAAGCTAAAGAGACAGGAGAGAGACACGGCCCCCACAGGTTCCCTCTTACATATCGCTGTCCAATCCGCTGCAATGAAAAGAGCAAGGCATGGCTAAAGGTATACCAGCACCCCCCTCTGGCAGGGAGGTGAACAACATGACGGTTCATCGTTTGACACCCCGAGTCATGACAGAGGAGGTTTGGATGGTCCTGGTCACAGGTGAGACTGTGGGCTTTAACATTTTTTACGGGTTCTTCAAAAAATGTCAAATATCCAAGGCCAATCTATTTGACTCTTTCCCTTTGTGGTGACACGTGTTATTACCGTGTCAATCAGCGATGGCAGCCGTGTGACAGCCCGCCTGCCCCGGCGGTGCTAAGTTATTCATTTATTCCGCATTACATCCACTTCCTGCCAATTACACGGCAGTCGTCGTCTTCACAGCGCTTTGTTTTAAAGGTACATCAGCTGCAGGGCCACCGCTTCGGCACGCTCCGGCCCGAGGGGGGACATTCAGGGTGGAAGCAGCCCGCACACAACACCCTCTGTCCTCACACGAATGCATCAGCGGCACGTCCACCGCATCCCTTATCCTCCTCGGCACGGCGGTTCAGTCTGGGTCCTCTTCCAGAGCTCCTCACTGTTAGCGATGGAATGCTTTTCATGGAGATCGCCGCGTGCCAAACTTCTCTTGGACTGGACGTGTTCGGGTGGCGGGTGTCTTTGTGCTCGCTAATTAGAAGCAGCTCGGTCCAGCATGCCTGTGTGCACAGCGGATCCTCGCAGAATAACCTCTTCCCCCAACTCCCCTCATGGCAGACAACACTGTAAAAAAAAACATTAAAAGGTCTGGCAAGGAACTATTAGCTGAGAGCCAAATTTGCCAGCAGGCCTTTTCAGGATATTCATACTGCAATTATCTTCCTGGGCATGCAGGTAATGCTGGCTCCACTCGTCTACAATGAGAGGCCTGTCACTGTTTTATGTTTCCCTTTAACTACTCTTTAAGCTGTTGAATCACCCGTTTTAAATATGCTGTATCAAAGAGTGAAACATAACTATTATAACAATAACTACCAGTGACCCTTTCAGCCGGTCTGGACCAGAAGAGCCCAACACATGTCGCCAGATTCAGCTCTGACGCTGCATTCATGCCATGTTGGTAACATGGGAAACATGGGGACCCTCTTGGTATTCATGCTCGTTTAGAGAAACATATCGATGTGTGTCGTTCTAGACGAACCAGATGAATCGCTTTTAAAACTAAATGTGCCGTTTCTTTTCATTATCACGTCATATTCTCTTTTGTCTTTGTGTTAATTTACTGTCAGCTATTTCTTTTTTATGATAGTTTGTTTTAACTCTGTTTTTTGTGTACTATATAATGTCTCTGTGACACTCTGAGATTATTTGTAATGAAAAGTACAGTACAAATAAAATGCATTATTTTAACCATGCATATCTCTGTTTAGCGTATTTGTGAGCACTATAGATGCAAACATTACAACCGAGCTAAATCTACTGTAGTAGTACTTCATATTGTATTTCATCTGGATAAATCACCCTTTGAGCTGCTGGTTTGTTGGTTTTTATTTAGTTCTGCAGTAAAAGCAACTCGTGATTTTTTGCAGTAAAGAAAACATTAACCTTCAAACTGTAGCTGTCACTGACCCGTGAAGCCCATCAGATTACAGGAGATGCTGCCGGTTGTCGAGGTGTTGCTATGTGCAGCGGACTTAATTATTGATATGAGAGTCACATTCATATGAAAGAAAGATGAGCCTTCTCTGGACATTGACTGTGGACATGCATCTGAGTACTGAGTCTGTTCTCTGTGCATCGCGATGGAGGCTGAGCATATGGTCCATTTAAATGATTTTTTTGCAATGTATTTAAATATTGAATCTTAATCAACTCATTAACACTTAATGCAGTGTGCACTCACTCTGTGCCCACAGCCGGGAGGAATAAATTGGTATCAAAGAGCTGCAGAATGACAATTAATTGCATATCCGCATACATTAAATATTTCCAGTCATGTGATTTTGGGTTTGCAACGACACTGATCTGGGCAAGAGGCTGAGGAATAAATATTACAAAAGACACTTTGCATCTTTCATGAGTCAAGATTTGCACTTTTTTATTTGGGCATATCTGAACAGAGCCTTGTAAAAGCATGTCGCGAGGCGTTTGGATGCACGAGGCTGTGCGCTGTGATGGAATCTGCCTGGATCCCTCTTGTCCACCTTACTGACTTCAGCCAAGTGAAAGAGCAAGAAAGAGAGGACAGCGAGAACGCGCTGCAACATGGCGTCCCCCACGGTGTAATTGGAAGAGCTCTGACATTTTTCCCCGAAATTAAACAACAGGGAAACAGGAAATGCAATTACACCCGCAGAGAAATGTGTCAACCAGGCTGTGAGCTCTCCCCCCGCGCAGCCTCTCTCCTCTCTGTCAGGAACAGTTCCCGTCGCCAAAGGCACCGAGGGTGGCTCGTCTTCACCGAAAGGTGTGAAGCGAAGCCTCGGCGCCGTGAGGGGTTTTGATAGAGACAGTAGGTAGTGTTCCTCGCTGAGGGACACATCCATATCTTCAACAGGCCTCTCTCTCTCCATCTGGCCCCGTCACGCGCCGGAGACGAGATGAGGACGACGCTACCTCGCGTGACGAGGCTCATCCCCGGTGTTAGCTCCTTTAATTAATGTAAACATGTCATCTGGTGATGAGATGTTTAGAAGGGATACGTATCTCTGTTCAAAATCATGTCGTAGCATTCATTTGCCATATGAATGGAGGTTGTATTTATATTTGAAATAATGCTTTTTGAGGGGGGAATTATTTATATAAATCTGATGAGCAGCTGGTATGAGAGAAAGGGGCGGGACCAAATGTCAGGTTTTATTTTCCTCATGTAGAACGGGACATCGGCACAGTCTGACCTCACGTGAGCCTTTTTGTTAAGTTCGATAAAAGTGAGCGTCTCCAGAGTCATTAATGGACCTTTTTTAACGTGCGAGTCAAGAGGCGGAGTCCGTAGCGCGGCACAGAATAGGACAAGAACAACAGGCCACCACTTTCTCCAGAAAGACACTCACAACCTCATTGTATGATCGCGTCTTATCGCTCAATGGCAGTGTTGCATGCTGGGTCATCGAGCAACCGCCTCTCAGATGAGTTGGACAGGAATGTCACGTTGATGCGTGACGGCTCAGAGATGACAGCGGCGCTAACGTGACCTCCGTCACACGACTCGCTTCTTGTCATTGGCTTTTTTTTTCAAAGGGAGACAAAAACCTATCTCAGACGTGTCACGTCCTCACAAACTGTAGGAGCAATATGAAGATATTAAGCCAGCGTTTGGTGTTTGAAACGTGCTTCAATCAAGCTCTTCTTCAGGCCTCACGACTAGGATCTGAATATTATTTGTGCACAAGACGACAAATGTTCAGGTTTCATTTTTAAAAAGTCTCATAATACCTGGCTTGTCGGCGAAGCACCTGGAGGCCGATCCAACAAGAAATGACATGTGACCTCCCCAGCTATCGATGTGTCCTTGAGCAAGACACTTAACCCTAAACTGCAAGTGTTTCCTTCTTTGCTGCAGTTTTGAACTTCGCTGTGATTTCCTGTCACGGCCGGACGGAGCGGCCTCACACAGGAAGTTACAGATTCAGTCTTTTATGTTGAGCATGTGATTAAAAGAACGTTCCACTAACTGCATTCACATGAAAAACTTCACCTTTTCGTCTACGACCGTCTCAGCTCGTCACCATCTCCATTTTTATGAATATGCATTATCTTTATGCCGCGCTGTCCTCATCACTTCAAACATACTAACAAAGCTCTCTGTCAGCGCACACAGATGTGGCTCGGCCATCTTTCCTCGTGATGTAGTGCTACGCGTCGTCCAGCTCCACAGGACGTGTCCCGCCTGGGTGTTTTCCAAAGGAGTGGAACTTTGTGTCAGGAGGGCAACAGCTTACACGGCGGATTCAAAGTGTGTGAAACATGTAATCACTGTTTGCCTGGATTTACAGCCCCCCCCCCCCCATCAGGGTCAGGTTGCTTATGTTAACCTCTTTTCTCACTCTGTGGGACCTCCAGCATCTGGAATTGCCATCGGCGCTCCAAACAAGGAATCATTGGCCATTTTTATGAGCGAATCAAGCTTTTGAGACGGGGTTTGATCAAAGCTCGGCTCACTCGGCTTCGCCTGGTTTGCTCCCACAGAAGGATTCTCATCACATCACAAGGACACGGAGAAGCTTTGGTGAGAACCCAATTCAGAGTGATTAAAGTGGCCGGGCGGAGACACAACATGCTCGGTGAAAAATAAATAAAAATGTGTCAACACAAGAAGTGCTGAAAAGATACGATGCCCTGATATTGGGTTTTAATGGCTTCCAATGACCACACACAAACACAAAACTGTAACTTTTGGAAAGTTTGGGACATACACACCACAACTCCAGCTGGACACAACATGACCTCGGGTAAAAACAACCCTGTTTTGACTGCATATAGTTTAGGTTGGATCCATTTGGACTTGAAAGGCTCGAGAGGATCAAAGGTTGGGTTGAATTTTCTCAGCCCAAAGAGGAGAAACATCTTAACCCTTCATTTAAAAATAAAATACAAATGGAACTCACCAAGAGCGAAGGAGGAAATATATCAAACGTTAAAAGCTAAAAAAATGTAATGTGGATCATTAAATAAATCTACGCTAGCAGTTTGTGTTACACTTTGGTCCTGATTCGAGGTTCAAAAGGATGTATCTCAAGCTAATGATGAAAGTTCAGCAGGAGGCTTCTCATGGAGCACTCATCTATTTTCCATATGCGCTTCTGCTCCGCTGTTTTTTTCCCCCAGGTCATAAAGTTTTCTCACATCCCATAACGCAATTATCCAGTTATTGCACTTCCTACTTGTGCGGATCACATCATCTTTCACATCCCCCCCGTGACCCTCTCGCTCCTCTCCAATGACATCAGACCTCACATCCCCGGAGTCCTCTTAAAACATTTTGAAACGCAACCCAGCTGTGGAGTTTCATCACTTTATTGCCGTGGCAGAGCCAAACATGTTGCACAACTGTCCCCATGGTGCTCGGCCTCTCGCCGCCGCGCTACCATGCGACTCTCCAGCGGGTCGGTTGCAATGTAAAGGGGGATAAAGTTTAGAGGTTGACCTTTCCAAGTTTTCTGATAATGGAATTTACTGTATATTTCCATCCTGCTTTCGTTTTAAAAATGTATAATGTCCCTCTAGTTTCAATCCCAAGTTCTGTGGTGTTATTGCGCTGCACTTTCTAAAGATCATCTGTCAATCAGACGATGCACCAAAGTTCATCTTCTATTTCTTGTGAACTTCTGCGGCGGCTCCTGGAGGCAAACCTCACACAACCTGCCGTGTGCCACCGGACACCTCCTTCAGCAGCTTTATGTGACACCAGTCTGAACCTTTTGGAAATCGCCAATTCTAAGTCCCAGCATGCCCCATTCAGACAATCTTTTGGCATGAAATAGGCAGTTCTTCCATTTTTGAACCGGACGACACAGTTTTTGACTGAAACTCCTTCCTAACAGGCCAAGACTTTGTTTTATTGTGATTTCTGTTGCAGATTCAGATTATTTAGGTCCTAATATTATTAAAAAGGTGTCTTATTGACCGCTCCAGGAGGCATTTTTGGGCATCTCACTCATATCCTGCTGAATGTTCATAGCTACGATCAAAACATCTTTTAAAAGTGATTTTTTTTTTTGCAGATATCATTTTTTTCCCCAAGACGTTGTTGAACAAATACATACAATAAACACAAGTATTGGAACTAAATGGAATTGGTTCCACAGTTTTCAACGGGTTAAGATGAGCAGCGTCACGAAGCAGAAAGGTTTACAGATCCATCCTCGTCGGCTGCTGTCCAAAATACAATTGTTGCATAGTTTGTAGTCTGAGTTTGACACCAGAGAAACGACTATGACATTACTCTGGTCAGTTGGTCAAGTTTAGGACATTTCAGATCCACCAGAAGGTGTCCCGTGATGGAGGCTTTATCTTAAGAACTGTGATGCAGGCGCACTTGTTAACGTAGAAATGTTCTATTAAGATGACATCTTGCTTTTTAAACCTTCACTGAGTCGTCTCTACCAGTGGTTCTCAATTGTTTTTCAGTGATGTACCCTGTGGAAGTACCCTCTAAATAGCACAAAGCATGTTGGGTAATACACAGCACTGTCTGATTTAATAGAGAATATCTACAATTCAGTTTAAGAGCTTACACATATGTTATTGAATATAGTTTAAATGATTTTAGAATGTATGCTAATTGTAAATACATATTTGTTAAATGTTAAGTACCCCTGGGGTGCATTTAAGTACCCCAGGGGTATTTTAAAACCGCTGGTCTAAATCTCTGGATTGCATACGTCCTTCATGGATCCAGTAAGTTGACCTTAAACCAAATGTAATACAGGAAGAAGGAGAACAGTGCTACTGGGATTGCCTTGGGTTGAATTTCAGGTCTTTTATTGATCGTGTTCCTATGTTCTGCTGCATTTTCTAGATTGTGTGAAATGTCTGTCTGTACTGCAGCTCTGCAGTATTCATCCAGAGAGGGAAGCACCGAGGCTTCAGACTGAGAGGGAAAGCGTCTGCACCCCCAGACAGACAGAGATGGAGCTACTTGTACTCGGTACACTTATTACCTCTGCTCGCCTTCCTCTCCGGCTCATGAAAGTTGGAATTATTTGCTCTGAAAAAAATCAATAAAAAAGCTTTGGGCTGAATTCGCAGCCATTATGTTTTGCCCTTTCTAATTTGTCACAACTTGCAATTACCAACAGGAACAAACTGCCAGCAGTTCTTGATTATCTTTCAACAATGACAGAACAGCACAGGATGCTGGGAACCTTTATGTTGACAATATCCAAGAATCAACAAAGATCCATCACTGTAAAAAAAAAAAAAACATCATGCATTTGTTCAAATTGTATGTCACTTTAAACATAATGTAAAACATCAAACACTATAAAAGCAGGACGTGCATTGATCTTTTTGTTGATTTGAGCCAGGTTTACTGCCATTGCTCTGCCATTTAAAGGCTGTTGACATCACACTTGCCTGCTAGATGTCTGATATGAATGTCAATCCAATAAGTCCGGGGGAAATAAATGGTATGAGCGCTGCTTGAGAATCGGGTGAAAAGGTTACCGGTCTGAATCCCGAATACCCGGGCTCCCGGAAGCAAGACATCAACCTCCCACCTGTTCGGTTATCGTAAGCTCTCCTCAATAAGTGTCGGGCTCGACGTCTCAGGGCTGTTATTGTTCCTCTGCTCACACCGACTCTGGTTTTATTGATGCTCTGGGTGCTTGTGTCTGTGCTTCCTCTGTTAGAGAAACTTTACAATAGAGAGCCGCGGCACGGCCCGGGGAAAGCAGCACAACGCCGCCATCCGTCACCTACACTGTTTTTAGTGTTGTCATGTGTTGCAGAATTCAAAATAAGTTCCCCTGCTCCTACTCGGGTTCTTACTTTTTAGTCAATATGTGCTCGCAGGTACACATGTAGCGTGGGCCGGCTTGGAAGAGCATGCATCACGCTGTCAGCGCTCAAGTCCTTTCCTGGCGTTGCTTTACAACGAGCCATTAAGTTGCCGGTGAAAGCAATCAATCCAAACAACAGAAATGATGTTGCTACCGAGATATAGAGACGAGATATACAGTACATGTGTTTTTTTTAATGGCTGGCTTGTTAGGACACACACTGTGAGGTCATACAGGGTCTGTCTTGAGTCTGTAACAGCAGCCAGCAGGCAAGCTTCAGACCGGACCACAGTGAGCCTTTCAATGCGTTTATACATTGTAACTAATGGCTTTATTATTGATTTATAGGTTTAGTCATACTTTATTGTATATATGAGAACAGTTTTGAGATTGCCAGGTTGTCATAAATACAACCTGTGCATGGAAAGTCTAGATTTCCTGTTTAATAATAAGCTGGAAGCCAAATTCATCAGTGTTCATAAATGCTAAGAAGTCATAAACAAAGAGTGTGTGTGTAATAATTCAAGTCTGCAGTTGCAAATGTAAATTAAAAAAATTAAAATGTCATTATTTGGGTCCTGATATACTTCAGCCTTCCTCCAGAAGCTCAACCAATGAACCGATGAAGGGATCGACTCAAGAGCTGAACGACAGAAGGGTCACTGCAACCCAGAAGTTATTCTTATTAATGTCTTAAACTAGTCCTCCACACTTATAAACCCTTCACAAAGTCTGCCTTGTCAACATGTTCAGTCCATTTCACATCACTTGACTGAAATGGGAGGAAACCTTCGTGGTGATGAATAAAGATCGGTTTGAAAATATCCGGTTAGCGCATAAACATGTATTACTTCCCTGGAAAAGGAAAAAAAGAAACCCTGGGAGTGCGCTTTAGGAAAGCACTTACCCACCACCTGTTCTCCTGCAGCTGCTCGGTAGCCAACAGAAGACCAACTAATTGTGCCGCAAAGCTTCTGCTGTGAATAGTTGCAGCTCGCTGAATGAGAAGCAGGCGGCTGCTCGGACCGACGCGGCCATCAATGAGCTGCATGAAGGGAGCGATGGATTAAGATCTGCATGAATGTTTGGACTCGAAGCCAAAACTAAATCTCCTCCTCCTCCCCTCCAGTGTCCCGCACGATCACCTTCTGGTTAGCTTTATGACAGATGTGGCACTTTGGCAATCAATTCCAGGCCGGTGTCCTCCTGTTTATCTGCAGCAGGGCTCTCCGGGCCGCGTTCTCAGTATTGATGGTCGGGCCGGAGCGGACTCTAATCTCCCTCCGTGACAAGCCCGGGACGGCAGCTTGTAAATCATCTTCTGGAGCGAGGGTGCGGAAAAATACAACATATATATCACAGAATGCGGTACACGCACAACAATACGCATTCATGGCTCTTTGATGTCAGTTTCTTTTTTTTTTAATGTAAAGATAATGTTTCAAAAGTTGCACACTCATTTTAAACTATTTTGATCAAGATGTTCCGCTACAAGAAGACATTCGTCCCCGTATTTTGCAATAGGTCCAAAATAGAGAAAGAATTATGAAAAATAACATGAAATAATTAAATGTTATAATCAGTTTTCATCCTGTTTTTATCGGCCAAATAACTACTGATGGTTTCCCGAATATTTTTAATGTTTCATTCCTTGATCAGCAAAGCATGGTTATTAGCTTATGAAGTCAAACAGTACAATAATAGTGATTATATGACTTAACCACGTGGCTCTTTCTTAATCCACTTAATCCAATCTTTCTTAAAACACACACCACACACACACTGGTGACACGACTCGCACCTCCATTAAAAAGTGTCCCGCTCTCTTTTGTCTCCGTCCATTTCCCTGTTCTTCCATCCGTCTTCACCTCACTTCAGAGAATTTAATTTGCCCGCGTTGCCGCTCCTTCCACCTCCACGTCCGTCTCCGGCTCACAGGGAGAGCATCTCAGGTCTTAGCGAGCAGCCCCACTTAAGCCCGATAAGAGCACTTGAATGCAACACCGCGAGCCAATCCACTGTTGGCTCTGTGCTGGAGGGCCGCTGAGGGGACGTCGCACTGCCTCGCAAATAAATAAGCCACTTGGGAACTTATGGAGTGCCTCCCTGGAGAGATGGAGAATGAGAGACAAAAAGAGGAGCGCGAGCTTAATGGAAACACTATATTCTGCTACCCAGGAGACCGCGCAGCCTTCCTGAAAACCCCTCCGTCATCAGCTCATTAGCTGTAAACATTTTATAGATCAGCACACAGCCTACCCCAAGAGATGAAACGCAGTTTACATGGGGAAAGGATCACGCCATCATGATGGACACTGTTTCCTGTTTTAGAAAAAGGAGGATATTCCAGTCCACCACACATACTTCAAAAACAATATTATCAAGTTTGCAAGCTAGTTGGGTAACTATCTCATTTAAACTTAATTTGGACAAGCTTTGGTGAGGTAGCAGCGGTTTGGACCTTTCACCAGCGCTGACAACTGTGTGCAACTTGTTTGTTGCATCACTGAGCGTGCCCGGTGACTCAACCTCTCTCTGACTACGTACTCTTTGCATTGAGATTAGACGATGACGTCATAGGGACAGCTCTTTTTCTAAATTATGTGGCGGTTCAACATGTCCTCAACGCTCGTATCCTACACAAAAAGATTACTTCTCATTTTTCAAAGGTTTTCCTACAAAAGCCAGCAACACTTGTCAATTCCATTAATTACTCATTACATGCATACGGTCTTTTCAAAATAAAAGTCTGGGTAACACTTTATAATAACTGGACGCTGAAGTAGTAGTTAAGTATGAGTAAAGTAGTAGTTAAGTATGAGTAAAGACTTCAATCATAATTCATAAAGCACATTATAAATCATGGATTGACCATTTGTAAATGAATTATTGTATCTTTGTTAGCATGCAGTTAGTATGAAGTTTAATTGGGCCATAGGACCAGAGAGGCTTCTCTAGGCCTCTGCTGCCTCCAACATGACCAAATATTACACAAACAGGAACTCTTTATAATAACAATGCGTCCATCTTGACAGTAAACTCAGTTTAAAACAGTCAAGTTCACAAAAAGATGGTCATCCGGGTTGAAATAACCACAAAAGTCACGTGACAAAAGCATCAGAGTTGACTTCTTGTTTCAGACGGGGCCTGAAACAGCGGCCTCCCGGCTGACAGATGTCGGCCCCTGTGGGCCCCCGGCCGGTCCCCGTGAGGCCGGCTCAGTAGCCCCTCCTCCCTTTGTGACTCCGCTCCTGACGTGCGGGTTAAAGGCTCTTTGGACGGACGCTGACCGGCTTCGGTGACCAGACGCCTCTGTGAGGGGTTGAATACATTCATTTGAGTGACATTTGAATGCCTGTCATTGACCTCCCTGAAGAGAGAGAGCAGACGTGTTTGCACTGCGAGAGGAAACAAAGACTTTTATCAAATCACATCATTTAGTTTCATTTCCTTTCTTTATGGACGCAGACGATGGAGCACAGCAGAGACGTCTGCGGCGGTAACAAGGGACACGTCATGGCAGTCTCCTGCACCTCCTGAGCGCCAACAGGGTGTTGTTGGCGAACGAGGATGTTTGATGGACGCAGAGGGTTGTTTTGGCTGCTAATGGAGCATTAGCTCAACAGCTATTATACGTCATGGAGATAATGTTGGAGATCATAAGTGTTTCCTTTTTTAGTTTTACGAGCGCCGCGCGCCGCCGGTCTCTGATGTGAAACGCCGTCGTCTCAGAGCCAGCGTGGGACTTGTCAGCTCCTGAAATGAATACGATCAGATTGATGTATTTCAGACACACCCGGGCGACTTCGTACACTTGAAGAGGTCCTGGAAGAGGCGAGACCGATGCTGATGGGGTGAAGACGGAGAGATTTGAACCTTTGTATTGAGGTTTACTTCTCGCCATGAATCATCGCTAACGCGGTTTGCTGCAGCCGATCTAAATTGCTTTGTGTTCCTGGCGATTTAACAGTTCTCCCTGCGCCGCCGGTGAATGTTTCTTCATTTACCTTCTGAATAATTTGATTAGTCAAATGCAATTTAGTGGATTTATTATCAAGGCTCTGTTGACGCCTAACGGCAAATGGCTGTGGCAGAAGTGGGTTTTGAAACATAAGCGTGAAGCTCAGACACACACACACACACACACACACACACACACACACACACACACACACACACACACACTGGCTGTACGCTACATCTGTGCTAGCCGATCCGTGGAGAATGCCCAAATGTGACAGCTGTTGGCACGTTATTTTTTGTCTAAATCAAGATAAACACACTCTTTTCCCATGAACCGTTTTCTAGGCCTTGGCAGCAGACAACTAAACCCCCACACATATCACTGTTGATTCTCTCACACACACACACACACACACACACACACACACACACACACACTGGTATGTCAACAGCTGTACACATGTCCGCATACGCTCTCCCTCAGCGGTTATGTTTAGAGTGGATGTGTCGTTACATTAAAGTCCCCGCACATGAAAATAACGGCCAGAGACAACCAGAACCACTCGAGATAAAAAGCATGGCGTGGTAAATGTCACATGTCCCACTGTGTAGCCTTTCATCAACAATACACAATTATGTTGTTAGCGCTGTTGTAGCCTTGTTAAAAAGGTAAATGTAGTAATTATTCTCTTGTTTTCATAAGGGAAAAACTGCACATCAGGGTATCTCACGGCTATAAATGCAGCCACTCAGTAAACATGAAACAAGTAAAAATATCAATTGATTTAAATGCTCAATATAATATGCCTTTTCATCTCCATGCATACACGATGCCGGGTAGAAATGAAAAGCAATCGTCCTCCACAAAGCCCTTTGTTTGTGCCGTAAACAAAGATCAGAGCAGAACGTGTGTGTGCAGGGTCTGAAACTGACAGGATGACCTCGTGACCTCTGTGAGCTTTGGGCTGAAACAAGACGTCGCTGACGAGCCAAGCGCTCTTGTTAGTCGCAGCATTCCACACATGACACGGGAGTCACATCCGACACGCCGGGAGGGGATGTGTCTGACGAAGTATCGGCCGACAGACGTGCATCTGGATTTCAGGGCCTGTTAGTTCAGTTATTGTTGTAGTTTTCTTCCTCTTTAGTGCCTAAAGAGCCGCTCTACTGGAGAAGTTACTGGTCGATTATTGGCATTAAATGTGACAGTTTTGGTGAAAAAGGTAATACAATCAATCAATAAAATAAAATAAAATCATTGGTCAGCATAGACATGTTATCGGTATTCATTATAACTGTGATATTTAAGAAATGAAATATCGATTTCATGTTATTAACACATGATCATGTGAATAATGCAGTGCCTCTTAAATCATTTATTTTTTTTCCCATTTTGGCTCACACACACACACACACACACACACACACACACACACACACACACACACACACACACACACACACACACACACACACAGTCATTGGCTCCTGTGTGGCTACTGCATGAGTAGATGACAGATGAGTCGCGATACTTTACGATCATCCTGAGAAAAGTTCACTCACAAGAGTTTTTATTCTCTGAAAAAATAGAAATGCAAAACAATGCAAATTGTTCTCTAAGTACATTTTTATACACAAGTGGTTACAGACTTTCTTTCCACCTCCCTATTTTTGTATTTTGAGTTTAATTTATCTGCCAAAAGAAGAGACAAAACACACAATAAAGAGATCTTCCGTGGACATGAGACCTCGTCTACGCGTCACACTGCGCTGCCATTTCCCTGTTGTTCAACTACACATTGACTATTCAGTAGAGAGCTATTTGAGAAATGTTTCTTCTTCTGCAGAATGGAACGCTGTGGTCAGTGTTTGGCAGAGACCCGCGCCGCAGCAATCAGATGTTTGCAGCACAATATGAACAACAAAGCTCCCGTCAGACTTCCAGAGGGGCGAGTCCGTCCCGGAGCGACGATGATGAGAGCGCTCCCTGACTGAGGAGCGGTTATTAAAGTTTACAAGGGACACGACGCCGTGTTGGAGGAGTTACACCAGAGAGGAAGGCTTTCTGTAAAGGAGGAGCCGACAGTGTCGTAAACGTCCCGTCTGTTGTCGTTCCTCCAGCGCGGCGGCGGCCTCTCCCTCGTAAGCGCCAGTAAACACTCTGTAAACGGGCCACGCCGGAGCAGGAGGAGGCCCGCTTAATGACCGGGCCCAGAGCGCTCGGTCTGCCGGCTTAAAATGTGCATCACGGGGTATGAAATTAATAGCTTATCAAAATGCTAATTGAAGTGAATTATCGTGCAAATTAAAAAGGGGGGAAATCGGCTTTTTTGACCGCTAGCTGCTAAAATAAAGTCCTCAGACCTAAAGGGACACAATGGCTTCTTTCTGCATTTGGAAAATCACTTTTAGGGTTTTTGAGCTAAGATTTTTTCGAAGCTAATGGCGCGTTCACGCATGAAGGCGTCAAACAATGTATCATTTGCTTTTTTCACATTTTTAAACTCAGCGTTTAGCATCCAGGTTGCACAGCTTCACTCTCACTGCTCTTGTAGAGCTCGTTTCCAGCAGCAGCCAACGTGCAGCAGCCGGTCACAGCAGAGACGCGAGCCAGTGGGCGGAGTTAACGGCTAAAGAGACATTTATTTCCTTAATGGAGACGGAGGAGACCAAAACGGAGCGAAAACAAGAGTGAACATTGGATTTGACTCCATCTGGAGGCCACAAACACAACTCCAAGTGTCTACGGGATATTTAAATAGCAACTCTTTGCTAACACTCGTTATATTAAAGGAAAATTTACTATGGGCGAGTGTGGCTCAGTGCAGGGTCGTCCTTCAATCAGAGGATCGGCGGTTCGATCCCCGACCTCAGCTAGCCCGAGTTGATGTGTCCTGGAGCAAGACACTAAACCCTAACTTGCTCTTGTAGCTGCGCCTACAGAGTATGAATGGTTGATAATACTGATGTGGCACCTTGCGTGGTGGCTCCTCCCATCAGGGTGTGATGTCATGTAGTGTTAAAGCACTTTAAGTGGTCGGAAGACTAGAAAAGTGCTACACAAGTCCATTTGAATTAGAGAGGGTGAGTTTCAAAATAATATTTTCCCTTTAGAGCGATTCAACGAAAATACAAAACACTCTTTACTTTTGTAAGGCAGGATCAGGAACTTCAGGGAGTTTCAAAGCTTAAAAGCAGGTTATTAAGTTTAGATCGACACACTCATAATAGTTACTAACCGCTTCCAGTTTTCTTTATATCAACTATTTCAGCCCAGTGCTTCTCTCCTCTTCAGCGGAGCTGAGAACTGAACCCGTCATCAGTCGCTCGTCTCTGCCCTCAAAGCATGACATTCAAGTTTAAGAATTAATGAATTATTGCGTCAAACTTTCTTATCAAGAGCAGCGTGAGGATTTAGGGGAGCTCTAAGCGGCCTAAGAGACTTTGATCTGTTTGATCAGGACACACTCTGAGCTTAACATTTTAAGGCAAGGGTTTCTTTTGTGAGCACACCAATTTAAAAGTCTGCTACAAGATAAAGAGCATGCTTCAGGTCTCTTCATCAGCACCAGTCTTTGGCTTTAATAATGTCAACTCCAGTGTGTGGTTGCGCCTGGCACGGCCATTTGTGATTGTATTTATAGTCAATTACAACCAAAAAAAACATCTGGCCATTAGGTTGGATAACCGAATATCAGCTAAATCTGTTCCAAACATTTCCATTTTTTGAACAGAAGTTTCACAAGAGGTGCAGATATTAAGTGTCATCTTGAGAATCTTTAATTTCTTGGTCAAATAATTTCCTGGAACAACCCAATCTGCGTTGGAAACACACAAAATGTTTGTTTTTCACATGGGATATATATTTTTGGCAGCGTCTGTCTTTCACTTTGAAACATCAGTTGGGGGCTGCTGGGTGGAAACAGACTACAAAGCATTGCCACCCGACTACCGGCCAACAGCCTCCAGCAGCTTCTCCCAACCCCCACCGCCATAATTGCAGGGCCCTTGCAACCTTCAACCAAAATGGCTTCCATCCACAGTGACGCTGTTTGATTACATGAAAGGGTCCAGTTGAGTAATCACAGCAGTAATCAGGGACAAGAGGAAGAAGATGGAAAGAAGTGCAGGGCAACCGTAATCTCCTTTCAAATTGAGATGGATTGGAAGAGAAGATATTTCTGATGTCGAAGCAGAAAAAAGAGTATATGGATATAAAATGTATACATGCATGGATGAAATAAGAGTATAAATAGATGGATGGAAGGAAGAATGGAAAACATGCATGAATAAAAAATGTTTTTAAATAGATGGATAGAAAAATAGATGCATGGACAGATGGAAAAATGCATAAATGCTTTGATAAAATACAAAAAGGTGGATGGATGGATGAATGGATACATGCATGGATGAAATGTAAAAGTAAGACTGAAAATTAAAAAAAGGGTGCGTGGATGGATCCATGAAAAAAAATCCATCCATTGATGGATAGAAAAATGATGAATGGATGGACAAATATAAGAAGTAAGGGATACATATATGGATGAATATAAAATATGTATCATTTGACAGAAATACAAATAAATGTAGGAAGTGAATGGTGGGATGGATGATGGATGGATATATTTTTCTTCAGTTCTCCCCGAGACTCTCCACAGAGCATGTGCTAGCAGACAAAGACAAAGCTTCCCACAGCTCAGGGTGAAGCAGGCCGGGCCCCCGCTGTGGCACCCCACCTGCCTGTCCGGAGATAACTGACGCAAGGTGCTAACAAGGCTAGCCTCCCTTCCTTTCATCTGAGCCTTGGGGGGAGGGAAAGGGGGGAGCCGGGCTCGCATCCGCTGATAGTCATGAAATATGTATAGACATTGTGCCTCAGACCAGCTATAATTGATCGGAGGACGCCATTAACCGCGGCACATCCCTTGTTTGGCTGCACCTGTGAACCCGTGAGCCCCGCCGTCCCCTCCCCCGTCGTCTCTGACGATCACACAGACAGAGAGGGAACCGGAGAGATTAATGAACGAGACACGCCCAGGAGCTCAGTCGCAGCCAAAGCAATCATTTTCTGTCAACGTTAGCGTTCTGTCATTTGCATATTGTTGGACCGCTCTCGTGCAGTCGAGCTCGACTCAAACAAATACACACAGGAGAGTAAATATTAGGTACACTGTCGTGGTTATGATGACGCAATCAATATTACAAAAGTGAAACTGTCAGTCTACCTCTGCATTTACACCTTTTCTCTCTGGATGGATTGCTGTTGAAGCACCTTTTCAGCTGACCTGTGATCAGCAGCTTCTCAGTCACTCTCTGTGAGGGAATAATGCTGGAAAAGAGCCACGTGGAACAGTCTCATTCCTTCTACATCCCGGGGATTACCTGACATTTTTCACCGCAGAGCGATTTCCTGAACAAACACTGAGATGGAGGCGCTTCAGAGCCATTTGCTCAGGGCCACTTCATCAGGCCGTGCCGATACTGATGGACATGTCGTCTGTTGTGAGGCTACATGGACGGTTAGAGACGGGCTTTAAGAAAAAAAGGAGAATTGACGGATTAATGTAAGACATAACAACTCTTTGCAGCTGCAGAAACAAAACTAATAAAGCAATAAAAGGTATGAAGACTAATAAAAAGCTGTAATCCTAACTCTAGAAGAGACTCCCCCACATGTATTCACATCATGAACATGCAGTACTCGCATTCCATGTTAATAAATTGTAGATTATTTTATTGTGGCCAGCTAAATCATGCAGACAATCTCCCAGCACAATACTGAAAAGCCTTTTCTCTAGAAAGACTCAGCAAAGTAGAAATCAATGGTCAGTGAAGCGCACAGATCAGCTCCTCCTCAGCGTCGCCGTGCATGCTCATTAGACGCAGGATGAAATAACAATTGTTGCCTTGAAGGAAATTCAATTACCGAGACCAGTCGAGAAAATGTTGCCCATCAAACAACAGCGTGCGCTGCACTGGACAACAAGCAGTCCCATTACCAGTGGTCCAGGTTGAGGCGTTACGACATCACTGCATTGCCAGCGGTGTGCAGAATCTTCATCAGCCAAATTAATGCTGCGCTGATATGACACACGCCTGGGTTCATCCTCCACACCACGTGAAGCTGCTGCCAGTCTTCATCTAGAAAAGAAGTACAGGTTGTCTACCTGATGTGGTTCAGAGCTCAGGAGGGCCGTTCATAGCCCTCTGAGACATGGTTCAATGGGATTTGGCCATGATGATAAGAGCAAATATTATTAAAGGACGAGGGTGGTGTGAATTTGTTTTTATTTTTCAAAAAATGTGTAATTCAATATATTTTTATTTCCTGACTTCTCTCTTAGTCCCAAGCCTATTTATTACGGGGATGTATATAGTTTTTAGAAAATGTCTCGTGAGACAGAGACAGGGACCTTCAGGGGAAGTCAGTGATTTTCAAAGCTTAAAAGCAAAGTTGAGATTGTCCTTTCCGCCAGTAGAATCTGTTTGAGATAAATCCCACATCTTCCCTTCAAGAAGACTGTTGATGGTCTGAGCCGGACACAGAGGGAAAGCAGAAGAATCATCCTTCACTCACTCCAATAGTGATTCCCTGTGTCTGTCCAGCATGTATCGTTTGTCTATAACCTGTTAGATTAGGATATTGTCTGTGTGTGTGCGTGCGTGTGCATGTGTGTATATGTGTGTGCGTGTGTGTGTGTGCAGGAATAGTGGGGGATGGTAACTAAGGAAACCTGTGCAGCACGTTTGGACAGCTGCTGAGAGGTTATTGATTGGCTTAGAAATTATTAAACCCCCAGGAGTCAAAAGAGGCTGTTGCTGTGCTGCAGGACTCAATTTCAAAGCCCCAGCCATTCATAACCAATGTGAATAACAGTCATAACACATATTAGTGTGTCAGTGATTTAAATTGTTAAAATGGAGGATAAAGGATGGTCCACAGCCCGTTCTGCTTCGCTGTGATTCATTTTGTTTCACTTCACTTATTCAGCTTCACGTTGAGGTCGTTGGGAAGGACCTATTTACTATTTTACACCGATCAATCAGGAGTGAGTTACATATTCCTTATGTGTGTGAAGTAGATCCATTTTTCCATGTTGACAAAAGAAACTCTACGGAATATAAAAATGAAAGTTAAAATAAAGTGCATGAAATGAAGTGTTTTGTGAAAGGTGTAAAGTAAACTGGCATAGAGAGGTAGGTAGTTTAACCCGTTCTCGTACCGCTTGGCATCCGTTTGTGATAAACTGAGTAGCCGAGCGCGTCAAACCATGACTCTCCACTCTGTTGACGTTGAGATTTAAAAGTGCTTTTGTTATCACATGACCATTTCTTGCAAACCGCTCTATGGGACGAGGGGAAAGGTTCACGGTGAGGCCGAAGACGTCATGAGGGTTTCTGTTCGTGGGTCGTGATGAGTATTTAAGAGCTGGTTCTTTAAGAGATCTTTGAGCAGTCTTGGATATGCAATTAGTCTCTCACCTTGTACTTCTGACTCCTTCCTTGCAACGAATAAATGTTCCTGTTTCAATGATTTTACTCCGAGGGGTCGAGTGAATTTTTCTAACAGTTTCTTTTCTAGAGAATATGGTTTTCTGTCTGCACAAAAGGACAGTGTCGCGGTTTTGTCGGGCTAGAACTGAAGTTGTTGTGGCTACTCTGTTTTGTAGGACCACCCACAGCGTTAGCAGTAAGCTAGCAGAGACGGTTTAGTGCCCTGTCTCCTCTGATTCTCATACAGGGTTGATGCAAAAACAAAGAAATGTACCTAGTTCTTAGCAAATTTATATTTTCATACATTTTGTTTGTTTCGGACGTTTAATTTGATGTTTTTAATATGTGTTGCATTTGTAAACTGTGGGTTGTAACTGTTGAAAGCTGTGTGTTCCTCTGATATCCGATGAATTCCTCTGGCTTGTGTTCCACTGAATTGTGTGCAGGAGTTTGATAATTAAATGAAACTTATTAACCAATCTAATTTGTGCAAACGAGTTACTCCCGACACTCGCTGGGCTGCACACTGCTCTCAGATGACATTTCCAGCTGTGGTTGTCTGATGATCTGTGACTCAGCTGCAGAAATATATCTTTGTCCCATCTGATTTCCCACCTAATCAATCAATTACAGCATCAATCAATATATTTGTCTCAGCTCTAACTCCAGCCTCATGTTGAACCGTCTGTTCCTTAACGCTGTTTCAGTCGGTTGTGTGGTGGGCAGAGGGATTCTGAGTGAGGCTTTTTTAGATTTTTGTTGCATACTTCATAGTTCCGTCTGATTGCACACTGATTGCAGGCTTCAGATTGCTCTTTTTGTTTATTAGTATTCTGGAGATTAAAGGCCATCGCTGAGTGCATCCGTTCCTCTCATTTCAATTCCTCAGCCGTGAAATAAAGCGTATTAAAATGATGACGCCTGCATACAAATTGTGACTGCTTGGTGACAAACGTTGAGAAGTTCATAGAGATCGCCTATAGATAAGTCTATTTGTAGCCCACTCCGGCACTATATCCACTAGCTCAAGGAAAACCCATTTTAACATACTTTTTTCAAGGGAGCAAGTTCAATAACTTCCAATCAGGGTTTAATACAGGAGCTGCGTTTGGTGTTAGCGATGTGAAACTCTAAAAATTGGAACCAGAGAAAGTGCAATAATAGCTATTAAAATGAGATAGATATGTATTACCAGCTGATCGTATAAGACTAACAAGTAGCTGAATACAATCTAATCCTCTGCATTAATCTGTGGGGAGACTGTGGCTTCAGAAGCATTCTGGTTTCTGTTTGTGGTCCGAGTAGTACGATTGACCAATCGTGTTCAAGCTGCCGCTGAATGCAGGGAAACAGTCCGTGTGGAGAGCATGAGGATGTGGAAGCTGAGTGGATTTTCACTAGATTATTACTTCATAACACTTAACAAGCGACGGAGCTATTTTTACCTTCTGGCCACGAGTCCCAAGTCAAAGGTCTTTGTGGTTAGAAATCAGACAAAGAGGTGGCAAAATCCAACAGAGGGGACTAAATATATAGTTGATTACGCTGCATATGCTTGAAGTGTAGTCCAACCAAATGATAAAATGCAATCAAAATAAACTTTCCTGCCCCTTTTCACAGGTAAACATCACTTTTTGAAAACAGCAAGATGCAGGTTGATATCCTCTCTCTGGACTTGAATGGTATTCAGTATCAATGTCGATCTGAAGTTGTCTCAAAGGATCGAGTGTGACTGACTCAACTTGTGCTACAGTCCTTATTGTCTTGCGCCTGCTGTTGCCAAGGTTCCTCATGCTAGGAAACACAATGTCAAGGTGCCATGAATCAAACAAGGACACACCGGGCGACGGACATGAAGCTCTTGCACAGGTCATTGACTTGAATAAATGAGGTGGATGAGTGATCACGGTCCAGTGGGTTTTCTATGCACAGCATGGTGACTCTGAACAGAATCTACAGGAATGAATAAGCCACGAATGAGTGAATATAAAAGTGACCGGCTGCCGCACTCAAAAAAAGACTCAAGTATGTTTTGTTTTTTTGCTGCAGAAACTTACTAAATATAAAAATGTTAAATATACACAGCACATATATCAATAAAAACACATTACTGGCACAAACAAATGCAGATTGATAGAGAGCTACTCACAACAGAGAATCTGGAGGTAGTTTTCATTTTGCATTTTCCCTCTAAAAGGTGTTAAAACTGCAATTGCATCTGAAAATTGGAGCTTTGTTTCCCCGTCATTGTCCAGTGTTGACATTTCATTGACCCACGTCTCATTAAGAATTCTCCGTCTCTCACCATTCATTCGCCCTCCATGCAGGCTGAGCAGTAAATTGCTGCAGGGGCGTTGATGTGCAAGAAGAGACGGCCGTCTTAATGGGGGACATGAGTGGGTGGTCTGCTCTCTGAGGGCCTTCTGCAGCGCCTTACCTTGTTGTAATGACTCATACGGTTCAGCTTAGTCACCCTGGTCTTTGCTGATGTTTGAATGGTATTGAAACATGTTGCAAAATTGCTTCTCTTTTCTATGCCTTTTATCACGAGTCATTTGTAACTATCAGCCAGAAAGATGATGCCATCCAGAGATGTTCTTCTGGCTTTTTCTGGTAAAATTACACCATACGTTTGAAGACATGCTTTTCATGACGGTCGTTGTCATTATTCTGAAAGCTTTTGTACTCTGGAACCAAGGGCCTTGTTTACTGAAAAGGAAAGAGAAGTGACATTTTCTTCTTGCCACGCCCTGAGTCAGTTCTTCCTCTCTGCAACCGGTCCCTTGACCCAAGTCATCGTCAGTCCTGTCCAGATGCTGCTTGGTTTACTCCCGTGTTGACTGTATGACAGAGCTTGGAGCCAAAACATCCTAAGAAGCTCTAAATATGAGAGGCACCACACACTGCATGTCAGGATGAGGTGGATTGCTTGTGTCTTCCAGTATGAACCATCAGACAGAGTGCGTTTTGCAGATCACCTGATTATACATGGGATCTTTTGTACTTTGCTGCATTTTTTCACTTTCGCTAATGGCCACCACATAATAAGTGCTAGCATTAGCTAAATACAACGACTATATGCTAGCTAAGAGTTAATAGTACAGTTAAATGAATGAAAACCACTTCCCCTGAAAGTACCGCACTAATTTACCTCCTACCGTTGCAAGATCATGGTGACTTATGGTTGGAAAAGTCTTGAAGTTCTTGCAAACTCCCGTTAAAAAGGCAAGAGCGGCAAACCCTTTGGCGCTCAGCAACGCTAAAGGCAGCGAGCAAAACGCTTCACTGTCAATGAAGCAACGACAAAGAGCAAACTCCGTCTGATTGAGTCTGACTGCCATAAAAACAAGAACAAAGAGGGTTTTCTGACCCTTTCTACCTGTCCACGAAATTCAGCCTTCTTTAGCTTCATACGTCTGTTGTGTGTTTCACTGTGCTGTGTGGTTTCTGTGAGCTCACCCTGTCCTTCAGTTGTGTCGAGTGCTTATTGCATTTCCTCCTCACATGCTGGTCTGTGTCTGCAAGCAGGGCAACCGTGACAGACAGATGTATATTTATATATTTAACATTCGGCCAATAAGGTGTTCCCCATTTTGAATTAGGTTACAGACAAATACCCCCTATTTCACGAAAGGCATGACACCGTTGTTCTTGTCACATAAACACTGTTTACTCGTACAAGCGTACTGATGAAAATAGCAACGGCTCTATTTGAGTAACATACAATTACACAGCGATTTTGTTGGATATGCTTGTTGTTTACTTCACTGTGTTTGAAGGTGACAGCAAACACGGGGTTTAGCGAGGCTTTGCAGAGCAACAGTTAAAGGGTCACCTCCATTTAAGGAATGAAGGTTTGTTAGTTTATAAACTGCTGTTGAGGCAAACTCAGAAGAGTTGATGTGCACTGTTCATTGAAAGTGTGTCCGTCTCATCCAGGCTATGAACCCATCAACTGGGTTATAAAAAATATGTTTCATATTAATACTCCATTAGAGTTATATGCACCTGTAAAGTACAGCCATTTGTCTTTGCCCAAAGAAAATCCATTTGGAAGATTTCTTTTCTTTTTTTCACTAAAGAAGAGAAATTGATTTTAATATTTAACAATTCATTAAATTACTCCATGCTCGGAAGACGTTTTGGTCGACAGCGTGCATTCATCTCCTTGCCTTGCATAATATCTTGAATACCACAACTATAATATGAATGAACACCGCCGACCACTTCAGCTTGCAACGTTTGTGAGGCAATGCCTCCTCGAGCTGTTTGAGAAAGCTGTGCTGCTGCATTATAATTGAATTTTTGCTTCAAGAAAAAGCTCAGTGGTATTTTTAGTAACTCGGTAATATTACCCTACTCATTTGCATTGCAGTTTAAAATACCTTATGAGTGGCCACTCCAGCACACACGAGCACGTTCAGGCTGTTCACGAGGAGCGTCCTTCAGTTTTAGGGATGCTGAGGCTCGACATCCCTAAAACACCTCGGTGTCTCCTCCTCCAATCCTCTCTGACTGCACATCATTGGCATAAACAGATAGGAAATGAAGGGCAGGATCTTGCCTGTAGTTTCATTTATATGTTAATCTTTTTGTGGTCCTTGCTTAGGATTTGAGTGATTCCAGCATATGGCTTGGTAATGCATTCTGCTGGACGTATTCAGACGGCGCTGGAAAGCCTTTACATCCTTGTAGGATGGAGGCAATCTATCATTTGCTAGGTCTGGCAGCATGTCGGCCCTCCAGACTCCATAACCGTTCCATTTATGCAGAAGACTACCTGTAAAATATCTGTTGAATATAGAGCGGCAGCGGCAGCTGAGGTTAACTTTTGTCATAAATCCACAAGACAAAGTAGGAATTTGCCTGCGTGTGATTGACGATACTCTCTTTCCATGCAGTGACTCGAAAACTGTAAACGGCAAACATGGGGAGAAAGGAGGTAACAAGATTTTTTTTCTTCACAGGCCGTTAATGCAAACGCATGCCTGTAAAGCCATAGAGAGAGTGGCATGATGGATGGAAGCTATTGTGTGACAGAAAGGGAGAAATGCCTTGGATGTTGGCTGCTTTAAAAAGGTATTATATCTGTCTATCTTTTGATATACAATATAATAATCGAGCAATTAACACTAAAATGTCAATAATGCATGTCTTTATGACAATACATTTGTCTGAGTCATTGATATTATTCTTTTTTTTATTGCTTCATTTGTAATTGTAATGCAGTAGCAAAGATTTAGTTCTTTTTTATATCGATTTTTCTTTCTTGAAGCAGATTTAAAACACAGACAAGACTAAGTTAGCCGTGCTGTTGGCTCTGTGAGGCTGTACTTTGCTGAATGCTAACATTAGCATGCTTACATGTACTTGCGTGACTTTTTTTCTAGTATACGACCACTCAAAGCGATTAACACCAGATGTCATTCGCACCCATCCACACACTGACACAACGGGCAGGCAAGGTGCCACCTGCACACCCGGACCATCTCGTCTTTCAGACGTGCATACGTGGAGTCATTTGGGGAGTGAAGTGTCTTGCCCGAGGACGCGGACGGGATCAAACGGACGACCCTCTGATTGAAGAACAACCCCACTGATCGGCAGTCGACCCGCGCTCACAATGACAACGCTAACATGCTGATGTTTAGCAGGTATAACAATTACCATGTTCGCCCTGTTAGCTTGGCGTGTTGTTATGCTAACGTTTTGCACATTAGCACTAAACACAAAGTGCACTCCACTCGAGGCCGACGGGATTGTCGTTCATTTTTTCGCTGCTATTTGGTCATAAACCAAAGATGAGAAGTCAGAGGAACACCAAAGTAATTACAATTCAGCCGGAGGGGGACATGAACGTCTGAACCACGCTGCATGGCAGTCCAATGCTTGTTGATATAATTTAGTCTGGACCAAAGTCAGACAGAATGACCTTGCCATTCCTCACATATACCCCTCACATATTAAGTACTGTTGGTAAGATTGTTGCTGCACATGAAAGCATCCAACAGGGGAGGAACTCTTCGCTCCCCACCTGGCGTGCTAGCAGATCAGTCCATCCTGCTCCCTCACCGCTTCTTCTTGGTCAGTCATCGACTGACCCGCCCCTGGCTGCCTGCCACGGTTCCTAATGAGGTCAGACTCCGGCCTGCTCGGCTGCCCCTGATCAGCAATATGTGTGTCATTTTGTGTGTGTGTGTCATTTTGTGTGTGTGTGTGTTTGTGGGAGGAACAGGGAAAAGCATGCAGGACAAAGAGAGACTCACAGAAAGACAGAATGAGTGTGGGAGAGAAGAAAGGATAAAGAAAGTGTATAAGAGAGCATGTGTGTGCGTGTGTGTGTGTGTGTGTCGGTGGTGCTCTCTCTGTGCCATAGGTATTGACCTGGAATAGGGTTAGTGCTAATGAGGAAGGGGGGAGGGTGACATATGTGAGGGGATGTGCAGGGTTGCCAGGTCAGGCCTGATTCACATTTAGGGAAGGCCTGATTGAAAAAGTCATGCACTGGTTGTGCTGAATAGCAGTTACTTCCAGGGTTTTGTGTCACACACAAAAGCTTGGCTGGTGATTTCAATGTTGGTGAAGTGCATTGTCTACAGTGAGAATAGACAACCCAGCCAGCAGAAATGACTTCTACTGTAGCAACTTGGAGTTTCAATTATATCTGTTCATGTATTTCGGAAGTAAACACAAGACTAATAAAGCCATGCTGTTGAAGCCGTGATGCTTAATACACAGCGGAAGAAAAAAAGAAGAAAAACAAACAACTTGCTAACATGTTTAAACTTGGTCACCATTAAGTATTGGACAACAAGTTGACTTACATGAAATATTAAGAGCTTATCAAAGATGCTGGGAACATGAAGATGAGCACTTTATTCTAAATTACACGGCCATCGCTGGAGGCGGCATGAAATCAGGTCAGGATTCAGAGGGTCTCCGCGGTTGTCAGGCGCTCAATGCTCACCAGCTAGTTTGCAAGATGCGTTGCCTTATAGTCCAGCAGGCATATGGTGGGATTATCAGAGCCTGTTTGATGCAGACGAGGTTGATGAGATCCTTGAGTGTGAGCCAAAACAGGTCGTTTTTTTGCGCTATAAAATCCACACAATGAGTTGAAAAAAATAAAGAGTTGATGGGAGCTGCAGAGTCCCAAAGAGCCGTGTGGAACGTAAAACACGCTATTATGACGGGCCTTCGTGCAGGCAAGTTACTACTTATGACGCACACACACACACCACAGTCCTCGTACATATATCGTACCAACAATGTGTTGGATTTTCACAGTTGAATGAGTTACTTTAGCAATTGCATTGAGAATCCCTCTCTCTGTGGGCCCCCCCGGCCCCGTGACGCAGCCCTGCCTGAACTGTCCATGTTTACGCCCCTGGAGTGCTGTGATCACCACAAGCAACTCTAGTAGTACTACTTCAAAGGCATTTAAATGCTCACATTTCACACGTTAAAATGCTAACATTTAGTTTGTTAGTCCAGCGACACAGTGACACAATGCAGCTGAGGCTCAAGGGAAGTTAGTTGCAGAGATGTTTACCTGTTGGTGGTGTTGGATGAAAAGTCAAACGGGGTCACTAGGAATTATCCTCTTGGTATCATCATTTTTGTTCCATATTTAATCTCTATATATTCAATATCAGATGCTCTCCCAGTGTTGGAGAGATGATGGGCTGGCACAGTCACCGTTCCCACAGACAATGTGCTAGCGTGGCTAATCTGGCCGGTTACAACGTGCTGGAGATTTCCCCTCACAGTGTGACTTCCTTTCATCCTACTGCATTATTCTAGTGTTAGATAAACAGAGCATGTTTATTTTTTTTCCCAAAAGCTGCCACCTACAATGTAAAAGCTTAATTCCCACCTCTGTTGTGCTGTATTGTGACAGATGATATCTGTTCGGGACTTGAGAAGGCTGATTAACATCTGCTGCAAAAGTCAAACCAGGTCAAATCTGCTAAGCACTCTTGACTAAACAAATTTAAATTCTGGCAGGCGCAAAGAGATTGCAAAATCGCCGCCAGAAAGGGCGGAGTCTGAGCCAGTTAATATTTTTTTTGGTGCACATGTGCAAAACATCCATCTGTGATATCACGTAGCATCCGAGTCTTAGCCTCATCGTTTAAATATCCCCCCCCCTCCCCACGCTCAGTGCGACAGTGAAACTCTGAGAATGTCTTTGTTGCTTCCTCGCGGTTCTCCATCTGTCCCCGGGCCCCGTTACACCCAAGACTTTGATTTGGACGACAAACGTTGTGTGTGCAGCAGCAGCAGCAGCAGCAGCAGCCGAGCCGGGTTTTGTCCTGAGATGAACTCTGCAGCAGCCGGGGTGAGGGCTGCTCGCTGCTGACGGAGGGAAGAAACAGAAAGAGAGAGAGAGAGAGAGAGAGCCAGAGGCAGGGGAGGACGAAAAGCAGACAAAGAGAGAAAAGAGCAACGGAGAAGGCGGACATTAGGAAAAAGAGTAAAAAGAAAAGTCTGAAAAGAGACGGAGAGAGAGAGAAATGAAAAGACAGAGAGGAAAAATCCACTACAACAGAAAGAGTGAGTGGCATGAAGAGAGAGAGAGAGAGAGAGAGAGAGAGAGAGAGAGAGAGAGAGAGAGAGAGAGAGAGAGAGAGAGAGAGAAGCCGAGCAAGAGGAAAGCGAGCAAAGAGAAAAGACAGGAAAATGAATAAAATATGGAAAAGGGGGGGTCAAAGGGAGGATCACAAAGCCAAGAAAACCGAAAGGGACAGGGAAAGCAAGAGAGGGGAAAAGGCAGAGAAAAGAAAGGCAAAGAATCACCGTGGGGAAGGTAAATGAAACCAGGAAAGAGAGATGAATGAAAATGCAGAGATAGAGGATGAGATGGAGCGGTGAAAAACAAAGACTGTCAACAGGGGAGAGCGAGAGAGTGACAGGAAGAAACCCACATAGACTGAAGCAAGGGAAGAAGACGTGACAGAAGAAACATAAAGGAGCCAAAAGAGAGACGGAGCGAGAGAGAAAACCTCTGCCAACCCCGTGAAATGTCCTCAACGCCCGGCTCTAACAGCTCTGCATAATGAGCCGCGTTAGCAGCTCAGTAGCAATAAAACACCCGGGTGGTCAGGTGGTGCTACTTGTCTCTGCTCCTCGTCCTTCTGTTGGTTCTCCAGTGAGAAGGGGAGGAGCGGTCAGGGGTCCACGAGGCGGCAATGAGCGGAAAGCTTAGATAAAGGTGTATATTGTACTGCTGTGTTTATTGATCCGTCTGGCCGTTGCACGCCGCTGGAATGCTTTAAAAGCTGCTTTAATAACTACTTACCTGTTGGTATTTAGTCCTGAAACTATCTGCAGAACAGATGTGTGTTGTGCACTCTTAGTTTCTCAACATGAGGTCCTCTGGATTGTTGGGTCCTTTTTAGAATCTACAGCTCATGAGCAAATGTTAATGACTGTGGATTTAAGTTCTTTGCAGATGACACAACATTTCCACACAAATGATGACAAAACATGACGAGACACTGGTTTTGAATGCGAGGAAAGATCAATCTAAAACTGTACTTCATGTGACCTTCCAGGTGTACTGTGAATGGTTGGAATTGGAAAACATTAGCTTTTTTCAAGTGTCAGATGAATGACATTTTTCGTGGTGTTCACTTTGATCCAGCATTCCTGGCCATACCTACAAAAAATGATGTGCTATAATTTGTAGACAAACCACAAAAATATTTGCTATTCACGTAATCGTGAATAAGGAAGTGTAAATAAAGCAAATGCCCACATAGGGTCCAACAAACATCGCCCTATCAGCCATTCAGTCATCGTCATTTTATTGACGCGTTGCCGGTTTTTGGAGGAAAAACGCATGAAAAATGAAAAGTAGTAGTTGCTTGAATTAATAACTCTCTCTATTCTCGACCATAATGTTGTAGTTTATGTTTACAATTAAGCCTTTAATTAACCACAGAGATACGTCCAAAAGTGTGTATCTTTTGCTGCTACATTGATGTGCCGTCTCTTGGTGCAGTATACGGCAAAAATCCTCACAAAGAGATATACTTCACATTGTGGGGGCCACGACAGACTGCTTCTCTGTCATACCTCGACAAACCTTGGAAAATCATAATAGAGAACAACTTGGAACACTCGGTTACTCACAATCTCCCTCCGTCATTGAAACGTTGCCACAAGATGGTTGGCACGTCATCTTTCCCACAATGTTATATATTGTGTGGAACATTTAGTTTTGCAATAGCGCTGTTTTAAAAAAAAAATCATATCTGGATCCAGTTTTAATGATGAAATATTGCATTCCCCAGCTCCAATAGGGAGGAGCAGATTATCTGATCAATGGGTTGAGATTATAAAACCTTTTCAAATGAAAGCTTTCAAAAAAGCTCTTTTTTAAGCATTCTCAAAAAGCTTGACATTTTGGAGATTTGAAGTGACTGTAATAGAAAGAAAGCATGTGTAGCAGAATATCTCGTGACCATGAAACTATTTAAACTTCTACTCGTCGTCCTCGGCTTCAGCCGGGATGATTCATGATGCAGAGTCTGATGGAGCAACTAACTCACCCACAGTCTAAAGACCTTCTCATTTTTCAGAGACCAGCATTTTGTCTTCAGATCTAACCCTCGGCTGTTCTGCTGTCTCGTGTTGAGTGAAAGTGGAACACCTGTGTGCATGCAGGGCGACTGTGTTGAACTTCAAAGGAAGACAAAAAACATGTTTTTCCGTTGAGAATCGATGAAAGCTTTTCATGCACGCTGCCTGATGAGTGACGAGGGATTATGTAAACAGGCAACAAAGAGGAATACGGTACGTTTAATCTCTCGTTCTCCAGCTTTGTTGGCCACCAGTTAATCCATTGTTGGAGATTGCTTTCATAGCCGCCTGTTTCCAAGCACTGGCTTTTCTTTCTTTTCTGTGTGTTATTCAGTGTTGCAACAGATAGAAAAAGTCTTTTAAATGTTGATTCATAAATGTGCATTCGGTCCTTTTGATGGATCTGAGAGCTGTTTATGGAAGCAGATGAGCACAAACCAGTCCGTTACGCCGTGTTTCAAGTGCCCAGTTCCTGAAGGGTTCACGCTGTCCTACACTCACACACCCCGAATAAAACGCCCTTGTTCAACTCAACCGCTCCGTGTTGAAACTGTTGCCAGTATAGAGAATACAACTCAGCAGCATCTAAAACCAACTATGTTATTGCTGCTTGTTGGCCTCGGGGGAGTCCAACAAGTTTATTGGAGCTATAATTAAGATTTATACAGCCCTATGGCACAAAGTGATCATAATGTATCTGCAGGCGGATGATGTGGCTTCTGATCAATACCAATGACTCAATGTCTCCAGGAGGTTGAGAGGTTTCTGGCTTCCTAAACTCACTCTGGAGTTTGCTGGAAGGAAAGCAACGGTTATAAATGTAACCGTGGTTCTATGAATTGTGGCCAATGCAGAGATCATCATTGATTGTTGAGGAAGGAAGGAAGTGTGGAAGCATTACACATCCTCTCAAGAATATAAATTACTAACAGTTGGTCATCACAGGATACATTTGGACTTCTCAATTAATGTAATATCAATTGGTCAAATATGTTCATGGCATTATTGATCGCTGTGATCGTTTCCATGCATCTTCATTCAGCAGTTTGAGTTAGGAAATAAGTGAGTGTTTTTCAAAGCTATGGTCTTTTTAGCAGGAACATTCCCACTGTGTAGTTTCCTGTCTGAGCTGTGGTGAAGGGATATGTCGTGGTCGTCATGTAGACACAACATGCAACCACCGGGACAAAGACACCCACTTAATGGCCAACAGACTTTCTTAGCATTATTGGACCTTTTAGTCAAGAAGGCCTATTATTCCAGAGGTTACCTTGAGGTTACCTTGAATAATAGGTGCTGTTCTCTAACCTGAATTCAACTACAAGTCACAGAAGCCATGTTGAAGAGCCATTGATGTTACAAATCCTTGATCATTAAAAGAGGTTAAAGAGAAATCACTTGACTTGAGAAGTCTGGATGAGGGATTTCAATATCCTCCGCTGAGGGACATGAAGCCGGCTCGCTCTTACAGCGATCTCATGGAACTGTTGCTGAACTCTGGCAACAAGTGGCAATTGATACACTCCACTTTCTCACGCCCACCTCATCAAATACCGCTGTCTTGTCGAGTGCCCCTCTGCATCAAAGCACGGAGGCCCCCCCTTTTCAGCCAGTACCCATGTGAACCCGCCGCGGCATTAGTGGACGGTGAGCGCGCAGTTTTAGTAGGAAGTGCGTGAGAGTCAGCGGTGGGCGGGTCAATGTGGTGATGGACGGGTCAGACAAACACACTTTTAACTAAATGTGCTGAGTGATGATGGTGAAGACTAAAACGTTGTACTGTAGAGACGAGGCATGAAGCCGGCGAACAAGTAATATAACTTTAACAACTGCAGCAAATAAAGTTTGCAAACTTCAGCTGATGTTAAACAACAGAGACTGAAGATCTTACCAAGCAGAGGCTGTAGCACCTTAACCCCAGAGCTTAACCCCAGAGATTAACCCCAGGGTGTATGGAATTAAGTAAATTCAACTATCTGAGAGAGTCAACATGTCATTCCTTTCTTCATAAGGTACATCTTCTCCCTTTCAGTCTGTCTTGGATCAATTCATGTTAGAAACAGGATTTCATTCAACAAAAGAAAACCAGGACAAGCAGTGAATGTATGAGGGTATTTGAAGCTTCTCTCAAGGTCGGTGGACCTCCAACTACAGCATGAATTTCCATAAAAAATTCCTAAATTGCAAATGTTTCATCATAATTGTCAAGTATTTGCTGTGATCACCTTTGAACAACGCTCCTTAACTCTCTACGGCACCTCGATCTGATCGGAAACACGTTATTAAGAAGGTTTCTGCACGGCTGCACTGGTGTCATGACGGATGGATGGATAGATTCAAACCCCCCTTTTGGAGAACGTCTCCTCAAGTCGGCCACCTGGCTGCTTCCTCCAAAACACGTCCGGCATTGATCTGCAGGAGTTGTCTGTGTGTGGAGGCCGGTTTGTCAGAGCAGCAAATACAATGAGGCGAATGAAAAGTTCTGAGATGATGTACCCAAGACCAGTGTCACTCGGGCACTCAGGAGTTAAAGGGTCCGTTTCGCAAACATATATGAATAAATTCAAATTCTCCTGAAATCAGATGTGTTAAAAATTTGCAGGATGTGTTCATAAAAGTCAAGCCAGCGCATGTTTGAGGGCCGTATAAAACTAAATATATTTGAAATGCATTATACTTTGTTTTTATCACATTTTATTATATCCTGTACTATCACTTTTTTACTTTTTTTGACATAATACTGTGACTTTTTCATGGGTTTTCATGATATTCTACATTGTGTTTTTGACAAGATACTATACGATGACTTTTTTTAAGACCACTTTAGACATGTTAGGACATAATATACTGTGACTTTCTATTTCTATTACTATATCTTTGTAATGGTCATGTTTTATGACTTCATGACAAGCTATACAAGTACTTATTTATGACTTTTTATGACATGTTATCTTATGAATTTTTGATCGTATACTATACAATGACATTTTTCAGATTTTGTATGTGTGGAGTATAATTTATGTCATACAATACTATATTTTATATGCTGTGAAACGTTTTAAGACGAATTTGTATGTCATACTGAACAATAACTTTTCACTTCACTTTTCATGGCACACATTTTTCTTTGGTGCTACGTGTGCGATCAGCAATGTGATTGAAAGAGAAATATGCACATGCAAACTGTAATATCTCAACAAGATGTTTGGACCACATTACGCACTTTTTCAACAATGCTGTGTTTCATAGTCTCACGACTGAGGATTCATTTGAAAAAGGCCTCTCGTTTGTCAGATTTGGCCGACGAAACAAAGAATTTTTAGAGAACCGTCACATAAATCCCACACAGGCTCGTCAACGGAGCTGCATCACTGTCCTGCTACAACATCTGTATTATTGTTAAGCTCTTTTAAGAAACCCAACGGAGAGAGTTGGAAGCAAGAAGGCCGGCCCACCGCCCTGCCAAACTGCAAAGATATCATTTTTAATGTTTTCATTCTTGGAAAGCTCTTTCTTCCAAAGAGGAGCTGGTAAAAAATGTTCGACACAAGGACATAGCGATCATAAATGTTTTTGTATTATTTGATTATTACCTCGAGCCAATTTCAAGCAATGCGAATGCATGTGCATGTTTTAAATGCAAACAAACAAGCAGCTGGTTTCACTAAATAGCGCCTGCTAGCCTGCCTTAAAGAAGTGCTAATCAGAAAGATCTAGAGCTTAAGTGTTTTTCTGGAATGAAAACCTGCACGCAACACGGCTCTGGATGGCACACACTGCGGACGAAGGCCATCGGGTTTTAAGTTGTGTGGAAGGACTCGGCCACAACTGTCGCCATGTTGTGTGCATGTTGCGTGGGAGCCTGTTAGCGCGGTATCCAAAACAAGGGCATGGTGGAGGAGAACCAGATGTGGCCATTGGCAGATGGCTCACGAGGACATCCTCCAAGCTTGGACCGTACAAAGTACATGACATCAGCACCAGATGGTTTAGTCATTCAACACCCTCCCTCTCAAAACACGTAGCCGAGGCTGTGCTGAAAGTACAACAATCTCAATCTTACACTTTAGCTGATTTTTTTTTCTCCACGACATGTTTGAAGGCAATTAAGCCTAATTAGTCAGTTGAACAGCTTCGTTCGATCCTCACTCTTTGGGCCAAAAGCTAGAATGACGCCGATTCAGTTCAACGCATTTGAAACAGAGCCGAGGTCCGTTCTTGATGTTCTGTGCATTCATTTTGAATTTAAATGACGGACGAGATGTATTTTCATTGTAAAAGCCGAGGAGTTACAGCACCAGTATACATCTCGTCTGGTTCCCTTCAGCTTCATCCATGTGCTGTGACGCCTGCAGTGTACATGTTTGGCCCTCTGCCACCAAATCAGTGAGGTACGTATTAACAGCACGTGGGTTTTCAGCCTAAAATGCTGCAGGAAAAAACACTTATGTGAGAACAAAAAAGTGTCCTTTTGTGTGACAAAACTGTGTGAGACGAGGAAATAATTAGTCACTGCAGATTTGTCAATTTCTTTTGAGGTGTTTCTCCTCTCTTTAACACAGTTTTGAAGTCTATTTTATTATCCATCTTCAGAAAATGCAGCCTTCTTCAAAGTGCAGTGGCGTATCTGTGCCAGCACAAGCGTTCCTGTTCCAGACATATCAATAAGTCGACCCTGAATTTAATCATATTTGGCACTTTGACGAGGAAGGACAAAGTGAAAAAAACACCTCCAGGATATTTTCAGATAGACATATTCATTAACATGCCCTCCTGTCCTTTATTGCATTCCTTAGTCCCGTGTACTTTGTCAAATAAATTAGCAAAAAAATATTTTTCAGCAGTAAAGCAAATATGTTTATTAAGCACTTTAATATACATCAGAAAATTCCACTTCATATAATACAGGAATTATTTTTAAAATGAGTTGAATGTACATGTTAAGCTATTTACAATCCAAATCACTGACAGTCAAAATCAAAGATGACAGACGAAACACAGTCAAGACAAAGGAGAGAGCTGCTGAATAAGACTGTACAGTTTGTTTTCCAACACTGATCCTGCCTGCGATGCTTCTATTGACCCTTCATGGCATACGTTTTGAGCTACTGTTGCACTGAAGAGCTGAGAGCTTTCACCAGGGCTTAGAAGTGTTTGTGCATGCGATAGGTTTCCACTGCCCCCCCGCACCCCGATCCCAGTCCTCTGCAAAAAAAATAACTCACTGTTGACAATATGAAAAGCCTGCAAAAAATATGACACGGCCTGTAAACGCTAACGCAGCTCCGCACAGTTCATGAGAAACAGATGTTTCTGTTCCCTCGGCGTCACCTCCTCCCCTCTCCATCTCCAGCGGGGGTTAAGTCCCGCTGAACTGATATTGGGCTCGGGGAGGAGGCGGGGCAGGACAACGCTATTTCAACTTTGGCTTTACAACTCTGCATTTCAAACAATATCATTCACAGCTATGAGTCGCCTTAATGGCCGAAACCCTTTGGAGCCGCGTTGTGCCATGCTCCTGAAAGATCCAGCAGGAATTACTGGAAATCAACCACATGCCGAGAAGGAACCGAAGCTTGGATTTTGTTTCTTGCTTTGCAGCCGGTTATACGTGGAACTCCCCGGACAAATGCTTTATTTTTTTATGACTGCTTTCACTTTGCTTATTTAGCACCAAACCTTTGCTGATGGTACACAATGGGTTATTTAAATAGTTGGTTTTAATGAACACACAACATAATAACACAAGCAACTGATGAATCCCATAGGGACAAAATTAACTTTTTTTCTTCTTTTTTTTTTTTTTTTTTTACATTTTCAAACGAACCTCCCTCTTTCTTGGATATTCATAATAATACACAAAATGCACAAAACCAACAAAATTGGGAGCCCAAAAATAACTGCAGGCAACTTTTGAACACAGCACCATGGTAGAGCGTAATGCGACACAAAAATGCAGCAAAAGTGGCTTTTTCCAAAAATAAATATGCTTGTATATACTTGTGAAGTAAACTGCCGGAGCTATTAACATATTACACACAACATAGGCGTAGCACACTGATCCAAGGTTAACACAGATTATTTGGGGTCTCTAGAAAGGCAGACTATCAATGTGGTATCAGTTACTGTTATGTCCTCTGGTCTGGTGACAATGTACTTAGTGGCACATTGCTGTCAGTGTGAAAATTAGACGCGGAACAAACATAATACAAAGTAAAAAAATAAAAAAAGGCATTGGTATGTTTCTCTCAAACAATAACTTTGATAAAACATGGATGGGATACAAAGTGAATAGAACAAATGCATGTCTGTCATTTTACTCTTTAAAAGTGCATACACTGTTTATTAAATAGCATAACATTAAATTAAAATGATAGTTTGCATGAATACATGAAGGAGGCTGTAACAGATGTAGGCACATCGATGTATCAGTTCACGTAAGCCTTCGGCAGCAATCAACAATCGTCCTTAGGTATTACTTTGAGGTCTTCTCTCCCACTGATGAACAAATATCTAGTATTTTCTTCTTTTTTTCACGCAGATGAAATCGGTTGCTTTGGCACATTCCCTCCACTGTCTGCATGACGAAGAGCATTCACCACATCTGAAACGGTACAGGAATGATTTGGGTTAAAGTCGTGTTTGGGAGGAAAAACAAGGTCTACTGATCCAGAATGAGGCAATCTTCATGCAAGTCTGATCAAATCCAAACTAATGAGTTGTGTAGATGGAGTATCAGCTGAAAGTCAGTCACCAGCCACCGTAAAGAAAGAGCCTAAGTCTTGCCTATGTGCCGACACCCTGGCCTTAATTTAAACTCGCAGACAAATGCTTGATGCCTTTCAACAAGAGCACACACTGGAGGGCTATTTTTGAAAAGTATCTCTTACCGGCTATAATGGAGTCTCCTTTTTGTAGTTAAACCCAGGGTCTGATCCTTCAATCTGCAGTTTCAGGGCTTGTTTAAGGCTTAGCTCGGTTTCCCCTATGGGATAGTTCTCTAAAACCTCCTGGTGGCCCCTGTTCTGTACAGTCCGAGGAACCGATACCCTACTCAGGAAAACCTGATTACCCTGTAGGTGATAGTTGGGGTTGGTCATGATGCCGTTCCTCTTCTTCTCAGCACAGCTCTGCTGCTGGAGGAACAATTGCTCTTGGCTTTGCCCCCTTTCCTGCCGAATCGAACCACCAATCACAATCTTGCAATGGGGATCCTTCACTGAAATGTTCGCTACCGATTTGTTGAGCCCAATCCTCTTGTCAAACTGCGTCATCTCGTACTCCAGCACTTGACCTTGGGTTGATCCGCTGTTCTTGGCTTTCTTCTTGTCTCCCGGTGCTCCTTTGCTATTCGATGTCCCGTTTCCGGTCTTACTTCCCTTTG
The DNA here is from genome assembly GCF_023055335.1 of Clinocottus analis. Classification (NCBI taxonomy): domain Eukaryota; kingdom Metazoa; phylum Chordata; class Actinopteri; order Perciformes; family Cottidae; genus Clinocottus; species Clinocottus analis. Next base: position 19,442,238 of record NW_027175821.1, read on the forward strand.
ACGACTTGAGACCGGATTTGAGCTGAGACCAGTCAAAGTCGTTGGATGGAGATGGCGGCTGCTGACCAATGGACTTGGTCGTGGAGGAGGGGGACACGATGGACTGTCTACTCCGGCTGCGGGGCAACGAGTGCTGCTGGATTTGTTCAGTGAATGTCAGTCCGTGGAAACTGTCGATGGGCACGGTTTGGGCCGTGGCCGTGGATGACGTGGTTCTCAAGGAGGAGTTCTTTGAACTCTTCAGGGAATTATTTGAAAGCGAGGATTTCTGTCGATCCACTGTTGAATCGGGAGACTCTGACGGGGAACTGAACGCGTGGACAGGTCCGTTGGGTAGACCCCGTCCAGACGACTGCATATCTCCTGCACCGGTGCTGCCAGAGCTACTGGATTTAATGGTGAGGGACTGCATTTTACCAGTCACAGTCAAAGGTGTCTTTTCTTCCATGGTGTGCACTGGGGAGGGATTGCAACCATTTAAAGTCGTACCACCATACTTTTCCAGAAGTTTAATGATCATTGAATGGCCACCTTTTGCGGCCACTCGCATTGCTGTGCGTCCAAACTGGTCAGCGTGGTTGGGGTCGGCGCCATTTTCGAGAAGTATTTGCACAACATCGATGTGGCCCTCTTGTGCAGCGATGCCTAGTGCTGTTGCTCCCTGGTTACACGTATGATCCACATGTGTGCCAGACTCTATCAAAAACTGAACAACTTTTGTGTGCCCTTGCCACGCGGCCGACTGGAGGGCCGATCTCTTCTCATTGTCACAGGCGTTCACGTCAGCATGATAGTTAATCAGCAGCCTCACCATTTCAACATGCCCTTGCCAGCAGGACACGTGGAGGGCAGTCCTGCCCTCAGTGTCGCAAGCTTCCACATTCGCTCCGTTTTCAAGAAAATACTCCGCCATGGCCAGCTGATTTTCAAGGGCCAATATGTAGAGCGTCGGGCGCCCGTCTGCGTCTTTGTGGTCTATGTCGGCACCGTGGCTCAGCAGCAGTTCAACAATGTCCCTGTGGCCTTCCAGCGCCGCCACCCTGAGAGAATTCCTCCCATCGTACCCCCTCTCGTCAATGCACGACTTGTTTTCCAGAAGAATGTGCACACAGTCATAATGTCCCTCTTGTGCAGATAATATCAGCGGTATTCTACCGTCATTGTCGACCTCTGTACAGCGAGCACCTTGCTCAATGAGGGCGTCGCACACTTGGCGGTGGCCCTCAAAAGAAGCCATGTGCAGCGGGGTCCAGCCTGAATCGTCCCTGTGGTTCTCGTCCAGACCTCTGTCCAGCAGAGTTCTGACCACCTCGACGTTACCCTGAGCGGACGCAATGCTCAGCACAGTCCTCCCCTCGCTGTCGATGCTGTCGACAGCAGCCCCCCAGAAAAGTAGCGTGTTGACGACAGAGGCGTGGCCCATTGACGCGGCAGCCAGAAGAGGAGTGCGGCCATTGTTGTCCGTGTGATCCACGTCAGCCCCGCCTTCCAACAGCAGATCGACGACGTCGACATGTCCTTCATAGCCGGCCACCAGGAGAGGAGTCATGCAGTCTTTATCACAGTGGTCGACCTCCGCTCCCCTCTCGATCAGAAGACTCACGACAGAAGCGTGGCCTTTACTTGCAGGGACGCAGAGAGCGGCAACCGAGAGAGCAGTCCGTCCGTCCACGTCTTCGTGATTGACTTCGGCCCCGTGTTCCAGGAGGTGCTCCACGATCTCTCGGTGTCCCATGTACGCTGCGGCAATGAGAGCGGTTCTTCCTTCATTGTCGGCCTTGTTGACCTCGGCCCCGTGCTGAAGGAGGTTCAACACGATGTCCTCGTGACCTCCCCAAGCAGCAGCTCTCAAAGCGGTTCTACCGTCGGCGTCGGCACAGTCCACTTTGGCACCGGCGTAGAGCAGAGCAGACACGACCTCCGAATGTCCGCCCCAAGCTGCCGAGCGCAGGGCCGTCCATCCGTCGTGGTCCGTGTGGTTTATGTTGGCTTCGCAGCCAATTAAGCAGTTGACCACTTTGGTGTGGCCCTGCCTTGCGGCAAGGGTAAGTGCCGTTTGTCCGTTGTTGTCTTCTAGCTCCATGTTCGCCCCTCTAGATATGAGCAAGTTGACCACGTCGAGGTTCCCACTGTATGCAGCGTTGGCCAGCAGGGTTCTCCCGCTGGAGTCACACTGGTTTACTGAGGCCCCGTTGTCAAGTAATGTCCTTATTGAGTCCTCTCTCTCCAGGGCCTGCTGTACAATACACGACGCATGGTCATCCTCATTGTTTACATGAGCCCCGGCCTTCACCAGGAGTTGTAGGACTTCCTGTTCTCTGGGTATGGAGGTGGTCAGAGAGTCTTTTGCAGGAGTTCCATTCCAAACCATCCAAAGAGCCAGATTAAACGGCTCAAGCTGCAGATTAGAACTGACGAGGTGCAGTGCAAATTCCTGCACTTCGAGTGGTTTGAGCTGCTTTGCCCGGCAGGTATAACTCATGGCCAACATCCTATGTCCCTCCGCTGCATTGCACAAGTACTTCTGCGTGCAATGCTTTACATCAAGAAGCCACTCTGCAAAACTGTAGTGAAATAGGATTCGAGTACTCCCAAGGCCGTCGACCAACAACTTGGAGAGAATGTCCATCTTTTTCTGAAACTCTTCCATAGTCAGAGTCATGTTTTTGGTCCAGACTGCGTGGTACAGTTCCTTGACTGTGAGCGGTCGGCACGTCGCCAGGATTACATTAAGGATTGGCTGGACTTTGGCAAACTGTTTTCTGACAAATAGTCTCTGGCAGAGCCACAGGTAGAGGCCGTTGAGGGTGCCCGGGATGTCGCGGATCTCCCGAAGCATGATGAAGTTCTCCACCACGCCATCCAACACGCGCTCCAGGTAGAGGAAGCAGCCGCTGCTCTTGATGTGGAGCTGGTTGAGCATCTCGGCAGTCTCCTTGGTCAGGTGCTGCCTCAGGGCCTCCTCTTGGTCCAGCCTGTGGAGGATGTACTGTTGCACATCCTTGACGATGTAGGCCTTGCGCAGGTCATCGAGGCTAATTTTGCGGAATCCTGCAAGAGAAGAAATGGACATTAGCCGAGCATAATAATAAATAGATAATATGTACAGGTGATCTATGGCAGTGGGCGGAGGGGGGGGGGGGGGTATACTGTAGCGCGTACGTGAGATTACAAAAACATAAAAAAAAATCCCTTGAAAACAGTTATTTATTAACTATTCAGTGAAATATAAGTGTAAGTGCATCAAATTAATTGTATATTCTATATATAATCAGATAATGATGGCACAGTGCTGTGTATTACATCTTTCTTTCAACAAAAAATGCTTTGCGCTGGGGGTAGATCAGAGAAAAAAGGTTGAGAACCACTGATCTAGAGGATTTAAAAAAGACACATAACGTGGCTAGTGAAGAATATGAAAAGATTTAGTGGCAGCGATGGTATAAATCATATTTGACGAGTAGTGTTACTTTCCCCGCAGTGCTTATTGAGTCAATATATTATGTCTGACCTTGAGATCATACCCTGTATTTATCCACTGGTCTTTCACCTTTGGATAATTAGGTTAAGTCTACTTTTTCATTTTCTACGGTGTAGGATTATTAACAGTAAAGCCATGTTGTTGAAGAAAAAGCTCTCAGAGGAATTGAGTGCATAACCCCTCTGGCTGCTGGAAGTCCTCGATCAGTTAAGTCCTCACGAATGTTAGTGCACTGTATTGTGTCTGATGCAAAGGCAATTTCAGCTGTAATAATTGTGTCTGGGTGAGCATGAAAACAGCAATAACTTCAGTAAAAAACATGACTTGGACTACATAATACTAAAGTATACCAGTTCTGTTGCTTAAAAATAACGTATCATTTATCCACGTACGACAATAATCAAACGTACTTTTCCCAATGAAAAGAAAAACGTTAAGGAAAACACGCTATTTTAGCAGAACGACTGGTGAATGAAATTATGCATTAAATAGAAAATTACAAGTTCTTTCAACACATAAATTGGGGGTGAATGATGATCTAACTTGTCCATTGACTTTTAAGGTTATTAGCAGTTAATCAGCGGGAGCAAATCTGCGGTAGGGGCTGTAGACGGACATAATGGAGACATCATTTCTATGCCTGTAGCATATCAGTGGTCTGTGAAACATCTCTCCAGTGCCTCACTTATTATCGTTCTACACGCTCCCAGCACAGACCTTTAGAAATTATCACAGTGGGTGTTAATGAGTGATCTTTAATGGAAATTGCTCTCCAAGACAGCTAAAAAAAAAGCCCCGGCTCCTAATGGCCTTGGCTAATGGGCATAAAGTGAACTTTCCTCTATGTTAAAACAATCTGTTCATGGTCTGTGCAGCCCCCCCCCAGCCAGCGGGCAGGAAGAGCATCTTTGCATACTTATATTTACAGTTCCCATGGTTCTCTGGGCTACTGGGACAGGAAACTAAAGGTCACCAGAGGCTCTGTCAGTGTTATTGACCTACTGTATAGCACGATCCTTACTGTGGGAAAAGCAGTTGCATGTTTATTTATTTTTTTTATGCTCAAAAGAAAAGTTCACTTTGCAGAACATGGACTTATTAACATTAACCTTTCATTATTGCATCTCATTACTGATTGAATATTTCATGTACTGACAGGAAACTACTCTCCAGAGACGTTGTTGAAAAGAATCCATCACATTCAGCGCCGGCACTTTTATCTTCAGCGGCTCACCGTGTTGATTGTATAACGCAACACTTTTCCCTCGACACAATATGAATCAGACTCTAGTCACCGAGCCCGAGGCGGTGCTCTGCTCATCCGACTGCTATTGTGCCAAAATGTTACTCCACAAAGAGCCGATGCAAACCACACCTGGAAGCCGGATAACAGACCTGATGAGTTTAACGAGACAGGATCCGACAGTTTGGACAACAGACCCTGGTAAACAGAAGGAGCGATGGGGTTTCTCTATCCTCCGCCTCCGAGTTTGTTTAAGATAAGCACGCCTCCACAAACTGGGCCTCGCAAAAGACAATCTCTTTGTATCGTATCTTGAGGCCTCCGTCATGTTTTTCAAACTGTGATAAAGCACATTAAATTAAAAAGGCAAAGACACCTCTGTACTGACTATTGAATCCTGTGATACATGTCAGGAAACAAGAACTGGGGAAGCGCTGTATCTGGTTTGATTATGTAACTTTGGTCTGGGGATAAATTACCTCCCATACAATCCTTTGTGACAAAGTAACGATAAAGTTTTAACTTAATTGTAACCGGGACTATATGAACATATAGATTTAGCTCTACAAACTAAACCTGAGATACATATTTAAATGTGATCTAATGAATGCCGGGGGGCAGCTGTGCAAACAAGCTCCATTAATGAAGCTGTGAAGAATCGTTCTCCAGCATTACACCATATAATTGCTCAATCATTACAAAAACCCAATAACCCTAACCCACTTTCGGCCTGCCTTTGTTTTCAATGACTGTGCAGATTTTCTTCCCCCCTTCCTCCTCCCCCTGTTTTCTCTGGCTCGTGACCCCCATGAACCGGCTCCCACTCCCGTCCTGGAGGAGTCAAGGGCATTACGAGAGACACACTGCAGGCATGCAGAGCCGCTACAGGTAACTCAAAACACTCGAGCAACTTCTACCACTGAGTCGGGGGAAAAAAACATTAGTGATGTTTTGTGTATATTCAAAGTCTCTGCTCGGAAAAGCCGAATGCTTCCTCATTTTGACGGGGCCGTGCACAGCAGGCCGCTACGAGCCCAGGATTATTTCAGGTTTGCATCAAAAGATACAGAAACACTTGAAGGTACCATTATCTCCTCCGAATGTGCATTCCAGGTCTCAGTGCACTCACAACCCTCTGGCTCCAACTTCAAGCATTAAAGATCACTTTTCAGCCTATCGTGCCATCATCAGAGGATTTCTCACTCGTTCAGCCTTTTGTTTCAAGCGAGGCTTTTTTAATGCTCCTTTGTTTAGTTTAAAGGTCGAAACTAGCTGGTGCACACGCTTCCTTCCTCTTCTTTTTGAGGCTGATGCACAATCTCAAGTGCCTCAGTCGACAAGAGACGCTTGATATCACATTTACAATTCACGTTCAGAGACGGACTTATGACGGTCACTGACTGGTCCTCCTCCTCCCTCTGGGCCCAGTCCTTCTTTGGACTTTCTGGGTTTGCTCCAGTTAGGACAGGAAACTAACTGGCGGACGCAGAGAGAGAGAGAGAGAGAGAGAGAGAGAGCAAGAGAGGGGGGAGAGGCCATTAACGGGGGAAATCAAGAACAAAAAGAAAAACTATTTCTCACCCAGCCAGCGACTCCAGCAAAGTGTGACATTTAATATTTTGTCCCGATGTTGATTTGTTCTACTCACAGGGGGGACTGTGTGTGTGCATTTCAGTCCAATCCTGAGGATGCTACTCTACCATGAATATATTCTCAGGGGAACAAAGGAAAAATGCCTCCGTGATGTAGTTCATGACAAACAGTTGCTCCTGCAGTCCACGGTCGCTGACACACCAATTATGAGGACGCAGTGACGAGGAAAGCCGAAGCAGGGAGGAGGAGACAGACGCTCGACTGCAGCCAGGATGTCCAAAAATATATTGTCTGGGTGAAAAACAAATTATTAATTTCTGTAAGGCCAGGAGTAAAACAATTGAACGAGCGAGAGCCTCCAGTCAGAACGCATAAACAAAAGACATCTTTCAGCTGCTGCATCTGGAAGATGACCTACAATTTCCACTTAAGTCGTCAACAAGCATCACTTCAGATGGATGTCAACGGTGAAGTCACGGCATTATTACTGGCCCCGCTCCTGCAGAGAAAGCACTAAAGACAGCCACGGGGGGAAAGTCATCCAACCTGCATTTGATGACTGTGTGTAAAAGGAACCGCTATCAAGTACTACACAAGAAGCTCCATTGGCTACAAATGTCCAAATGCCTTCCAAGAACCACTAAACCCAATGGTTATGATGGTCGAGGTTATTGCACGCTTATAAGTGGGCTATACAAACTGTAGCTGAGCATTGTGTGTGTTCAGGCTATAAATATGTGTGTGTGTGTGAAAGGATGGGTCAGGGCCTGAACAAAAGCGCCTGCTAAACAAGCAACAAATGACACATTCATCGGGGTGAGGGATGCAGCTCCGAGTACAGGCCTCTGAGCCAGCTGCTGCTCGTTACAGAACTGGATACCAGTCACAAGAGAGCCGGAGCCCCCGCGTACAAAAGGGGGACTGTTTGCCTCCCAGATCCATTTTTCAGATGACAAACGAGGCAGCGAGTGTGCACGCGCGCTGAGAAAATGAAGTGGAACTCATCGAGATTGGCAGCATCTGAGATTCGACGCGTTCTTTTTCGTTTTTTTTTTTCTTCCTTTTTGCGAGACACCATCTTGGGTCATCCGAGCCGCAAAGAAAACAGAAACCCAAGACTCGCCGCTCTCTCCTCGGGCTCGGCAGTGAAGCCCGCGCTCGACAAACGTCTGCTCGACAGCTGCAGCGTTCCCGGACTCCAAAAGACACGAGAGAGCCAACCTCCTAAACACAAGTATGTGGATGAGAGTCAGCTCCAACGGTCTGGAAACAACCGTCGACTTTGGAGAAAAAATAAATACAACTGCCTGCTATTTAATCCAGGGAAGAAAAAAGGAAAAGGATGCTGTTCCCGGTTTGATTATATTCACGCTCTCATTTCTGCTCAACAGACGAATGCAGTTAACACTTTCTAGTTTGTCTCGGATGAATGTGGCTTATTCACAGGAGAGAAGAGACAAAGCCAGACAGCGAGAAGCTTTGACTATAAATTATTCAACTATGCAAAGATAACCGTCGCGACCGTTGAAATTAGCAGCTGTACTGCAGGTTTCCTGCCACGCTAAGCGACCACCAGGCGAGACGCCGAAACGATTACACTTTAACAATTAATTCATGCTGCGCTGGAGGCACGAGAAACACTCCTGCACCAACACGCCTCCTGCCAGGTCTCACGCGGGACGCGAAAGGGGTTTCCTGTCGAACCGGTTGTGGTGCAAGTGAACAGTGTGGATGGGAGCTGTTCATGCAATCCGTTCTCTCTCTTCGCTGCATCACTGAGGGATGCTCGGTGCGGCCTCCGTCAGTGAGACTACTGACACTGTCTCACGTCGCTGTCATCGTATGATGTCATTGAGGAGTGAACCCCGCTGCTCGCTTCACGATATCTGACGAGGCAACGAGCGTCGGATGACGGGGCGATGCGCTGGGACTTTATTCCCATTTGCTCCAATGCTGAGTGTAAAAAGAGCCAGTTGCATTTAATGAACACACGAAACCTGTTGGTCGGATCCTCAACGCCCGGAAACGTTCAGTGTTTCATAGCTTGGGGCACATTTTGTGCACAAGAGGTCTCGGACACAAGCTTAAATCTCTCTCTGCATGAAAGTGGCTCTACAGCGTGGCTCTGCTTCAGAGGTGCAGTCTGAGGAACACATCACACCACCTGCACAAGGAATAACACGTCAACTATGTGATCGCCCATGCACAACACACCAGAACCCCCCCTGCAAACAACAAGAGACAAGAGACTGAGTCATGAGGCTGCGCACCTGGTCACATGTGTACGTATGCGTCCGCTCCCTGTACCCCGTGACGGATATCTCTTCCAGAGAGAGAGCTCTGTAACTGTATATCGTGGAGCTTCTTGCAGCTGCACAGATGACTGGAAATTTCATCCAAGGGAAGAAATTCCAGAAGAGTTCTAGAAATAACAGAGTGTCAGGCCAGGAACACACAGATCAAACCAGGGACTCGGGCTTGTACAGCCATTAATCACTTTTTAAATAGTTGTGCTAAATATGTCTCCAGTACTGTAAAACATGTTCCATTTCAAAAAATTTAAAAAAACGCCTGAAATAACACATTTGCATCTGGAGATGCCCGTCTTGAGCCGACACGGCGGCAGCGATGGTGGTTCGCCCCTTGGAGTGCTGGGAGCTCCCTGCAGGATCACATTCCTTCAATCCCGGCCGTGTTTTTGATCTTCATTACACCGCGCTGACCTCCGGGCGACCTCATTTAGCCCCCGACGGCACATGTTTCCATTCACCTGCACTGGGAACGAGAAGTCGAGCGTGTCCTTCAAACGAGCCATTTATCTGCAACCAGTGCACACACGCGCACACACACACACACACACGCACACGCACACGCACACAAACACACACGGTGCCGGAGAGGATCTGGAAACCATTTTTGGAAGGGTTTCACAGGGAAACAAACGATCAGACAGCGTTTTTTTGGGCACCGTGCTCTCTGTGCAATCAGGTGCTTGCAAAGTCATCGTTTGGCATGCAGGTCAAGAGGCAGTGTGGTATAATAAAATTTAAAAAAAGGGAATTCAACCCCGGCGGCGACGCCAGCCAATAACGTGCCAGGAATTCAGCAGCGTTTATTTCATCTTCAGTTCAAATCAAGACCGAATTAAAAACACCCTTCAATTAAAACGAAGACTGACAAGTCGTGCTCTGTGCCTTGACGAAAAATAAACATCTCACGTCTATAAAAATGTGGCAGGGGCATGCCACATACCAAAGGGCATCGCCCCCAGAGGAGAGAGGCCAGCCGGTTCGTCCGCCATGTTCAGAGTCGTGTTACTGCAGGGGAGCACCCAAGGTGTTAGAGATACAGACACGGCAGACCTGTAATTTGCCCGGTTGTCAGACTGCACCGTGGTAAATTACAGTATTCAGCGAGGATTATGGTCTTGGGCTCATCCAAAGTGAGGCTCGACATGCAGCCTCACAGACGACAAACTCGCACATGAGTACGGACATAAATCAGCTGGTCTGCGCGAGCCAAATCGGAACAAAAGGGGGAGTAGAACAATTAAATGCGTTGTCCTTGCTCTCGTTAAGCAGGCGTGCAGACGCAGAGACGATCAATACCGAAAACACACCAACAAACGAGGACGGGGGGGGATTTTATTATGTTATACAAGAGGCATTTGCTTGGCAATTGCGTCTCTCTGATGAAGGCCGCAGCAGAGCCAAGACGTGTTGGGATTGGTTTTAAAGTATTAAATAATGGCTTTTTATTTTTTATTTTCAGTTCGAAGAATGCTTTGAAGCTTTCAGTCCCCGAAAATTGTTCCTGGCACCTACTCTCTCGTAAAACTTTTACGACAATTTGATTTTTCACAGACTCATCTCTTGCATTCGATAACAGCTCAGCATCCAATCGCCTCGATGACGCTGCAAAAAATGCCTTTTACTGGGAGGGGGGGTGTGGGAGCAGCGAGAGGAGGGAGGGGGGGCATCTCTGTCCGACTTCGGGGGAGCATTCCAAAGCCCAGTAGAAATAAACCGTCCGCGTTGCTTTTACGAGCGTGTTTGGGTTGTCAGGCGGCCAGAGGAGCCCGAGGTCTCCCGCCTCACCGAAAAGAAAGTTTACAACAAAAAAAAAACACACACCCAGGGAGATGTTAAGAGTTGTGTTGACCTCTGCGGAGGAACGGCCGGGCCCCGTGTCAGGTTCGCGGGGCCTCGGGGACAAAGGGCTGCTCAGAGAGGTGGAGGAGGGCGCATGTGTGAATTTGTATTTCAAAACACGGCTGCTCTTTTCATTTGTGATCATCGGTTGTAAATCAGCTCCGTCTCTCGGCCGGGCCGGAGGGGAAAGAAAGGCCTCATTCACGGCAGAGTGGAGGTGGGAAGATGTGGTTCAAGTGCCAGGGTGGGCTTTCCCTCCCTCCATCGAGACGCAGAGACAGGAAACTAAAACACAGGCGCACCCCAGGGTCACATCATTTCCTGAAAGTGAAGCTTTTTATTTTACAATAGCTGCGGAATTTTTGCAATTACTTATCTACATACTGTGAGGTATGGAAGAAGGCCCGCTGATTACTTTGGGGTAAATAATACAAATAAAACATAAACCCACTCGTGTGTCATCTTAGGAAGGAAATGAGTAAACCTTCAAAATGCCTCACAGGATGAGCGTCTCCTTAAAGCGGCCGCCACGCTCCTGTGACATTCCTCAGACGGAGCCAAGAATATAACCGTCTTAATTACAGCTGTGATTCATAACTAAGAGGGGCTTTTATGTGTGTGTGTGTGTGTGTGTGTGTGTGTGTGTGTGTGTGTGTGTGTGGCCATTTTCTAAGTTTCTTTGCCGGTACACACCCCAAACAGCCCGCCAAGTGCCCCCCCCCTCCCTCCCCTCTCTCCCGTGACCAACTGGAAGTAGTGAGAGTAAAATTGAAGAAGAGAAAAAAATAGGGGTTGAAAAGTGATATTGTGTTTTATGACAGTGGAAATCAATCTAATTGAAGCTGCTGTAACACTGCGGAGCAGGAATGTGGTTGTTTAAAATAAAATAAAAAAGGGAGCTATTATGTTTCACGGCTCCAGTAGCACACTGATACCATGTTATTAGAGCTACTGGCAGTGCAGTCCACGAAGCCATGGCTTCTCCATCCTCCCTCATCCTCCCTCATGCTGGCTTGTCGCTGTCATCGACCTCCACTTTTTTCTCCATAGGGTCGTGATAGTTTGGAAAAAATCCCCATAAAGAATCCCATCTTGTATCTTCTCTTAAGCTGGTTCATACCAAGCCTTTATTTGAGAGCCAACAATGAAGAGATGAGAGGAGAAAAGCTGGGGGAGGACGTCGCCGGCCAGACACTGGGCTCTTTTGAATGTCACGCTTCTGAAGGGTTAGTTCTTAAATTTGCAGTTGCTTGGGACTTTTGCCACTTCATTAAAACCTCGATCGGTTCAGCGAGGGAGTTTTGTTTGAAACACTGATGAAATATAGAATTCAGATTAGACGTTTCCTCTCTATTTGACCCACTTCTTTGTCTTCATAGCATTTTTGTACCACAGATGTAAAGTCACAGCCGAGTGACCCCACGTGACCGGGGGTCCCAACGACCACGTGAAGGAAAAAGCCGGTTATTTCTGCCTCTAGGGCTAAAATGTCACGGAAAATAAATGAATGAACTTTCTGAATCATAGTAAATATCATCACATTAATATCAGAGAGAGCTGCATGTGTGTGAAGTCACTGGGCAGCGATGTGCTCCAACCGCAGTCAATCGTCTCTCTCATCAGAGAAGTATTCGTGAATATACGCTGAAACTCCCAGCATGCTCTGGTGTCCTCACCGCAGTCCTCCCTGCTGCCACCAGGGCCGCGCCGACGCACACTTAACCGCTTGAGAAACAGCGACTTTGACAAGCACGTGCCACAAACCATATTGGGCAGATGGCAGCCATTACAGTCCAGTGATGCCTCCGCACCATAAAAGGATCACACAGCAGGCTGGAGCCAATGCGGAGGGACTCGTGATTAAAATAACTACGGATTTATTTTAGGGAGACTAAAAAGGCAAAATGGTTTTTATTTTGTACAACAATGCAAAAAGTCATAATGTACTGAATGAGGATGGATCTAGAATTTCAAATAAGTCATCATAGCATCTCTGACACATCATCCCTTTATCAGTCTGGTGAGATAAAATATTTGAGGTAAAATACATGTCTGAGAGGCTGCTTCTACTTAACCCGCCCTCCCCTCCCGTCGCCCACCTCCACCCGCCTCTCTTTCCCCTTCCCCTTGCTCTCCTTTCTGCCTGAGGCCTTGTTAAATTGGCACAGATTCTGCCCCGGCTCCAAAACCAAAATCGCTGCCTAAGTGTTTCCACTCCGCTACCCCTTACAGTAGCACACGGAGGGAGGGATGGAGGGAGGGAGGGAGGGAGGGAGGAAAGGAGGGAGGGAGTGACGTGCACGGCTAATGCAAGCGTCTCTCCAAGAAGAAGAAGAAGAAGAAGACGAAGAAGAAGAGCTACAGACTCCACTCAGATTTCTAGATCTCTGCTGTGATTGTTCACGTCTCAAAGAGAATACATGAAGACTGAGGCCTTATCAAAAAGTGAATGATCATAAAGAGCGAGTCAGCCGACAGGACACTTCTACAGAGATTCCTGCACTCCTCCTCCTCACAAACAGAACGGTCTTTGTTTGTCGGGGCCGTGGCCCGAGCGGATGCGAGCGCGGCTCCTCTGCTGCCCGAGTCAGAAAATGCCTCCTTCTTCCTGCTCGGTCTCGGAGGTGTTGAAAACTTCCCAAAAAAGCACATTCCACTACCGAGACAGACACGAGGAAAAACAGTTGAGCAAAGGACAGAAGAATTCAGAGAGTGAAAAAAAAACTGACTTAGATGGTACTTAAGTGAATTCAACTAAAATCAAAGCCAGCTCAAACCTCCTCAGCGTCGCTCTTTTACACGGTCCTCTGGTCCAGCCACGTTTTTTACATGCCGAGCGACCCCTCTGGTTGAAGGTCATTCCTCAAGCTCCATCAACACTGTACTCACACGGCCACAAAGTTCCCACCGCCCGCAGACCAGAGTATACTGGGAAAACCCACACAACCTCCACCCCAGACGAAGGAGGCCGCGCGCAGAAAATAGGAGTTGGCTTTGCACGGAGCGTGAAAGTGGAGTCTTTTCTGGCAGGTCACCGCCATCTCTGACTCGTCAACAATAACGGAGGGTATTTTTAGGGGACAGTTGGCCTCAATTTGATACTCTGAAGTCCTTTGGTCTATTTTAGGTCCCGTGCCGCATGCACGAGGAGCAGTCGCACTGCTGCGATTCGTATTAAAAGGCGCCCGCGCTAATGGAGGACGCGGTAAGTGGGTGAATGTGTTTGTCTGCACGTCTACAGCCGAGCATGTGTGAGGGAAAAGAAAAAAAAAGGAAAGAATTAAAGCCAGTCTCGCAGAAGAATTGCTAGTGTTGAACTAAAGGCGGAAGACTGGATGTAGACAAAACAGAGACGGCGCTAAAAGCATGGGCCAAGGAGAGAGGCGAAGGTCCGCAGGAGCGCCTGGATGCACAGACTCAACGGAGCGGGCTCGCAGCAACATCACACGCCGCCCTCGCTGCTTTGTAAACGCCTCACGAGCCAGTCGGGTTCTGTCCCCGTGTTCAAACCGAGACGCGTCTTTTTGAAATCAAATTGTTGGGCACTTGGAACGAGAGCACGACCAAAGCTCGGCTGTCATCAAAGAGGGAGTGAAAAAAATAAAAAGGAAAAGGGACCAGAGAGAGAGAGACGGAAAGAAAAGAAGAAACAAAAGATAACAGCTGTTTATCAGATTGTTCCAGGATTAAATTCCCTTCAAACCGTATCAGAAAGAAGGAACGAGAAGAGGCCGCTCATCAGAGAGCAACATCTGGAGAGAAAAGGCAATCACAGAACTCCATGAGCCACTCTGAAGAAAGTTACGGCGAAATGCCTCATTAGCATTTACATATCAGACATATACGGCTATATATATATATATATTCAGCTATATGTATATATACATATATGCAACACACACACACAGTAAATTGAAGATAAAACTTCTTCTCCGTGGGCTCTTAAGTTTCTGGAGAAGGCTGAGAGGATACGTGACGCTCCGCTCTGATACCGATCCAGAATCTAATCTACCACAGGCACCTCTGGAGCTGCTTTGATGTTGGGGGACGCGTGGGTGGGCATGTCTCTGCGATTAGGAAGTGGGCAGCTTGCATCGCAGGTGGTTTGTTGAAGCAAAAGACAGAGAGAGAGTTCTGGTGTTCTCCTCTCCCTGTCAACACAAATCAGATCTAAACTACAGCTCCTCCAGTCTGACGCCTACACTTAAGGTTTCACTTAATCCTTAAACACTGCACCTCGTTGTGTTACATCCTACTTTCAAGCTACAATGTTGTGAACACATAGCAATCATTCCAATGAGACACACAAGCGTATTGATCTATGTATTGTATGATTAAAATAGAAACATGGCAATTTAAAGCATTGCAAACCATAGCAATGTGATCATCTAAGAATATGCTAAAGTAATAATTAATTCATGTTTTGCATGGTTCATATTTTTTAGGGCTGCAAGTCCAATAATAAGGCAATTATTTTGAGTGTTTCAGTCGATAAAAATAGTGCAAATTATCATAATAATTTCTCAAAACCAAAATCTAATTATTATTCTTCCATGCAACAGTCAGATCAGAATGTGACATTTCACTTATAAAATGACAAAAGTTATCAATTGATTATCAAGATAGTTGCTGATGTTTTTTCAGGCACTCAATTCATCAATAAATATTGATGTTGCAACAACAATATTGGATATTTGGGGTGATACTGACTCAAATAGCCGGATTGAGGATCGGTGACGATGGAGCCGATCAGTTCAACTGGGTTCTATATGAATATAACATCTACTTCATCCTGGATTTTTAATCCCTAATTGAATTCTAAACAATTTGTTGCTGCAATAAAAACAATTTACACTTTGGAATTTTTCTGCTCGTATAATAAATTACAATTTAATACATAACGTGAAAGTTTATTTATTTGTTATTTGTTTTATCTTCAAAATTTAGAAAAGCATTGTTGAAGTTGAGCCTGATATTGTACAATATACGGTACGATATCACTGATATTGTACAGATATACAGTACAATATCACTGATATTGTACTGTATATCTGTACAATATCACTGATATTGTACTGTAAATCTGTGCAATATCAGTGATATTGTACTGTAAATCTGTACAATATCAATGATATTGTACAGATTTACTCAGCGAGGCAGACGGCTTATTGATTAAACACTGGTCTCGGATCAGCAGTCGCTATGGGCCCAGATATCAGGCTGTGCATCAATGCTGTTGCTGTTATTATGTATGAGATGAACTTACGTGATAACCCCACGGACATCCAGAGAGAATCATCTACACATTTAAAAATGCAGCAACAATAAACTGCAGCAATGCTCTGCAGCATTCAAAGTGGACACAAAATAAATATGAGTATGCAAATATCTGCATCGATTTCCTTTAACGAGCTCTTGTTAGAAGACAGCTGGTCTGAAACATGCCCACACACACCATCTGACACTGAGCTCACCTGCAACACATCGTTGTTCGAGGACCAGATAAGGAACCCTCCACCCACTAGAGGCTAACTGCTGGTCCAACCTGTTGGGGTGGTGCTGAAGATCAGCAGGTTTTCACCCAAGAACAGTTTTACGATGTTACCCTTTCAATGTCTGATGTGTTAAGTCATCTTTATTGGCCCACAATGCACTTCCTGCCGTGAGACAAACACAGAACAAGATCATACCGGTTCCTCATTGGCTGCTTCGCACAGTAAAGCCAACGGGAAGCAGACCACGTCTCAAAACCTGCTTCATCCTCGTGTGCAAATGACAATTTACAGTCCAGTGTATGAATGTAATGATAATATTCTAACTGGGACATTGTGTGACGCCGTACAAGCTGTAATAGCAGGACAAACAACATGTCGCTCGCTTAGAGCCTTGAACCGGACTCCATGCATCTCCTGAGCACAGAAACGTCCGCTAAGACTGCTGGGATTTGTTAGGTAATAGTTTGCCTCAGGCACGAGAAGCTCCCACATTCAGTGGATTTAACAACAACAAAAAGGTAAGCGAAAGTACACATACACAGCGGTCTGCGGAGGAGACTTCCTCCCACACACCCGGGCTCTTGATTAATGTGATGCCAGCTCATCAGCAGCGAGGAGGCCGTCGGCCTGACACGGAGATAATAGCAGCCGGTTTGGGTACAGTGGCTCAGGATGTCGAGGAGGCGCTGCAGCGCTCACAGGAGGTCTGCAGCAGGACCGTAATCTCTTTAGGCGCGTCGCGATGGTGAAAAGCTTCTTTTCTTTTGCATCGGTGCCGTGAAAACGAAGGCGGCGGCTGCGCGTGGAACCGGCTCTCTCAGGTGAAACGTATCGCATCCACACAGGGAAATAAAGCTGAAGACAAACATGGAGCCGTGCCGACAGATGCAAATATGGCCTCATCAATCAAAACAGCTCGGTTGACTTTGTGATTCAACGGCGTCGCGATGCTCCGCGACATCCATTAGTGGCCCGTCGCTTACAGAAGGTGAGCCCTTCACTGATGTTTACCTGTGAAGAGTTTGGTGATGGCCTTGTTCTGCCGCCGCGCAGAGCAGATGAGCAGCAGCCACGGCGGCAGGAACTCGTGGTGACCGGCCAGGAGCTCGGCGATGGTCCTGGGGGCGCCGAGGGCGGACCGCTGCTCCCCCTCGCCCAGCTGGCAGCCCTCGTCGATGGAGTCCACCAGCAGGAAGAGGGACTGCTGAGGAGGCTTCACACTCAGCAGAGGCAGGAGGACGCATCTGAGGGAGGAGGGAGGAGAGAAAGAAGGTTATCGTGTGCGTGTTTTTGCTAAAAAATAACAAATAATATTCTAGTTTTTGTTAAACATTTCAGAGAGACAGAAAATTGTGATCATCTTTAAACAAATTTGTCAGATTATCATTTTCTTGTAAAAAGGTTCACAAATGAAAAGATGAGGTTGTCCAACGATGTCAATTTGGTTGGGTCTCCTGTCCACGACGCCAGCTAGCGTTATGCTACCGTATCAGTGCTACGTATCATCACAGGTTATGATTCAATATGTTCAGATATGTTGTGATTCTGGAAACAAGCTCATATATATTGTGATGTTTTTTTGGTTGGACAACTGTTATAGTATAAAGAACACATCAACATGCATTCGTTTTTATGTAAATGAAACGGTGAAGAGAAATGACTAACATCCAACATCAGAGCACTGCTTTGAGAGCACACACACACACACACACACACACACACACACACACACACACACACACACACAGGAAAATAAATGCATGTCGACTATGAATTAAAAACCAATACAGTGTTTTTGAGAAAAAATAAGTATTGCGAAACATAATGATGCAATACTCCATAAAAACTCAAGTCTTCTGCTTAAGTTCCAACCAAGTAATGTACGGTTTAATAAAGCCTCAGAGCGGCAAACCGTCTCAGACTTATTGCAGTAAATGTCAACTTTGCTGTTGCAATTATGTGTTTTCGTAGAGATGAATCATCCTCCAGTCTGCTGGAGGGAAAGTTCTGGTCTGTCAGAGTTGCTGTTCACAATTATCTCTGTGGTTTCATGATGATGATTGTATTTCACTGTCGGTTGTTATTTTGTCCACCCGCTGTAAAACATAAAGATATAATTCATACTGTTAATTAAAGATATAAAAGAGGGCATGAAGTGCTTGAGTAGCAGAGAATGCTAAGTTAAGAATATCATATCGCTGTTATATTGTGTTGTTTTGATATTGCAATAGTATTCCAATATGGAAATGTTAATTAATCGGAATTCACTGAAGTGTGTCAGAGATTTTTGTCATTGAACACTTTTGTACAGAGTTCTTTGTCCATGTTTTGCGATTCATGAGTGGAACATTGTTTCAATATATCAAAATCAACTGAAAAGTATCCCTGTCCCTCATCTCGATTACGGGGGAAACGGAGCAGTGAATGAAAGTCTGCCATTCAGTCAATATTCAACATATTGAACGCTTTCCAATAGAATTAAAGGCTTTGGGTACCAGTGTGGACTCAATCCTTCATCTGAGTGATGCTGGACTACTGCGGATCACAGTTTGCTCTCTGAGGCGCGACGCCGAGCACGAGAGGCAGGTCCTTCCCAGTTCATCAGAGAGAGTGGGCGTTTAAATATGTCTCCATCCAGCCCAAATTACAGCCATCAACAGGCCCACTGAGGGCCACTTGAGCGTATAGAAACATCCACATACAGTCATTCAGGATTCAGTGGGCTTTTTTGTTTCGTTTGTATGAAATAAAAACGATGCCGAGAGCTAAATGTTCAGAGATTAGATTAAATTAAGACGCCTGGAGGGAAATGTGTTGGGCAACCTGCGCGACAACTGAGCATGCGAGACTTTGTCCGAGTCAAACCCGCTGCGACGGGAGCATCCATGTCTGCACGTGAACTTCTGTTAAAGAGCGGCGCCCCGCGATGAAGCCAACATGACGCACGGCTTCAAACGCCACATGATCTTTTTCACCAACGCCAACACTGCACGTGAAATCAACGTGCAACTGGACGGACGAAAACTGTTTGTCCTCCTGAAAGACTTCCTAAGTTTTAAGAAGCTAACCTGAAGGGCAGCTCGCGGTCGTCCTGCAACCGCAGGTTTGATCCCTGTTCTCTCCATTTGTCAGAGTGTCCTTGAGCAAGACACTGAAGCCCCGGTTGCTCCCCGGGCGCTTCACAGCAGCCCACTGCTCCTAAATTGCTATGGATGGGTTAAATGCAGAGACCGTGTATGTAATGGGATTAAGATTAAGACGTTGGTTTGGTGAAAAATGTCCCGATACTCAAGAAATGACTCTCAGCTCAACTGACCGAGATGAAAAAGGATCTGAGGAATTCAAACGAGTGACATTTTAATCCAGGTCTGGGTTCATTTAACATTTTAAAAAAGAGGCCCGAGAAAATCAATTAATCTAAACTTGATTCAAGATTAGAGAGACGGCTCTGAGGTGGCTCTTTTTTTTTTCACGTGTAGCTGCAGATAAAAATCGGTCACCTTCCAGATGACGAGACTCTTCAACCAGGTCTCGTCCTGTATTGAACCGGCATCGGTTCTTTGTCATAAAACACTGAAATACTGTTTTAATGAGACTTCCTCTGGAGGCTCAGCCGTCTGTCAGTAAGCCAGCGGCTCTGAAGCCATTCTCTTTTAAGTATCTTCCACTTGGCCCACAGCTCATTATCCCTCAGCACACGGGGGCCGGGCGGCCCGGGTGAAGGTCTGTGTGCTCGCAGTCCAAAAAGGACGAGGACCCGCACAGGGGCCATTTTCACAACGACTTGCTCTTGAAGGGCCGAGTGTCGAGGACCGACGGTCCAGGGAAGGATTCCTCAAAAGGAAGTCAGGTGTCTGATAACATTCATGTATTACCTGTGATACATTTCACCTCACTGCAACCATGTTCACGATGTCAGATTAAATACAATATTGCTCATACAATCTGACAATTGGGAGTTTTTTTAAGAGGCTTTAAATGCGTATTTCAAGCCAAATAATGAAGTCAGCGGCTTTCTTTACGGTTTAATTAATCACACGTTGATATGATCAATAACCCCACGTCATACTCACAACCAACAATAAAACCCTTAATCAACTTGAATAAATTAAATTAGTGCTGCATTCCTGGAACCAAAAGTTATTTGGATTTATTGAGCCGTCAATCTTTTTTCTATTATGTAATTCATTTCTATGGAATAATCTGCGAAACATTCAAACCGTTATCGTGTCGCCCGGGGAAACGTTTTCAATTTGGTTTTGACACACACAAACTGTCGATTTCTATTGACAGAAGCAAAAGAAATGTATACTTCTGGTGGATCAGCCGCTGTATTGATCGAGTGCTCGTGTCGGCAGCAGATGAAACGACGCGGCTTCCGCTCAGGCCAACAGCTCCGCCCGTCTTTGCCAAAGCTTCTCCAGCTTGTGCTGAAAACTTTTCCTGTTTCTCCCTCCCAGCAGGACACAACTGCGTGCGGCACGCCTCCTCCGACCTTCACGCTCTGTCGTCACGCTGCTCGGCCGCCCAGTAACACAGTCGATTACTCCATCAGATGGCTGCAGCCCACGGAGAACCTGCAGCCATCTGGGAGCCTTGCCAAAAGGAATGTCCATCCACAGGGGTGACGGGGTGTGTGTGTGTGTGTGTGTGTGTGTGTGTGTGTGTTGCCCACTGAGACAATCAAATCCACAGTGACAGCAAGTGGGCGAAACAAAGGGACATTCTTCCCTCACAATTCAGCTCCTCCCCGGGGCTGTCGAAGAGTCAAAAGACGAGAATCTGCGGACAAAGGGAACTCCGCGGGAGGCTGGAGATGGAGAGAAAATAAGCTCAGGGAAAGCTGATTTAGTTTCGCCCGGACAAACCTGCGAGCATACCTGAGCCAGAAGAATTAAAAAGCTCCTCGGCCACACGCCGCGCTCTTGGACCCGTTGCAACAAGCTATTTTTAGTTCTCGCTCAAGTGCCCAACATACGAAGAAGCCGATGCCAACTTCTGTCTCACACAAGTGTTCTCGGCCGTCGCTCCTGAGCCACAGTGCGGAGTCTGGTGGAGTTGTCTGAAATCCATGCCACCACCTGCACGTACACACTTACACAGCATGTCTGCCTCCACGCTGCTGTAGTGATGGAGGAAGAGGGAGCTGGCGAGTGGAGCTTCAGACAGACCACGATCAGTAGGGAACCAGAGAAACCTTTTCATTAGAAGAACCCCCTCCATCTCCCTCCATCTCTCCATTTAGTATCGAGTCCATTTGGAAGGAAGCCTGCTCAGCATCTTCGCAAAGTCAGGACAGCTTAGTGCCCCCGAGTCGAGAGATAACCGCTGACTCATGCACCGGCTCGCCCGAAGAGAAGATGAGCGTCCACCTTATGATTCCTCCCTCGTACTGCCTCGCGAAGAGAGTCGCACATCACGCACAACGCGAGCGCAATCTACTTGTTCAAAGTAATCAGGCTGACGAGGACAATAAGACAGCGATGCAAGCGGCGCCGAGAGCGGATGTTCAAAGAACAGCCAGGGCCCGGACTCTTCACCGGCCACACACACACACACACACACACACACACACACACACACACACACACACACACACACACACACACACACACACACACACACACACACACAAGCTGAGGCTTCATGACAGTTTTCTCAGAATGGTGACGCGCTGAAAAAAGCTTGTTTGTATTTGTTACAAATCAAAGGTTTAAGGGTTTGATGCCGAGTGGATCCAGAGACTGGAAGCACTGCAGACAGACATATTTACATTCATTTGCGCTGAGAGCCTTTCATTAGATGCATAACCCTCCGAGGACGGCAACCTTGCGGCACTAAATGAGTTACTTTGTTTTTCCTAAAAGACAGAAATGGCCATTACAATCATTTGTTCACAATCGAGTGGAGAATTGGGCAGTGTTTAAAAAAAAAATGCTTGAACAAATGTATTATGTTGAGACAAACAACCTTAAACCATGCTGCCATTATTATTTTTACTAAGTATACAATTTATCAACATCTCCCCTGACATGACAACGTTTCATATCTCAGTGAGCCGTTTGCTGTGCGGCTGAAGTTCAGTGAGGAATTTGCGACGCTCCAATTCTGATGATTTTCCTCTTGAAAGTTTCATCTCTCCAGTACGACAACATTTCAAAGGGACAGCCGCCCTGCTCGTTAACAGCTTAAACTCTCAAAAATGTTCCACTTCAGGCCACACCTCAAGTCGGTCAAGTCAAAGCAAGAGTTTTCCACAAGCTGTCAAGGGCAGATTACTTTAATAAACCGACACGAGAAAACTCCTGGAAGTATTTTTAAAAAAAGAGAGAAACACGAGCTTGTTTCTGCCATTCGTTAAACACGCTGGACAATGTGAGAATCGGATCTGGGCTTAATGGCTTTGCACGATCAATTCTGCGCTGGACAGAAAGCCTCCAGCTGTCGGGAGAAAACAGCGTCCTGGACACTTGGCTGGTGCAGGGGGAAGGAAGCCAACGCTGGGGGACTTACACAGAAAAAGACTTTCTTTAAAAAGACAAAAGAAGCCTTAATGCACCCTTACTAACGTCCCTAAAATTAAAACTGGAGTTAATATCGAACGATCAAAGTCTTGTGATGTTTTTGACTCCAAACACCCTCTCATGGGACTGGTCTCACACACAGAGATCACATTGTGTGTGTGTGTGTGTGTGTGTGTGTGTGTGTGTGTGTGTGTGTGTGTGTGTGTGTGTGTGTCTGTGTCTTTGGTCCCTTTACGTCCACTCATCCACCTCGTCAACAGGTTGCTTCAAGCAGCAACAAAGAGCTGAGAGGCCATCAACATCTTCCCAATATTATTATCCAACTTTAAAATGATAAAGGTTGTAAAGAATAATGTATCCCTCCAGCCTCATGAGTAGTGGGTCTGTTTATTGGTGGAAGTGGGGTATAATTTTTAATTATATCACCAGATTTTGTTTTACTTTGATGCCGTCAGAAAGAAACACAAGAAAAAGGAGAGAAAAAACAGACCAAAGTCTGACAATGAAAAATAAAATAAAACACATATTCAGCCTCTTCAATCACCAGTCAAACTTCTTCACCTTTATAAAGCGGCGCATTAATGATTTGCTAAAGTGTAAACACACTGCTCATGTCGTTTGCAGCCGGCGCAGCTCACATACCTCGGATAACTATCCCAAACCCCCGAGCTCTCCCCAGCCCAGACGAGGTGTGCATTCCTGGCCGACTATCCAGTGCTGTCAAAGGAATCTGAAATTTCATCCTTTTCAACTTCCCCCTCCTCCGCTCCCTCTATCTCTCTCTTCCAGCCTCCAAGCTTTGCCTCCGAGCCTCTCTCTGCTTTCCCCACACAACCGTCTTTGTGTGCAAAAAAAAAAAAAGCCTTAACACACGAATACAGGTAAACCCACAAGGTGTTCAGTGGCAGCCAAGACTGGATTTGCATACAGCGATGCAACAGATTTATGGTGACAAAGGGCCCAACTGTGAGCTCTCTTGCTCAGAAGCAACACAACACTAATAACAGTGCTGAAAATGGGTTTTTGGAGCTTTTAGTCTTATATTTTTCTCAATAGGGTTCTCACTGCGAGCGACGGCGTCCAAAACGAACAAATTAATTGTGCCAAAAGTCAGAAACCAAACGAGGTTTCTGCTTCACAGGTTGTTGTCATTTTTGGTATTGCTGTTCTTGTTGCTTTAAAGCGGGCAGACAGTGACATCACACATACTGCGACGACCAATCGGTCGCGATGACAGTGCTGAGGGTTGTTTCTTACGTTGCAAGTCGAATGGGATCAAACCACACCCACGCGGTCCACACAATAAACTTCAGAGCCTCGGCTTTAGCTGTTGCTTATTTAGCGACAAGTGTGATATTATTATGGATATTAGTCGTGTAAGCAGCTCAAGTTTCTCTTCTGTGATTACAAACGGAGTATTTTCCACTTTCCGGCTGGTTGGACCAGATCGACATTTTAAAGGCTCGATCTTCTTTCTCGGAAGAGAACAGCCACTGTGTTGCATTTTATAGAGAAAATGATTATCCAGAAATCAAGTCACAGCTCTGCTGCGCCTTCATGAATGAGTCTAAACTTGCGTCGTCCGTCTCTCTCCCTGCGTGCTATTACAGGAGCTCGGGCTGCATCATACATGAGCGCTATTTAGTGAGTGGGATAACCACATTGAATGAGTTATGTTTGCCCACACAAGCATGTAGGCACATCCACACACACACACACACACACACACAGAGGCTGACTTCAGTTTGCTGAGTCATCGTTGCAGCCGCACCAGTACTGCTGTTTCTCCTCATCTGCTCGACTGGAGTTGATGCGTCACGTTGGGACTTTTTTCTCTTTCTCTCTCTTCTCACAACGTGGCCCTAATCTGCAGAGAGTTTTCCACAGCCGTGCACCACATGAAAGGCACGAGTCCGCTTTTGTTTAGCGTCCCTTAACCCCAATAAGCGGGGCCGAGCAATGAGCAGGAGTCAAAAAGTCAACACAAAAGAAAAGATGAAAAAAAAACACAAAGCTCTCTCGCAGACTTGAAAAAATAATTGTCTTGGTTGGTTTGACTTGAAACTGAAATGTCTCAATTTGAACCGTGTAGAAAATCCGACAAAGAGAGCAACAGACTTATTTCTGTTTTCTGCTAATGTCTCGTTGTGAGACGGCGTTCTGTCTCCGTCTCCATGTCACATCACAAGATGTCAAGACAACACTTCACGTGTGTTTTTATCTCTGGATTTGCACCTCACAATTCCCAACATTTCCAAGATCCAATAACTGGAATTCACTTGTTAAAATGTAAGCGGCCTTGTCAAATGGCAACTCGTAAAAGCCAAACAACCTCATGTTTACTGGAGGCTACCGGACTAATCCTACTTCGGTTTGGATTAACATCACTGCTGATCTCAATTGTCAACAGTTATTTGAGGAACAAAGCGAGAGGCGAAGTTTTATAGAGAAATGTTTCATGTGGCTGCCAGAACATCTTTTCCCCAAAAACATTTTTACCCGGTTCAAAAATAAAAAAATCAAAAGAATCTGAGCTGCAGCATCAATTTCTTCCGCGGACACGCTAAAGGAATAAAACACTGCCAAGAACCTTCAAACCTCGTCCACAAATTTAAGCCTCGGTCATTCATCATTTCTGAAGTCCGTGCCCTTTACAAAGAAACAGAAACTGCAATTCAAGCCTAACTCGTGTTCAGTGGAGAACAGCCCAACAACGGTTCCGCATAAGGTCACACAAGAACTAAAAGGCGGCTTTGTCCCATCAGCAAAAAAAAAAAAACCTGTTGCCTTTAGTTTGACCCACATGGCTGGGTTAAATCCACCTATTTGAAGCCAGCTCTTTTGTCCAGAGGGGAGAAAGTGAGGCATGTTGGACGGACGGCTGTCTGGCTGCTCAAAAAGTCACAAACTCATTCATACTGGAGGACAAACTGCAGTCAGAACGTGGCAGTGGAGCCTAACGAAGCAGAGGAATGTGCTTTCTGTCTCGAAATAAAGAAATAATCCTCGATGGTGCACACAAGCCAAGTGTCAAACGCCCTCAGATCCTAGCGCGTATTGTCTGAAGCAGACATCAGCTGGTGCCGGTACACCAGAAGAAAGGCAAAGTGAAAGGTGAAACCGGCTCTTCATCCGCGGGCCGGCGGCCCCGTGTCCGCTGCTGACAGGCGCCACTAATGCAGCACATTACTTTTAGTAATACGTGAAATGAAAAGGCCGGGCGATACGGTGGAAATCAATGGAACCGCATTGGTAGAATGGTTTTCTTTTACATATCAAGGCTGCAACTCGGATCCATTATTGATTCATCTGCATTTGTTTCATTAACTTGATTGTTTAATTAATAACTGGTTCAAAACCGGCTCATGGTGGCATCTTCAGATGTGTTTTTTTAATAAATCCAACAGCATGCCCATCCCTAACTGGCCGTAGTGGTGTAATGAAGTGTAGACTCATTTCATACAGGTGTGTAGCACGGCGTGGTCGATGACCACGAGTCGGGGTGAAAGTCGTTTTATTTTGGCAGATGGACTCTTGTTAAAGCTTGAAAAGAAGGAAAAAATGAGATGCGTCTGCTCTTTAAAGTTTTTTGACAACAAAAGAGACAAAGAGGAAGCACGAGATGTACACCGGAGCCATCGACTGAAACAAAACCAGCGTCAACACTAATCCCCGGTGACAAAGGAAAACCAAAACATATGCACACCGAAGAAGCTGAAACCGGTCGATGTGTCGTCCGTGCGTCACGTACAGCGCAGCGCTGACCGACTGTGAAGATAGCGAGCGATGAATCTCGGGTCCAAAAAGTGTCTGCTCGGCTGAAGGTGCAGACGCACAGAGAAAGGGGGACAACAAAAACCCGTGTCTGAACCGGTTTGGATGCATTAACACAGGACTGGTGATTAGCATCAACAAACAGGCCTGTTTGTCTTTGACGAGGCAGAAGAATTCGACGGGGCCTCTTGCATTTACTCACGAGCTTCCATCTAAAATCACAGCTGGAGGGGGGCTGGGCCCAAACATCTGTTAAACAAGGAGCTTTTAGTGAGTGGAGCAACCGCCGTCTGTGAATTAGTGGTCGTCATGTTGGAATAGTAATATAGTAATAATAAGTATAATAAGTTTTACACCCTTGAATGCTTCAGTTCTATATTTATTCTTTTATTTTATGTTTTTGTCACCGCCAGAGAACAATCTTGGCTCCCTGAAACGAGATAGCATCGCGAACAACAGCGGAGGCTCTGTGATTATTTGTGTTCGGAGGCGCTTGGAACGCTTCTTACACCTGTAGCGGCGATAAGGCCTCCGCCCAAGTGCCCATTTGGCTCACAAACAAAAGCGGGCCGTGATGATGGTGATGACGATAAGCGTGGCGTCTTTGTTGTCCGAGCTGTTCGAGCGCTACAGGAAAAGCTTCGCACACATAAAAAAGCAGGAAAAAAAAAAATCCAGCTGGATGCGGAGCGAGAGCTCGATCCAGCTGGGCTCGGCCTCTGTTTACGTCCCCGCGATTACCTGCCCCTTCATATCCCGGAGGGTCGACCCCAGAGTCAGAGTCTACAGGCAGGTGACGAAGAGGAGCGCTCACTTCCTGGGCAGCAAAAAACACTAAAATAAAGATTTACCTTAACTGAACGTTTGACCTACTTCTTCCCCCCTCTGAGTGTGATGTTGAGATGGTGGAATAAGCACCACCAGATGGCCAGACGAGAAGCGTGCGAGCCTGTGTGTGCGCATGTGGGTGTGTGTGCGCATGTGTGTGTGTGTGTGTACTGCATTCCAGCCGGTGTTGCAAAGACTGCCTGACCTGCACTGTGGAGACTGTTGTGAGACGAGCCCACACACACACACACACACACACACACACACACACACACACACACACACACACACACACACACCCCTCTCTTTGCCTACAACAGCGGTCCATCTTGCTCGTGTTACACGGGCTCACTGTACTTCAGCTTCAGGTGTGCGCTTCATCTTTCCTGCAGTGCAGTCACTCGAGTTCGGTCAAGTCCGTCCGCGACTCGGTCGCAGTTCAAAGCTCCTTCCCTCACGGAGTCTCCGGCCACGACTTATAAATACCTGTCCCGCCGTGAATTGTAAGCCGAGCGGGTGGCAGCCCCTCCCCCCCCCCCCGCCGTGACATGAAATAAGTGGCGAGGCCGCTGAGGCGGAGCTATGTGACAAGTGTGAGCAGTCAGAGGAGGGGGAACAGGGAGGGGGAGGGGTGCGTCAGGGTCAGGAGGTGGAGGGGGAAGGGAGGGGAGGGGCTGGCTCTGCATTTTTACATCTCTAGGCAAATTCCTAGATTTCAAACATCACCTGCAACCAGCAGAGAGGTGGAGGGTCTGCTGTGAGTGTTCAGATATGTTGTTGTTTTCACTCATTTATTATACCGCAGGAGGTAATGGTGCACTACTCTTTTGTCTTTAATGTCTTTTTTTAATATGCATCTTGTTTATTGTATATGATGTGTACGACGAGAGCAACGTGTAACCAGAGTCATTGCCATGTGTGTGGACACACACATCACCAATGAAGCTGATTCTGATATACTAACAATGTGTAGTTTTTATCAGCAATTCACCAAAGAATTATTTGTATTTTATAGAAAATTTATACATTTGCCCAAAGTAGCATTTAAAAAATATACAGTTAATAAGGATACGAAATTAAGAAGAGCAACAAATGCTCACACTTGAAAATCAATTGTGTTGGTAGTTTTCCCCGATACCTGCATCAAACAACAGATTGCCAAAATGGTCGTTAATCAATCCTCCACCGATCGACTACACATCAGCCAGAACTTCACGGCTCAGCTTCCTTCTCTGCCTCACAGCGTCCCGACCGGTGGAACGATTCGTCTGCTAGGAGATGAGAGGGCGGGCTGCGTTGGTCCTTACCTCTTGAAAGCCTCCGTGGGGTTCCTCTCGCACTCCCCGGGCTGCAGAGCGCTCTGCACGGCCGGGTCCCGCACCTTGTCCTCGTACCCCGGCACCAGCCCGCTGCGGCACATCTGAGCCACCAGACCCCGGACGAACCCGCCGACGCAGAGCGTGTCCGAGTCGTCCGCCCGGCAGAAGTGGAACGCCAGACCCTGCTGCTGCATGCCGCGGTGCGTCCCCTGGACCGACGAGGGCCACAGCAGCTCCGTGCACAGCGCGGTTTTCCCGCTTCCCGGGCCCCCGACCAGCAACACCCCCCAGGAGCTGGCCGACTTGGCGGACCCCGCCGTCAGGGTGCCGGGGTTGGACGCGCTTCCGCCGGGCGTGGTCGTCAGCGGCGGCTGCTGCTGCTGCTGCTGCTTACTGGGAGTGCTGGTCACTCCGCCAAGGCTGTTGGTTTTCTCCTGGAGGCAATGCTGGATCTTGTGGAAGACCCACTCCCGGCAGTAAAAGCGCTTCCCTTGCAGCAAACTGGTTTGGGCCATTTTGATCGAGCGCTGCTTTTCCGCCTATTCCGCCTCTTCATAGGGGGCGCCTCATTCTGATCCCGCCCGTCTTCAACTCCAGCAGAGGTTGGCGGGAAATTCGAACATCCATGTCGACGGCCTCTCGGTGGGGTGGGAGGGGGAAAGCACAGTTGCGCGTCTGGCGGCCCTCAGCGTTGACGTTTAAGACGACGCCAGAGTGGAAGAGGAGGAGGCGGAGCCGCTGCAGGGAAAGCAGCCGAGCTATGACGCGTTTACAGAGAATCTAGGTCAAAAATAAAAAATAGGAAATCAAAATTGAGGCTCAAACCATAGATTTTCCACCAACTTTTTCCACAGCTTTCCCACTGGTTGAACTGAGTGCTCCGTGCTATTATGAGTGTGTTGCTTTAGCATGGCGCTGGGCATGGCAGGGCACCCGGCTCTTGAGTGCATCCACTGGCGAACTCAAGCCACCGCCGCTTGATGCAATTAGCCATGGGAGTTGCTGATATGTTTCCGCTCGTGCATTTCAGATGCTACCGGGGGTGACCGAGGCGCGTTTCCATTACATTTGCGCGGAGCGTCGAGTCAATTCCTCCAATAACATACCAAGACTGGCTCTCTTCCCTGGAAAACAAGGAGGCAGAAATAAAAAGGCTAAGTTAGGACACATTTCAAAAACACAATGGACTGCTTCATGCGCAATCAACCATCATGCCCGAGGAGATCATTTTGATACGATTTACACAGATTAAACAAACTCAAACATAAACATTTATCAGCTACACGAGCACCAGCTCACAAGCGGCGGAGCAGTTTCGCCGCCATGTGTTGCGATACACATTATTGTTATGGATGCTGTCCAAACCCACAAAGAAGAGTAGACTCCTATCCCTGCAGCGACAAAAAAAAAGGTGGGTACTGTAAATAGTGTGTGTGTGTGTGTGTGTGTGTGTGTGTGTGTGTGTGTGTGTGGAGGAGGAGAAGAGGAGGGAGGGGGGGGGGTGTTCAGCACTTTCATCCTCCTCAACCCACATCAGCAGGCCGCCTGCCCTGCAACTGAATTCTTGGCAGGGGTTCATCCAGTTTCTCTCGTCTCCCCCCTTCCTTCCTATGTGGCTCTAAATCCCAAACAGTCCACATCCGTCCTGAACTGTAAGGGGCAGTCCAAAGGAGAGGACCCACTTTCCTGTATTTACACGGGTCGGCTGCATGGGTGGAAACGAATGGAAGGTAACTCCCACTTATGGCTCTAATAGCTTCATATATTGTTTTTTAAAAAGGGAGACAGAAATCCTGGTTGAACCCAGAGTAACAGTCTTGGATTGGATGTATTTTTTTATTTTTAAATCAAATCAAATGTAAAAAGGAGATAGCATTTAAGAATTCAAGATTTGATTTCTGAGACTTTTTTTGGGGGGGGCTAAATGCAGTTTAACCGCCTTCTTATTTCCCCTTTCATCACATCCTACTACTGCTCCTCTACACTGAAGCAAATGCTAAATATTACCCAGGGTCTCCAGCCAAGACAACACACACACACACACACACACACACACACACACAGTTGTAACGCTGCCAGATAACGACACAGGCTGCGCTATATTTCCACCTTTCTGTGTGTGTGTGTGTGTGTGTGTGTGTGTGTGTGTGTGTGTGTGTGTGTGTGTGTGTGTGTGTGTGTGTGTTTTCACCGACACAAAGCTCAGTAGATTAATATAACACATATCAAAGGGTCACTTGTGTTTGCAGGCGAAAGGCTACACACATACACGGGCGCGCGCGCACGCACGCACACACGCACACACACACACACACACACACACACACACACACACGTACACGAAAAAGAAAATATCAACGAGCGCAAACGGCATGAATTCAGTCCGGTGAGCAGCAGCACGGAGCTCCCCGTTT
This sequence comes from Clinocottus analis, assembly GCF_023055335.1. NCBI lineage: Eukaryota > Metazoa > Chordata > Actinopteri > Perciformes > Cottidae > Clinocottus > Clinocottus analis. Next base: position 19,473,060 of record NW_027175821.1, read on the forward strand.
CATATGGGATACAGTTTACACCTATGGGGGCTTTAAAAAAAGCGTCCAGACTAGCTAACAGTTGCGTGCTTTTAAGAGCAGAAAACCAGCAAACCTACAATAAATACGGCCTGTCGCGTTACTGCAGCCTCCACAAACTGTTCCTTAAACTTCCATGCAGCCCTTTGTGGCGCGTTGCGCTGGTTTCGCTACAGTTTCCAAAGCTCTCGCGCACGGCTTTCCTCTCACCTCTTGCCGAGTCCTCTCGGTGTTTTGGAGGAGGGGGGTGCTGAGGGGGTCGGCTGCCTTGCCGTGTCCGTAGTCTACACCCTTTCCGTCCGCGTCCAAACCACAACGCTTCACGGGAACCTTTCGGCTCGGTCCCCTCCGGCGCGGCTCAGAGCCCAGACCTCCGCACTCGAGCAGCGACGCTCGTGTCTTTTTCTTTGAATCGGTCTTTTTTTTTCCTTCTTCTTCTTCTTCTTCTCCTTCTTCTTTCTGTCGGCGTCGGCTCCTCCTGCTCCCCGACACAAGCTCACAGTGAGCCGACTGACTCTCCGCCTCCAAAACGCTCTACATCTCTCTCTCTCTCTCTCTCTCTCTCTCTCCGTCTCTCTCTCTCTCTCTCTCTCTCTCCCTCCCTCTCCTCCCCCCCCACCCTCTCTCTCTCTCTCTCTCTCTCTCTCTCTCTCTCTCTCTCTCTCTCTCTCTCTCTCTCTCTCTCTCTCCCTCTCCCCCCCTCATCCCCCCTCTCTCTGTCTTTCTCTCTCCGCATGCAGAGAGCACACGCGCTTCCAATGGGCGGCGCGGGGTCTTCTGGGACTTGGGGTTTTCTTTACCCGCCGATCGCCATTTATTAAAAGGAAAACAGAGCGACGTTACACAACGTTAGTTAATCAAGACTTTCCTATCTCATAATTATGACTCTCATCATTTTTTTTATTTTACTTACATAAATGGGTTTCATATGAAAAAAAAAACACACCTTGATTTCTTGTGAATACATACTCATATCTAGTATTCACAATAATTAAAATTGTTCAGTTTTTGCGCTACAATTTTCGAGAATGTTCTTCATGAATGTGGTTAAATTCAAACAATGTATTTGTTGTGGTATCAATTAATAAATATTGCAATCAAAATAGATGCCATCTGCACAGGCTGATGTAATATATAATATTGGATAATATAACATTCAGGCAGGTGTGCTCTGTTATTCCAACTACACCTCAGAGACAACAATATAACTAATCTTTTTATTTAGTTGCCTTTCTTTAAAATTATGAGAAAATAATTAATTTTCCACATGTTGATGCAGATGTTTCAACTAACAGCACAGACGGTTTGACGTGTTTTCATTATCTTCTGCCTCTCGCACCCAGGACTCCCTGGAGAGCAGCATCCACACTGAAGTAAATTGATCAAACTGACTAAAATGTATTATGAGTCTCATAACATTCCTCTTTCCTCCCTCTGTCCTTGTCCCGCCTCACTATCAAAGAACATATCAAATTATGCCATAAAAACATGTATTATAAGCAGCATCAAAACAAACTGCAGACTTTGAAGGACAAGAAAAACAAGGTGGAAGGATGACGTTCCAAACCTGATGAGCCAGACGCATCTGTGGAGAGTTTTTTTTAACACACACACACTCATTGAAACTGTCAGCATTAAAGTAACATATGCAAATCATGAGATCGTATCTAAACATTTTTATCCCATCTCCATGTTTTCCTTCTGGCTTTTTCCGCCTGGAGACGCTTTGCCTTTGTAACATCTGGCCGTGGATGTTGATGAATGGGTTCCAACAGCAGCAGAGATTGATAACGCAACGACGGGGCCTGGACTCCTAATCAATAATAATAATAATAATAATACCCAACAGAAGGGAAACAGAGAGAAATTACAGAAAGTTAAATCTCTTAATGTTACAGGTAGTGTGTGCTGCATACAGGAGCAGTGCACACTGTGGTTTATATATCTGATGAAAATAATGAATTAAGTATTAATTAGAAGTTAACTGTGTTTTAAATCAGAGCCAAATGTTGTCCTAATTCAACATCAGCGAGCAGTATGTTTGGGAAATATATTTTAACAAAGGTTTGAGGAGGTTTTTCTAGTATTTTGCTACGTGAATATGAAGGATAGTCATATTTAGCATTGTTAATAGACGAGTGCTGATTCATTGAGAAATAAAAGCACAAAAAAGAAGCTCATGTGTTCATTGTTTAGCTTTTATTAATTCAAGTGAAATGTAGTTACATATGAAAACTCACGCTTTGCCGCGTGTTGAAGGAACACTTCACCCACAAAATGAGCATTTGTGATCGTTCCCTCACTTTGAGGTACCTTGAATAATTCAAGAAAACCTTGTTTTTCTTGCACGTCGGCGAATAAAACAATAAAAGGTGAAAAAGTGACCCCCATTTACTTCAATTCATCAAGAAGAACAACACTAGCCTCACGAATTCAAGGTACCACAGGATGAGTAATTGATACAGAAATGGTCATTGTGTGGGTGAAGTATTCCTTTCTGCTGCAGCACAAAATACAATTTGTTACATAAGCAACTTTACAAATGAAATAGTGCAAGTCGTTGCAGATTTCTTTCCCTTCTTCCCTTCCTGCAGGAATGCACACGGGGCTTACAGGTTGATGCGTTTTGATCTAACTGGAGGCTGCTGATCTTACAACTTATTTATCACTCCCCGAGGAAGGACTTCTGGGACTTCTTCTTTGAGGCGTTGCTGCAGAGGGTTCTAATAACTGACAGTGTTGCCGACTGATGCTGTCGGTGCTCACATGGAGATAACCCGCTCCTGTGTTGAAGTCGCTTCCCACTTCAAACAGCGTCTCCCACAGTGCTGCCCTCCTGCGAGTTCGGGGGCGAGGCTTTAATTCAGGCTCACGTTAAAGGCAATGGTGGTCGGTTCAGGTTAATGTTAGCCCAAACTCAAATGAATCACCACATTGTGCTCTATGTTTTCATAGTATAGCTCAATTATGATGATTTTCAACATTTGTAAGGTGTCTTTGAGTATTTTGAAAAGCGTTACATACATCAAATGTATTATTACTAAATGGAAACAAAGTGTGACTCAAAACCCAACAAAGGACATGAAGAGCAATCCCAGTATTACCGGCACTTTTCACAGATGTGTTTAGGCACTCACAACACTGAAAGTTAACAGTTATGGTCAGGTTTAGGGAAAGATCCTGGTTCTGGTTCGACCGCGGAAAAGTTTACAGCGACTTGACTCCTGAGACATGATGTGTTTAGTTGCATTTGACCAAAAACCGGCAGTGTTTTTTCAGCTTACGACTAAACCACGGTGTGGATGCAGAACCCGGTCTCTGGTGTCAAAGTAGATCCACCTCGACATCCACCACGGCCAACTCCCTGTGACTCTGGCCTCAGGTCACTCTAAACATGTTGCTTTCGACCAGTAAATCCTGAAAACATTTTGGACATATATATATATATATAGTCCTCTTCAGGGTTGCACAGCGGGCCTCACCAACAGAGAAAGCAAATTGTCAAAACTGAGAAGTACGATGACGTTGTTGGATGGAGCAGAATGACTGTACGTTGACTCAGTGAGAAGTGTGACTGTGCCGAGCAGGTCGGGGTTGTCTTTTGCAGAAAGGAAAAGATGTGGAGCGCTCTTTGTGTGGTATGAACATAACACACAATCCAAGTGTTTAAAGCCGTGACAGTTATTTATTACGACCAGACAGATGCAGCACGGCTGGAATCCCGACCAGGCGACGAGGGGCCCTCTTCACCCCGAGTTATTTTAGTTTATTATTGTGCTCGCATGGTGCACATTCCTAGATATTGGGACGCCCCCCCCCCTCCCTCCCCCGAACCATTTAATCTGGCCATAATATACAGCACAAGAGTACAGTGCACGTTGTCACTTTAAATTGCTCCCTCCTCTTTAAATTGGCCAAACAAAAATGCATTAGCCAATTTTCCATCTTTAAAAGTTGAGGACAACAGTTTGGAAGTTCTGGATAAACTGCAAGCCAAACACTGTCTGAAGAAGCCAACAGTAATAAGCTGAAGTTTGATAAAGTCCCTGTAAACACACTCATTACCGAGCTCCACAAACACATTAAAAAGCCCCCTATTGCAGTATTTGAGGACAATTATAATGATCTTTTTGTGAGGTTTATCGAAGAGCAGAATAAGCACTCCTCCGAGATAATAACAGTGATGGAAAAAAACTCCATTAGAACAGCAGGAAGCCTGCTGATTGGGGAAAACAGAACTCTCTCTTCACTTACCACATGTCAAATCTGTCGCAAGTCAAGCTCGATGTTTCAAACTGTTATTAATATTACACCAAGAACTCACGTTTATTGTTATGTGAACTTCCCCTCACTGAGAACCCGTAGACGTTGGTGCACATTGAGTTTCTGTTCCGCCGGACGCGTGACCTGTTGTGTTGTGTTGGTGTTATCGTGCAGGGCCCCCTTGGGTGCAGCGAGGGGATAAACAAATCCATATATTAACCGTCCCTCCACGGAGCGACCTGACATGATACTTCATCTGCTAATGCCTCGTCCTCAGCAACAAACAGCAGGAAGATGAACTGCCTGAGTCTAGTATTTCACCTCTTATTCAATGTAATTAAACGGCCGCAGCTAATGAATATGTTCATCGATTCATCTGCAAAGTGCTGTTCCCATAACTTTGCAATTTACGCTATCTTCCGGACTAATGTCAATTTTGTCAACTATAATTCATGACAGAACACCTGCAAAACTACTGGCTTTCCCATCAGTTTTGGTGCCCGTTAGCAATCGCTAACATGATCACATGGCGATGCTACGGTGCCTGAACGTCCTGGTTTCAAGCCGGGTGTAACCGAGTCCCAACAAATAACTGTAAAACACTGGAATCTTCCGGTTTCAACTGTCAACAGTAGGCTGTTGCGCTGACATTTGCAGCTCTTACGGCTACGCTAACCGCTAACCGATGAGGAGAAAGTCGGCCTTTTGTAAGGACCTTCAAGAGGCTTCGATAACACCGCAAGAGTCCATTTTCAGGCGTGCACAGTGGTAAGGCACAATGTAAAAATGCACACTGAGACGGCCAGAGAGCCACACATACAACGGCTGCTGACGCTTCTGCACACCGACACACCTCGTGTTCAGATTTAAAAAGGTACAATCCAATATGTTTAACCAATGCCCTCCTTCTGTTCTCCTGTTTAGCGCTAACTAGCATTATTATACACTTCAAATGGTGGTTTTATGTATTTTGGGGGCCAAACTATCCGTCCTGTCTTTGTCCACGGTGGCCGCAGCCTCACGGTCTCGGTTAACTCAGCGCTGGAGCTCGCACGGTAGATTTCTCCTTCGTTTCATAGCTCTTCTATGAATAGGAATGAACCGTTTAGTCATAGGCCTACAGCAGCACAGGCATATTTACACCATGTTCCACACAAACAGCGCTCAGCAAGACACAAGTAGTCTCTCCAATCTGCCTGCCATTCCGGTACCAGCAGGAGACAACTGCAGCGCCGCATGCTGCCGTTTAAGCCATTATTTTTCTCACCAAGTCCGATTGTATATCCGCTCCCGCCGCTCTGCCAAAATCCACATAATTGCCATCATTTTTTCTGCCTTTTTGATAACTAAATACAAACTTGTACAAGTCGCAGTCTTCGGGAGGCTGGATCAGCACGAGGTCCACGATAATTGTTTCCTCTTTTGTGAATATTCAGAAATACCCTCCACCTTGTTATTAACGGCGCGGTGACGTACATTTGGTGATTGGGGTTTGGCTCGGGGGACACGAGATCTGCTTAAGAAAACAGAGTGGGACCAAGTCCTCACTGTTGTGTGTCTCTTCTTCTCTCCGACTTGGCTGCAGATTGAATTCCTGCAACAAAAAAAGGGCACTGTGATGTGTAAACGCTTTGGGGAAGAAGTCTATGTTCATGAAGCAGTATCCATCCCTTTACTCTGGAGAATTTAACACTGTATTGCTCCTATTTGCTTTTGCACAAAAGGAGGATTGTTGACTGTGGTAACAAAGGAGGCCAGTGCTGCGTTATATGCTATATATGAATAAAGGCTCCTATTGGGTGTTGCACATTGTTTACAGTGGCGCAGTCCAGTAAATAGAGGCAGCGAAAGCCCAAAGAGAAAAAGGCTGAAGGAGCCAGCTAAAGGAAGCTTTGCTGTAAAGCTGGTTTCAAAGCAGCAGCCAACCAACAGCTGAATAAAGATGATGGAAACCTGCAGCACCCGGCGCTCACACACAACCTGCACAACCCTATTTGTGTCTTTACCTTTTGGAAGTCACCCTGCACGTCTGTCACGTAAAACTACGCAGGTGGAATTGAACCAGTATGTGACACTGCATACTAATACGATGACATCATTTCATACCAAAATACCTTTTCCATCAATATTATTTTTTCTCAAATAATGTCCCTTTTTCCAAAATAAGAAGTCAAAGCGCTGTGTAATGTTGTGTTAACGCAAGCAGTATGTACAATTAACATACATGTATGAATAATACAGAAACTGTTTGAGCTTAAGAAGAGGAGGAATAAAGCAATCAACACCAACGTTTTGGGATCGAACAGTATTCCATCTGAGTCACAGTCAGGGAACCAAAACACCGCAAGTTTGATACCCAACCCCATGCAGGACACCAGTCAGTCAAGGAAAAGCACGAAGCGGCGCCCGCCGGGCTGCAGGCCAGTGTGTAGAATGTAGCATCAGAGAGGAGGCAACTCACTCAAACGTCTGGAGAACACCCCCCCTATGATGATACAAATACAAGAAATCAATATTTAAAATAGGAAAAATGATTTCTTTCCTGAAAATCCTGAACAATAAGATATCTCATGACTTTTCATGCCACGTCAGTAAGCAAGCAGGATGCTGCAAGTCGCTCAGCTCAATGGAACGCTCTCATTAACACATGTGAGCTATTCCTGCTGCAAGACGTCTGTTCAACAATTACAAATATCACAAGCACAGTCAACAACACACCACACCAGAGGACGTAAACAGGCTTGTGCACGCGTCTGCACGTGTCTGTCTGTGTGTGTGTGTGTGTGTGTGTGTGTGTGTGTGTGTGTGTGAATACATTTGAGCGATGAGTGTGTGACGTGGCATTTCATCTGATGTGGCAGGGCTGACGCTGTGAGGTGAGACAGTTGGGGGAGGAGGAGACAAAAGGTTGTTTTCTTCACCTCTCAGAGCTCCCTCTCAGGTCCCTGCAGAACAAATACTGCGCCGTCTGCAACGACTTCTCCACAATGACAAGCGAAATCAATATTTCACCTCCCAGAATGATAATGTGCTCATAATGAACAATGGGGATGCTGACCGTGATAACTCATGCAACAGCACTTCACTCCGTCTCTGAATAGAGGCTGAGTAAAACCTAATTGCCAATCACGGAGCCCCAAGCTACAGGCCTGTATACGCTAATTTGCAATCACAGGGTGGGGCAACGCTGGCACTCTGAGAGTGTTCTTTGTGTGCCCCAAGTGTCTGTGTGTCTGTGTGTGTGTGTGTGTGTGTGTGGGTGTGTGTGTGTGTGTGTGCTTGTGAGCCACGAAGTGCAGAAATAATTCAGATGCATGATCAATTTCTGTTACTGTAGGCGAGGGTGAACTTAGCGAAAACAGATTAAAGCTGGCATGTACCTTGGTAGCATTCACAGCTGCTTAGTGTGTCCGTTTATTCATGCAGTAATATTCCATTCAAGTGATTGGTGGAGGCTCACACCCCCGGCATAAACCGAGTGCGCTACTCCGCTCCGACGCAACGCTGTGAATGTCACCCGGCGAGCAAATGCACCGAAAGAACGTCTCTTATCGAATACATTTCTTTTTTTTTGTTGCAGTTGTTGGGTCCTTCAAATGAGCACTTTATCTCTGCAGCCCCCTTTCCTCCAGCTCCACGCAACGCTTTCACTTTGTTGTTTTGATCTCACGGCCCCCGACTCTACTGCACTCTGCTCTGGCCTCCTGTTCAGCCTTGTTACGCGTCTGGTTTCAGCTAGTATGAAAAGATACCAACACACCAGGTGTTACAAAGTTAATAACTAGCTGGTAAAGGTAGAGGAACAGACCAAAGCAGAGATACACAGAGAGGAAATATTAATATGACTTAATATGACCTCCATCAGGTGACGAGAGACCATGCAAATGAATGCTATTGTTATATGGAGCCCTGCAGTTGTCATGGGGAGACATGATATTGTGTATATTGTGTGTACTTTTATCAACTTTTGGTTGAAATACTCAGACAACTACAGATTTATTTACACTCGTTTTAAGAAAAATATGTCTTTTTAGGTTTTTGACAAACATATAGACAAAAATACATTACATTATATATATGTATATATATATATATATATATATATATATATATATATATATATATATACACACACACACACACACACACACACACACACACACACACACACACACACACACATAACAATGAGTAGGTATTTTAAACCTTTGTGTCGGAGAACAACAGGTAAATGTAACTTCTTTTGGACTTCAGGTACGAGGACGTCGGGTTTTTAGGTACTTGTTCCTTTCAGATGATGCATTAATCATGAAATACATCCCGTATATTTAGAATCCTCTGCTTCGCCAAAGTCAGTTTTTAGGATCGTGATGCTTATTTTTCTTTCATGATGGCTGCGGAGCTCAAAGGCCTTTGGAATAAATAGAGATTTTCTCTTTTCACTGTCAGTTTGGACAACTCCTCTCCGCTCGCTGTCCTCGGGCCTGTACACAAACCGTCGACAGGCCAACTGCGTGATTCACATGAGCGACCCCTCGGAAAATGAGGGAGCACACTTGACAGTTTCAAGGCTGCAGAAAATGATGCCGTGTTGCAGTGCAATGCAGCGCTCCTCAGATCAGAGATATGATGATAAATATGTCTGCAAGCATATTTAAATATTTACTTTTGAGAGGGAAAATGACTGATGGGAGGAAGGAAACCAAAATTATAATGTTTTATTTAAAGAGGGTTTGAATCTTTTCTAATTAGCTTATGATGACAGTGTGACTAATTGACAAGTTGCACTGCAGAAACATTCATCACTTTTATGTTGACTCTTAAAATCATATTTCACTTCCTTAAACGTGTGTGACATGTTGTTCCACTCCACTTCATATGCACTTTATGAAACATCAGGAGGAAACACATCGCTTTTGATTCTACATGTCAACACTTCATCAAGTGTTGACATTTAAGTGTTGATGTAAAATAAAAAGCCATGAAATGTGCAAACAAATAATGTACGTTGTCTGCAAGGAACACTTTTTATTTGTTTAGAGACAACTTCAAGAGATGACACCTTAGCTAGGAAATAAATTACTCTCTAAAGATGCAACATCTGGCGTCTTCATGAAAATAATGAGGCTAATTGAGTTAATGGAAGTCAAAAGGTTCAGTTTCTCAGCAACTGTAACACTGATTTGGACCTTTTTATTAATTGCCATTTTTACTTCGTCCCCCAAAAGACGTCCTCTCAGTGCATCAAACTATGAAATAAATGAACCAGATGACAGTCAGTGACTTTCTGTCCTCCACGTGGGTCATGAACTTGTGTCCGTCTTCTCCAGGAACCAGTTTGCTGCTTCGCTACGAGCTCGTCCAGCCCAGCAGACTGGAACTAACAACCACTCTCTGAAATATTTATATCCCTGGGGGGGAGGAGAGAGAGAGAGAGAGAGAGAGAGAGAGAGAGAGAGAGAGAGAGAGAGAGAGAGAGAGAGAGAGAGAGAGAGCTAATGTGTGCTCTGCATTAAAGCAGAGATTCTTCTGGCTGTGCCTGCAGGCTGTTTCTTCCTCTCTCCCTCGCAGCGACGTCTTCCTGGTTGAATATCCAGGAAGACGAGCTTTCCTCTTCCTCCTCCAGCAGGAAACAGACTAACTCATGACAAACACATGATGTGAGCTGTTATCTGTGCAGATGACAGTAAAAACATCTTGAAGCTAGCGGGCAGCGGTGTAACTCCTCACCGTCATCGTGATGCAAGAGTCTGACGACATGATGAGAACGATGCAACTGAGAACTGAAACCTTTGTCGTTACATTTGGCTCGTTCCGGTCTGTTCCACATTCTGCACGTCCACATGGTTGAAATCAGCTAAATATTCAGCCGTGACTTTGAAAGTCTTTCGGATAACAGCACGTCTAACGTTATCTCTCTGTCCACCAAAACAACCCAGACAGCAGCGGCCCTCCTCTCACTCCTCCTCCTCCTCACGACAAAGATGTGAGTCTGTCAGTGGCAACAAGAAGCAGGATGCGTGGCTGCACGTGGACGGGGAGGAGTTGCTCCTAAACAGAGGTTACATTGCAGCCGGTTTAGCGGCCGCCATCTTCAATACTGGAACAATTAAAACAACTAAATGTTGTTCCTCTTACAGCAATAAAACGAGGACCTGTTTTCCTCTTTTTACTCTCAGCTGTCGGCCCGTAGACCCACAGTGTCAAAGTCCTCTTAACTGTCATAATGTACACAGGCATTTAAAACATTACCATTAAAGACCTCGGACAATTAGTCAAAATTAGGGCTAATGTGGCTTTGGGTCATCAATAACATTGGAAGATGCCAAATAATGAACTAATGATTCATTTATTGAATGAAATAACAGATTTTAAAGAATGAAATAATGAAATCGACAAATGAACGAATGAGAGAGCTGAATGAAAGCTCCTCAGTCGAGCACATCGGCTCCTGGAAGTTAATGTTATCAGCAGTAGTTTCTGTTCTGAAATTCAACACAAACTCCTCATTGTGAATTCATAACCCCTCTGAATAATTGACTCTAAAACAACACAAAAAAGGAGTCTTGCTGCTACGTGTCATCTCCAGGAATGTAGGACATGGCAGTCGGCTGGTGAACGCTGTAAAACAGTTTGTGTGTCATTAATGACGGATCCTCTGGAGGAGATGACAGAAGTGAGCGAGGTGAGGTGTTCCCTTTATACCTCAGCTGAGGACCGAGTGTAAAAATATCTTTCAGTTTCAGTTTCATAACCGCCACAGAACAACTTACAGGCGTCAGTCTTCATTTCCTCTTCAGCTCGCGTGTGAGTCTGAATCCAGAGTTTTCAGGTTCCTGTTGGCTTTCTGCTCGGCAGCCCAAAGAAAGGTCTGACGCAGACGAGGACTTTGTATTCGTGAGGACGCACAGAGAGAGTTAGTGATGCTTTCATGGAGTCATTACTTCATACTGAATAGACAACCTTCTCGCGGCTGCATTTGGCAGTGTGATGTCCTCGCTCTGCAGCATCTTTCCTGTTTAAAGCCACCACGAGTCACTTTCATGTCGTGTCGATTTTGGCGCCGCCTGTGGACAAAAGCGTAGTCCCTTTAGAAAACCTGTGGTTTTACTGCAGCAGGGGGTCTCACAGTCTGCCCCGCTCATGGTGTGCTCACGACGAACGCGTCAAAAAAAGTTCTTGACGCGCAAAAAATGTCGATGCGCGTCGAGAAAAAGTGTGTTCACCCCAAAAGCAGCAAGACTAATCGCAGCGCAGCCACTTCTCTCCGGGAAAAGAGCAATCTTTTCCATTACATAGTAGAGGTGAAATAACCACGAGATCTGTTTTATACTTGTTGTGGAAGTCACCAGAACGTGTGAACATCATCTCCATGGTGTCTGGGGTCATAATAGTCTCCGTAGTCCCACAACAGCCTGAATGAAGCCGCTATCAGCTCCTTCTGGAGGACCGGCAGCAGTTTGATTCAGCACCGGCAGGACGAGGTGACGAGCGGACCATCTCAACGCTGATTGGCGGACGCAACTATGACTCATGCGTTTCTGCTACCGGAGTTGGGGAATTTCAACTCGTGCGTTGATCCGAGTTCGCTCCGCGGCCTGCGAGCTGTTCGTGCTGCTTCTCCGCGTCTGACGCGCCGCCCGCTGGAAAATACGCGTCTACGCAGCTTTTACACAGCTGTGCATTGACTTTGCATGGAATCTCGACGCGTGTCGAAACCTTGACGCGTTCGGTGTGAACACAGCATTAGTCCTGGTTCTGGTTCTCCTCCCTTCTCTCCTGTGGGCCCAGCAATATGATGGAGGAGGAGGAGGAAGAAGAGGAGGCCAATGGCTGCAGCGAGGCCGGATCTGGGTCGGTGGAGTTTGAGTTGAAGGAGTTCCTCGTGAACCTGCAGGACTTTGTCTGAGTTTGCATTAAATGAGCATTAAACATGATAATATATAAGAATCAATCTTCTCGCTCCCGTTTACTCATGAAGATCCTCTGGAAGCATCAGTGATGCCCGTCTCATGAACAGTTAAACGCTCCACACAGTGACTCTAATCAGACCAGCAGACCGGTCCCTCTGAAGGCAAATTGATGTCATGAGTAGAGAATGCAAATGAGCTCTGGGGTCTTATACTTAAAACAACATCCACACCGTTAACATGTCATTTTAAAAGTTGTGTCACTTCTAAAATACAAGTATCACAGTACTAAACACAATAAAATACAAAGTGATATGGAAAAGTAAATGAATCCATTTGAAATAAACATGCTTTCACGTTTTTCTTTCAGTTCTGTCTCACTACAGAGCCGAAGCAGAGCGCCTTCTGATTGGTTGCTTTCTGTGTAACGGCAAACAGCAGCAGCCTCTCCGGCTCGGCCTCAGCGCTGGAGCTGCAGAGCCGTCTGCTCGTGACGCTCGCTGGAAAGAATGCGACAATAAACGGAACGACATGAAACAAACGAAAGCTTCTTTTTGTTGTCAAACGTTTGTTGACCGCCACTTAACATTTCTTTCCCAGTGTTTGGAAAGACGCTCGTCAGAGTGATTTTATGGCCGTGATACCGGCTGTTTAAAGGACACACACACACACACACACACACACTCTCTCTCAGCTGAGGCTGCACTTTGTGTTTGTCGAGGCCGTAAAGTCAATTAGAGCGAGGCCTCTCCAGGCTTCCCTGTTTATTGCACTTCCTCCCCGAGTGATCTGATGGTAAGACTCATGCTGGAACACCAGCAGACCTCCAGCTGCTGACCACATCGTTTCAAACAGTTTTCATCCGTGCAGAGCGTTCTGATTATTTGGTTCTTGTCCTCTTTACCAGTGTAGTGCAGTTGTCCTTGTTTGAAGTAAACCAGTGTCTGTATTGTGAACCAGAATACGGGAAAATATGACCACCTTGAAATTGATTGAATTGTAACAGAAACTGTTTTAAAATGATCCAAATTCTGTCAGTTTAGCACTCAATGATAGTGAATAAAAGCATATGAAGAAACCGGACTCCAAAGTGTGTTAAAGCCCAATGTGGGTCAAAATGACACATTGTCGGCCACGTCAGGGCGGCGGTAACGCGATGTAACATGTTACATTCTCCTTTCAGAGAGTCACTTTCATATTTCTTTCCATTGGTTTTTTTTTGTTCCCATTAGTAAAACACTGAAGTTCCTCTTTCAGTTGGTATGTTGAGCAAAATGATGCATTTACACATGCAGCGACGTCATCATTTATACAAACTCACGTCTCTGGCCACCTGGCGACTGCAGGTCCAACGTTCTCTCTCGTTTGGCTCCGTCTTTGTTCTCCACCAACTCCCGAGGACAATGTCCTCCTCTTTAGCCGCTAATCGCTCCGCTATGTCCACCGGCTGGTCTCTAAACGTGTCTGCTGTGTGGTGCAGAGCAGCTCGTGTGCTGCAACACACACACCACCAGCACTGACAGTGAACTGCTGGGCGGGCCGGAGCCAGAGCGCCACAGAGCGGCAGATTCAGGCGCTCGCTTGTATCCCTCTCACACCGTCACGCTGTCATTTCATACTGTGTCATCATACGCATGTAGACTGCTTTCAGGATTATTCCAGTCAACATTTTTTCATAAATAAGACACCTGGTCTTCTGCTCTGAGTCAGCGTTTGACACAGCAGAACATTGGTCTAACGGAGTCGCCAGATAAAGCTCTTCTGCACATGTGCTGGTCTGTCTGTCCAAGTCCAAACCCTCCCGCTCAAAGCCATTCATGCATTTCATGTTTCCTGGTGCGACGTCAAAGATGGAGATGGGGAAATGACCAAAACAGGTCCGCACCACTTTTATTATTCACACAATTCCTGATGTTACAAAAGCCAGAGTCTGCTGCTCTGGTCAAGGCTGTTGGTAACACGAGGTTGTTGTTGTGTCTGTGCGTGTGTGTGTGTGTGTGTGTGTGTGTGTGTGTGTGTGTGTGTGTGTGTGGGGTTGCTCTGCAGTGACCTTGCAACAAATGGCTCAATTATCCGAGGTACCAGCACAGCCTTCATGCATTCTTTGGTTAACCCCTCGCTGTCACACACAGTCACACACGCGCTCACTCGAGTGTGCGCTGGCCCAGGAGGTCAGAGGTCAGCGCACACCGAGCCCAGGCTCTTTGCTCTTCTTCTCTCTCGACCACTCGGACTAATTTGGTGACTGAATGGCCAAGAGGGTTTAAGTCATATGCGGTAAAAAGTAAATCTCATAAATGCCAGATAAAGTGTATTAAGGGCATGAAATGCATCATAAAGCCTCTTTAAAAAGTTGGATTAAACAGGGACTCCTTGGTTCTGGAGGAGCTGGTTTGGGTTCTGACAGTCAGGGTCAGAGAAAATGGAAACGTGTTGCATTCGTCCCACGTACTGTAAGCAGAGTGTGTGAGATGGAATGTGAAATGAAAATCAATCCCAAAATGCTTCAGCTGTTCCCTCCTGCCTCTCGCTCCCCTCGGCTCCTATTTTGTTCACAGCGCTTTCCTTCAACATGAGATCATTCTGGGTCGCCGCAGTGTTTTCGCCCCCCACACACACACACACACACACACACACACACACACACACACACACACACACACACATCTCCAATAACTACCACAGATTGTTCACTGCAATGTCGGTAATAAGCATTTAAGATTATCCTCATGTCGTCGTTGCTTGAGGGAAATCCACTAAATGCCTAAAATGAAAATGTAAAGACGTCAAATGAGTCGACTAAATCATTTGCTTCTATTTGCATAAGAAGGAAAACAATCTCAAGTCAATTGCAAACTGTGCAACTGAAAAAGTGAGATTAATCTCATTCCTTTCCTTACAGAGTTGAACAGAATTATGCTAAAATTAGATGCTTAAAAAAAATAAAAAATGGGTGTCGTGACCCACCCGTGAGCTCTGGGAGATTTAAAGAGCTGTCAGGAAGAAAATAATAAATTATTAACCAAATGTTGAATCCACAAATTGTCTCTCTTTTCCCTTTAACTTCACTTCTATAACTCGTACTTAGTGGCTGTAGGTTATTAAAATAAGATATCAGTATTAAGGCATAAGCATCATTAAAGTAATAAATCAGCATGTTCCCGTTCCCACGCTGTTCCACTGAGTTCACAAGATATTTTAAGCCCAAACATGGGGATGTTTGCTCAAAGCGTGTTGTTTGACTCAATTTAATTAATCCTTTGACTGAATTCACAACATTGTGAATAAGTTTGGTCAGTAAAACTGAATCAGTAAAAAACAGTGTTTTTTCCTTTTTTCTTTATCTTTGGATCACCAAAACTAGTATATATATATATATATATATATATATATATATATATATATATATATATATATATATATATATATATATATATATATACACGGGGAACACACGGTACGAACCGACCAGGAGGCAGCAGACAAACAGGGTTTATACAAGAGGGAAGAGGGCAGCACAGCTGAAGGGAATACACCACCAGGAAGACACAGAGGACACAAGACTACAAAATAAAACAGGAAACTGAGATCATGACGCCAACGCCGTGTTGCGTAACACCAGCATCTCTCTGGCTGTGTCCTGCTGGACGACCTCGTCTGTGACCGACCGCATCCTGAGATGTAAGAGGTCAGAATGTGATGATTTGTTGAATGACAGAGGAGCAGTCGTCTCGTTCCCCAGCTCTTCCTGTCATAGTCCTGACCGAGCTTTACTGTAGTTTAGTCACGTTCTGCGCCGGTGTACCTGACCCTACTTTACACCAGAACTTATTTACCGGGAACAGATTTGAGTCAGTGTGAAGCTCCTCTGCCACAAACCCCCATGTGTCATTTAACTTGGTGTATTTCTTTTTTTTTCCCAAGATGCATCTGCTGGATGCATTTAATTCCTTGAAACCCGGCGCACTAATAAGAGAGCACGGGGAACTGCTTCACAAAGTGTAACCTGGAAGCACAATAGCGAGCCGACGGGGACTCGGCGCCGCGAGGAACACACAACTCGTCTGCGAGGTTTGCGAGCCGCTCTCATCTCTTGCTTCCATCTCTGCGGCGCTCCTCCCCTGCCTCCCCGCGATCGTGCTCCGGTGCACCGCCGATGCATTTCAGAGAAGATTGCTCCGTCAACCTCTTTAAAGGTGGCGATTCGCAGCGTGCCACTTCCTTCCCCTCCGCAACCAATATGCAATTATTGCCTAAAGTGGGCTCTGCGCCGTACCAGGTGCTGGAAAATTGAGTGTTTTGTAGGAATGCTATCCACCCAGGCTACGCTGGCTTTATGGGCCTTTTAGGGAAAAGCGCTGTGATTCCTTAGATCAATTTAAAAATAAAAATAAAAAGCCAGTTTAAATCGCATGATTTTTGTCCATAACTTTGGAGGAAAATGATGTTAAAAAAGAAAAATAACGTAGCCTGTCATCCTCCATTGTTGCATGCGTGCTGGGACGGGAGAAACAGCGAATGGGGAAGATGCTAAACACACAAAAGACTCTGTCTCTGTACAATACTGGCCCACGGACGCCTACACCAAAGCTTTTAAAGTATTTCATTCAAAGAGGTACTTTTTTTTTTTACCCCAACACAACCCCCAACATGTTGTGTAAAGGTTGCAGGTTTAGTTGCAGTTGAGGAAAGAGAAGTGCGTGGGCGTGTTTGCTGCTACAAACAGGAACAGCGTCTCGGCTTCTACTTTGTTTGTCTTATTTATTTTCCAGCGGGCAGAAGAACCTTGAACCAAAGGCACACTCGCTCAGATTGTGGAGCTTGATTTGATGCTTTATAGATCAGCTGTAAGCTTCTATTAATAACGTATTAAACGTGTATTAATAATGCACCAGCATTCATACCAAACACCACCCAAAGGGATTTTTTTCACAACCTGGCAACTCATAATTTGTTCTGATTATTGTCTTATAACTGACCTCTAAAGGATGCCTCGGTCCAGCCGCATGTTGGCACGGCCGATCATCGGAGGCCATTGTGGTCCAACATACTCTACTGTATGTTGGACACAAGGACTTTCCTTTGTGTACACACTGCAACAACAACGCTGCATTCAGAGATGCAGAGAGCCTGCAGTCCTTCTCTGGCTGGTTCATGTCAGCAGCCACCAGCACAGGCATGCTGGGACATTGAGGCTCGGCTCACATACACATTGCATCTCGTTACATGAAGAAAAGCTGCTTCTCGGTCCAGGATGGAAACGCTTCCCCCTCCTCAGACTGACTTGAAGAGTTATGAATGAATAAGCTGCAGGTTCCTTTAGTTTATGGACTTGATTGTGTAATAATCATTGCTCTGTACTACAGCAGGTTAACTAGGTTTAACTAGGTTTTAGTCCTCTGACAGCGGTTCATGGTAAATCACTGTGATTACTGAGGCTGAACACATCAGCTGCTCCAGAGCTGATGTTAGAGATGAGAGATCAACTCTGTTAACCCTTGCATGGTGTTCGGGTCTGTGGGACCCGTTTTCATATTTTATCAGAACAAAAATCATATGATTCATTATTTTTTCAAACTCAGACTTATTGGCCAAAATGTTCAACGACCTCACAACTTCACCCCCCTACACATTTATGTTACACACAGGGTGTTCGGGTCCACTGGACCCGGGATATTGAAAGTGGGGATATTGTGTACCTGAATTAAATTATTAACCATTATTGCTGTTTAAATTGCTTCTAATTGGGATGAAGAAAGCATCTGTTGAGTATTGTAACATACATTGTTTGATTGTGTTGAATTAAAAACCCAAAATACAGCGGGTCCAACAGACCCACAACACCTGCTGGGTAACACAAAAATGAACACCATACGAGGGTTAAAGCTCCACCTCCTGACCAATCAATGCTCTACGTGGATCGCTGGATTATATTACACAAAGACTAAGACGTTAAGGTCCTAATCCAGACTAAAAGGAACACGGTTTAAACCGGCGATGTGTGTAAATGAACAGACTGCTTCATCCAGAGCGCGATGCATCCGACTATATATGTTTTGATGAGAATGTTTGCTTGAAATTAAACACAGAGTGTACCTTTGATCCAAAGTAGATAAACTAAACAACAGAATAAGCAGTAACACTTATAAAAAGCATCAAAATAAGTTTTACAAACTTGTTTTCATCTCCTTCAAATAGCAAACTAATTTCATTCCTCCAACACAGTGAGCTTAATTCATTTACTTCATTAGCCTAATATTTTGATCAGTGGAGACACATTAGGCTGGATGCTCTGATAGTATAATGGATACATTACTTGATTAAATTCCACTTAAGGTGAAAACCTCGCGTCACTACGGACGGACCGCTCTGCAACGTACGGCCTCATTGTGACGAGCAGGTTGAGAGCTAACGGCTAACAGCTAACGGCTAACAGGCTGAGCACAGAGACGCTGTGGAGCTCAAATGAAGACACTTACTGGGTGTTGGTGGGCTGCAACAAGCCAGTTCTTCCCCGCTCGTAACTTGAGAGCACACTTAATGGATGTTTTACACAAAATCACTGGCCACGTCGCTGGAGGCCGGTCCTCTTGGAGAAAACAGAGAAAGGTAAACTCATCGGGTCACGTGTTCTCGTCTCAGATGTTCTGACCATACTCCAGATACATTTTCCCTCAAGTGTCTTTTGAATCAAAAGATGCTCTTGTCCTCTGTTTCCTTCTTTGTCTGAAAATAATTCCAAAAGACAGCGTTATAAATAAAGTGGAACGCTCAAGACTCCACAGACCTCCAACTCATTTAGAGCCGATGGAAACTCAACGGCATTCAGAGAAAGCAATCTGGCTCCATGTTCCTCCATCACACCATCTGTTGATGTGTTCCGGAGACCTGTGGGTGATGTGTGTGTGTGTGTGTGTGTGCGTGTGTGTGTGTGTGTGTGTGTGTGTGTGTGTGTGTGTGTGTGTGTGTGTTGAGTATGTCAAGTGTGAGTTTGTGCAGGAAGCAAAAACCGTGGCATATGGCCTGCTCACATCGTGAATGACAAACGAGAGGTTTCACATTTCCCCCCCTCCCGCATCTTCTTCTTCAGTGCTTATAATTGAGACATTAATACCAAACATTTGGGCTTTTATTAATTCAAATGATATGTTTTTTTGAGTTTACTGCAGCTACAATGGAAAGATGATGTGACTGTGGACCGAGAGGAGAACCATGACTCTCATGTGTAGACACTGACACACACTTTCACACGTGCCATGATTGACAGCGCTGTATACATTAAACTGATACAAAATGTGATTTCAGCTCATGGTTGTCACTTTTAGTTTTGTTATGCAGAAGGCATCATCTACATTTAGGAAATGAATGATGCAGTGACAGAGCTGCACTCCCAATTCCTCCCACTCGATCAAATCACCGCCTCCGTGATGCAGCATGTGTGAGCAGCAAACAAAAAACCTGAAGAGGCAACAAACACATTGTTCTCTATTGTTTGCAGAGCTTTTTAAATCACCTTTCACGGAGCTTGTCAGTAGGAGCTCTGTTCTCATCAGCCAGATTACTCGTCTCCTTGACGGACACATGGCTTATTGAAGTGTCCCTTGGAGGCCACCGTAGCTCAAGAGGACGGGCCATAAAGATGACTTCTTCTAAACTGTTGATGCTTCAAAGCTAAAGCGTTGTCGGCCCGTCAAACAACACAACATCAAACACAACAGGGATACAGTTTTACACTCTTACAGTCTTGGATATTTTACTGTGATGACATAAAAATATAATACATTTTTGTATTATTATTAGATAAATAACGGTAAAAAAAAAGATTAAATTAAGATCTAAATAACCTTGTTTAATAGTTTTGAAATGACTAATTCACTGTCCAGCTGATCAATATGTAAAAGCAGAACCAACATAACCAGTTATGTGATGAACAAACCAGATGAGAAATCTGACCCCAGAACTGTTTGGCAGAAACAAACTCAGAGACAAAAGATCAAAAGCTGATCCTAAATATTACAGATTTTCCGAAATAATATGTCTCCCTTTGTGTTTGTATAGAGTATTTTACATTTATGTATATACATTAAAGTGGAAAAGGGCCAAAGGAAAACACAAACATGCCACACTAACACTCAGAGACTTCAGACGGGGTTACATCTTTGTCCACTTTATAAAAATGGAGAAAGAAGATTTTATATTTCAGTTGCGAGGAGGTCTGATCAGCATGAATTCCTGTTTCCCCCTCGTCTTTCCCTCCTCACTATGTCACACGAGCACAAATGTGGGAATCATCAGACTGGAGGAGTCCTCCATCACAAGTCCTGAACAGTGAAACCAAACAAATGAGGTTGTGTTGTGTGCCAGCGCTCCACCACGACTCGGTGGCATGCTAGATATGCGTGACGGGTCATGAGGCGCCTTTTGTGCGACCGCAGCTTGAGAGGCAAAAGACGTCAGCGGTAGAGTGACAGCGATCAGCGGCCACCGCCTGGGATCCTCCAACAAGACCTCTGGGTGACAATCCAGCCACGAGAACGACACCTTTCCACTGTGAGAGCCGCTTCTGACCCGACACCTCTGTGGTTACGTTCAGGCCGGGACTCTTCATGACTGGGTCACTGTTCTGGATGAAAACGAGGATGCACATGCACGCTCACCGCTCTTTTGCAAAGGTCCGTGCAGCAACCAGGACGGATCTCCTTTTGCCGGTGTGTGCTCACGCGCACAACAACTCACGAGGAGTTAAGGGCGATATACACCTTTGCAACGACAACTGCAGCTGGCCACGCGGTCGCATCGACGGACTCGTTTTGGTTTATGGTTCCCGCCTTTTCCATACGCCAGACCAGCAGGTGGCACAACGACCGTTTAGAGTCGACCTGCACGCCGACGTTCACCAATATTTCCCTCGAGAAATTTGTGGAATAGTCAGAAATTTTGGGCGACGCATGCAAGAGGGCTGATGGGACTACGCAAGTACGCAAGGGGCCTTGCGTGCTTGCGTCTCTGCCTAAAACCAGAGTATAAATGACCCTTTAGCGTCTCTGCAACGCCGCAGCGGACGCTGTGGGCGGAACCCGGACCAGGCATGCGGCGAGGCTGCTGCTTCGTGAGACAGCGAGGACACACGGTCGGGTTTTAGTGGGTGGAACACTGGACGTAAACACCACTTTTTGTTTGTTTACGGGAAAACTCTGCAGGGCGCCTTTATGGCGATTGTGGTCGGGGTTCAAAAAGAAACCAGTCACAGTCGACTGCTGGTGGGGACTGGGATGCAAACTGTGGTCTGGACTGTTTGAACAAGACCACCAATCAATGGCTGCAACCTCCTGCAGAGTGAAGACAGTCCGGCTGCTCCGGCCATCTGAAATGCAGCTCTCCAAGCAGTTCAGCACGTCTGATGTGGAAGATTATTTTGTATCCATGTGTTTGAATGCAGTCATTGTAAATCTCAGTTAAATGAATGAGATTCATACATGTCATGTCATTCACTGAACCACAAAAGGTTTCAGTAGATCAGGGTTAAACTGTACTTGACCATATGATAACATGCGTTCTTACACTGGATGAATATTTAGTTATACAATGAGTAAATACAATGAAAGGAAAAGGCAAATAAATAATGTAATAGGAAAATACTAACACATAAGAACCCTCATGATTAGGCATTTAAATCACTTATCAAAGAAAGATTGCATATATATATATATACATATATATATACATATATATATATATATATATATATACATATATATATATACATATATATATATACATATATATATATATATATATATATATACATATATATATATATATATATATATATATATATATATATATATATATATATATATAGGTGTGTATTTCAGGCCTGTGTGTGTGTGTGTGAAGATAACAACAGAGTGAAACATGTAATTGCACGTCTTCTATTTAAACCTATTTGTGTGTTTATGACCCACGCTGTGGTTTTGCTCCTGCATGCGGCCTCGTGCACTTCATGCACTACACACACGACCACTAGGGGTCTGCAGCTGTCCTTCTGTGTTCACAAAGTGCAGTCATTTTCACTGCATATTAATATCTTTGCCGACATGAGGTAAATGCATGATTTGAACTTGACTTAAATGTTGGCATTGTTTGGTTTAATATTGTTTGGCACGTTTGTGAATAAGGAACATGGATTAAAATATCTATTTATAAATCCCAGTTAACATTAAGATGATTTAACGAGGCGGAAGGTGTTGGATTTAAATTAGGTGTTGTCTTGTTAGGATGAAGTGCAGCCTTTAGATATTCATAACACTGGGTGGCATATGATTATTGGATTAACAGCTATAATCCATGTTCGGTAATGGCATTGTGCGACATCATAGATCCAGCAAAACAATGGAAATGACTCAGAAAAAGTTGTACAAGTTCTCCTACAATCAAGGCAAAGACATAACCAAAAACTGTCACCGCTGTCCGCCATATTTCACACGGCGGTGTGTGTGTGTGTGTGTGTGTGTGTGTGTGTGTGTGTGTTGGTCTCTTTGCTGTGGGTTGCCATTAATCAGTCTGTCCTCCAGCATTTGGAGGCGGGAGGTTTGTCTGAGTGTGAAGCATTTTGGTGGGAGAATAGTTTGATTGGCAGATAATAAATACTGTTGTACCGATGAGTCAGAGGCCTTTTCTAAAGAAGGGGGAAAATAATACATTAAAAACTGTCAGCCTCACACAAACACACACACATGTATACACAACTAAACACACACACAGTCACAACAAACAGAGCGTCGGGAGGCGTCTCTGTATTTCAGCTGTCTTTGTGTAAAAACACTCTCCTGCTGTTTGTACAATCGGCTCATTTCCAAACTCGGCAGCCGGGACGGAAACACGTGCAGAAAGCCGTGAACTTCCAGATAACGTCTCCATCCTCTGTGAAGTCGTCTTTTTTTAAGTCCTGACAACTCACGAGTCAATCTGTCCAAAACTAACACGTTGCATTTACACAGTTGTGATACGTGGGCGTGTTTCTTTCTTTTCTCACAATGTAGATAGCCAGCGCCGCCCGGAGGAGCCGCCAGAGGAGCCGCCAGAGGAGCCGCCAGAGGAGCCACTGGAGGAACAGCCCAGAGGAGCAGCCCATGGTAGCCACCGCCAGAGGAGGAGCCGCCAAAGGAGGAGCCACGAGAGAAGCCGCCATAGGGGCAGCCGCCAGAGCAGCCGCCAGAGCAGCCGCCAGAGGAGCCGGCCAGACACAGACTTCACACACTTAAAGAACAAACTAAATTCCTGTTCTCAGAAACGGCCTGTCAGACTATAGCTGCAGGGAGACAGAGAGCTCACACAACACAGCAGATACTGAGCTGCTCCACTGCAGCAGTGATAGCGTAATGGTTTGCTCAAGGGCAACTAGGCAGGGGAACGTTACTCACCTTCGCCTTCCCCTGAATGGATTTTCTTGAGGGAAGTCAAACCAGAGAACTTCTTTCCATGGGACACAGGTGAGCTACAGGGGCTTTGTTTCAGGCCTCCCTTGCCTGCAGCAGTGAGGCGTCGGCGTTAGCTCCCTGTGGTGTCGGTGGAGCTTCTGCTCCTGGCTGGAGGATGAAAGGTGGCAGCAAAGTCACATCTGGATCTTTTTCTCTGGATGGGCTGGTCGCGGTCCCACTGGAGGTCTGGGCTAAGGAGCTGCTGGGGAACCTGCTGACTTCAAAAGCAGAGCCGATGACAGTTATCAGAGATATGCCTAATAAAGAAACGAACAGTTTTCTCGCCGATGGTCTTGTTTAAGTCACAGAGTTACCAGCATTACATTTAGACAGTTTCAAAATGTTCCAAATTAACGTTAAAGTTCTTTTCAATTAACTTTAATACGTTTTTCTGTAATTGGCACATTGTATTACAATATGTGTGAAAACTCAACAATATCTAGCATGGCTCTTATGTTACGGTAAGATTGTGAGCATGAACTTCAAGTCTGGTTGCAAACTCCGGTCTCTAAAAGTGGATGAGTTACACACCTCCACCACCTCCACCTTCACACCCTCCTTATACATAAAATACACACTACTTTCTGCAATTGGTAACAGACTTTGGCATATGTCTGATGTTTGCCATCGAATAACATAAATATTTCTAAAGGATTCTAGGCTGATTGTCTAGATTGGTACAATACAACTAACATCCGTTAAATCACTTTGAATCCCTCCAAACACAAGAACACAGACAAAAAGATGAAACGGAGAAGTAGTTTCTCGCTGGATGCACCAAACAAGAGCATCAAGGCTGGTAAGGAGCAACCCCTGAGCCTCCTGCAGACAGCAAGTCAACTGTGTCATTGGCCTGCTAATGGGAGGGATCACGCATGGCTGTATAACAAGAGCACGACAAGCTGTCAGTGGTCCTCTGACAGGTGCAGCTTTCCCAGAATGCCTTGCAGCCCTGCTACAGAGCACCCGTCGAAGCCCCCCTGAATCTCCGGCTGCTCTCTGCTGACGGGCCAAACACGTTCGTCTCCCACAGACACAAGTAATTAGGTTTTCACCCGGGCTGTACACAGCAAACTGGGTAGTGCGCTCTCCCAGCTCGCAGCCTCCCTGTCTTTCCTCCTCCAATCAAACGGCCCCCAGCGCTCACGGCGACGAGGCTCGCGTGCATCTGTTTGTGAGACAGCGAGGATGAGGACGACACAGAAAGCTGGAGGGAATGGATGACGAGGATGCACGAAACTCCCACAGCTGATAATGATTCTTTACAGTAACTGCCAAAAACTTCCAATGGAGCAAACGCGTGTGGGCGTGGAGACTTAACACGGTTATGTAATGGGTAAAATGCAGCACCACAAGGCCACAGCTCTTCAGGATGCAGAGTCGAGCGCTTATACTAATCAGTCTGGTGTTTCACGTAATTCCAGCCATCGAGATCAGAAGTGAAGTTTGTTTCTCAGGGTCGCTTCACCTGCCATGAAGCAGCCACCGAGTCATTTGGTGATGTGCATGAATGATTGTGACTTCCTGCTTGCAGTAACACATACTGCATGAACTATCAGGACTCAACATAAGAGCCCCGCCTGCTTATTTGGTTATTTGTGTAAGTGCATTTGTCTTGTTTGGTGTTGCTATATGTCATGTGCCTGCAGTGTTTTATATTTGCTTATTGGTAAACTTTTATTCTGCTTCGATGTGAATTAGTTTTGTCAATACGTTACTGTCTGTCGATTAATCTTAGTTGCATTGTGTAATTGGAAATGTTGTAATTTCAGGCTGGCGTCAAACAAATCTGTTCAGGGACAGCAGATGAGAATTAGCCTCTCTGGCTAACTCTGGCTAGCTTACAGTTCTACTGTTGATTGGCGTGCATTGTCCCTGTGTTCCTCAATGCAACAACAGAGGCATTTAAATCATCCTTAACATTGGGGATGATGCCTTCTTCACAGGGTCATCTGCTGTTTTCAGATGACACAAACATCCTCTGCCTGATTACAAACACCAACGCTTTTAAATTCCTGGGAATTAGAATCTCTAAACAACCCGACGTCGTCATCACATATCTTCATCCGACTGTATTTGTAAAATAAAACTTAAGAGGGCAAAATTCCTGCGCCAGGCTTTTAAACAACTTTTCCAGAGGAGCAATAGAAAGCCTCCCAAGTGGACGCGATCCAATATGGCATGGTAAAGGGGACGGACCAAAACATAAACACACAGCTGGTCCAGGTGTTGTACACAGACATCACTTTTGTACTGCAAATGTAACGTGGCCTACATATACAATACAAGACTCGCTGCAGAGGGAAAGAGCAGAGAGTCGTATGACAATATGGATTCCAGGGAGCCGCTTGTATCCTGACATACTAGATAGAGAAAACAAACAATATGAGTTCTGCACCTTCGCCTTTTCAGGCCATTCGTCATAAGTAGGGCAAGAGGAGGATGCACAGCATTTTTCAAAAGGATGTGTTACGCACACACACACACACACACACACACACACACACACACACACACACACACACACACACACACACTTACTTTCTGGCCAGACGTGATGTTTTTGGTTTTGTCGCTTTAAAAAAAGAAGTGAAATGTTGCATCTTGCCGCGTGTGTTTTCTAGGCCAGGACTGTACGCCAGATTCGCAGCGAGTCCCGCCACGGAGTGGGAACAAATTCATCTTGGCACTTCCTCACGGGCCACACTGCATCCTCTCGCTGTCGACCAGTTTCTGCAAGAGGACAAAAACAGTTAGATTTTATCTAGCACGGAGCTACACAGTCTGTTTGTGTGTGTGTGTGTGTGTGTGTGTGTGTGTGTGTGTGTGTGTGTGTGTGTGTGTGTGTGTAAAATAAGTGAAAAGAAGTGAAGAAAGGCTGTCAGTTGGTTGAGGTGTATGTTCTTCCAAACTTTTGTTTTTGCCAGAAAACAAAAAGTCTAAAAAAGTTTCCGCTTACACAAATACATTCCTGTAGTGGATCATTGATGGCTGCTGTTCTCCTGGTGAACTACGCTGCGTTATCCTGACAGGTGCTTCTTATGTTTGCATCAATGGCGGGCGGCTGATTCACAGAACATCTCTCTGTGTAATGTGTTACAGTGGAAGGGAAGATGTATTGCAGGACTGTTTCAGTAGGTCTATTAGTTCTTGCTAGTTGTGCCCAATACACTGAATATGTACACACAAATGCACACATGCACAGACACACACTCCTACAGCTGGAAGTATGAGCAAAGAATGGCACTGAAGGCTTTCCTCAATGGAAACTAGAGATTGAGACACACACTCATGTTTACAATGCTTACTGAGGGAATCCATCAGAGAGACATTTTCTATGAACCTCTGCACAGTCAGAAGTTCTTTGGCCAGCACAGAGCATGAGCGCTTTAACGCATTGGCTTCACTTAGCCCTCTGGTCGGGTTAGCATACATTAGCTGTTCGGTGCAAATAAACAGGACAACAACCCAGAGCTTTAAATGTGCATGAATAAAGCAGGCACAGGCTTGTTTTGTGTTATGCTTGAACAACTCCTTCGCTACAGATGCCATTGTTTATTAAGTGGATAAGAATAATAAATGCAGATGACGGCATTTGGGTCACAATGATATTATGCTATGACCATTGTAGTCCCCCGATCTCCCTGTTGAAGACATGCGCTACACACCGCCATCATTACCAACATATTATCAAAGTTACAGATTCTTTAATCATGAAATGAGCCCTTTTTTTTTATAAATACTGAGAAAAGAAAAATCCCTCCGTGGAGAGACATAAGGCTGTGACAGCAGCAGCCACAAACAGCAGAGAGAGTGGAGCAATAATGTGTGGAAAGTGAGAGGGGGGGGGGCTGGGGAAAAGATCTGCCAGCTGACAGCCTCCATTAGAAAGAGACTGGGCTGCAGACCGAGGTTAACTGGTGCAGATCAAGCTGATAAGGCACACCTGCTGCTTCCCCATTCACCGTCTGCTCCGTGCAGCAGCGCTCCAGCAGGCTCTTTATGGGCACAATGAGATATGTGCACGTCTACAGAGAAACCCTTGTTACCACTCGCTGTATAATCATCAGCTGCAGCGACGAATCTCAGCGACGTCTTTGGTGCTCATGCTCGGGTTTTCATTTATTAAAAAATAAAAGCATGTGTTGTTTAGTGTATAATAAACTCGAAAAACAAGAATTGTCGCGTTGTTGCTCGTCCCTGCAGCTCATTTCCTGCAACGGAGCATCAGACTTTGTCTTGCTCGTGTTTTTCAGTTTCCAGTAAATACCTGAAACTTGTGCAAAACGATGGAAGTTACCTGGTGTTTACATCCAGGTGACATCATTTATGCAACCGGGCAGAAGTGACCCTGATACATCATGACATCTCATTTCTGCTGCCAACCCACCTTTTTTGTAATGAATTTATTATTTGTAGCAAAGATGAAGATCATGCAGCCAGGTGTTGCTGCCTCTTTTCCAATGAAAGCAGCAGCTTTGATGATTGATGTTAGGATGTGACGAGAATGTCAAAATATAATATTTTAATTAGATTAGCAGCTCTAGCTTTACCTGCAGAGTCAAAGCTGCACTCAAATTACAACGCACCCTTTCATGTCTTTGTCTCATGTAAACCACGAGACTCAGAGGGACACGGACCACATGGGCAGGAGGTCGGGGAGGATGGATCAAACACACATGGGACCTGCACCCAGGAGACAGATGTTTGTGTCCCGAGGGAAACCAGAAGTCACCATGGATCTATTATGAGTTGAGGTGAGTTTGTCATGGAAAGTACGTCATTTAGGTGAGGTAGCCTCTAAAAATAAATACTTATTCCAACCCAAACCACAATCTTTTACTGAAGCACTTTTGTGCACACTACGTTCACCCAAGTCTCTCATTCTATTTATTATTATTCTATTCATCTATTCAATAACAAACTGCCTTTTCTTTTCTTCTGGAGCGGTGGAGCCGTTGATTATCGAGCTGTTTCTGCCAAGGTTGGATGCTACAAAGTGAAATTCAGGAACATTAAAACTAAACCTTCGTAGGTATTTGAGCACAGTGTGTGTGAGTGTGTGTGTGTGTGTGAGAGAGAGAGAGTTATTACTCTTTCATGTGTATTCATGCAGATTGCAATTGGTCTCACCCATATCTGTGATCTATATTTCAGGGGCCTGAGATAGAATAATTTCAGACGATGCCGTTTCTGTTTCCGAAGCCTCCTCAGACTGCGGAGGCCCAAAGAGAATACGTGAAACCCTGTTTGAGCCACTGAAGTAAGAGCGGAGAATACCTTTGAAAGAAAACTCTGAAAATGCCACTTATAGTTCTGTTGTTTAACGTTACATTGATCAACGTGATCAACGAGGAGCTGATTTGTAAACCAAACTTGAATCTCTCTATTTAATTCCCCAGCGCGCAGTAACAGCAGTTATTTCAGTACGATTCACCACCTCGGGATCATTTTCTGTAGCTTTAAGTGAAATATGAGCACTTGCGGTGGAAAAGACTCCCACGGAGTGAAGTGAACAAAAAGCTCAGATTTTATATTAAATACAGCTCTGATGGAAAATCTTTGTCGGAATAAAACCGCGCAATCCACAGTGGAGCTCAGCAATCTCTTTTAGACAAACCTCTGACATCCATCTGTAATGGTTTCCATCACTTTTTTTAAGTGAAATGCTGAACTTTTTATTTTTTCCAGAGAAATAATTCAGAATCTCTCACCTCATCACACCTCAGACATCTGATCCAGCCCACGATCAACACAACCAAATACACAAATACAAA
Source organism: Clinocottus analis (assembly GCF_023055335.1). NCBI lineage: Eukaryota > Metazoa > Chordata > Actinopteri > Perciformes > Cottidae > Clinocottus > Clinocottus analis. The sequence goes on from NW_027175821.1 coordinate 19,502,508, forward strand.
TAATTTAATGATTCTATTGGCTTGTATTGATCTGAATCTTCTGTGTGATGGTTTAGTTCAGCTGTCGTGAGGTCTGTTGAGCCTCTGACCGCGAGGACCTGCTGAACCGCATCAAAAAGCAGAGCACTGCTGCTAATAACGTTAGCATTAGCAACCATGTTAAACACCGGCGGTACGTTTGAGATTCACGAGTTCAAAGCCCATTCGAGCGAATCATTGGAGCAAATTCCAGTAAAGTACGCTGTCCTGACTGAGTGGGCTGATTGCTGGTTTGACCCCCAGAAGTGCTGCTCGCAGCGCTGTTGAGAGCCGCTCATCGCTCGTCGACTGAAGTGCAGATGAGTTCAGTTGTAATGTTAATATATTCAAACAGAAAAAGTAATGGCTCCGAGCTCCGAGCGCGCACAAAGTTATGCTGCATTTTCCTCTAAAACGCCAGAGAGCGTACAACAAAATATACCGTGAAGAAGCAAGAAGACAACGAGTGTTACCGACACAGCGGCATAAACCAACCTCCACAATGCAGAGGAGGGGTTTCAATTAACTCAACTCTCATATTCACAGACTACTTCATTGCCTTTGTTCACGCGCTGCAAAGAAAGAAGTCAAGTATCAAAAGCATTGAAAAGCAGGCTGAATATCCTGTGAACAATTTGATTTGGCTGCAAAATACATCCTCAAATGAACCTCCTCTTTCCAAAGCATCTAAAAACGAGTTGGCCTTCTTAGTATAATCCCAAATAGTGATTTTATCAGTGAACTACTTTTGCTTCTGGAAAGGTCTCATTGTGCTTATTTAATGTGCGTCAAGAGACAGAAATTCAGAGGTGCACGACCACTCCGTCGTAAAATAAGCTTAAAAGCCGTCCGCTAACAGCGTGAGCGATGCGCCCAACAGAGCCCTGAAGCCCCGCCCACTGCTGCTGCACAGAGCGCCATCGCTCGTTCATTGATAGTTTATTAATATTGCACTGACTTGAGAGCGTTGGACCCTCACGCACACACGGCGGACACGAGGCCACGTCTCTGAAAGTCGTTGCTTCCGTACTTCCCTGTTGATTTGTTTCAGCTGCAAGGATGTTTGAGCCAAATGTGAAGCTGTGGTTGCCCTTTAAAAACAAAAACACACACACACACACACAAGCACCAGATAACAGGAGCTGCTGCGACTTGCAGCCTCCGCTCGAGCAGCGCCACCTTTTCACGCACCGAGTGAAGGCAGCGACACGACCTTCATACGTGTGGAAATAGTCATCTGTTGTGATTCCCATCTCCTCCCTTTCTCCTCCCACCTTGCATTGTGTCCTCGTTGTAGATTTGTTTTGACTACAGCGGATCAGATTCCAACTGCAAGGAGACACAACTCCCCTTCCACATTGCTAACCTCAGAGAGAGTTCAAGTGTGGGGCCACTTCTCAAATAACAGCGTACAGTTGTAGTCAACACTTAGTGATAAAATAAGAAACACCAAAGTAGCTGTGTCATGAACAGCAAGGGTTTCAAAAATGCTTTTTTTGATGAGCTTCTCCCACACACAAAACCAACGTTATGATTTTATTCTGCAGCAGGAATTGCTTCCTGAAAAAAACACAACTATAAAAAGCTAAAAAAAAAAAGAAAGAAAAAGCTCTACGTGTATGTATATTTACTACAGTAGGAATCATCTTGAGTTCCATCTTTCAGTCATTCCTCCAATCATCCAAAGATTAACTCAAAAACTGACTGAAATAATACTTTCATAGTCATTTTTTTGGTGTTCATGTTTTCATCACTCATGTGGAGACGTGAAGATTGTAGTTTTTGTTGTTGTTGATTAACTCAATTAAATTGAAACACTAAAAGGTGTCTAATCCATCATCCAGATGTTTCAAATGAAAATATTTGCTCCTCCTTTAACCTCGACGTCCCCTTTAAAGATATAATTCTGCCAGGATTGCTTGGTCAAACACGGCCAGAGCTCTTGAACTAACTTGTTTTCCGATGTGGGGAAAAAATAAAGTGTGTGATTAAGGGTGAGCAACATAAGTATCACAAGTTTAAATGTGATAAAGCCAGACGCTAAGTGTTAAAAGGCACATCTACAGTTGTTCTTTTCTCAAGGCAAGTTGTGAAGTTTTATTGGGGTCACGACACTGTTGAAAATGTTTTATTTTTCTTTTATTGTGTCTGCCTGTGACCATTAAACAACAAGAAAATGTGAAATACTCGCCAGTAAAATTATATGTCTGGGGCTTTTATTGTAAGTGGCTCTGTGCTGCCTTTGTGAAAAGTGTGAGGCGAAATAAAGTTTGCCGTCTTTATTCGGACGACAGGGCCACCCGGAGTTGTTTTATTATCCTGATAATATTCATAAACAAATTATTCATTCACATGTAGACTCTGTGGGCAATGGCACAATATGTTGGCATGAGAAACGTTCTGGTTTCCTCTCAGTCGCTAACGGGACTGTAGCTTCTTGGCCCGAATACCCGCTACAGCCAGGAGGCAACCTCCGGTTCTGCAACCAATGAAACCAATTGCATTCTCTCTCCTGACCACCAGGGGGCGACTCCTCTGGTTGTATAGAAGTCTATGCTTCATGTGTTAAAGCTGCATGATCTCTCCTGACCACCAGGGGGCGACTCCTCTGGTTGTATAGAAGTCTATGCTTCATGTGTTAAAGCTGCATGATCTCTCCTGACCACTAGGGGCAACTCCTCTGGTTGTATAGAAGTCTATGCTTCATGTGTTAAAGCTGCATTCTCTCTCCTGACATCCAGGGGGCGACTCCTCTGGTTGTATAGAAGTCTATGCTTCATGAGTTGAAGCTGCATTCTCTCTCCTGACCACCAGGGGGCGACTCCTCTGGTTGTATAGAAGTCTATGCTTCATGTGTTAAAGCTGCATTCTCTCTCCTGACCACCAGGGGGCGACTCCTCTGGTTGTATAGAAGTCTATATAAGTGACTCTACTTCTCTCTTGATGTATTCCCTCAGTAAACATTATAAACATGAGTTTATGTTTCAATCTCTAGATTGAAGTCTTTTTCAACACAGCTTGATGTTTATTTCGAAAATGATGGTTCTTTAGAGAGAAAGAGAAAACCTTACTGTGAGAGACGTTTATCCCGTCTCTACATCACTCTATACTGAATAATAACTATATCTTACGAGATGCCTTACAGTGAATAAAAGCGTTGAAGTTAACTCTTAACTTTTCATTTGGCATGAGTTTTCTGTCAGGGACAGCGGACAGTGAAACACGTGAAAGCCGCTCGTGGAGAATGAGAAGACTTCTGTCTTGTGCACATTCACAACCTGACCTGAACTAACCTTTGTCGATAATATGTAAATAAATATCACTTAGTGTTTGAGCTGGTGGGCGTGGCCACATGAATCAAATGGTGACAACTCAGTAGTCAGTGAAAAGAAAACTCTTTTTCTATGTATTGTCTCAACTCTCTGGTGCTCTTTGTATTATGCTTTGTGGTCGACCCCGCCCATCCAACAAGAATGACTTTACTCTTGTTTAAATATGTTTTGTTCATTGGGGAAAGTTTAGAAAGTATGATATTAGTCACTAAGTCAAAGTGATTGCGAAACATTACACTATCGCATCTTCCTCTTGGGCGTTTGCTTACGATCTGGCACCTGGTTGCTACGTTTTTAATCGAGGCTGATGCCCCAAAACATCCCAGCAAAATAAGAAAATACAGACAGAGGGCCCTTCAAAAATAATAATTTTAAAGCATATTTAAGCGTATTTTCTGTTCTTACACATGTCATTCAACACCACTTCGAGCAAAGGTGAGGGCGGCAGTCATGTTCAGGCAAGAAAACCACTTAGTTAGGTTCAAGAAAATCATCACTGTTGGGCTTAAAATAAGTATTTGGTCCTGTATTTCTTTGCATAAGATCGAGCAGGTGAATTTAGTACACTGGTAACTCTGTGAAAGCCTTGCAGGTTGACCTCAGGGCCAAGGCACATCGCTTCCAACACCGTTATAACACGGAGAAAGAAACGACGCATGCAAAGGAAGATGAGTTTTACTCAATTACAGCCGACATGTGTAGTAAAGATACAGGACACATCCCATCATGCATCCCGTCCTGTAAGAAGTTACAGAATACACTCAAGCTAAAAATGCATTTAAATGATAGCAAATGGTGAAGCAGCAGCGGGTAAATGAACCACAAGTATTTACCTCTGCGTAGAATTAAAAGGGTTAATGTTTGCACATCCCGTATACAGGATGGGCCCCAGGACTCTAAATCCTCTGTGCAAACAGATAGAGAGCCTTTAACAAAGCACGAAACCAAATACAATGAGCCCATTTTTCACGGCAGGCACTTTGACTTGTCGTAGCAGGAAAAGCACAGGTGGAACCAATGGCATTCATTTCAGTGTCCCAGTAAGCCGGCATGAACACCTCCCGGAAGTGGTGCACGTGAACTGAATGTCGCCATTATTAATGCTGTGATTTACACCTGCGGCTTTCCTTTTATCTTTCTAGACACACCTAGTCAAACACCTTTCAAACAGGTTGTGAAGGGGCCAGGCTATATAAAGCTGCAACACTAGATTGTTTGAGTTTTTTACTTTAAGCTACCAGTTTGAAGTCTCTATGCTAAGCTAAGCTAGTTGCCCTTCTGGCTCTAGCTTCATACTTAACACCCAAACAAGTGATGTAGATCTTCTCGTCTGACTCTTGGTAGAAATGTATTTAATTAATTAATTAATTTGGATTCATTAATATGGTCTAGTCCCTGTTTTGCAGAAAAAATATTTTATCTGCTTAATTTTTCAATCTTACCTGAATTGGGTCAGCACTAACTGCTTCAAGGACTTGGAAATTTAAATATAAAAATACAACTACTATAAGCATACCTCTTGGTGGCAAACATAAACCTACCAATAAAAAGACCTGAAAAATGAAGCTCCACATGCTCACACTAACGAGCGCTAACGAGCGCTAACGAGCTGCAGGTGAGAGATGGCACTTTGTGAGCCACAGACAGAAATAGGTGGACAAGGTGTTATGAGACAGGAACAGAGCTGCTGTCAAGGGCCAAACAGTCAATGACAATAAGGAGCATTTCTTTGGTTTTCATACAATTTCCAGTCTATTAATAATGAAAATTGTATGACATTTAAAGATTGCGTTCTTCTTTAAAGCCACGCTATTACTTTCTGCAGTAAAGTAAAAGCTCAGCGCTCCAGAGGATAGACCTGCTCGGCTCCTGTAATTCAGTCCTCGCTCGCTGATTGAACTCGACAGGTACTTAGGCATCGGACACGCAGCGGAGAAGACACGTCTTCCACAGCACGTTATCTCCGACAGGATCTGCCCGCCGCAAATCAGCAGATTGAATTCTGCCCTCTGGTCGCTGATGGAGTCCGACAGTTTTAATTGAGTTGTTTAGTGTCTTCACACTGGCAATTGAATCCTGGTGTTGGTGTCAAAAGGCTGGAAGGGCGCGGGGGTGGGGGAGGATTTTAACTCACAGGCTTGGAAATGAGGAAACTCAGCTGAGCATTAATTACTGGTCGATTTTAAATTTTTTAAAAAACGTGCTTGCAAATCACTGACAATTGTCTTCGACTCCTACCAGAGTGGCTTGATAAAGCCAAGATCGCTGAATTGGGGGAATATAGCAAAAAGCCGTAGTAAAATAATCTGAACTGACTCCTTCAAAATGTTTCCTCTTGAATACTTAAAGGTACAGTGTGTAGCATTTGGCAGTGTCTAGCGGCGCAACTGCAGATTTGCGTCAGCAAATCTGCAACTGCAAAGCCGTGATAATGGCATTCTTCTCTCTCAGAGGCCATCCATACCACAATAACATCTAGGAGCTAACGGAAGTGAGGCGACGGCTGGCGGTCTCATGGTTTTGCACTCTGTGGCTCACGTTAGCACAGTTTCACGAGCTCGTCAGAGAACTACGGTAGCCTTCAGGTGACATGTGAACATGGAAGCTTGGCTTGTCTGTTCTGGGCTACTGTAGAAACATGGCGGTGAAACATGGCGGACTTTGTAAAAGAAGCGATACTTCTAAACACAACGATTCTTAGGGGTCTTTACTGCAGTAAAACGCTAGAAAAAATAATTTTACCTTCTGCATCAGAACTGTGTGAATGCGGTTTGATCATATTAGATTCATTATATAATTAAATGTCATGATTTGCACACGACGACAGTCTGAGACCAAATAAATGCGGGGTAGCGGCAGAAAAAAATCGAATGAAGTATAAATCCAACTAATTCGGTCTTGTGAGTGAAATTAAACAAATGATGTTCGAATCCACTTTTTTACCACGAACAAAAAAATCAATCAGATGTTTTGGAAGCTCTATGATTGAACACGAGGGCTTTTTTTTCAGATGTAATCCTGCCTCATGCTCCTAACTTTGTGACCTGAAAACAATCACCTTTCTCAATCACCGTGTCCAAGGGGATATTTAGTCAGACAACAGACAAAGTATAATTTCATTCGTTGGATCCATCGTGAAATCAACCATTTATTCGCTCTTGGAAAACACCAAGCAATGTGGACGGCTTAAAATATATCAAATATAGCTTTTTTTAATATCAAAATCTGGTCTTTTTTAAAAAATATATATTGACAGAAACATAGCAGCTTCACATTTGATCTGAATGTAATATGGGTCTTGAAAAAGAAGTTTACTCTGGGGGGTTCTTCTCTATCACTGGTGGTAAACCAACCTGCATTTGTAATTTGAGTGACATTCTGATGACCGTTTACAATGTACAGATGATGCTTTCACAACTTTCCACGGTTAAACCACTAATTGCACCTCAGAAAAGAAAACATACCCATAATGGATCTTGTCATGAAAAAAAAAGCAGCGGCACTGAGGCTTTAATAATGCAGCAGGGTTGCACATGAATTATGGTGCCGTTAATTTGATACAGAGTGATCCCTCCCTGCTCGTGTAACTCTCCAATATGGATTCCCTTTCTGCTCTCCAGCTTCCAAATTGGATGTTTGGAGCCCGCAGGGTGTTGGTGTTCATATAAATGTGGCCAGTCCAAACAGCAGGGAACCGATCCAGCTGTGGCTTAACCACTGACACATCTGTCTACCCCACTACCCCTTCTTTTACCTCTGTTCCTGTCTTCCATCTGTCTCTTTGTGGAAGCTACATTCAAATTGCAGCAAAAAATGTTCCATTTCTGATGTGTTTCCCTTCACATGTGACGCAGACAGGATGTTCTCTAATAAGTGTGAGCGGCTGCGATGCGCTTCTTTTCAACACGGTGAACAAAAGCTGCGGATCGCATGCTGAGACATATTCTTTATGCTCCTGTGAACAGAGTTGTGACGGCAGCTGAGTAAGTTGTCATGAGTTTTTTTTGACACTGAGATGTTGTCAGATTGTCTCTGTCATCATCAGCATGTAAACTTTTCTTTTTCTGGGGACTTGCTTTTTATGAAAAGTGACAAAACTATCGCAACCCAGTTCACAACAGGTCTCGCCTAGAAATAAATAATTCGGTTTATGAGTAAATTAACAATCCTGACAATTTCTTTTGTCATACCCGCATCACCTTATGTCATTTTGAAAACATAAACCTGCCATTTTTAAGAGATATACATTTTGTGCATGTTGTTGAAAACTTAGACACATGTTTAATTCTTTATTTTAAAAAAAGACCAACAATAACAAGCGTATTTCTATTTTCACTCATCAGTCAAACTTAAATAATGTATGCTCGCTGTCAGTTTAGATTCAATGTTATAAGTTATATTGTACTATAATATTGTAGCTACAAGTATCAGAACAATACGAACGTCCAAGCTCCCTCGTGTGGCTCAAAAGTTGTACTGCAAATAAAATTGTTGAATAAAAGACATTTATTTGGCGACCTGATTAAAATCTCTGGAATGGCATTGAGGAAAAAAATTGAGAAATACGACCTGAATTGAATTGATTGAAATCAATTCAATTTGTTAAATTCATTAAATAAATAGTTCAACATTTTGCGAAATTTGGATTCTGAGTTGGCTGATGAGATTGATACCACTTCCTCTTGTGCACAGAACAAACACACCGAATACAAAGAATGAATTAATGAGCTTCTTTATGCTCAGAAAATATATTCAGCCTGACCAGCAAGAAAGAGGATAAAAGAGTTTCCCCCAAAAATGTTTCCTCACAATAGTTGTTCTGCTCTCATTCTGTGAAACTCTGGCATCAGATGAGCGTCCTCCCAAAAGCACCACAAATTATCTTTAATGTCTTTTAATTAACTGACAGCTTTGACAGAAAGCCAAGACGGAATATAAATGTGATGCTGTTTTCTTTTACCAAAAGCCTCTTCATTTGGCTTTGTATACACTTTTCTTTTTTCTGTAAAACATTTAGTATTTTATGTTTAAGAAACTATTTTATGTTTAAAAAACAATATATATATATATATATATATATATATATATATATATATATATATATATATATATATATATATGGATCAGTTTTTGTGGCAACAAACTCATATTAGCATGCATGACACATACATAAATCAATCACTATATCATAATCATAAGTTCATGAATTGGCTATAAAATGCAGTCTCTTTAGGACTCAACCTTGCTCTCTCTCTCTCTCTCTCTCTCTCTCCCTCTCTCTCTCTCTCTCTCTCTCCCTCACTTTGGAGACATCTAATTGGCCACAGTGTCAGGCTTGCTCGTCCTCCTCCATGACGCCTGGTGGGCATACATCAGCTCAGGATTATAACGGCGGACGGAGGTCAGCACATAATCACCCCTGATGAATATGGAGGAGGGCCTTTGGGTTTACACGGGAGGACTGCCAAAAATGATAACGACCCCTCCTCCAGCGCCTCCTCAGGGATCCATACGCTCTCATCTCAAGGTTGTAAGTAAAACAGTGTCGATGCCTTTATGGGGGATGAGCGGCGTCGTGAGCCTTTCAAGTCGTGAGCTAATGTGATATAGAAACACGCACACACAAAACACACACTGAAATGTGATCTGCATATATCATCATCTGCAAGTCGAAGCTTAAACAATGTGTGATGCAGTAAATAATTTATGGTAAAGGAATGCACAAGACAAAGCTATTAAAAATTAATGCTTGCAATATTTAACTGCGTCCAAATGTGTGTTTTCTGAGTTAATTAAACAAGGACCCAGACATTTTGCAGGCAATAGAGAATTTGTGCAGAGTTTAAATTGTAATTGTTTTTGATCCATTTTAGAGGTTTTACACACATTTGCCACAAGGAGCAGCAATGAGCCCGTACACATGGGCACGCAACGCAAAGGTTAGATTTCGGTTTCATCGCAGGAGGCAAGTGGCAACCCCCAGAGCACAATGTCCCAATTGTTCCATCCACAACAAAATGATCTACTGCAGTCCTAAAAATGGAGCAATTTGCCAGTTTTAATTGAAGTAGTCAATGTCAATCTGTCGCGGCCTGAAGGCATTACAGGTGGGTCTGGTAAAGGTTGCACCAAGGAAGATCCAGCTCCACCACCAGACTGAGTACAGCCTCATGGGCCTATACGCTTAGAGAAAATGCACCAGCCTAATCACCAAAGTCCTTCTCATCTAAAAACAACATTTCACACTCTGCTAACAATGTTTGGAACAAACTGTTTTGCTCCAAAAAATTGATTATGTGGGAAATACTTTTCAATCCAAGCAGATTGCCGCTGCATGTTATCCTCCATGAGTTAGCAATCTACAACCTTTTCCAGGGCTCTCAAGTTTTGAAGACAGGTTAGCCCATTTCTTTTTTTTGATTGGCTGATGAGTGGCTCCTCGCCGGGGGCTTGATTCCTCTGTGGTGAGGGCAGCGCGACCAGGTCATGTCTGCGCACTGCGCCACATTAAATAGCCTGGAGTTTTTTTTCAGCGTGAGAAATACGATGTGTGGCGGGAGGGCGTGATTTAAGACCGAAATGTGTGACAGTCACGCTCAATGTGTGACACTTGAGAGCCCTGCTTTTCAGAGCCCTTTTCAGTCTCAGGGGAACGTGTTTTGTTATTTAAAGGATGCGAGACTGAGAGCTTTTTGATTGCCTCTCAATGGCTCTCAACATGGTGACGGAGAGTCAGCGGCTTTCAGGAAACAGAAGAGCTGGTGGCTCACAGCTAACGGAGCTAAGAGCCGGCGGTTAACAGCTAACGGAGCTAAGAGCCGGCGGTTAACAGCTAACGGAGCTAAGAGCCGGCGGCTCACAGCTAACGGAGCTAAGAGCCGGCGGTTAACAGCTAACATAGCTAAGAGCCGGCGGCTCACAGCTAATGAAGCTAAGTGTCGGCGGTTAACAGCTAAGGGACCTAAGAGCCGGCGGCTCACAGCTAATGAAGCTAAGTGTCGGCGGTTAACAGCTAAGGGAGCTAAGAGCCGGCGGCTCACAGCTAACGGAGCTAAGAGCCGGCGGCTCACAGCTAATGAAGCTAAGTGTCGGCGGTTAACAGCTAAGGGAGCTAAGAGCCGGCGGTTAACAGTTAACGGAGCTAAGAGCCGGCGGCTCACAGCTAATGAAGCTAAGTGTCAGCGGTTAACAGCTAAGGGAGCTAAGAGCCAGCGGCTCACAGCTAACGGAGTTAAGAGCCGGCGGCTCACGGCTAACGGAGCTAAGAGCTCGCAGTGTTTACCCGAGGGAGAACTGGACGATGGGTGCTATACAAGTTATATATATCTATATATATATGTATATATATATATATATCTATATATATATATATATATGTATATATATATATATATCTATATATATATATATATATAGATATATATATATATATAACGTGCACGCTCACATGCACTAAAAGTATGCTAGAACCAAAGCAAAGAGAAGTTTGGATAACAACACAGAGAGAATGTGACTTCATTGTCTGCTCAGGTTGACATTACTCCATTAGATATTTTAATAGCAAATGGGTGTTTGCTGCTATATTAATGCTCTAAAAGTAAAAAACATGCATATGCTTTTAATATTTGAAGTCTCATCAAAGGAAATCTGAGCAACAAACAACAAACACTACATTGAATACATGAATATGGTTTCTCACCAAGTAATCAACGCTAATAAAAGTACTTGAGCTTTTGCATTGATTAGCGTTTTGTTTTTGCGCACAATTTTAATGCACACATTAGAAACTTGTGTGATGATTAATGAGTAATCAATGTACCAAATGTTTCATTATGAATGAATTCATCATGCCTGATGTAAACTTATTTTAAAGTGCCCCATTAAAAGTGTCTAAGTTGTTTATTAGTCATGTCCTGGTGTGTGAAGGTTTGTATTCGTGTCAAATAGTATTTTTACGGATGTCACTAATTTCATTTTGATATTCTGATCACCATTTAACATGGATTTATCATAACATTTGAGTCAGATTCTTATCAGCTTTCACTCAACCAGCTCTCCTAAAAATGACATTGAGCCTAACAAACACAGGACCACTATTTGTGTCCCGTGTGAAAACAAAGTTTGTATTTGTTTTTATCATGGATAATGTAACAAACTTACTTAAATTAAGCCAAACCATCCTTTTGTTTAACCGTATCAAGCAGGCTTGCTTTTTCATTTCACCAGGATTAAAAAAGGGACATCACATAATCTATTATTTAATTTTGTCATATCTTTAATGTTTTTATGCGGAAAATCACTTATTTCTAATTAGATTTAACTGAATTACAGATCCTAGTTGAATTACAAGCAATTACATAATGAGAATGAGTTGTTTGGTGACATAATCCTGTTGTCTGAAAGTAATTAAATTAAAAATTATCACAAAGTAAAGACAAATTAGGAAATTAAATCTGCAGCACAAACATTTGCAGTTTTATTAATTTAATGCAATAAAGATCAATTTACTAGTCCCATGTATGAGACTTTAAACACAAATAGCAATAAGCTACTAATATATTATATTAAACCTAACTGTGTCCCAAACATTCAATTAAAACCATGAAACTTGAGCAGATACCATTGATGATCTCGGCAGCTAGCAAGCTAATAATTGGTGAAATATACTTTGGTCATAGCCGTTTACTAGCCGCGTCCCACCAAGTAAATATAAACCATAAAAAGTTAGCTAACAAAAGCACACTTTAACTGATGCTATATAAGCTAATAATTGGGTAAATATCCTGTATAACTGGTTGGTCGCTGCGTCCCAACCATTATAAACTATCGTTTTAGGTAGCTAGCATGCTAGCAAGCTAATAATGACATTGCATGGATTTAAGTTACTCAGCAGACAGAAAGAACACACTTTACTAAGCGTAACGTTTCACAAATGTTACAAAACATAACATATATTGTGAAAACAAACAAAAGTTGTTGCTCATTATGATCTTAATTTTGTCGATACATGCTTGTGTCACATCAAATAAGTAACACACAGCGCTGTGTAGTTATGGTGTGACGATCTGACATGTCAATAAGCCCTTTCCTCTTTTTTTAAAGAGGGAAGTTTCAGAACAGCTCGTGAGTAATTGCAGCTTATTAAAATGTGCAGTGCAGGGCGTGACAGGCTGAAGGATGGCGTCCCTCAGCAATAGTCATTTCCCCTTATCTCCATCAGACACTCAGCAACTTTACCCTCCTCGCTCACAGCCTCCCTTTGGCTGAAATGGGAGGCGGCTGCATGATGATGGTCACCGGTGTAGCAAAAAAAGTCGCATTAAAAAATGAAAAACAACGATGATACGATTTGGAGCTATTTTACATCACTGGCACGTTTGGAACGCTCTACCATCATATCACTCATCATTTGACATTCAGGAGTCCTGGAGGTCATTAGAATCATAAATTCAGACCAGCCACTAAAAATAGACGTGTGTGTTTTTCTGTCAGCTTAGTACTTCATCATGGTTCCATCATTAGGTCAGAATTTGACTCTGTCCGGGTATTAATACGAGCAAAAATATTGTTTCCATCAGATTTGGCTTGTTTCGTCCCAATTAGCAAATATTGGCGCACTAACACACAAAACTAAGATGTTGAACATAAGCTGATGTTAAGCCCACTGATTATAACCTTATACCACGCTATAGTTGTGAGCAGATATGAGGACCTTTTTTTGTGTTTAGTATTCGTTAATTTGATTTGTCAGATTTGATGACACATCCATCTCTGGGGTACAATCAGTTAATAACAAACTCAGGCAACAATAGTTTCAACAAGCACTAAAACTACATCATAAAGTGTTTTATTGTGTTTTAAACACATATGGAGTGTTTATATACTGCTAAAATGTCCTGGTAAAAACTTTATTCTCAACAAAACTGCCTTTTAGATATTACATGAATCAGAACATGGAAACAAACAATCGACCTAAACTTGTGTCTCCGGTCATGTATGTGATGAATGGGAGTTGACCCCTGCCAACAGACTGCTGGAGGAGCCTATCACCTCCAATCCGGCACTGCGGGTCTGCATCTTGAGCCGCTGCCAGGCTAAACCATTTGTCTGCAGGGGTAGATCAACGATAATCCATTTCACGCCATTCAGCAGCAACGGGGCGTGTGAACGGCATCAGTAACAGATAACGCTCTTACAAACAAAGCCCGTGTTTAGAGACGTGAATTAATCATCTCACATTGAGATGGAGCAAAAGAATACATCTTAATTTCATTGCTGAGACAACACATTTTTTTATGTGGATTTAAATTCTGTTAGACATAATCTATGTGGCTTTATTATTCTTCTAACTTCCGAGGGTTGATCTAAACTTAAAGCAGAACGAAGCCGAGTTAGCATTTTTGAAATGTGCAGTATGACTTACCTTGTACCTCAGTCACATGAAACCCTGTTGATCGATTGACCTCTGTGGGAAGTTCATCTGTGGGAAAACAGAAGAGAAACCACAGTAGATGAGAGTCTGGATGCCTAAAAAAAAATGACTCAAGTGATTTCCAGTTAGTTTGTTTCGATTCTTTTGAACGGAAATTACTTGTAATCAGATCTGAGAATGTAAACCATACGGGTCAAGATGTGCTTTGACCCATCAGGGTCAAACATGTTGATGACACGGGCAAAAGCAGCATCCTGTTTTCTCCCCGATAAATAACGATGCATCGACTGCGTTTGTTATAAATCAGCAGCATCTTAATGTGAACGCAGCCGTCTTGACTTCATCTGACCTTCTCAGATGCAAGGTGAGTGCACACGACTCTCATTCACTTCTCCTCCGGTGCTATTTAATGCGCTTGTGCAGATTATTATTCCATCAAAATCGCTGTCAAATTTAATTATCTTTTTTAAAAACTCAAATACTTGGGATTTACCTTGAGCAATCTTAATATTTGCACGCTCCAAAGGCAAACCACAAATGAGATTATAGATTTTTGCTGGATCCTTGCAGATGATTTAAAGTCCTCTCTATGTTGGCAGCAATGTTTGCTACTGCTAATTAAGAGGGATTTTCATGTAAATGTCACATCTGACTAGACTCAACACGAGTCAATTTATTCAAGCAAAAGTAAGCACAAATAATTAAACGGAGCATATTTATGCATACTGATTTAAAGTGTCAAAGTTTTTTTAACCAACTTTGTTGGTTTATATTGCGTATTTGTGGCTTTAAAAATGAAGAACTGTCTCCTCAACAGGTCCATCTGACCATTATCAGAATGGATTCAATGGAAATTGATGACACCGTGTATTTAAATAGGAACCTCACGATGGAAGGCCTCGTTAACCAAGGTACAGTACCAACACACGGACACACCGAATATTAGGTTCAACTAAAACAATATGTTAACAAAGCACTCCTAAACTGTTGATCAATTTGAATATGTCAAGAAAAAACTGTTTCATATGAATTACATGTGTGCTGCTTTGTATTAGTAGTTTATAATAGCTTTTATATTTGGGTTTCCATGAACTACATTGAACTGTTTTTGCAAATTTGTTTTAGTGGATTTTCAGAGGAGACAGCGTCCCTCTCGATGTGTGACCGTGTGTCTTGGGTTACTGAGTGCTGTCCTGTTGGCCGGTAACATCGGACAGTTTATCTACTGTAAGCCATCTCTTTGTTGTCACTGAAAGTAGGAACGATGAATTGTGCGACTGCCAACATTTAATGTTTGAGAAACCAGATGACACAAATTGATCATCTTGTCAACATGAAAAGAGCTCAGCGATTATTTAAAATGTAATTTGCGTTTCACAGATGAGATAATCGGCCGCCCCGCGTCAGCAGACCCATCACAGGTCGGCTTCCATGTTCAGGGAGATCGACTGCAGGGCGGCCATGACGCTTCAGCTGCAGAGAGAACACAGTTAGAGGCCCAACTAAGTAACCTGACTCAAGAAAAAGTCCTGCTGCAGCAGAGTTACTCAGCTTTGACCGCTGAAAGAGACGAGTTCAATGCCAGTTTCAACAATCTGAGAAACGACAGGGACCAACTACAAGCAAGCAACAACGCCTTGACTCAAAAGAGCGATCAGCTACAGACGAGCTATACCGACATGCAGAGCAGTCTTGAAGGGCTTCAAGCCAATAACATAAATCTGAAAGCAGCAAAAGATCAGCTACAGAGGAACTACCAAAACCAGCAAAGAGAGAAAGATCAGCTCCAAAGCAATTACAGAAACCTGCAAAGAGAGAAAAATGACTTACAGACTTTGTCTACCACTCTGAGAGCAAACAGAGATCAGCTCCAGAGCAATTACTCTTCACTGAAGATCAACAAGGACCAGTTGCAAGCGAGCTACAACGGCTTAAAACAAGAGAGCGATCAGCTACAGACGAGCTATAACAACATGCAGAGCAGTCTTGAGGGGCTTCAAGCCAATAACACAAATCTGAAAGCAGCAAAAGATCAGCTACAGACCAACTACCAAAACCAGCAAAGAGAGAAAGATCAGCTCCAAAGCAATTACTCTTCACTGAAAATCAACAAGGACCAGTTGCAAGCGAGCTACAACGGCTTAAAACAAGAGAGCGATCAGCTGAAGATGAGCTATAACAACATGCAGAGCAGTCTTGAGGGGCTTCAAGCCAATAACACAAATCTGAAAGCAGCAAAAGATCAGCTACAGACCAACTACCAAAACCAGCAAAGAGAGAAAGATCAGCTCCAAAGCAATTACTCTTCACTGAAAATCAACAAGGACCAGTTGCAAGCGAGCTACAACGGCTTAAAACAAGAGAGCGATCAGCTGAAGATGAGCTATAACAACATGCAGAGCAGTCTTGAGGGGCTTCAAGCCAATAACAAAAATCTGAAAGCAGCAAAGGATCAGCTACAGAGGAACTACCAAAACCAGCAAAAACAAAATAATCTGCTCCAGACCAACTACCAAAACCTGCAAAGAGAGAAAGATCAGCTCCAAAGCAATTACAGAAACCTGCAAAGAGAGAAAAATGAGTTACAGACTTTGTCTACCACTCTGAGAGCAAACAGAGATCAGCTCCAGAGCAATTACTCTTCACTGAAGATCAACAAGGACCAGTTGCAAGCGAGCTACAACGGCTTAAAACAAGAGAGCGATCAGCTGAAGATGAGCTATAACAACATGAAGAGCAGTCTTGAGGGGCTTCAAGCCAATAACAAAAATCTGAAAGCAGCAAAAGATCAGCTACAGACCAACTACCAAAACCAGCAAAGACAAAAAAATCTGCTCCAGACCAACTACCAAAACCTGCAAAGAGAGAAAGACAAGTTACAGACTTTGTCTACCACTCTGAGAGCAAACAGAGATCAGCTCCAGAGCAATTACTCTTCACTGAAGATCGACAAGGACCAGTTGCAAGCGAGCTACAAAACACTGAGTTTAAGTAAGAGTTTCCTTCAGATCAGGTACACGTCATTGACGAAAGACAAAGATCGATTGCAATCCAGTTCTAATTCTCTGCAGAGAGACAAAGAGCAGCTTCAGAACAAGTACAGCCGTTTGGCCAAAGTGAAAGATGAGTTGGAATTGAAGATCAACAAAGTGAGAGGTGAGATGTTTATGATAATAGTTTGATTGATGTATTGTTCCGTTACAGCAGTCTGTGTTATTTTTAGCCTCTTTTTGATATGTTGTTCTTCCATGTTTTTCAATTTGCAGGCAAACCCTGTCAGCCGGGCTGGAGGAGGTTCGACGTGAGCTGCTACTTTGTGTCCACTGAGGAGAAGAACTGGACGATGAGCAGAGATCAGTGCATCAGAGAGGGAGCCGACCTGGTGTCCATAGACAGCCGGGACGAACAGGTGAGACGGGAAGAGAGGAAGATAAACTGGGAGGGATCCAAAACATGTCGGCTCAACCGAACCAAGTTGTTTGTTGGCTCGACTAAACCTCGTTGTTTCTTGTAAAGACAGAAGTTTATTTTTGAAAGACTGCGTGACATTGCAGTGCTCATCTGTAACTAACTTAATTTGTTCCTATTTATTTATCATATATCAATTTAACTATTCTATTTAACTGTATTTAAATGGAACTGAATTTCACTAATTATTATTACTATACGTTTTGCTATTTTTAGCATGTTCTTTATATTTTTAGGTCTTATGTTAAAATAAAATGAAACCATGTAACAAGCTAAAATTGACACACTATGCTGGTCTTTTGTAGGAAAACACACAAAAACCTAGAATTTAACTTAGAGTAACTGTGTGGTCTTTCATCGATTCGCTGACATTTCTCTGGCGCCGTCACCAACAACACAATACCAGAAAACAGTAAAACAATTTGTGCTGCACTAACAGGCGTTTGTCAACGGGTTGCTGTCAGCGGACGTAAACGCCTGGATCGGTCTGACTGACAGCGTTAAAGAGGGCGTGTGGACGTGGGCGGACGGGACTCCAGCCAACACAACGTGAGCTTTCACAATAACCTTCTGAGTTTATGCACTCAAATACATCACAACATCACGATATCAGACGACCAAACAATTACACATGTTTCTTAATGAATCATCTTTTCCTTTAACTATCGTAGGCACTCTGCGATGCTTTTATCTTCCATTTAAACCCTTTTATTGTGAAACAACATTCTTATCAAGGGTCAGTGGTACATTTGGTCTTCTATCAAGGTGAAGACAGAAGTAACCTAATAACAATCTTCAGGAAACTGAATTTTATTATCTGTCAAAATCTGTTTTAGTTTCGATCCTTCATATCCTTCGTGAAATAACGCAACAGTAGAAGGTTTTCAATGCATTTTGTCAAAAAAGTACAGCAAATTTAGTCAAACTGAGGTTTTAGATATTATCAAGTGGGAATGTTTTTTACACATGCGAAGGCCACGCTTTAGAAAAACTACATTCTGTTGCTTCTTTGCATGTCAGACTTTGACAAATTGGGTTAAAATATCTTAAGTCAAGCTACAGGTCAGGTCAAAAACCCCTAAAAGGTTTCGAGCAGTTGAGAAACATAAAACTGTGTACTGTAAAAAAAAAAAAAAAAAAGCATTCCTGTCCCCACGATCAGGTTCTGGCAGGCCGGCCAGCCCAACAGCTACGATGGAGAACAGGACTGTGGAGAAACCGTGCAAAGGTCACCGGGGCCCGGACAGTGGAACGATGACGGCTGCTTTGCTGTCCAGACGTTCATCTGCGAGAGATAATGATGGACTGTGGCTGTTTTTAATTGATATATATAAACAACCAATTCCTATCGATTGTATTTCTTCACAATCATGAATCTATTGTGTCCACGGGTGAAAATAGTCCCCATCAAATCCACCTTTTACTCCAGTTTGAGAAACATTTGTCAAAACTACACTGTCCGGCTGTACTGAGCCTTTCTTCTGGAAAATATAGATTTACACATTAGACATTTACTGTCCTTTTATTAAAGATGCTCAGCTTTGTTAGAGACCATGGACTTGGAGCTGAGCGCCTCGAAATATGTCAGAAAACACTAAGAGACGGACTCACGCACCACAACAGTGTAACACCAGCCGTGCTCTTTGATTCAGTCAAAGGGTCGCGTCCCCCAAACTACAATCAAACATATTTCTCACTCCACCTCTTGTGGTATCTCGACATATCGTGTTTTTGTTTTTGTTTGCCTCTTTCTCTTAGATGTCTGCCAAATTCTAATATTTGTTTATTTTTTTTAGCTTGAATGATTTTAGACTTTGATGTATAACATTGTTAGCATGTTCAACATTGTTCTGTTCAGTTGATGATTTGTTTTTTGCAGTTTGGGAATATGAATTTCTTGATTGTACAACAACAGATTTAGTTTTGCCACAGCCCTCAAAATGTTTGCCAATTGTCAAAAGTTTGATTAGTTCAAATGTGACAAATGACGTACGTTACAAACTCCATACATAGAACCTTAGCATGTGTCATTCCTGATTGACTTCACTGTGTAAGGATTACAAGACACAAGACGCAAATAAAATATATAGATACATAAATACATTTGTTTGACGGATGGATGGATGGATGAGTGGGTAGGTGGGTGGATGGATGGATGGATGGGTGAGTGGAAGAAAGGATGGATGTGTGGATGGATGGATGGATGTGTGGATGGATGGATGGATGTGTGGATGGATGGATGGATGGATGGATGGGTGAGTGGAAGAAAGGATGGATGGGTGGATGGATGGATGTGTGGATGGATGGATGGGTGGATGGGTGGATGGATGGATGGATGGGTGGATGGGTGGATGGTCATATGCACGGTTAACAGTTACTCCGTACAATAAAAAGCTTGTTTTGATTGGTCCTCCTTCCACACAGAATTACAATAACTTAAAAGTTAAGGTACAAATTTTAATTAAAATTAAGAATACAAAAAAAGTGCTGGATACAATCAGATCATATATCAAATAATAATATATAACAATTCATTCACATGCAACACCCTTTTAACTGATCTTAAAACCCTTTTTTTCTGCTCTGTAAGTGTAACCAGACCATCATGGCTGGTTGAGGCTTCTTGATCTTTTATTTTTAGTAATTCCCCGGAGGGGGTGACCCCCAACTCCCCCGACCACAGATGGTTTGGACCGGACTCGTCTCTGCGGGGAATGAAAAGGCCCAATTAGGGTTGAGTTGCCCCCGTCGAGAGCAGCAGCACTCAATGCCGCCGCCACCACACCCAGGAGGCGCCGCTAAACACATCTGCTCCGTTAGCTGCTAGCTGCTCACACGCGAGTGCTTCTGACCAAAACACGTGCCGCGTCTCACAACATTTAGTCTGCTGTAGCTGTGGAGCGCATCTCCGCCCCCCGGCTGTGGCATCACCTGCAGCGAGGTGCCGAGGTGCACGAGCGTGAGCAACACCTGTGTGATCTGATGCAATCCAACGCAACGCTTCCCCATCCGGCTTCATTGTGTTCAGCGTGCCGCTCCCCAGCAGAGCAACTGATTTGACTCCTTGCGTCAAAACCGAGGTGGTTCGGAATAATCTCCCCTCCCTGAACCATGTGTTATGCATTTTTATTACTTTATTATAGAATTAATTGTGCCACATTAATAATGTATTCTATCCAGTTGGACATTTCCAATCACCTTTCACTGTGGATATACATTTTTAATCATCAGGGGGAAGATCAGGATATACAGTTTTTAATGGGTCCATTTGATGTATGCATGATATTGCATATTTCTTAATATTTTACCATTCAAAATCAACTAATGGATACAGATGAACCACCAGGAAAAGATATATAAGATGCAAAAGGGAATGAAGGGTGTTTTAAAAAGGGACCAAATTAAAAAAACTTAAAAACACACTCACAGTTTCCCTTCCTCAGCTGTCCAAAAGTTTGGAAATGGAACATCAATAATCATCGTCTGGAGCATGAAGTATGAATGTTAAGTCCTGACCTTTAGGTCTTACGTTGGTAAACATAGTATCGCACATATGCAGGAGAAGCGTACCTGTTTCCTCTCATACTTCCTCATGTTTCTTCTCACCTGCGGGTGAAGAGCTGCACGCTGGTGTGTCACAATGTTTTAAAGCATGGTCAAACTTTATTACCCCTTTCAGGCAGATCAACTCCTTCTATTCTAACCTTTCACAATAAAAGCCCAGGAGGACTTATCCACTGCGTAACTCTATTTGAAAGTGCTGAAACTGTTGCAAATTCCCATCGCTGCAGGATTGTGCATGTTTGGTGTGCTTTACTGGTCACGCCTCTGGTGAGTAGATGCATGTAGTTGTTCATTTCATGTATAATTTCTTAGGCATGTATCACATAAATCATTTCTTAAACACTTTTTTAAACATTAATTTTACTGAACGTTTTTAATCGGGGCCATACTGGTGTACGTGATGTGTTTTGCATGCTTTTCTATGGGGACCCTAAAGGGGAATCATTTTTAGAGTTTCTTCTGAACATCAGACACGTCTGATTAGATTTACTTTGCTGTTAAAGAATTTGACGAGAGTTTATCAAAGGTTTTGAACATCAATTGAGAAAAAGTCCAAAAGGTGGTTGCTGTTTTTTAACATGGAGCTTGAAAGAGCCGCCTCGACCTTGAGGATGCAGATGTAGATGGACGTCCTTATCTTATCGACCCACAGTGTTCATTGCTTACTTATCCATCCATGTCCGTCCAGGTGACCTGAACAACCAGTACAACGCTTGAGATCTTATTTCTCGCAGATAAAGATCTGCTTGGCAGAGCAGCCGTCATCGTTCCACTCCCCCACTCCCGGTGACCTTTGCACCGTTTCTCCACAGTCCTCGTTCCCATCGTAGTTGTTGCGCTGGCCGGCCCGCCAGAACCTGATCATGGAGACATGAATAGTGTTCATATTGTTTCCGAACTGCTCTGAGCCAAACTGTGACTGAAGAGAGTGTGATGCCGCGTTCACACCAAAGCACTTGGTTTTACTCGCTTAACTTTATGTGGTTAATTTGCTTTTTAGCAACCATTCGCGGCAGAAAGGGGGCGCGGCTACGTTACCCCAAGTTAGCAGCACATAGCCTCACTAGCTAACCTAAACTGACCCAGTCACATTCCTGTAAAAGTTCTCACTTCCGCTAAAGACCATAAGACATTAACAACAACGTATTTCTGCGTTATACGTGTTGAGGAAGTCCCACAAACATGGGAACATCGAGCGCCGCCGTGTCTGGGTTCATAATATTATCCGTAGTCGCACACAGCTCCGCTTCCGGCGCTCCTTCAGGCGGACCGGCAGCCATGTTGAATTCTGCTACGGCAGGACGGCGGTGACATCGGGCGGAGCTTCTCACCGCTGATTGGCTTTCGCAACTCAGCGTTGGGAAAATTTTGGAAATAATTCAACTCTAAATATATTCGCAACGCTTTTTCGCGTCATTCGCGCCAACCAACAATTTTTTTTTGCTTTTTCGCAACCATTCACGTCTGTGCATCGTCTTTACAAGTAATCTACTCACGCGAACATTTTGCAAATCTTTCGATGTGCACACGGCATAACACAGTTTGTTTACCCAAACTAGAGTCCTCATGTGGTGATGTCATGTATGTTTTAATCACCCCATCAGTTTTACAAACACGCTAAGCTAATCCTTTTTCAGTCCTACAGCAGGGAAATTTGCAAAAGTGTAATAAATGAGTTAAAAACGTTAAAATATAAAAACATAAGTTTGACATAATGCAATATATAATGAAGTACATACGATTGTTACCAGGTTACCTTCGTCTTCAACAAGATATATGGTTTGAATCAATACTGATGCTTTATTATTAATTGCTTGATAAGTGTAGGAAACATTAGTCGTGAAAGATGTAAAATGTAAAAACTTCCCACTAAAGTGAAGAAAAGGATTCAAAATTAAGAACGCATTGTTGTGTCGTCTAATATCGTGATGCTGTGAGACATCTAAGTTCATAAACTCTGCCGTTTAAGCTCACGTTGTGTTGGCTGGAGTCCCGTCCGCCCACGTCCACGTGCCCTCTTTCACGCCGTCAGTCAGACCGATCCAGGCGTTTAGCCCCGATGACAGCAACCCGTTGACAAACGCCTGTTAGTGCAGCACAGAGAGAACAGAGGAACGATTAAAACATCAATTATACAAACCTCTGTTTGGGGTGGCGGGGCGCTGGAGCCAATCCCAGCTGTCATTGGACAAAGGCAACCCGGGACAAGTCTCCAGTCCCTCACAGGCTGGCAGATAGACAGACATTCATACACGCCTACGGGCGATTGAGAGTCCAATCAACCCGAGCTGCATGTCTTTGGACTGTGGGAGGAAGCCGGAGAACCCGGATCCCTCCCACACGGACACGGGGGGAACATGAAGACTCCCCGGTCCCCTCTTGCTACAACATTACTAGCCACGACACCGCCGTGCATTTATTAAAACATAAATACGCGAAATGATGTATTATTAATTCCTTTTCCTCGTATGATCTTAGTTTATTATTTCTTTCTTTCTCTTTCTCTTCATTCCTTTGTCACCTGCTCGGCCCGGCTGTCGATGAAGACCAGATCTGCTTCCTCTGCGTTGCAGGCGCCTCTGCTCTCCATCCAGTCCTTCTTCTCAGTGGAAACGACGTAGCAGCTCTTACCAAACTTCCTCCAGCCCATCTGACAGGGCATGTCTGCACATGAACACACCGAGAGGGACCGGGTATCACAACCAAACCACGAGGAATACAAAACACTGATCAGAGCTGCGGACCGAAAGAGCACAACTCTTACTTCTCAATCGAGCGGCCGTCCTCACCATCTGGTCCTTGAACTGTTTGGCTATCTCGATGTAATCTTTAGACAAACCCAAACAGTTTTGCTGCAGCAGGTCTTTCTCCTGGGTCAGGTTCTTCAGTCGGCTCTGGAGTCCATCCCTCCCCCCGCTGCCTGCTGGACGGCTGGCATCTGTGGAACGCAAAGATACTTTCAAAGATTGTTATTTTCCTCCTTTTTTATGTTGTAAAAACAAACTTTTTTCAGTGATTTACCCCCTAACCAGAGCAAAGTATTTTTGGGAAAATATTCTTATTATATTATATTTTATGATATATATATATATATAAAATATATACAATTCTGTTCATGAATGTACACTTATATTTTATTGAATATTTACTAAAAAAACATTTAAAAAAGATTTTTGAAAGGATGCTAATTTTAAATATATGAAGAGAATAATCTCCCGTTCCTTCACGTACCTGCAGGGGAACACGTGTCGCCGTCTGAGGACCACTGATCTACAACATCGCCACGCTTTCTCCAACATTAAGGTCATTTGTCCGTCACTAAATTTGATGTTTCAAATGATATCAAACTAAATGACTTACGGTAGATGAGCTGTCCGATGTTGGCCACCAGCAGGACAGCACACAGGAGCCCCAGACTCATCACACACCTGGACGGCTGCTTCTTTCTCAGGGAATTCATCAAATCACGAGGCAACATGTTTGTCCTTCCAGGTGCATGGAAGGACGTGCCGCTGTCTGTGAGTCACATGTAATGGACGGGCAGCGGGCATTAGTCAGGCGGTATTGCAGAGGAAGGACCACACCTGCACCAGCAGGTACGTTTACATGCTGCAGCTGCAGCTCAGCAGCTAATTGCCTCTGATACAGAGCTGACGTTACTGCTTCATGCTGCATTTGATTTATAGAAACAAGGTCTCCATCTACAGAGACGGATGTTCCTTTGAGTCAAAGTCAAACCAGGCGGTGCCACCATGAAGCCAAACCAGTTGAAATATAAAGTTCTCCCTTTGTGATTTACTCTCGAAGGAGAACACCGCAGGAGTCACATTTTACATTTGAGTCGCTACTAAAGTTTGTAATTATTTAAAAAAACTTCATCTGAATCATTAAAATCCTGCGCAGGACAGCTGACGCACGTCGTGATGAGAACTAAGACTAAGATCTCTTTCAAGCCTGTCACCAACGAATGACACATTTTATCATGCACGTGTGCAGCAGCAGACGATGTGCATGCACCTCACGTCCTGTGAACATCATGAAGACACGCTGTCAACAAGGCCAACAGATAGTAAAGTTTTAACTGACAACATATTTAACTTCCTTTCTGAAGCAATACCCGATCTTGCAAAGAGATATCTGCTCCTACAGCAGTATGAACTTTTGTAATGTTTCACACACTAACATAACTTATTTAAGATTGGAGAAAGATTATGATCCCGTTTTATACAGAAAACATCTGCAGTGACTCGACTCACCAAAGGCAACATTTAACCCAAACAGGAGCTTTCCATGAGTTTTACTGCATTTTGTACAACGACAGTCTGTAGATAAATGTGTTGTGGGTTGTACCTAATATTCAAAATATTCCTAATATTCTGGACGTTCATATGTTTTCATGTTGATTCCATACCGTGGCTGATGAGGCCTTCCATTGCGTCGTTCTTATATAAAAATGTGTTGTCAACCATTCCTATTAAATCCGTCCTGATAATGCTGTTTCCCTGTTGAGGAGACAGTTAGATGTTAGTATACGATCATATAGACACAACAAGTTAGTCTTAACAATGTTTAGCTCTCTTTTTAAATCAGTATTCATAAGTATGCGCTGATTAAATATTTGTGCTTACTTGCGCTTGACTAAATGGTCTATTCACGATGTTGAGTCTCATCACATGTAAATCCTGCTTAATTAATTAGGACCAACATAAGGAAGACATTAAGTCATCTGTGAGGATGGAGCCAACATCTATAATCCCTATTTGTGGTTTGCCTTTGGAACGAGGAAATATTAATCTGCACCAGCACTTTTATTAAAACTGTAGTGAAAGTGAACAAGAGCTGAATGCACTCACCTCGGATCTGATGAGGTCACAAGAAGTCAGTATCAAGACGACTGCGTTCACATGAAGACGCTGCTAGAACCAACACAGAGTTTTATTCATCCTGCAGGAAACAGGATGCTGCTTTTGCCCGAGTCATCAAAATGTTTGACTTCATTTCAACTGGTCCACGTGTTCTGTTCACATTCCTCATAATTCATGAAATAAAACTGGAATTGAAATTCACCAGAAAAACAGAGTCAGCACAAAGAAGGGGTTTGGTCATCCTCTCTGGTTTCTCTTCCTTTTTTACAGCAGATCAACTTCCCGCTGAGGTCTTAATGATTTATGCCACAGGGCACTGATCACCTTTTCCCTCAATGTATCGGCCCTGAAGCAAAGATCTTGACATCCGTTGTCCAAATTGGACACACAACATGATCAACCTGAAGCTTTTACTCAGGCTCCCTCAAGTCCTCAGCGTTCATCCTCTGGGTACTTTGACAGTGTCAACCAATCCAATAGTTGTTGATTTATTTCACCCTGGACCAACGTGATGGTCCCAGAGCCATGCAGAGCACATCGTGTACACGAGATGTTACATCACACTGCAGCAGGAGATCAATGCGCACATCCCTGGTCCTCAGAGGGAGAAAAAAAAAATGTCTGACACCTTTCCTTTAAAGTTAGACCAAAATTGCATACAAATATCTATTGGGCAAATTAGCATTACAACAGCTTAGCACAAACTTGTTGCACACGTTCAGTTTTCCAAGGAAATAAAACACTTAGTCAGGACGTGATGTCTCTGTTTAAGACACAAAGACTGCACAGAATCACCAACGCCAAACGAATCAGCTGCACACTGTGCTGTCAGTCTGAGACGAATGGAACATCTTTATATATAATAAAATAAATCTGTTATGGTTTGCTCCCATGCTGAAACACATCTCTTCTGGGATAAAACGTATTTGACGATCTACACACACTTTGTTAAAAACCAGTCACTTCCAAGCTCCACATTCCTCAGATCCAGCTGTGGCGCCGACATCGGCCTCAGCTCGGACGTCACTCTGGGAAAAAAGTTGCAGAGGAACGTGACCGCAGAACGAAGGAAAAACAAAAGGTGTCAACATTCAAAACGAGAGAAGCAGTTGTCAAGAGGACATGTGCCAGACCTCCTCAGGGTGGGGGTTTTGATTTTCCCGCTGCGCTGCCCTGACATCCTTATGAGGCTGTCAGGGCAGCAGCCGTGCTTCAGTATCGATCCCTCCCTCCATGCGGAGCACTTAGTGCCGTCTCCTCACTGTTGCAGGAAACACTGCGAGCGCTGAGTGTCGCTCCGGCTCCGGCAGGCTGATCTGTTTGAAGCGCTTCACCGAGATGAGATAGGGCCGAGTCCTGAATTAAAGCTTTGTTGTGCCTGATTCCAGGTCTGTGGCTACACATACCGACACCGTATCTCGGTGCCTTATCGGGGAGATTAACTCTCAGTAGTGGTGCAAGTTTGGAGAATAATAGAGCCACAGAGATAAGAAGGAAAACAAATTAAATTCACACAGGTTGTATAGATGGAAATGTCAATAACACACACAGCTATCGGGAGAAAGTGAATTTATTATTTGAAATGTTGCATCATATATTCATCATTGTAATGGGAGCATGCAAAGTTGATGGCGGAGGGTTCATATCTATAACTTTTCTTTGTGAGTTAATCCTGCATTATCTTGTAAAAGATTAAAAAGGATTATCCTGTGGAAACTTTCTTTCCAGAGATCATACCAACACATGGAGCTCATGCCCAGTGTTTCAGAGCATCATGGACTAAAAACAAGACATTTTTCAGAACAGCCTTTCCAACGTGACGCCAAGGAAAGAGTCCGTGTGAATGATCTGTTTTCATTTAAGCGCTAAATGTGCGAGCTGGTCACCAGGACCTGCTGCCCTCACCAAAGATCAACCCAGTCTCTCTCCAAAGGTTTCATGACATCCCAGAGTCCACAGCTGACTCCAGAGGGGACCCTTAACACCGGAACAAATATATACTCTACCTGATATAATGTACCCGATAAATAATACTTCTCATCAAAACATATTAAAACACAACAATACAAGGCAAACTGAAGTACTCTTCTTTTAGTTTACTCGATAAAACTTCTCCGAAAACAGATATCATGGGGATGAGGGAACCTCCTGTAAAGAATCAGGGAATTGTGAATAAAACATCAGAATCAGCTTTAATGGCTCCGGTATTTTCTTTGCACGTGATTCACAATACAAATAATGGAGCTATGAACTTGTTCTTCAGTCGGCTCGTTCCTGGGACATGTGAGCCTCGTCCGAAGAAGAAACAGTGGGGATGCACTCAAAATCTGTTTTCCCTCTGTCACTGATGTCAGATATATTTCACCCGAACACGAGCCTGTTGAAAAAAAAACAGGGATTGGAGCAGAGAGACACGCCCGCCTTCAAAAACGTCAGTGAGCAGCATGAAGCTACACAAACACCCACACAACTCAGACAAAAGCAACACAATGAAAATGACGTAACCACAATCACATGGGTGAAAATCACCTGATCAGTTGAGCTGTGGCAGTTGATCAGTTGGGAACGTGTTGCCAAAACATAAAGTACAGCTGAAGCCGATGTGAAGGTCACTTCAGTAGTATCGGACACCTGATGATGAGGCTGGTTTAAAGGTCAAGAGATCACCAGAGTTGTAACAATACAACCTTAGAGACACGAACGTCTGGATCAAATGTCAGAGCAAAAAGGTTAACGTGCTCGTGGTACTCGAGGAAAAGTCAAAAGATCACCAGCGTCATCACATCCAGCTCCTGGGCTCCCTCTGTGTGTCTGTACAGCATGAAACAGCAATTCAGACAATAGTTTTTAAGATAGTGGATTTCACTAAAAGCCAAAAATGTTCTGTGCCAGTCCATGAAATATTCCAGTCAGGACTAAAGTGGTGGATTGACTGAGGGCATTGGCATTCAAAGAGCCGTACATGCTAACAGCGTGATGAAATAAATCATACAAAACCACTGAGAATAAACATGTACTGAACTGTAAACCTGGTCCAAGACAGGAAGAACTAATGATAGACCAGAGTTTATTGATCCTTTTTTTAAACTGCGGTGATATTTATACTTCATTTGAAATGTTTTGTCCGAGACAGCAGAATGTTTGAGGAATAAAAAGGTTGCAAACAAATAAAAAGGCACTATGAGCCAAAGCACCAGTAAAATAGAAATCACATAACGCGCGAGAGCGGACTGCAGACTGAGAGCATCAGCAGCCGAGACCATATATCTCACGGCAAAACGACAAATAAACTGCTCCTTATTGAGTGAGCCTTAAAAATCCTTCATAATCACAATTCATAATCATACATCATACTGTGAGGAGGGAAATATTTGAAGAGCGTGAATGAAATACAAGCTGGCTTCAGACGGGAGGCAGAGCACGACGGAATAAATCCACGGTGGACTTTTTTATACGCAGACATCAAGACACACACAGAGACACGTGATCTTCATGCGCGAGCTCCAAAATGTTGCAAGGCATGTTGGGAAGACGCCGGTGCCAATCATCCTTCATGCTCTGAAAATCAAACCGATGACAGATGGAGGGGAAAAGCTTTTACCTGAGCTTCGGGCGAGCCACTTTTATCAGACATGAACTGGAGAGCAGGGGAACGGAACACACTCACACACACACACACACACACACACACACACACACACACACACACACACACACACACTTCTCTCTGGGATCGTTAAGGTCACTGCCGTACCGAGTGAGGGATATCTCTGGCCGCCGTCTCACCAGAGCCTCTCGCTGAACGTTCACAGGAAACGGCTGGAAGTCATTCATACAAAGCTCTTAAATGTTACGTTAGCAAGCGGCTGCCGGATACTTCTTACCAATTTATGGTCACGTTGTCTTTATGCGGACGTTGTTATTGTGTATGAATCAGGGCTGCAACTAACGGTTGTTTTCAGTACGGATTAATCTACTGATTACTGGACAGATTCATGGATTCATCCTGTCAAGTGGCATCTTCAAGTTCCTTGTTTTGTCCGATCACCGGCCCAAAACCCAAAGATATTCTGTGTGTGTGATTTATATGACACCAAGTGGGAAAGAGTCACCAAATGCAATCTATTGGATTCATGTACTGGGACATGTTTTATTGTTTCTCATAAAGATGTGAGCTGCAGGGGCGGAGCCGGGCGTTGTAAACATTCAAGGTTCAGACCAAACCAACGGGGGATTTATTGCCCAGATATGCTCGATTTTTCCAGCTATTTGATTAATGAATGTAAGTCATTTGGGAGAAGGATGTATCCTGTACAGCCTCCATTCTGTGCTGTGTGTAATTGTTCCCCAGCTGTCTTCATCATTCAACAAATTGAGGATGACTGATGTTCATTCCTGACACCTAAACAGAGGCAGTAATCGTCTAATGTTGTTATATTTTAAGTTAAATAACAAAGGATTAGAAGAAGCAGAAAGAGGCGTGGCTTCAATCAATCATAATGTAAACGTGTGTGTGCGTTACAACACAAACGAATAAGCAAAAGGCAACAAACCAAAGCACAAAATAGAGATAGAAAAACCTCGCTGACACCCAACAAGTTTGCTTGTACTCATTTTGACGTCGCTATTTTAAGCCCAACAATTACGTTTTATTGAGGAAAAAAAAAGGATTTGCATCCAGCTTTCTAATGCGACGCTTTGAATGTGAAATAAGAGACATGAAACGTTTTTACGCATCAAGTCAGGGTGTTTTCGGGGCTTTTGTAACGGTTTTAGAAATATGGAGGTTCAAATCCCTCCAGTGCAGCCTCACCTGCCCAAGACGTTGTTTGACTTCTGTATTTGTGGATGTAGATTTCTTCCTTCGCTCCAGCCCGGTGCTGCAGCAGAGATGGAGGCAAGTGTCGGAGGGTGAATTCATCGGAGCCATCCTTCTTTTCCTTCATGATATTCTAGAAAGATTACAAACTGCCAGTTCAAATAGTTAGTGTATTAAACAGAAAGAGTATTAGTAGAATTCATGGTCCCATCTCGCAGGTGAGACGTAAATTGCAAATTGCATTTGTTGCGGGTCTTAAAAGACACATTTGACACGGTTAAAAAATAAATCCCTCAGACTCAACAAATGAAAGTGCTCAAGTGGAACCTGAGAAGGTGACAGGTGCAACGTTAGCTGCCTGAACAATCACCTCTGCTCTCATCGCCCGCGGGCAGGAGGACATGGCGTACGATTACAAACCCCTAAAAAAAAAAAAGGCACAAAGCCGAGGCAGAGGTGTGCGCCGTCCTCCTCCCCTCCAGGTGTTTGCAGCCAGCAGCTGAATGTCTGCTTTGTGTAGCAGCTCCGGCCGCCGCCACGTTTCCACATTCCTCTGGCAGCCGGGCGAGTGGGATTGACACCTGTGGCCAGTGAGTCACAGGTACAGGTACAGGTACGGGTACAGGTACGGGTACGGGTACAGGTACAAGTACAGGTACGGGTACGGGTATCGGCCCGGCCTCGGCCCCGTAAACCCCCACCAAGCCACTGGCTGTCCTCACAAAGACGGACTCTGAGAGCGCTAAGCTAATCCCACAGCTAGCCGTGCAGCCATTCGGCCTCCCTCCCATCCCTCATCCATCTTCTCGTCTTCATCCTCTCTTCTCATTGTTTGCTCTCTTTCCTCCTCTCCTTCTTGAAACTAATCTCCATTGTTGCTCCCTTATGCTTCATCCTCTTCTCTTCCTACCACTTCTTCCTCTTTCATGTCTTTGCTCTCCATCCCCATCTCCTTCTCTCCTGGCCTTCATTACTCTCTTGTCCTTTATTCTCTCCTGGCTTTTCCTTCATCCTCTCTTCTACCTTACTATTTTGCTCTCTTGTTCTCTGTGTTTAGACTCTTCCCCTTTGTTTCTCTCTTATCCTTTATCCTAGCCTCTTCTCTCCTCATTCTCTACTCCTTCTGCATCCTGTATATCCTAGAGCTCTCTTAGTGTGACTATCCTTTCCTTTCCTCTCTATTCTCTCCTTCTCTCCTCTAGCTTTCGTCTAAATGACCAGATTGTCATTTGCATTTACTGCTCTCATCGATGTCTCCATCTCATCACCGTGTTCGGTAATGAGATCTTAAATTGACTTTTACAAAATAGCGTCACTTGGGAGAAATTTACAATTTTCTCCATCTTTGCAAGGACATTTATTTGTCATACGTTTCATGTTCAGGGTCAAAGTTCTCTCCTCTCACGCTGCTGGTTCGATGAACAGCCGTATAGGCAGGACATGAGGCCTGTCGGGCCCGTCGTGTCTTGCTGAAGTTGATTATTCGAAGAGCTTGAAGGCTTGTCTCTGTTGTATCATCTTCAGCAACCAAAAGACACAAAAGAGTACAGAGAAGGAGTACACGGCGCGTTCATCTGCTTTCATGCAAGATAACTGGCAGTTATTTCTGAAGCCGGGGATTAGCGTTTTATCACTTGCTACATTATTCTTTGCGTTCAACGTTTGGAAAAAGCACTGTTCACAATTAACACATCAACAACACAAGAGTGTAAGTGCTGTGTCTTGTTTGTTGTGCTCTCTGTCGGATGTTTAAAGTGCACTAACCGACGCCA
The DNA here is from genome assembly GCF_023055335.1 of Clinocottus analis. Classification (NCBI taxonomy): domain Eukaryota; kingdom Metazoa; phylum Chordata; class Actinopteri; order Perciformes; family Cottidae; genus Clinocottus; species Clinocottus analis. The sequence goes on from NW_027175821.1 coordinate 19,534,778, forward strand.
ACAGGGAAGAACATCCAAATAGCTGCTCCCGTAGCTGCACCTACGCAGTGTGAATGGTCGATAACACTGATGTGGCACCTTGCATGGTGGCTCCTCCCATCAGTGTGTGAATGGGTGAATGATGTCATGTAGTGTTAAAGCGCTTTGAGTGGTCGGAAGACTAGAAAAGCGCTATACGAGTCCATTTTCCATTTAAAAGTACCAACGTCTCAGTGTAAAAATACTAAGTTTAAAATCCTGCACAAACATGCAGGTTTGCAACGAGTCACACACGCACAAGCTGAGCTCGGCGAGGAATGGTGTGTCAGCGCCACTTAGTCAACACTCATCTGTCCACCGCCCTCATCCTCCCCCAGGAGGAGGAGGAGGAGCCTCAGGGGTCAAACACAAAGCTCCCGCTCATCAACGAGGACTCTGCTCCCAAGAATCTGATTGTGTTTTTGTGTAAACACCCTCGAAAGCCTCTCCTTTAATTATATGAAGAAAAAGAAGAAGAAGAAGAGATAAAGCCAGAGATTAGTGCGCTGACAGTGGCCTCAATGGAGCTAATTGTGTGCCTTTTCATCGAGCGGCGGAGTCGAAAATGACTGTTGGCATGCGGCCCAAATGTGTCCATGAAAGGCTCTGAACTGGCCTTCGTCATGGGGAAATAATGTTTGGGAATAAGGACTCAAACAATGATGCACACTCAGTTTTAAGTCAAACCACACACACTTTGGGACTTTATTTCATCAAAGAAACTCATTTTGTTTGAATGAGGAAGCTTGCTGAGATTAAAAAAGTGTTAATCATTACAATGTTTTTGAAGATTACCCAGAAGTCTGGTGGAGTTGAGCCACCGTACAGGCTGGGACCGAGTGGTTGTTTCAAGCAACATCAATACTAGAAGAGTCTCAATGTAAGGCCTAAATCTTAAGCCAGATAATCAGACTGCATTACCAATGTGTTTATCTTCATTACTGAGTCATACTCAGACATGTGAATGTGAGTTTATTATATATTTAATTTGGCTTGGTATTGTCACACAAACTGAAGCAGAGATGGTGGTTGCTCGGTTAACATTTATTGTTGTTATTATTAAAGAAACTTTCTTTTCTTTTCTATAAGTTGACTTAACTGAACAGCTGCCAGGATTTCATGTTGCAATTTCCGTAGCCATCATTTCCCATCCCGATTGCAAATGGATGGATCTATATTTTTCTGGCTCTGGCACAGGACGTTGATGTCCCCATTAGTTATCCAACTCACAGAGCTCTTATTGGTCTTTGATTGATTGACTCCTCCATCTGGACCAACAGCTGTCCATGCACACAACACCAGCCTTGTTTTTCTCACTGAAATATTTCAGAGATGTGGGCGGTGATTCATAAGACTGAAAACACGTCTGCAGCAAGTCTCAGAGAAGGAATCGCTGAGTTTTGTATTCTGTCCATGTGAGCTTCTAGTGTATTGCCTAGTAAACAAACCATAATATAATTAACCCAGGCCTGCAAACAAATGTTTTTGAACCATCACATTAAAAACAATTGATTTAAATCCTTTATCGCAGCAATAAAACCCACAAGTCGATTTATAGATCAATATTGCAAGAGGGCAAGGGGATTTACAATCTGCACAGCAAACGACACCCTCGCCTCTGTCGACCCCTCGCTGGAATGTGCAACACGCAGCCTAAATGACTGGTTCAGACAGCCTGCTATGCATTTCTCAAAGGTGGGAACACACGTCCACATTTATGAGCATGTCATAGGACCTGACAACACCACACCCGTCCACGGGGTCGGATTGCCACAGTATGATAATTGTTATGATGCTGGGGAATCCAGCTGCTATTTATATACACCACGAACAATTTAGGGTTATTTGAAGAGTAACCAAACCCCAAAGTTAATGCTGAAGGGTCTCGACCTGGGAATTCAAAAAAAATTCTCTAGAAGTTGCTTGGAGGTGGGGCTAAGATGTGCCCAGTTGCTTAGTGCTAGCATTACATTCACAACACCGCACAGATTTTTCTTTTTTCTGTGTACTTGAAATTAAGCCATAAGCACATTACAAAATCTGTCAATATCTTATCATCTGCAGACAGCATGGTGCCTTCCTACTTGTGACAAGTGTGTGGAAAAAGCATCAGGTTCACTTTGACTCATGTAGCAGCCGGCTAGTTTGCTAGCTAGCTTGCAAATTCCGCCGTGATCTCGTGTTACACATGAGAACCACATCAACCACTAGACCCACTTTTATGTTCAGGGGGCGCGAATTCTTTTCAATTTGCTTATGCTAATAGCTAATGCTAAACGCTGGGCTTTTCGCTACCATTCTGACAATTGTTATGAATATGGCTTTGTAAGAATTCTGTAGAAGAACATATGATGACAAAATATAGAACAAAATGTTTGTGAATTTTAGTTTAAGGTTGGACTATTGGTGTACAAAGCTGGTTATTTTCACAAGCAACTGCTTTCCACCTGTAGAGGGCGGTTATTATGCATATTTATTACACAATATGTAGAATTAATAAACTGTGCACTGACATTTCAAGCTATACAACCCTATAATACCCATAAACATTTGGTTTTCAGCTGAAACAAAGTGGGTTTGGGGTTTATTTACTCTGTATTTCCTAAACACCATTATGAGGAACCATGGGAAGGAACAGAGTAACATTTTTTAAATATGTGTCATGCTTCTTAGAAATGGGGACTTTTTTTCATTCTTCTCTATTTTGCAGCATACTCTCTATAAACACAAATACACAAAGGTCTATATAAAAAAGAACTTTATTTCAAGAGAAAAATACCAGAATAGGGGTAATAAAGTACTTGTATTACAGAATGTGCATGTTCATGCCTCTGAGACAGCCTCAGTCACAGATCATTTGCTGGGTTGACAACACAAACCCAAGTCCATCACAACAAGTGTGATAAACGGCCTGAGGTTGTGTACATGGAAAACACAACATCCTCATCGTGACACAGCAGGCATCGGGGCAGATGATAAACATTACATTTCCCTCAGAAGAGGTCAAAACTGCAATCTCAACAGCAACCGGGTGGAACCGCAGTGCATTATCCAGTCCGATGAAAGCTGCGATACCGTTTGAGCTCATAGGCAGTTTATTCCACTTCCTTGCGCATTTATGCCAAAGGGAAGCACATGTTAGGCCTGAAATATGATCATGGAAAGGTTGTCAAAATGACAACAGCAGAAGCAGTATCCATTTTCCACAGTGAGGAAAATTAGGATACACGTCTATACGTTGAAGCGCTTTCGGGGGCATTGGAAAGCCTACGTTCAGGACAGGCGTCCATGCTCGAGACACAGCTTAACATGGTTACTACCGCTTTATGAAGCTGCTGACAAAGAAGCGCGGGGACAAATCTGCTGCTTTTTGTGTTGTGACAAAAGAGAGATGAAATATGAGACAAGCGCTGAGCCCAAAACGACCCCTCAACCCTGATCACAAAGATACTGTATGAGCAATGCGTGTGATGGAGGAGATATCATCGGTTTTGTGTTTGCAGAGTGAAACCTAATACTTCTTTATGGAAAGGACGTTTATCCCCAGGAATGCAGCAGCGATAAAAGTAGATTTATGGCCATGCTGTGTACTTATATGCTGGGGGGCACTGTAAGGCACACGTTGTTGAAATTCATTTACTTTCATTGTTAAAACATGTAACACAAAGCATAGCCTTTCACACATTGTTCAACAGTTGTAGATATGTGGACTGAATTCTTCATAATCATCAATCAATGGATTTCTATGTTATGTTGTTCTATGCCACAAATGGTAAATTACATTTAAAGCTACAACAACCAACTTTCGTTTTGTGTTGATTTTGGCGGTCCCTGTGGACAACAACGGTAGTGTTTCTGAGCACCAGAGTCCCTTGAGAAAACCTCTCATTTTACTGCAGCAGGTGTCTGACAGACGGCCCCGCTCAGTCCTGGTTCTGGTTCTCCTCTGCCTCCTCTCCCTCCGGCGGACTGGAGTTGTGCTGCTGGGGGTGAAGCTCTACACCTCAAGTGGAAGATGGCAGCAAAGCTGGATCGGCATCTGTCCGCTGCTCGCCGGTTGCTGCTCGGAGCCCTGCTGGAGATCGAGCAGAAGGAGGTTCTGGTGAACCTGCGTGTCCTGAATAATGTTGTCTGATTTTAAGCATTCAAAATAACAACAAAAAAAAGCCTACAAGTTAACTGATGGGGTCGTTTGCTTACATCGGTCATATAGAGGCATTCCGTTGAGACATTAAACAAATGCCTTTTGGCAAAAAATAAACTACCTTCGGCAAAAAAAATGTCATAAAGACATCATGGATGCCCCCCGACAGCCCTCTGGTTCTGCATTCTGAGTTGTACGAAGACGTCTGTTGAGTTAAGATCAACATTGTTTAGCCGCATGAAAAACTCCTGTGGCCTTGTTAGAGCAGATGCAGTTATTTGCAGATAGAGAGATTAACTTTGCGAGCATTAAAACTCCATGTAACGCGTGTCTGGGGGTTTGTCTCTATGCCGACAAACACAAACTAAAACAGCAGAAGAGAGCGCGACGGCAGAGAGAAGGAGGGGGGGGGTCACAAAGCAGGCTTTTTATTATACCCAGAAACCCAGCAGTCTCCCAGGGAGCACATATTTAATTACAGACATGACAAGGAAGACATGAGGGAGTTCAAATGCAACGAATCCGTCATCCCCCCCGCCCCGAGTGGAAATCGCACTCTCACCGCACAGCATGCTGTACAGATTAGCTCGGGGTCGGAAATTACAGAACATCTCCCGACCTCAGTGGAGCTCTCTGCAGGAGCTTGCCAACTCTCAGGACCGGCTTCCTGCAGCCTAATGAAGCTCTCCTTTCCCTTTCCAGCTGGCTGAACGGACCTTTCTGTCCGAAGGTTGTTTCGCGCTCATCATGCAAGCAGACGCACGTTTGTTATGCGTCGTATCGAGCACGGTGAATGTGATGTGTTACGTATACATTTTTATATCCGATTCAACTATTTTTCTTCGCTGTAGCTCAAGGCCCGAGTGTGAATGTACCTTTTCATTCAAACTTGAAAAAGTGTATCCCCAGGCCATTCACAGGCAGCAGTGCATTTGACACCGGTGTAACTCAAGAAATGCTTACGATGTTAAACTTTGCTTAATGGGGTGCCTCAGGGATCCATCTGCACCTCTGCTCTTTTCCCTTCCCCGCCTCACCGCGACACCATTTATGATATGTGATCGCTGAATCGAGGGACACAAATCAAGAGAGCCCCCTCTCCCTTGTGGGAGGCGCAGTACGCGCTCGCCCACTGTCAGCACATTTTGACTGAGCTTTTCTTTCCCACATTTTTTGTCATGGATGAACGTTACACTTTCAGAGCTATTATCTTCCGCCTTAACAAACATGAAATCTATACCCCGGTAATAATAGGAGCGCGGGGAGACATTCAAAGAGGCGGCTCAAAGTACAGTGAGAGATTTACACACTTCTCCATCAGACAGCTTCAGGCTTTCATCTGTGCTCCATACGCAGCTCTCACGTGGCCACAGAAGATAACACACTCCACTGAGGAGAGCCGCATGCTTCACTTGTGAGTAATTAAAGAATAATCTCTGCTGCACGGGGCATGATGGAGCATGAAGTGGGGAAGAGGTCACAAATCAATATTTTCACACCAATCGAATAACTGTGTGTAATGTGATGAACCCCCGGAGAATTATCACCCAATTCTGCAGCTCCCTCAGTCATCGTCACGTCATCTATTGGTTTGTGTCCGTTTTGAAGCCTTGAATTCGTCGATTATGGCCGTCGCCATCTTGTTTTTTTTGCAACCAAGTGAAGTTAATTACCATATTTGGACGCTTGAGGAGTGACATGGAGACGCTGTATACCTCAGTAAACATCGTCAACAGGAATTAATGCACTCAGTCGCCATTTTTAAGTGTTATTCAAAACAGCATGATGTTCATTTCATTTAGTAATCTATTGTCCATTTAGAGTCAAATGTACCGTGAACCGGCTTTAGGGCGTGGCTCAAAGGTGATTGACAGGTTGCTACAATCGTGTTGCCCAGTCTGGAAGTTTCACAGTGCGTTTCGGTTCATGAAAGTTAATTGTAACACTATATATGCATATAATGTGCATATATATATTACACAGTAAATTACCTCAAGGTAAAAGTCTTGCATTACATTTCATAAGAAAAACAATAATATTAAAACAAGTGTTTTGTGAAAGATGTCACTGGTTTATGCTTTTTTAAATCTTTCTGCTCAATAATTTAGATTTCATGGTCTTCTCATCAGGTAGTTGTTCAACGTAAAAACTGTGTTATAGGGTTTGTCAGTGTGGCATTATCATTATGCCGCCCCAAAGGACCATAACAATCTATTAATGCTGCTTTGAGTATACGATTATGTATAAAGATAGTTAAAGTGCTATGCAGGCGTAATGGCTCATGTCGGTTCATAATGTTACTCTGGATAGTTATTAGAGAGGCATCCATGTGTACTCAGTGTTTTAATGCTGTATGTGTTCAAGGTGGAGCAGGTTTTAATTATCTGAGCGTCTGTTTAACGAGCTTCATGGCATCACGTCACCGTTGTTCATCTTAATCTGCAAAATAATAGCTGTCAATCAATGAAGTGCAGTAAAAAAAGGTTAAATATTTTCTCCTGACATGTAGGAAAGAATACTACCAAAGTACATCAGAACTGAATTGTTGTTCAGTAAAACTTCTTACTGTCCGCCATGTGCAGTGTTAACAATAAGGCCGTGTGTTGATGGAACAGTGGGAGGAGGTGACTCAGCCATAACCATAATCTTTCCCATAAGCCCCCGACAATGAAACCATAGTCGTTGAGTCTAGTAAAAAAAAACAAAATCTAATTGCAGAAACTGCTTCTGTGCCTTTTTTAGTGACGATTGTTTCATCATTAAAACACACATTTGTTTGCGTGTGGAAGCTGCAGCCCTGAAGGAAACGCTGTATTTTCTGAAGACAAGCGTGCATCGATTCCTCGCTCCGTGCAAGGCGGTGCAATAGTCCGGAGGATAATTCAAACATGAACTCGTCCGAAAGGGCAGTCGGGGCCAGTTCAAGTGAAATACCTGAGCAATTTTTAAAGGATTCCAACGAGTACTTAACCCAAGCGGCCATCAGTCTGACAACAAACCCAGAGTGCAGTTCAGATCCACTATTAGCCTGTGTCATTAAACCGACATCATAAACCCTCCTAAGTACACTCTCCTGCAGCTGGAATGTGTTCATGGATTTAGAAAATGGTGCCCCTGCTGATATGGTACATAATACCTTCCTTTCAGTTTTTTTTGCCAGGTCATTACCTTTATTTGTGACGAGGGAGCTCGTTGATGAAATGAGCTGCACCTTTAATGCCTTGGAAAAGTAATAGAAGGACCTCACAGAGAGAGGAGGGGAACACTGTCATGTTTTAGGTTCATAACTTCATATCTGTGTTTCTTACACTCAGAATAAGTGACATGGAAAGGTATTGTCGTATGTACAAAAACAATGCACAAAGAGAGCATATTACATGTATAACATGTCTGCCAACCACAGAAAAAGGAGATGTTTAAATCATCGTTTCTGCTTTTAATTTGTTTGTAGTCAGTTAAATTAAAGGTTAGTTCCTTTTCATCAGAGCGCGTTAGCTTAACTGTTAGCAAGTTGCAACAGTAATAAGCGCTCTGAATGCTTTTTCTTTTAAAGTTAATCATTTATTGTGCACTGACTTAAGCTGTGTTCAACCTACATGCTGCACACATTTATTAATGTCACTGCATATGAAGTCAGACGACAATAGTAGAAGCGATTGTAACCCGAAATGCGAGTTGAAAATTGGCGAGGCATGAAAGACAATCAGATGTCCACAGAGATTCAAGATGGAGGACAAGCACACAGCAGTAGAGACGGATCATTTGAGAAACTGCTGGGAGTTCCTGGTAAATAAAAATACCAGTAATCAAGAGTTTACAGTGAACCCAGTTAGCATTAGCTGGCTAACTCGGAAGAGACAAGCAAATGAATTAAAGATACATGTTTATATATATATATATATATATATATATATATATATATATATATATATATATATATATATATATATATATATATATATATGGTAATTTTATATTCTCGAGAGAAACAGCGGCTCATTGCAGATTTCAGTCTGAATTCTTGTTTCTAGTCAAGTGAAACATACGGACGACTCTCAAACTTCTGTGTGACGAGGAAATCTCCACCGGAAAACAAGGGGGCTGCTGTTTTTCCCATTTGTCTGGTTTAAATGTGTCCTCTGCAGCTCAGCGTGTTTGAAGAGACCTCTGAAACCTCTGGACTGTGTTTTGAAAGAGCATCCCCGCCCGGCGTGGGGTGTCTGGTGAGAGTGTGAAATGGGATGAAGGGGTCTAATGAACGTCTCCACACTCCCCTCTCTGCAACCCGTCACTGTCCTCCTCACTCCTCTGCAGCCTCGGTGTACAGTTTCATATTAGTTTCAAAGGACTCAAAGAGCACAGTCTTCTCTGTTTTCTTATCTGGAATCAGGATCAACAGCACAAGCAAAGCAATTTGCCACTGCGTGATCCCCATATGTATCCATCACAGGTCAGACTGCTATTGAAACAACTTCAGTTACTTCTTTTATGGATGAGAATCTCTCCTGCAGTGAAAATCAATATGAGAGCAACTTAGTCTGTTTGTTTCTGACATCAGAACGATATTTAGATTTCGTTGCAGACATTACCCCTTTAAACCTCATTCATAAGCTATCTTGCACTGGTTTGGGTAAACTTTCAAAACAACTTAAATTATGTATTTTTCTGCAACATTTTCACTTAAATATTTGGCTTTATGTCACGATCCAATTATGCCCAGTAAGTTAAAGGCACAGCAGTGGCCGCTTTATCATCAAGAAATGCTGTGAAAATAAACTAAATGCATATTTTCGCTAATTAGCGAGGCTAATTATTTTCATGACACATGCCATTTCATTGTTGACTCACTGAAAATAAATAATAAATAGATAATGGTATCTCTGTGCCTGTGGCGTAACATTTTGTCATCACTGTTTTGGAGGGCTTTGTGAGACGAAGAGGCAGAGAGCTGGACATTCCCCTCTGGACTCATGAACAAATATTATTATTTTCTTTCCACATTTCCATCAGCATGGGTTCTGCTGTAAACAAGCCAGTGTCCTGAGGAATAAACAGTTTTAGTGGAAAAATATTACCAAAAAAAAGAAACGTTCTGCAGAGTTGATCGAAGAAGAGTGTTTTGATGATACAACAGTGACGCCTGTGGGTCAGATGGAGTACTGCATGTAGCGTCCACGTCCCTCTACTGAAGTTCTTCTTCGCCCAAAATATGAGTTTACGACATGTCGACTCGTGCAAGCAGAATGTTGTGAAGTCCCAGCTAGTTTGAAAGTCCAGTGTTCGAGTGAAGCTGATGTTTAGTTTATTTTATATTTTAGAATAATCATAGATTCTAGATTTTATTAAATGAGAAAGTGCATGAATGATGACATTTCTTTACTAAAATGAGATACAAATGATTGTTTGAAGAGAGTTTTAAAACAGAGGTTTTGAATGAATCCAGTGAATAAAAGAATAAAGAGTCATTATTATCTATGACAGACAGTATGAGTTGTAGTATGAACTGCATGTGTGTTTTTAATTAGTCCTTTAATGCTTGTAGTTGTAATGCTTTGGAGTCATTTCTTTTGCTTCTTTGTAGTCATTTTGGATTTCTTCCTTGATACACTTTAACATCTTTAACTGGCATTTTTGTAGGTCCCGTGGGCCTGAGCCCGGTTTAGACCCATTCAGTAATCCATCCATGGCCCCATGGTGGGGCCTCCAGTATTATGGGAGGCGGATAGTTTGTGTTGTTTATCAAAACACAGTTAACCTTTTCAAAAAGAGTGAGATACAAAAAAAAGACAGAAATGTGTCCTGGAATATTTCCACTAGCACTATTCATTAAAAAGAATATTTTTCAGTGAGGTCTAACTCCTGGCTTCTCGTCCACATTTTAATCCAAAGGTGTGAGACGAGGTTGAAGTCAGGACTCCAGTTTTTTTCCACACCAAACCGGAGAAACCAGACACAGATCTTTGGCCGTAAAATGTATTTATCTGCCTTCGACTGTCCCAAAGTGCTGAAAGTTACCAGACGTTAGGTCATGCAGTTATACTGGCAGCTTCATGGTGAGTTAGCTGTGGCTCTGCAGAGCCGGGATGGGTTAACCGCTCCGTCTCGTGTCATCACCCCACCCTGCTCCCGTCTGACTCACTCCACAGAGAAAACATACTTAAAATACCTCCCGAGCATTTCATCGAAAAAAAAAAGACTTCTGTAACTCTACATTTCAACATGGCTGCTGATGTCTGGCCCCTCCCCTCTCCACCCAGAAACAAATGACTGTTTGGTTTGTTTGGCAAATGCCGGCGCAAAGCGATATCTCATGCGACGCCCGGCTAGCACATACCCAACGGTGGAGTTCACTGATTGATATTTATTTCCTCCGCGCTGAGATTTTTTCTCGGCGTGAGCAGAAGAGGGGCGATGGAAACCGGGAGGAGGGAAACAGCAGGCCCTCACATTAGACGGGGCTGCGAGGGGTCGCTGGGAAAAGCCGAGGACGACGATTTAAAAAACCCAGAAGCGTGTTAAACAAATACAGACATGCAATGGATCCACTGTCAGCATTAAAGCTTGGCCCTTCACACACTCGTTATTAGAAAGGAGAGTTGTTCTGCTGGCTCTCACTTCCCCCCGAGGCATACAATAACCTTTTTGTAGCTCGCCTTTTTAAAAGCCTATTCAGCTAAACTCCTGTTGCACCGAGACTGAAACCAACGTCCTGCTTGTAAAAAACAAAAAAAAAGACTAATTTACCTTCCTCCTCGACTCCCGGGGGGACGAGACGAGACTCACCCTGAAGGCTGCTGCGCTCAAGAGTTTTTCAGAATGAAAAGACACTGATTAGCATCTCTTTATCCGTCCAGGCTTTTAACGCGACTCTTAAGTTCAAGTTCAAACCCGATTGTCCTTCTGTGCGTCACCTCGTTCAGGTCGGATCTCATTTCCTCCCACTTCACAGGAGACGAGCGCGGCGCATGAATGGCTGCTTTGGATTACCGCGGCCCTTCATCTGCTCATTGACTCCTGCATTTGATCTGCGTGGCCGGGCTTTGACTTTACAATATGTTGATGGATTTGTATGAGAGTAGGCACTGTATCCAGCGCTGAGCTTCTTTTTCTCTTTTTTTAGAGTGGAGGAAACAGCCTTTGATGGTCTGAACTAATCTTATTTCACATTTCTATTTAACATCTGTCTGCCTGGTCCACGTTGGGCTATCAACAGAGCTAAAGATCATTGCAATTCACGTTCGTTTTAACATCCTCATGCACGTGTTTTGCGTGCCGCTCTCTGCAGCCTCAGGGAAGTCATTTCCACAGACCAAAAAATAACTCACAACAAAAACCACTCAGATGGTGCATGATTGATTTACAAGACAGTGTCCTGGTACTTCGTTCAGCGCAGACTCCAAACTCCAAACTCCTCTATTTTTATGTAAAAATTCAGCCATCTGATTCACAGCGTGGGTCGCAGCGGGAGAAGTTGCTCGTACTAAATTAGTTTTTCGGACGTGACAAGATTCACGAGTGGGTCGCCGGACCGCAGCTGGTTCTCAACGATTTATTGGTGAATTTTTAGTGCGATCCCTGCCTGTCCCGTCCTGGACACATGTTGACGTGTTCCCAAGAGACACTCAATGCTAACATTGTTCCTCGTGGGTTCATGTAAAAAAATACCATCATGAGATTGTATCTCAATGAGAAGAGATCAATTGGAAGTGTTGGACATTTACTGAGGAGCTGGTGTATAGCTCATGTTGTGTGGACATCAGCCAGATGTTGGCATTCAGGGAAAATCATCCAAACTGAATTAGTTTAACATTTTGGAAAGCGTGCGCAAAAATCCTCCCGTGCCAATTTGAAGTCCCAGCATGCCCCATTCAGACAATCTTTTGGCATAAAATACGCAGTTTTTCCAATTTTGAACCGAACGACACAGTTTTTTGACTGAAACTCCTTCCTAACAGGACAAGACTGTTTACTCGTGATTTTAATCCAAAAAAGTGTCTTATTGACCGCTCAAAGAGACATTTTTGGCAAATCTAGCTCATATCATGCTGGATATTAAAAGTTTTTTTGGCAGATATACATTTTTTTCCCAAGACTTTGCTGATAAGTACAATAAACACATGTATTGGAATAAATTAGGGTTTTCTATGACGACTTAAACATGAGGGGAAAGGAGGTCCAGAGTCAAAATTGGTTCCACAGTTTTCTACGGGTTTAAACTACATCGCCACATCGGTCAGAGCGGCGGCCATCTTTAATCTTTATTTGTACCTCTCCTCAGTGAACTCACTGAAGGTTTTGAAGCCTCGAGAGCCAGAAAGTAATGCAGTCGTGTTCTTGATATTTATTGGTGTTCCAGAAAAAATGCCAGATGACGGAGGTAATCACCAAAGACTTTGTAATCTATCGTTTGAAAAAAACTAAACCCTGCACATCCACCACAAGAGCTCATTACAGTATCCACCGCTGTGTGCGTATTCCTTCCTCCTCTTCGTCCCCCTCTTCATCCAAGTCCACTTTCCCAGGCCCCGTCAGTCTTTTCCTGTCCACCAGATGCCCTCTTGACTTTTCTCCTTTGCACCTTATTTTTTGGCTGTCATGGTCCCACCCCTGTTGCCCCCCCAGCTCACTCCAGCTGTGAAAACAGATTTAATAGAGTTATCTGATGATGTATTTCCAACGTATTGCCTGCGTGTTAAATAGAGCGTTTTCAAGAGACGGCGGCGCCGGGCGAACGGCCAAGAGTGTCAGAACCCAAAAGTGATGAGGGATTCACCTCTGGCGACCGTGAACATGATCGATACCCCGGCTCCACATGTCCAGATGTTTTGCTCTGGACCAAAAGTGACTGACCCACTGATTCACTGAGAGAGAACGAAGGGCCCACACGGGTCCAGCTGGCAGATAACAGGGTAAAGCTTCCATTTCGCTACTGTGTCGGTCGGCGGGGCCCATCGGGGCGACATCTCCATCAGTCAGCGCGAAAGGGAATTAAACTCCAACATAACGACATCTTGATATTTATATCAGAAGCTTCCTGAGAGCTCCTGGCTCGTGATCAGGTTAGCAAAACGTCTCCCGAGGGGGGAAGTAATCTACTTTGATGTTCTGTCTGCAAACCAAAACATTGCATCTGCGTCAGGCCGCCGACCCGTCCAGCCCGCTCTGTAACTCCATTACAGTTGACTCATGTCCTACTTACCGTCCAGGCCGCCGCCGGCCTCATCACGGAAGCCACCGATGGTCAAATCCCAAAAAGACAGCGTAAACACTTCTGTCCCTCTGTAACTGTAAGCATCTCTGTAATGTTGTTCCACAGGACGGAGGAAGTGCAGCGCAGGGGTTGACTTCCAGATCCATCTGCGTATGAGATGCAATGAACTCATGTGACCCGGGCCTGTCGATTGAAATATGCTTCTGGAAATTTTTAACGTGATGTCTTGTCCACACATTGCAACGAGTGGAGGCCGTGCAATTACTGCAGGCGCTTCATTCAGACGTCTGTGTTTGGTCTTTTGTGGGAAAGTGACTGGATATTAATATTATCTGCCTTAGTTCTGCTGTTTGAAAGCTGGACTGGGACGTGAGCGCTGCTGAAAACGTCATGAAGAGTGAATATGAAGCCATATTGCTCTAATGGGGATATTCTAACTGTATCAAATCATATGAAGATCTGCTCATCGAGCAGAAATGGAAATAAATATTTATGGAATTTGAGGTAAGTTCAAGCTTTGCAGGACTTGTCTCATTTTAGGAAGTGTTGGTCTCTTCAGACAGCTTTGTAAAGCCATAACAAAACAAAACAAAAACTAATTGTCCAAATACTGACATATAATATTGTATTCATATCAACCATGTATTTCTTTTCTTCCAATGACAGTATTGTGTATTTAAATTAAAGTAAAATGGTGACACAAAATCTGAGTGAAATTAGCTTTTATTCACATTTTTAATCAGCTATTTTCTGGTTTTCATAGATCAGTAACTATGACAGAGGACTCTGTCATTTCATGTTGATTGAATGTTTAAGTTGAGAATATGATGCTGAGTCAACTCAACATGAAGGATGAAGGAACGTCCGCTTGTGTTTTGCAGGGAGATGATTTGTGTTTTACTGCCAAGTAGTTTAGAAACAATTATTTTCACGTGTCGATACGTTTCCAGTAAAATATTGATCAGATGAGATATGGCTCCCCTCACCTTTCATCTCATGCAGGAGGAAGTAAAACTTTGGCAAGAGTAAAGATCATACTCTTAATCTTCACATGATATTGTTCTCATAACTTTTTGTTTCCATCCTTTAATGTGAACATGGTTCACACATGCCTGAAGACAAACAAAAACTACTGAACACGACACCAAAGTGTTTAAATGTACGGCCCTGCGCTTCACACTGAAATATGTGAAAAATGTAATTACCCCCGTTTGGCCACTAGATGGCGCTACTTACCAATAAATGAAGCGTCCTGCAACTTCCGTTACATGCAAATATCTAAACGATATTAGGAATTCTGGAGATTACACTAAACATTGAACTTCATTAGAAACCTACATACATTAAGAAATACATATCTATAAATAGTAATAACTTTTAGCTCCAAAACACCTGAAGAGACCACAGTGAGCACATTTTCAGCATTTCTTCATTGTACTAATAACATTCCAAACATGACTTTTTGCTACTCAAATTTGATTTCAAAGTAACTTCAAACATTCAATGTGAACGGACCACCTTCATTTATTCATAGTATTATTATATATGTATTGCGAGCATGATTTGTGTCGCAGGATGTGTGTGTTTCTGTAGGTTTTATGAATGAAAAACCAACAAGATCCTTAATCCTGAGCCTATTGAGAGCTTTTTAACACACATGAAGCTGTCAGAGCAGCGATTAGGAGCTGTGGGCATCGTTACCTGTCTCTTTTGATTGACACCCTCTGCCCCACTGGACACAATGGGGAGCGGAGGGGGAGGCGGTGGGAGGGCGCAGGAGCGCCGCCATCCAATGGGATCAGCGATGGGAGGGAGTTTGAGCAACTCCAGCTTTGTCCTAATTTACAGGAACTCCTGAGCGCAATATGACTGAAGCGCCGTTATTCCACGGGACGGTGCGTAACGGCTCTCCACGCCGCTCACCCCGCGCGCTCACTTTGGATACACTTTTTTAAATTCTTTTTTATTCCTTTCAACATCATAATTGGTTTTCTTTCTCCCACGCATCTTCCCGGAGCGAGGAAGTTTAGTTTGTATATCTTCCAAGGGATCACCAGTTGTCCTGCCTGAGCTCAGTGCGCGTTGGTGTTGCTGCTGCGGAGTTAAATTGAAACTTTGCAGATCTGCAGGAGTCACTCTCTCCATCCGAGGAGGATCGCTGCGGGATAAAAAAAAAAAGAGCACTTGTGGACTACTTTGGGGCACTTTGTGGAAAGAGACGCTGCTTTCTTTTTTCTTTTTCCTTCTCTCCCGCTGCACATTTGCTGGATTACAAATGCTCGAGTGAGTGAAGTGGATGCATCACAGGCATGGACTCAGTCTGAGCAGAGCTGGACCGGCTAACTGACCATGGCGCTCGCAGGTAGGGGCTCCGGCCGGCTTCACTTGATTCTCCTGGCTCTGTGGACTCTGTCGCGGCACTCCGCGTCCAGCCAGGTCCGCCAAGAGTTCCAGGTCCTGGAGGAGCAGCCCGTCGGCACCTACGTGGGCACGATCGAGACCAAGCCCAGCTTCTCGTACCGCTTCAGCGAGAGCCACAAACTTTTCGCCATCAACGGCACCAGCGGAGTCATCTACACCTCCGCGGTGATTGACAGGGAGCTCTTGCAGAGTGATGTCATTAACGTCGTGGTGCTGTCCAGCCAGCCCACGTATCCCACCGAGGTCCGGATCGTGGTTTTGGATATTAACGACAACTCCCCGGTGTTTCCGGACGCGTCCATCGTCGTGTCCTTCAAGGAGGACGCGAGCAGCGGCCGGCAGGTGATCCTGGACACCGCCACGGACTCTGACATCGGGAGTAACGGAGTGGATCACACCACGTACAGGATCGTGAAAGGCAACGAGCAGAGGAAGTTCCGCCTTGATATTACAGTCAATCCGAGTGGAGAGGGGGCTTTCTTGCACCTCGTCTCCACCGGGGGCCTGGACAGAGAAGTCACTCCCTTCTACCAGCTGCTGGTGGAAGTGGAGGACAAAGGAGAACCGAAAAAGTTTGGCTACCTGCAAGTAAACGTCACTATTCAAGACATAAATGACAATCCCCCGATGTTTGACCAGGATCAATATCAGAACAGTGTTTTTGAGGACGCGGCGGTGGGCTCCAGTATTCTGCAGATCACAGCGTCCGACCAGGACGAGGGGGCCAATGCTGAGGTCAGGTACTTTCTAGATGAGGGCACGCCTTTCCAAATTGACCCCAAAGCCGGCACTGTTGTTATAAAAGAGGGTTTGGACTACGAGAGCAAGAGAGAGTACTCCCTGACTATCCACGCGGTGGACAACGGCGTGCCCGCTCTGTCAGGCAGAACAGAAGCCACCGTCAAACTTTTAGACGTGAACGACAACGACCCCGTGGTGAAGTTTCGGTATTTCCCCACGACCTCTAAATTTGCCTCCGTCGACGAGAACGCACAGATCGGCACGGTCGTGGCTCTGCTCACGGTGTCAGATTCGGACTCCCCCACGGCCAACGGCAACATATCTGTTTCCATCTTAGGGGGCAACGAGCAGCGGCACTTTGAGGTTCACACGTCCCCCGTGCCCAATTTGAGTTTGATCAAAGTGGCCAGCGTGCTGGACCGGGAGAGGATTTCCTCGTACAACCTGACCGTGTCGGTGTCGGACAACGGCACGCCTGTTGCCAGGTCCTCCTTCGCCAGCTTGGTGATTTTTGTGAATGACATCAACGATCACCCGCCCATATTCCAGCAAACGCTGTACAGGGTGGATATCAGCGAGGACATACCGAAAGGCAGCTACATTAAAGGGGTTTCTGCAACCGACGGGGACTCCGGGCAGAACGCCAACCTGCGCTACTCCCTGGTGTCTGGAAACGCTTTGGGCTGGTTCTCCATCAGTGAAAACAGCGGTCTGGTAACCAGCTCCGCTTTGCTGGATCGCGAGATAGCCTCTGAAATTGTGCTCAACATTAGTGCCAAAGACCAGGGGCTGCAGCCCAAGATGTCCTACACCAAGCTGATAGTGAACATCACCGACGTGAACGACCAGGTGCCCACGTTCACACAGGGCACGTACCACGTCTCGCTGGTGGAGCACGCCGCCGCCGGCACCGAGCTGCTGCTGCTGTCGGCCCTGGACGGCGACGTCGGGGCCAACGGAACGGTCCGGTTCTCGTTTGACGCGGAGACTCCAGCCGGCGTCCAGGAGCTGTTTCGCCTGGACGCCGTGTCGGGGCGATTAAGCACGGCTGCAGAGCTAGACAGGGAGGAGCAGGCCTCCTTCTTGCTCCACATCCAAGCAGCAGATGCAGGCAGCCCCCCTCTGCACTCTGTGGGGAAAGTCAACATCACCCTGAGGGATATTAATGACAACAGGCCGGTTTTCTACCCAGTGCAGTATTTTGCCAACGTGAAAGAGAACGAGCCTTCGGGCTCTTATGTAACCGCCGTTTCAGCCACAGACCCCGATTTGGGTCGAAATGGCACACTCAAATATATAATTACGGCTGGAGATGCCTCCAAATTCCGCATTAATAGCAACACGGGGAGAATTACCACGCTCGTTCCCCTGGATAGAGAGGAGAAGACCGCTTACCAGCTGCAGGTGACAGCGGCAGATGGTGGCGGCCTGCGCTCACACACACAGGCCATAGTGACTGTGACCGTCATTGACACACAGGATAACCCTCCAGTCTTCAGCCAGGAAGTGTACAGCTTTGTCATGTTTGAAAATGTGGGCATCGGGACAGCCATAGGAACCGTGTCAGCCACGACTGTCGATTTGAACACAAACATTTCATATCTCATCACCTCGGGCGACCAGAGGGGGCTTTTTTCAGTGAACAGCGCAGGTCAGATCACAGCGTCGAGCCAGATAGACCGGGAGGAGCAGAGCTTCTACCAGCTGAAGGTCGTAGCGAGAGCAGGGGAGATCACAGGAGAGGCCTTGGTGAACATTACGGTGAAGGACTTAAACGACAACGCCCCCCACTTTATTCACGCCGTGGAGCATGTGAGCGCAGTGGAAAACTGGAGCACGGGCCACGTCATCTTCCAGGCCAAAGCGTCGGATCCCGACGAAGGCACGAACGGCATGGTGGTTTACGGCCTCCGGCAAAACCCCAAGGGCCTGTTTCACATTCACGAGAAGCACGGCCTCATTACGCTGACCGGGCCGCTGGAGGTCACCACGAGCTCCTACGAGGTGGAGGTCATCGCGTCGGACACCGGGGTCCCCCAGCACACCTCCAGCCTCGTCCTCATCATCAGCGTCTACGACGTCAACGACAACTCGCCGGTGTTCGACCAGCTCTCGTACGAGGTCATCATCCTGGAGTCTGAGCCTGTCAACAGCCGCTTTTTCAAAGTGGAGGCCACGGACAAAGACTCCGGTCTCAACGGGGAGATTGTGTATGACATTGTCGGTGGCAACACCGGCGACAAGTTTGGCATTTTTCCAGACGGGCAGCTGTACATCAAAGCAGAGCTGGACCGAGAGATACAGGACCGATACAACTTAGTCGTTGTGGCCAAAGACCGGGCGGTGGAGCCGCTGAGCGCCACCGTCAATGTCAGCGTGATTCTCGATGACGTGAACGACAACCGCCCCCTCTTCAACAGCACCAATTACGTGTTTCATTTTGAGGAAGAGCAGAAGAGGGGCTCGCTGGCCGGCCACGTTTTTGCCGAGGATAAGGACTTTGGGCCCAACAGCGAGGTGAGATACACATTCGAGGCTCCGCAGCCCAACTTTGAGCTGAACGCCATCACGGGGGAGTTGACCAGCACGCTGCAGTTTGATCGCGAGACGCTCGTGAGGCAAAGAGGCGCCGCCGCGTTCAGCTTTGTGGTCGTCTCCTCGGACCAGGGTCTCCCCAAGCCCCTCAGGGACCAGGCCAAAGTGCAGGTTTACATTCAGGACATCAACGACAACCCGCCTAAATTCACAAAAGACATTTACCAGGCCTCCATCTCGGAGTCGGCTCAGAACATGACTCAACTGCTGCGGGTCTCCGCCTCCGACGTGGATGAGAACAAAAATGGTCTGGTTCATTATCACATCTCCGAGGGCAACGAGGAAGGACAGTTCACTATTGATAGCGGCTCCGGACAAGTTACTTTAGTCGGAAAGCTGGACTATGAATCTACATCCTCCTACTCATTAAAAATCATAGCTGTTGATGCTGGAGCCGTGCCGCTGTCCTCATCCTGCATGCTGAGCATCAGCATCCTGGATGAGAACGACAACTCACCTTCCTTCCCTAAATCCTCCGTGTCTGTGGACGTCCTGGAGAACATGAGGATCGGGGAGCTGGTGGCCTCGGTGACCGCCGCGGACGCAGATTCTGGTCCGAACGCGGACACGACGTACAGCATCACGGCCACAAACAACCACGGCACGTTCAGCATCAGCCCCAACACCGGCAGCATCTTTTTGGTGAAAAAGCTGGACTTTGAAACTCAGTCCCTTTACAAACTCAACATCACCGCAAAGGACAACGGCAGACCGCCCCGCTCCTCGTCCGTCCCCGTGCTCATTCACGTCAGGGATTTTAACGACAACCCTCCCATATTCACCCCCGGGGACATTTTCAAATCCATCCCCGAAAATCTTCCCCTCTCAGCTTCAGTCATGACCATTACGGCCCACGACACAGATGCAGATATAAACGGGGAGCTGGAGTACTCCATTGTTCAACAGATTCCCCGGGGAGGCCACTTCAGCATTGATTCAAGCACCGGGCTCATATACACCAGCAAAGAAATCGACAGGGAGTTTTCCAATCTGTTCGAGCTGACGGTCAAAGCCACTGACCAGGCCGTTCCGGTTGAATTTCGCCGCTTTGCCCTGAAAAATGTCACAATTTGGGTCACAGACCTGAACGATAATATCCCCACTTTCATGTCCCAGAATGCGCTCGTGGCGGAGCCCAACATAGTCATTGGCTCCATCCTGACAACGGTGTTGGCCTTTGACCCCGACGAGGGCTCCAACGGAGAAGTGGAGTACGAGCTGATGGAAGGGGACTCTGACACGTTCATCATGGACCGATACAGCGGAGATATCCGCCTGGCCTCCCAGCTGGTCCAGTCCCGACTCATGTACACGCTCAGCGTGTCCGCCACCGACCACGGCAGCAGCCGTAAGACCTCCAGGACTGAACTCACCATCCTCCTCCAAGGGCTAGACGGGCCGGTTTTCTCCCAGCCGAAGTACATCACCATCCTCAAAGAAGGCCAGCCGCCGGGCACCAACGTCATCTCTCTGGGGGCCTCCAGCCCGCGAGGCTCAGCGACCAAAGTGGAGTATTTCATCGTGGCGGTTCGCAGTGGCGGAAAAGCCGTGGGACGCCTTTTCACCATCGGCCGGCACACTGGAGTGATACAGACGGCTGCAGAGCTGGACCGAGAACAAGGCTCCGACCTCTACCTGGTGGACGTGTACGCCATCGAGACGGAGGCCAGCCAGCCCAGAACGCAGCGTGCTGAGGTGAGTACACTGCTGACTTTACTATTCTCTGAAGGTACTGGAAAGCCACATTGTACGTAGCTATTGGTCTATCTGATCTGTTTGGCAGGGAGAGGGCATGAACTCACCCACTGGCACTAGTGAGAGAAATTTGGATGGAATAAGTGGGAGAGGAGGGGGGGAGTGAGGCTGTCCAAGTCACACATAAAACAGAGCCACCTATTGCATGTGCCTGTGCATTGATTAAATTCCTTTTTCATGCTTGGATCTGCATTGGATTAAATTAAAATCATAGTTTTCTAAGACATGTGTAAGAAGGCCCTCGTTGGCAAGATATCTTTATTGTTCCCGTTTCCAACAACATGTGAGCCATAACAATTTGTCCTAAATGTGCCTACTCTCATATTCAAGCAGTTTTGGAAAAGAGAAATGAGTGTTGCATGTCTTCTGCATAAGCTGCTCTCCTGCTATTGTGAAGTGAAATATTCTTATCAGCGGATATGAACTGCACAATTCAACAAAAAAGAAAGGATCACTTTTTAATTTCCCCACTGTGGACGTAAATCATTCAAGGCTGCTGTTTCAGGTTCGAGGCCCCTTGATGGTTTCCCCAGTTTCTCCAGTTGGAGAGTAATTCATAAGGTCTTCCTGTGCAGGTATGCATCATCATTGCCAGTATTACTCTGAGCCCTTGAGCCCGAGGCTGTTTTGGCACTGGGGTGGTCTTGGGGTACCATTTTATACCACAGGGAACTGCTCCACAGGCAATAAGTGACCATTAAAATTGGGTGACCTCTTAAGACTCTGTGAAAAGACGCTGAGGTCAGAGTGAGTGAAATTTAAGCTGTCCACTGAGTTTGCATTATGCGATGCACCTTTTTCAGGCTTTCCCTCCAGAAAGAGGGAGTTAAATTCTCTGAAGTGTAATGCAGGAACCCTAAACCCACATTTGGGTGGCTAAGGCCGCCAGTGAAATGAAAAACAAATGTGAGTCTATATATATATGTTTTGGAAATTTTAACCGGGACTTGAAATGCCATATTATTACAGGCTTGGTGGCACACACGCTGCATATAAAATTGACTTCCCAGAGCAAAAACAAAAAGGTGTAAGCTTCTTCTTTTTTTAAAGAAATGTGTTTTGTGTTACTGCATTTTTTTTTTTTTAAAGTCAGCAGAATGTCTTTGACAGTTGTTATTGATGCCTCCTCAGCCACTGCAAATGTTGAAGCTGAAATCTAATACAGCAATCAGTTATTTGGAGACAAACTCAACACGTTATAGAAATCAAGGATTACTTGGCAAAATCGTGTTAGCTAAGTTAACTTAAAGTTTTTTTGCTCGGGCCAAATGGGAATATCAAATGTTGGCTCGCTTCGCCTGCAGCGAAGATGGCAATCTGCTTTCCTGCAGAGTCTACTGTCGGGCTAATGAGAGAATATACAGCGCTCCAGTGCTCCAAACATTAAACTCTAGATTGGTTTCATGCTAAGCTTGAACTTTCTCACCCCGTGGAGAGATGACTTTACCATACCACCTGGCTGAGTCTACAGTTTGAGAAGCGTGAGATCTAATAACTTGGAGGAATTCAAATTACCTTTCACATTTTGGAAATGTGGGCCGGTTTTGTGCTGAAATGCAACACCCTTTACGGCCGGCGTTTTTATTAGCAAAAATTGCACAGGTCACATTCATACTATTTGTATCCCCTCTGTCAACGGGATCTCAAAGGACTGTGTGGTACAATAGTGTAAACCTTCAGACTTAGACTAATGTTTTTCCAGTGCAGTGTTTATACACCAGATACCCGGTAGCAACTGGGGGATCATTTCCACCCCTGGGGTTGTGACCCTTTCACATTCTCCATTTCCCATTCTCCCCATTGATTGCAAGCATGAGGGAAAGCTGGCATTTTCTCTCCTCTTGCACCATGTGTGATGTTTTGGAAATACTCAAACAAAGAGAATTTGGCTGGACATGCGTTATCGACAGTCATGATCTTAAACAACTCTGGGCCGTGCAGTGGAAAGATTTTTTTCTTCTTTTTCCTGAACCTTCTTGGCTTCTTAGAGAGTTTCATTGTCAGTGATTGTTGATTCGATCTGTCATTGCATGACTGATGGGACTTTTGTCTCACATCTGGGTAATATGTGATGTGTGCTGTGGGCATTTCTTTTAGCCAGACAGTGTTTTCAAATTCTTACTTCAGCAGCTTCTAAGTGTTAGCTTGGAATGTCGTGAAAATGACTTCATCACCCAGAAATCTTTGTGTTTCTTCCTTTTAATAGCTGCTACAATTAACTCGGCTGAGAGAAAACCTCCTGGCAGCAGAATAGTCTATTGTTGTGGGAATCCAGATTCCATTCATGAGAGTTCAGGAGGATGTTTTTTTTTTATTTATTTCACTCAAAGTTTTGATTCATCACATCCTGCAGTGTTTGGAGTTGTAACCCTTTCCCCCCATAACTCAACAATCTATTCCATGTTTTGGCCTCAACGTAATCAGTGATGTGACAGCCGGTGTTTCCCATCAGCTGCTGAAGACAAAACACCTGCATGTCACAGATTGGGCAATAAGCAAAAGTCTAATAGAAAGCAATTACTCTTTTTAAAATGTCCATACGTTTATTTCCAAGATGAATGATCTTAAGTTGGGGATGTTACTAGAAAGACAAAGCACACAAAAGGCACATAGAGGACTTATATTTATAATGTGTTTCATGTATAATGTGCTTTAAAGCTGCATTCTCTCTACTGACCACCAGGTGGTGACTCATCTGGTTGTATAGAAGTCTCTATAAACGACTGTCCTCTCTTGATTTATTCCCTCAGTGAACATTGTTAACATGAGTTTATGGTCTCAATCTCAGTTTTGAATTTTCTTAATACAGCATGATGTTCATTTAGTAAATTATGTCCATTTAATATCAAATAACACCATAAAGCAAGTTAAGCTTTTAGGGGGGTGGCTACCTTATGATTGACAGGTCGCTATCACAGCATTGAGAGCGCTCTGACAGAGAACAAAAAGAAAAAACCTCTCTCATCTACTCTCTCCTTTCCTCTGCTCCCTCTCAATAAATCCCTCCAGCCTCTCAAGACCAGACTGCTACAACTGTTTTCTTAAACTCACTGTGAATAAAAATGAAGTGCTGTTTTTTTCGGGGAGGCCCGCAAGTGCCACATCAGTCCTCGTCCCCTCCTCTTAAAGGCATTGTCCTCCCCAGAAAGTAAACACAGTCGGAGTGTTCAACAGGCCTTCCTTTGTTTTGCTTTCGCAGATAAAGTGTTGCGCTGCCCCGGCCGCGGACCGGGAGGCTTTTTGTTATTTTTTTTGTCTGTGCCAGAGTCTTGCCCTGGCGGATTTAGGAGTGTGTATGGATGCCCCTGTCAGCCAGCTTTCCTCCCCTCCCATCACCAGTGAGAGACGTATGGCAGGGCTATTTTGTGAGATTGAAGAAAGAAAAGGGTTTGGGAGGGTTCTGCACATGTGAGGTGATATTGGGAGTTGTGGGAATGAAGGAAAAAGGGGGAGGAAGGCATTTTTAGGAGGGTCCTGGAAGGGCCAGACGCAGGCCGGTGTTGCAAGGAATCATGGGAAGGAAGAGGCAAGGACAGAGCTCTTGATCATGTCCACAGACAGGTGGGAACAAGAGCGCTGTAGCCTAAAGTCTGTAGCCTTTAGCCTGTAGTCTGTAACCTGTAGCTTGTATCCTGTATTTTGTATCCAGCATCCTGTGGCCTGTTGCCAATAGCCTGTAGCTTGTAACCTGTAGCCTGCAGCTTGTAGTCTGTAGCTTGTAGCCTTTCACCTGCTGCTTGTAGCCTGTAGCCTCTAGTCTGTATCCTGTAGCTTGTATCCTATAGTCTGTTGCCTAAGGTCTCCAGCTTGTACGCTGTATCATGTAGCTTGCATCTTGTAGTCTGTAGCCTGTAGCTTGTATCCTGTAGTCTCCAGCTTGTCACCTGTAGCTTGTTGCCTTTAGCTTGTTGCCTGTAGCCTGTAGCTTGTAGTCTGTCACCTCTTGCCTATAGCCTGTAGTCTGTATCCTGTAGTCTGTATCTTGTAGTCTGTATCTTGTAGCCTGTTGCTTGTAGCCTTTAGCTTGTCGCCTGTAGCTTGTAGCCTTTAGCTTGTTGCCTGTAGCCTGTAGCTTGTAGTCTGTCACCTCTTGCCTATAGCCTGTAGTCTGTATCCTGTAGTCTGTATCTTGTAGTCTGTATCTTGTAGCCTGTTGCTTGTAGCCTTTAGCTTGTAGCCTGTAGCTTGTAAGCCCGAGCTTTTTGGACCTCACAGTGAGGGAATGCATGATGGCCAAGGCAGATATAGAGGCAGATATAGAAATAAGTGTTGCTCTGCATGGCCTCAGCTCTGTTATATCCACTCTCCTCTTCATTAAGTTGTATATCTCGATGTCTTTGTGTCTCTTTTGTGTCTGCCTGCCTGCTCTTTGCCTGTGGGACTCTGTTTGTGTCTATCTCTGTGTTGTGGATCCGTTTGATTCATAAATCTTGTCGTCGGCTAACTTCAAAGTCTGCTTTTCTTTCTGCACTTCTTTCATTGAGTCTTTTGCTCTCCCCGTGTTTGTGTGATGCTGAACGTCCTCCGACATGAAGGGAAGATTAGATTAGGACATCAAGAGGCGGTAATGGAGTTTTTGAGAAGATGGAGGGCAGGGTGAGATGAAACGCCAGTCGGGTCAAAGAGGCAGGAAGGAGAAGGTCATGAACGGCCGGACAATACGATACGGATGCTGGTTTTTGTGTTCTGGCTGTGTGTGTGTGTGTGTATTAATACAAATTGAAATATTGATGACTACAGTTCCCAGAGAAAGGTCATACAGAGACACTGATACCCCCCTGTGCAGCATTTACTGTTCTTTCTCCAATGAAACTGAACAAAAAAAAGAAACGCTTTGACTTCATTGGATTCATACACAAGCTCAGCATTAAAATTTCATGTTCCTCAGAAGGGACACTTTACAACAACTGGATGAGGAATGATGCAGAACAAACTGCCTCCTTGTGTATTGTAATTCATGGTCTAATTGGGATTTGTGTGTGTGTCAGTAAGTGTGCACATGTGCTTGGGAAAGGGTGGTAACAGTCTAGTCCGGCCGTGACCAGGATAATAATTCACAGAGTAATCTGTCTGGACACGCCTATTTTTCTAAATGGTCATCGAGGAGGTGAGCATCTGCTCGGCCTTCCTGGTGGGTGGTCGCTCCGGGTGAACCTGCCGGTGAGCGCAGGTTGTCCCAGAACGGCCGTCCGTTTTTACGAGACAATCGCCATAAAAGTTGGATAAACATTCGCTCATGCATAGATGCGTGCAAGCAAATGTAGCCAAATACACGCACACGCACACACACACACACACACACACACACACACACACACACACACACACACACGCACACAAAGTTCAAACTCCCTCTCAAGTGCAGGAAGACTTTGAATGGCAGCCAAAGTCAAAATGATTCAGTTCCATTTCGATTACTATGATTATTTGTCCTTGTCCTGAGATCCTTGGGATACTTTACGACTGCTTTTCTGCAGACTCAAACTGAGATTTCGTGTCTTTCTTTTGTTCCATAAGACTGCGTGTTGGTTTTTGTCTTTTACAGCTCTTATAGTCACTAAAGTTTGAACTGTAGTTGTTTCACATTTCACCATCTTTGCCTTTTGTTTTTCTCATCGGAAAGTACTGCCTGGCATCGGGTCACAGTGCACATTTGTCAAACTCTTGGGAGCTGAGAGGTCGTGAGCAGGGTCATATAGTCGTTCTACCGTGTTCTTTAAAGTTAAGCCAAGTCACGCTAGAAATGAAAGAGCAAAACTAACTTTTGTTTTGGCCACAAGCCATAATGGCTGTTAAGTCAGTTTTGGATATTTGACAAACCGGGCCGAGCTTCAGGAGAGATTAAGATCTTTGTACACGGCCGGTTACCTGCTCGAGTGACCGAGGAGTCACATTCATCATCCATGACATTGTTTCTCAACATCAGCTGTTGTGTTGCTTTGAAAGAAGCCTTCATTGTGTGAAGCTGACCTGGACCAGGCTGGGTCGTGTGAGAGGTTTCTGTTAGCACCTTGCTACTGTAGCGATATGACGACTGAATACTGATACTAAAACAACTTTTTCTCATTTGTCATACTATTCAAATTATGTTTATTTGGAGACCTTAATTTGTGACTGTTTTTTAACAATGTTTTTATAACCACTTAAAGAGCAGATACAACCCAGTCGGCAGTATTTTTTGCGTTGTATGTTTTTAGAAACTATTGGATATGCTGAATCTCAATGTTTTATAACTATGTTTCATATTAGCTTTCAGACTGCTGAAATTATATGTAACGTTGCGTAACAACGTAGCGTAACAACGTAGCGTAACAACGTAGCGTAACAACGTAGCGTAACAACGTAGCGTAACAACGTAGCGAAACAACGTAGCGTAACAACGTAGCGTAACAACGTAGCGAAACAACGTAGCGTAACAACGTAGCGTAACAACGTAGCGTAACAACGTAGCGTAACAACGTAGCGAAACAACGTAGCGAAACAACGTAGCGAAACAACGTAGCGTAACAACGTAGCGTAACAACGTAGCGAAACAACGTAGCGTAACAACGTAGCGAAACAACGTAGCGAAACAACGTAGCGAAACAACGTAGCGAAACAACGTAGCGAAACAACGTAGCGTAACAACGTAGCGTAACAACGTAGCGTAACAACGTAGCGTAACAACGAAGCGTAACAACGTAGCGTAACAACGTAGCGTAACAACGTAGCGAAACAACGTAGCGAAACAACGTAGCGAAACAACGTAGCGTAACAACGTAGCGTAACAACGTAGCGTAACAACGTAGCGAAACAAGGTAGCATAACAACAATAAACATGCAAATAATGTAAATGTTAATGTTCACTGTTGGTTTATGAATGATTCTACATGAACAGCGGTTGATGCAAAGAGAAACATATTTTGGGGGGCCCACAAATATAGACTTTGCTTCATGGAATAATGTTAAAGAGTCAACATTTGGTTCAAATGGAGGATCTACTGGTTTAAAAGAGTCGGTGAAGGAGATTATGTATCCGACCAGACATTCAATCCCAGCTGCGCTGCTGCGGACACGTTTCTGTCCCATGTCACAGCCTGGAATCAGTCAAAATCTAGATATTGTTAGATCTAGTAAAAGTAAACTAAAGTAAAAGTGCACACAATTACCTTTGAGATATAAATCTCTCCGTCTCGCCTTTGTAGCACTCATTGTCTTCTGTGGCAAACTGAATTGTCTTGTTGTGGTAGCTCCACCCTGCTGCTACTCTAAACAGGTTAAAACTGAAATTATTTACACACTCTATTTTTATACTCGGTATACCGCTAAATTATGTTTATAAAGGGAATGTGCATGTATAATAAAAGAAAAGTCTTTCAGCTCTGCGGTTGGCTGTCCGCAGACTTTTTTTTTTTTTTACTTTCATTTTTTTGCCCCCTTCCTGCCTCATGCAAAGTCAATGCAAAGACCTTGGGTTAGAATAATAAATGAATGTGGCCGGAGCTGTGCATGCTCCGCAGAGTTTTGCATCATCAGGTTTATTTTCACATCGGAGATACATTTCCCTGGTTCTGCGACATCGATTGTCATGCTTCATTTGGGGAGGCGCGATTCCTCCATCTCAAGCGTGCACATGCTCGGCCCAAATGTGCCACTAAAACAGTATTACGCTCCGCTGGAGGATGCCTTTCCTCTTTGCTGCCGCAGATTCAGGCGCCATCAAAAACGGGGAGCGCCGGCAGGCAGAGAGTCCTTCAAGTGCAATCAAAGGACTTTATCGGAAGCTGTGATTGAATGTTTCCAACCTTTGCAGCCTCTCGACCGCAGCAAGGTTGATTGGGGAGTAGTTGAAGTGGGAATGATCAGGTGTAGTTATGATTTGGTTGGTACGTTTTCCTCGAACAAGAGCTACGCAGGGAAATAAATCTTTGCCTCGGTATGACTGCATCCCAGAGATTTCTTCATCACTTTTCTCTGCGCTGTGAAGGGACCATAAAATATGCCCAAGTCTGTCCAGCTTTTGAGAAAAGAGAAGAAATGAAGAAAAAAAAGTAATGTTCCACTACTTTTACTTGTAAAATGAAGGGAGGTAGGGAGAAGGAGGGAGAGTGGAGGGTTGACTTTGGCACAAGCGCTCGGCGGTAATAATGGATCCCAGCTACAGAATGATTTGTTCTTCCACGTGACTCACCGAGCGCTCTAGCATCAACAAACACTGCAACACATCCACATGCACATCCACATGCACAAACACATGCACATGCACATGCACATGCACAAACACATGCACAAACACACGCACATGCACACGCACAAACACACGCACAAACACACGCACATACACAAACACATGCACATGCACAAACACATCCACATGCAGTGCTTTGCTATTGTGATCAGAACTTGAGCTTCTCGCGCTGCCTCTCTCTCTCTCTCTCTCTCTCTCTCTCTCTCTCTCTCTCTCTCTCTCTCTCTCTCTCACTCTCTCTCTCTCTCTCCCTCTCTCTCTAATATTTATATCAAAAACAACAAAAAGAGCTCCTGCTCTCACTTCTCGCGGGTCGTCCATCAACGAGCGCCTCCATAAGTGACATTGAGTGCGGTCGCCTCCTTCACAGATCCTCCCTCCTCCGGGGACATGCAACGAGAAGGAGAGAGAGAGTTTCTGCATCGTGTGCAGAGTTCTCCTCACACACACACGCATGCACACACGCATGCACACACGCACACACACAGAGAAACGCGCATACACACCTCATCTGGTAAGACGAGCGACCCCGTGGCAGGAAGGGGTATCTCCCACAGCCCGGACAGACAATTTAGGAGCTAGATGGGAGATGGAGGGAGGAAAAAGAGGGAGGAAAAAGAGGGGGCAAGGGGGCTGGAGTAGGGCTTTAGTGTCAGAGGCAGGAGACAAGCAAAGATAGACTGGCACCAGCGAGCGAGAGCCGTGTTATTGTTATCTCCCCTCTTATTTTATGAGTTTTCCATCAGGAGATCCACTGCAGCTCCGGCTCCCGCTTTTATTAGGAGGTTAACCATGTTGTGATTCAGCATCCGTACCGGGCTTTTTTTGCATTTATTGTTAATGTTTTCAAGTTGTTTTGTTGTGATTTGTTGCTTTTTCAAGCTTTCAAAAGTCCTTCCCTCGCTTGTGAAGGTCCTAACTCGAAAAGGTCCCAACTCAAAATAAAAACATTTAATAAGCCAAGCCGCAGTCGGATCGCAGCTGTTTTCAATTTTGGAATTGAAATATTTCTGCTTTCAAAATGTCCCAGCGTGACTTTTCCGGCACTCGATTTCGATGCAAGTTGTGAGATTTTAAAATCATGCACGAGTGTCGGTCATGATTCTGTTCAGGCTCTCCGTCAGGCAGCTCGTGACCTCTACAACGCACTGACCTCATGTTTGTTATTCATCCATAGCTTCTTATTTTCATCACGCTTTGTTCCCTTTGTTTTCAAATCTTTTGCACCTTTCTTTTATAAAGAGGCTTTTGTGTTGTGTTATTTACCTCTAAATCCCATCAAGCCAGCAGCGAGCAATTAACTCTGAAGTCCTGCTGTGCAGACACACATTGTTCAAACCCGCAGATCCATTACCAATTCTACTGGAGGTCCAGAAAGTTCCCAATAAATGCCAAACACATGAGGCACCATTGTGGGTCAGAACAGTGAACTCAATGATGTGCTAATCATCTCAAACTTTTCCCTGCACTTGGATAATGCAGCCGGAAAATAGTCTTCAATGTTTCACTGTGAACATCCCATATCTTCATTGAAGAGCTGGAACAAGTCGTAGTGTCTCAAAGCTACAGAAGATACAGAACCAGAGAACCTAAAGTTAAAGGGTCCATTCACCTGAATGAAAAATAAAACCTGTCTCATTCACCTCCATGCCTGCAGATAGATTGGTTATATTTTTGGTTGCATCTGTCTCTGAGATGTCTCCCTCCAAAACTGGACAGATTATGCAAATTTGAAATGCATTATGAAATATTATTCATATAATTTTGTGTCAGTTGGGTGCACTGACAGTTATTGAAGCGGCAGGTGCTTCCCGTCAGGTGTTTCTGTGCAGCGTGTTGACCTGCAGAACCTCTCCGGGCTTCACCTCCTCGTGCGCATCATCCTCCCACGGGCGGTTCTGCAGAAAGGTTCTGCGGTTGTTTGAGCACGTAGTTGAGGGGAACGTCTCGGGGGGGAAATAGCTCGTGGTCCACCAAGACAATAACTGCAGAGCACGAGCCTCACTTTGCAGGATTATTATCTCATTCGAGGAGATTCTTGGATCACAGCTCTGGCGCGGCTCCACTGTGTTTCCGAAAGTGTATTTTGTGCTTTTCAGTGAAATGACATGGGGTGTGTGTGTGTGTGTGTGTGTGTGTGTGTGTGTGTGTGTGCGTGTGTGGGGGTCTTCGATGGCAAAGACAAAACACTGTGTTTGGAGCAGAAAGAACTCCTGGCTCCACACCAGAGAGACCGTTTTGGTGATGGCGGCCTTCCTCTCTCCTCTCTAATTGAAAACAGCTGCTTGAGGGTTCTGGGCAGCGATGTGCGGGTCCAGTCGACGTGACTCAGGCCCTCCTCACGATGGGGGTGTGCATAGGGGGTGAATGGGGTGAGGAGGGTGTGGGGGGCACCTGAGCCGCCCTCCCCCTCGTCTCTGTTGCCAGACCTGTTTTTATTAAAGCTGGTGAGATCTCAAGCTGCAAAACGAAAGGAAAGTGTGACAGTTTCTGAGCTCTGGGCTGTGGCTCTGGTTACACTCTTCTTGTGTCTTCTTTCCTTTCTCTTCTTTTTAGCCCACTCTTGTGATTTTCTCTATGCAAATGCATGCAGTGGCCTAATTCCAGCCGGCTCTATTGTGTGTGGATGTGGAGGTGTAATTTAACGAAGTGCGGTCTCCTCTGAAAGTTGACTTTATGGTCTCTTCTTTCAAACACGGGGCTCTCCTGACTCCGTCTGCACCGCTTGTGTTTGTGCTCACATTCGTATCCTATAACGCCGCAT
Organism: Clinocottus analis; assembly: GCF_023055335.1. Taxonomy (NCBI): domain Eukaryota; kingdom Metazoa; phylum Chordata; class Actinopteri; order Perciformes; family Cottidae; genus Clinocottus; species Clinocottus analis. The sequence continues at coordinate 19,566,654 of NW_027175821.1, forward strand.
GCGTTCAGCCTTAAACGCCACAGCTCTCGCATACCTTTTTTGCACAATCTACTAAATCTTGGCGCCCTCTCCTCATTTCTCTGCAGTCATCACGCTCGGCGTCTCTGGCACCGACGCGTTGCTCCCCGAGATAGAACAAAAAATTCCAAAAAATAGCAGTCCACCGAAAAATGATTCATCCAAAAACTTTCTCTGAACTTGGCTGGCCGGCTGCTGACAGACAGGTCGTAATGAAGTCTCCCTCCCAGGACATTGTGTTCTTATGGTATTACACGGAGGGTGATCAGATATTACATCTCCTCCAGGGGGATGCTCATGCTCTGCTCTGAGGTCTGCAGCCGGAGAGAGAGAGACGGCAGCAACTCAACACGTGACTTTACCACCGAGAGGTTATGAATACACACATCTCTTCAAAGTATTTCAACTTGTTTTCAATACAAATATGTTTTCCCTGGAAATGAATGAAAAAGACTAACTCAAGAAAACATTTTTTTTAATATAAAATCCTGAAACAAATATGCACTGAAATCATTTTGCATTTTTTTAAATTTTAAATAGAAAGCCCAACTTAAAAATGAAAAATACGTAACGTTCCTCTTGTGTGATGTGCTATTTTGTCTGGTTAGATTTAAAAAGCACTACAGGTGAGAGGAAGAATATATTTTTTTTAATATTTTGGGGTGAACTGTCCCTTTTAAAGGGAACCCGCACTGACTCATCATGGGGAGTATTGCTCATCCCATAAAAACATTAGTGTTTGATGGCATTGTTATGATGTCTTCAGCGGCTCCAGAGGAGCTTTGTCAAGTCTGCCAAAAATAACCAGAGTGATGTCATTGGGGTCATGGCGGCTTGGACTTGGGAAACTTCAACCTTTCTAACAGAAAGATGGCAGAAAGAGAGCGAGGCAATAGCAGAAGAGAAAAGCCAGACGTGTGAGTGAGTGTGTGTGCGTGTGTGAGAACGCCGCCATGTGTTTCTGAGTGTGTTTGTGTCGTCCCTCCTCAAAAAACCGCTGCAGTCGTCCGGCTCGCCAGCTGCCTCGGCGCTAATCCCTCCTCCCGCGGATTCGCACACGATCTCTCGGCGGCTCCGTGCCACTCGTTGCCGTTATTCGATAATGAGCGAGCGATCCAACGGAAAGCGACCACTCTCAGGCCCTTCCCCAGTGAAATCGCGTGACCTTTGACCCGGCTTGGCAGGGCTTGAGCGGAAGCGCTGCCTCTCGCCTTGGCAGCGAAACAACCGCGCTATGTGTGTCTCTTTAAGTGTGTGTTGGTGTGAATATGCTCTTTGAGGGGAAAGCGCGATTGTGTTTCATCAGGCCGATGAGTGTTTGTGCGTGTGTGTGTGTGTGTGTGTGTGTGTGTGTGAGCGCATGCGTGACCGGGTTTCCGACAGCGCGGCAGACTGGCAGCCCGAGTGTGAACTCCGCATGCTTCCTTTATCCCCTTGACGTCTGACAAGGCCGAGGCGCAGTCGGTAATGATGTGGTTATTACTTCCCATCATGCCTCGCTGCAGGCCGGGCCGTAAAACAGCGCGGCGTGTTCTCTTTTTGTCCCGCATGGGCGGCCGACAGGAGACCGGCGCTCTGCTGCTCTTTGCCTGATGAAACGCACACCGACGAACGAGGCGCGACCTCGTTCGCCAAACTGGTGTCCAGGCCCCTGATGTGTGAGTTTCATGACGTTATCCTGTCAAAGGTTGTGAAATATCGCCCTGTTGACCCTTTCGCAGGTCTTGGGACAACGATAGTGTTTTTTAGCAACAACAAAAAAAAATTGTCCACATTGTCGCTTTGATGTTGGAGATCAAGTGATCGAGTGAGGGATTCAAACTCTCTTCATGGGAATCAATCCGTAACAGGGCGTGGGCGTCGGGTTTCGAACCGTCTTTGAAACTCAAGATTTCTTCTCGGGCTTTACACGCGGGCTCCGCCCCCCTCCCCCTCGCCCCCTCCCCCTCACTCCCTCTCTCTCACTCCCTCCCCCTCACTCCCTCCCCGCTGATGGGTTGGCGCGGCCCTCTGCTCGGACCGCTCGTGCTTGCTGCCCCCCGGGCCCGGAGTGATGCCAGCTGTGGTCATATGGAACCAGTTTGAGCCCCGGACTGTCAAAATGTCTTGCCCCCGGTGTTGCGCTCCATACGGAGGCTGCGTGGACATGCTGCTGTTTGGTATTACCATAGCGAAGAAAAAAAAAGACGCCAGTCTCCGCAGGGGGGTCGGAGGACGACGGGGGGAAACGTTGTAGCATGAAGTGGATGTGACACCGACGCCGAGTATATATTCTGATTCACGTTGACTGGAGAGGCCTGCTGGTGCTGTTCTCATCGTTACAATAGACGTCACTTTAATGCAAACACATTGTTATTGATATCGTCTGTCAGCGCTCTGTCACTTTAGTGTTATAGTTTCTTGCAAAAACGTTGCCATACATTTTAAAACAGGCGTTGTTTGGATAAACTGATCACATATTGTGAATCTAAATGATTACTTTCTCATATAGAAAATATTAAAACCTATTAACAGCTTATTTTTAAGCTTAAAGGGTTGTATTGGGGCCAGTTAACGATGTTAAAGTGACGCTAAGCAAACTATTAGCTGAGGTAATATTACAAACTGAGTGCAGAAGTGCCTCGTTCAGGAGAATAATAAGGTGATTAGAAAAATTAATTACAAAATGACAGTGACAATGGTTTTGCAATGTTTAGCTAATTAACTACAAACCATTACACATCATAGCTAATCATTTAGCTAACCGTTCCAGGCCATCAGTTTGGAAACATCTATGTGTGAGTCTAATTCAACACAAAACCTCAAGTCTGGATACATCTGTGTCAAAGTGACACAGTTCAATTATTAGTAAGGAAATGCAAGCGCCACATGAACTGCAACGCAGTAACTTAACGCTGGCAGACATGAATGGATTCATTGATGGATGACCCAACTTGAGAGAGCTTGAAGAGTGTGTTTAATAGTGCAGAGAAACATATGAAAATGCATAGAATGCAAAGGAAAAACATCCTGAAAATGTGAAATGGTTTGCAAACCTGTAAAGTACATAATGTACACATGTACATACGATACATGTGTTGTTAAAGAGTTAAATAGTGAATACACGTAGTAAAAACTGTGATATTGGTCGTCAGATTTTCTTTTCTTCTTCTTATGTCTGCAGAGAAGAAGAAGAAGAAAAGAAAAGCAACCTCTCATCTTCAAAAAGCACTTTTGTTTCCCTCATTAAATCTTCTCAGTTCACAAAATCTAATTCATATCATTATGACACAATTAACCCGCCGCATTCATTACCGCATTGTCGGGGGTTGTTTATTATATTCATATTGTTGTTTTTCCACCGCTCTGCATACATCAGTTCGCTCTGGCGTTAATTAGTTTGTGCACTGATATTAACTTGGGAGAACTCCCGGGACGATTCACTTGGGGTGTGTGTATGATTAGGACCGGCCTGGAAGATCACAGGCTCTTTTTCATCCGCAGCGCCCATGCTAATTCATCCTCAAGCCCCTCCCCCTTCTCTCAAGCCATTCCTGTCGGGTTGCAGTTTTATTCTTTCTCCTCCTTGGTGTCGAATGGAAATGAGGTTTACCCATTTCTTTAGGGATGGAGAGGATAGATCAATGGATGGATGGATGGAGGGAGAGAGACCCCAACACCCCTCCCTCCCTCCCCATGTCTCCATTGAGTGGAGATTACATCGTCGGTTGGTGGCTGTAAAACGCAGCCCTCCGCTGGCAGACACCAAGCAGGACTCACAAGAGTCCTTTCAAACCTCCCTCATTGTTAGCGAGGGATTATTCTTTGGGTTGTTATCCCATTACGCTGTAATGGTCGCAATTTTCTGCTTAGGAATTTGTCTTTTTCGGGGGGATGATGCACGCCAGAAAGTTTCTGAATCACGCATTTATCATCTGTGATTTGGAATAAAGTGTTAGGTTACTTTTCTACGGCTCTGGACTTTTTTTTTGATCTGAAAATACGTTTATGTATCCTGTATTTTAGGTTAATAAAGCACATTGTGCTTTATGTTGGTTAAAAATATGCAACTTAAAATAAAATAAAATGACAAAATGCGAGAAGAGGCCGTTATTACGGGATTGTTGTTATAACCAGCTCGACCAGAAGTCCTCAGCGCGCTGCTGAAGTCAAATTCTTGAAATATTTGAGGTATTAATTTTTCCCCTGACGGGAGCAATGGTCTTTTCTCTCTTATGGGACATCAGCAAGGCTTTTCAACGTAATGCTCTTAACAGGTCATTACGTTTTTTTTCCCGTTTTTTTTTTTTTTTTGCTTTTTCTGTACGTTTGCCCAAACACTAAAACCTTGTGTCTCCCTCGTCTGATTAGTGACACTTTAATAAAGTCGTTTAAAGTTCAGCGGACTGAATTTTCCACCTTTTCTAGTGTTTCTATGGTCACGGGGGGAAACGACCTGCATTCAGGCCCTGTACGCCATCTTTTAAATGCAAATCCTTTAAAAGTAACTGTGTAATTCTGTCTATGGGGACTCTCCCGACTTGGCCGCGAGAGAAAGTGTTTTTTTATATAAGGCAACCACGGCTGTTTTCCTTTCTGTCTTCTTGATCTGACAGCAATTGACTAAGCCAGTCCTTAAAGCGTGACAAAAGCTTGGCAAAATCTTTACATTTCTTTTCCTCCCCCCCTTTCCTTTCCTTGGCTAACTTTCCTTGGATGGGCCAAGGTGGACAAAGCCTGTCTTCTCTTCCACTTGATTGGGTCAGAAGGCTGAAGTTAAATGTTTGGTTCAAAATTGTCTTAGCATTCCCGGCATCATGTTTTCTCTTTCTTTCCCTTTTTTTTTTTTTTTTTTTTTTTAATGGCGCTCGGGGAAGCTCGGGAAAACTATGTCGAATCGGCCACAATCGAATCATTTACGGTGAGCTCACAGAGAAGGAATTAATGCATTTTATATGAGGATGCCGAGTCCAACGCAAAGTCCCCTCAGCAACATGTGGGAAAGCGCCCTCTCTCTCTCTCCATTACTCTTTACTTGCTCTCTCTCTCTCTGTTTTACTTATTGAAATTATAGCTGTCACCCACTTCACGAGGAGGAGAGCCAGGGGAAGCAGGTCATTGACTTGATTTTCATGGGAAGGCTGATTCGGCCATTCAGGGTCTGATAGGTCCAGTATTGACAGCCCTTTTGCGGCGAGGGGAGGGGAGCATGCCGCCTTCATTGTACCCACGGTTTGCTGAGGAAAAACAAGAGAGCGCCCGGGAGACAAAGACCTCAATGGGAACAGTAGCCCCTGTGTCCCCCCTTGCCTCTGACTGCTGCTGCTGGGAGGCTTGTGTCTCCCATTCTGGCCTCAAGTGCTACTCCCACCCTCTCTCAGACAGCCCGCCACCCCTCGTCTCCCGCTCTTTTTTCATCCTGTCAAGTGGCTGCAGAGGTGTTGCCGTTTCATTCCCTGACCCCCGCCCCCTCCTCCCGACACCCTCCCTCTGAGGCCCATCGCCTCTGAGTGCAGAGGCTGTTTGTCATCTTCATTTGCAGGAGAGCGCTCTTGTCTCGTATCCGTGGCGAGCCGTACGGGACGTAGTGGTGAGACTCGCCCGCTATGTCTGTTTCTGTACCACGAGCTGATCCCATTGGTCTCCTGCGATACAGATTTCAAACTCCAAAAAAGTCCTGTTCTCTCTCTCTCTCTCTTGTCTGCTGTCAATCAAAACTGTGACACAATCCAAACCTTTTGTTTTCTTGCAACCTGATGAAATGTCCATTTGAAACACTCTGTGAATACAAATATAGTGCAGATTCTAAATAATGGGTGAAAATAGGAGCATATTGCCAGTTTATATCCCCCCCCTCCCCCCCCAACCTAAAATAGCATGTGTCTAATCAACATTTTTGTATGTCAAGTCCTGCCTTCAAGTGCTCGCTCTTGTTTTTACATGCTCATGAGTGTGTCGTACAGCGGTCTAGGTTGAAGGTTATCTGGTCACTTTTATCAAGGCCTCTCTTTGAAGTAAGCCCCGTCTCTGTTTCCCTCCTGATAAATGCTGCATGTGGGCCGAGTCTGGGCGGACGTCCAGGATCCGTGGAGGATGGAATCATTTCTGCTATCGTATTTTCCAACCTTGTTCCAAAACACCAACTAATGCGTCGCCGAGGATTGCCAAAAATAGTTTAAAACCTAGTTTGATGCTGAGGAACTCGACGGTCCAGGTCTGGACCTCAGAGCGTCATCGTGTTGCTGTTTCTGCAGACCCCCCAAAAAAGCCTGACATGATCACGAGGGCTGACAGTCACCGTCAGGCTTATTTATATTATCCCTCAGATTAAAAGAACAAGCTAAAGCAGAAGGATTTAGAGATGATGTGGGGTGGAAAGTGATCCTGCTAGTGTGTGCAGTTAGTGTTTTTTAACAGGGGGGGGGGGGGGGGAGGCATCCCTGTGGGTTTATGGGGAGGAAAAAGAAATACAACTGCGGGGGCTGAACTCTAACCTCTCTCCTGACTTGGCTTCCAACCTTTCTGAGCGCTTTCTGACCTCTGACCTTCGAGCTAACCCAGGAAACCGCCTCCCCCCCGACCTTCTACCACCTTTCCACCGTTTTTGGTGAAAGAGCCGTTACGAGGAAACAAAAACAATCAAGAGTTCACAACTCGGAAATCCCGCGTCGTTGACAGTAGGAGATCACAGTCCATGATTTTTTTGGGGGGGTTTGGATACATCAAAACGACGATAAGCCAACTGGTAACCATTAGGCCATTTGAACCGCGGCTCGGATCCTTCAAAGAATTTCCGTGAGCGCACATTTAGATTTTTTTCCTTTTCCTTTCTACTCCTCTTGGTGACCACAGTGGATTGGCATGGCAGACTTTGTCGAGGGACTCTATCCTCTTTACATCCCACACACCCAAACCCCCCCACCCCCCTCCAGTCTAATACCGGTTCCTTTTGAAGTGTGGATTTTTCTGGAGAAGTGCTTCGACGCCACCCCACACCCAAATCTGTTCTATTGATGTATCAGGGCCCCTGCTTTCATACGCCGGAATATGGTCCCTCCATTTTTTTATTTTTTTTTTTGGGTCGTGAGCTCTTTATCGTAATTTACTGTATCAGGGAGTGCTTCTCTCCTGGTATGTGGGGATTGAAAGGAACGGTCATGTGCTGAACTGATTAAGAAGTTGGTGGTGACCCGAGGTTAAACCCTCGGAGAGGAGGGGCAAGAACACAAAAGCAGTCGGAGCGAGCGCAGTGGACAGATTGAGGTGGTAAAGTGGGTCACACAAAGAAAAGGTAGACCCCCCCCCCCCCCCTTCCCACCTCTCCTCTCTCATCTTGTCCCACTTGAGAAGAAGTGAAACTTTGCAGACTCCGGGGGTCAAGGATTCATCTCGCCCACCGCTGCCGAGGCCTCCGCCCAAACAGAAACCCATTAAAATGAAACCTTTCCATTGTCATCTTGACTTGTTTTAGTAGAGACACTTTCTTCCTTATCATATTCCATTAACTTTGAGATTACCTCACTCCCGTCTCTCGGCTCTCCGTCCCCTCGCTCCTCCTCGTGGTCCCAGGCTCCACCAGACTGTTTTCGTAGCTGGCTTGTCTCTTCGGGAGGACTGGTGCAAACTCAACGGTGACAGCTTTGCCTGCCAGGCGAGTTGTGTGGTGCAGTGTCTGCATTGAGTCGAGGCTTGAGTTTCTTCTTCTCCCCCCCCCTCCTCTCTCTGTGTTTGGTGAGAATCAGAAAGATTTAGCCGAGGTCTGTGCAGCGCCGCTGCTGCCATGCTTCCAGTGGCACAGCCTGGGACCGCTGAGATTACGTCTTACCAGGCCGGGATGTCACAAGCCCGGGGGGCTTTTGTTGCCTTCAAAGGGACGCCGGGTCCGTCTGTTCCACCATTAGCTATCTCACTGCCTCGGATGAAACAATGCAGGGGCAGAATTAAGAGGAAAAGGAGTCGTGAACTGTGACACATCAGCTGGGCCAATGCAAGTCCCTTCTTTCTTTTTCTTTTTTTTACATCCCAATTTACAGCCTATTGACAGGAAAGTCCTCTCGAAAGTCTCATTGCAGGATTTCCGCTCTCCTTTTCACAATTAATTGAGCGCCCTTGTCCTTCCTGGCAACACCAGTCACATTAAAAAGCACAAATATCCTAAAAGCACTGAACCGTTCTGATGGTTAACTCGACCCAGCTGAGCAAAAAGCCCACACCAGCGATCAGATGTAGCGACATATTGCGTTTAATTTGGAAAAAGTGTGTCCGGGACGTCTCTTTGAGCCGTAGTTGCCGTAAAGAGGGCGGGGGGAGGCGGATCGGAAACTTTCTCTTTGCCAAATTGGTGGTCAATGCGGCGGCTCCTCTGCTGCGGCAGCGTGACAGTCGTCTTATCAAAACTTTTTGAGCGACTCTCGACACAGAAGTGAAGATGTCTCAATGCCGTCTTTGTGGGGGAAACTCTGTCACTCAAGCGCTCATTGGAAAGCGTGCAAAATGGCGCTAAGTGGAATTAATGAGCGAGTTCTGCCCTCGAGACCCGAGGCCGCCTCTGTCTTTGTTTGTTAAAGTGAGCGTTTTTCACCGCGGCCCTCTTGGCCGCTGGCATCCAGGCTCGCGGAGATCTCTCGGCTCCAACAGGTAATTCCCAGGCATTTCCCCCTTGTTTGGGCTAAAGGGGAAGACGAGGAAAAAAGTAGCGTCTACCCCAGTCTACCCATCCGTGAATGTTAAAGTCATCAGCCAGTTGGGGGAAAAAAAGACTGAAAAAGATTGAGGTTAATGTGCGCAAGAGCGTCCTTAATGTTCATTACTTCATTCAGAAAAGATGCGTTCCATCCTGGGAAATGTTTAAAACAGAGACATGGACACAAGAGCCTTGTCATCTCAATGGTACATTAAGTTCAGGATACATTTAGCTCCTGGTAATGGGAATAAAGTTTACTCAAGGAGGAGACGTGTACATATTAATTGCAAGCGTTTCCATTTAGTTCCGTGTACATCTGAAGAATAAACATCTCTTTTGATTTTGCTCAGATCTATTTCATCTGAAGGATGACCTCTCTGCAAATGAATAGTGCCATCAATTCCCTCTGTCTTCTCCAGAGGCGTACATCCCAGTATTTGTTTGCATGAAGCTTTTTTTGCGGTTTGGCTTGTTGCTTTGGCAATTTTAGTTTCCAACTAAACGTTCTTATCCCATTGCGGATCCGGAGAAAAGACAGAAGAGAATAACATACAATGTACTTTCTGCTCGTGTGTTTCCCGACATCGTCAAGTGCACTTGAAAAAAAAGGGATTTGATCATTTTGTGCGTTTCATTTGTGAACGATTACAGGACTGCGAATACAAACAAAGTTGTATCTGCCAATTATTTTCTCAACTAAGGAATTCATTATTTTGTCTTATAAGTGTAAGAACAGTACAAAATAAATGAATTACAGTTTACCAAAAGCTTTAATCAAACATATTCAGTTTACCATCACTTTAAGCTGAAAGTAAAACATATTGTTTTTAATTTTTGTTTAAAAAATGACATCAGCAATTAATTGATTGTAAAAAATAGTTGCTGATCAGTTTCCTAGCGATTGATTTACCGATTAACAAACTTATCATTTTAGCTCTAAAAGCACACAAAGACTGAACGTCTTGGTTTAATTCATCTGAAAGTAATCTTAATGTTATAGCAACCGTCATATCTCATGTGCGTGTGCGCGTCTGTGTCTGTGTGTGTGTGTGTGTGTGTGTGTGTGTGTGCTTCTTTGTGGGTCTTAGTGGGGATCCTCGCGGGGCCCAGTGATGAAAGCCTTGTGTGACACTGAATCACTGGCCTTTAGAGGATTTCCACGGCCCTGAAAGGCAACTGTGATAATTCAGGGACAATCCTTCCCCGGTGGTCCGCCATTTGGCATCCCCTAATAACTGTATTAGCAATTAAGAGACGCGACTGGAGTCGCAGCCCGCGGCCGCCTCTCGGTGGATGACGCCGTCTCTCCTCATCTTGCGCTCGCGGCCGGGCTTGATGGGCTGTGAGACGACATCATCCATGTGCGCGTCGCCCCTCGATCATTACGGCCTCACCATGAGAGATAACCGACTCCAGATAAGTTCACTTGACGATAAGACGCCGTGTTTATTTTCAGTCGCCGCCCCTTTCCACAGTTGCACCAGATAATGAATGAGCGGATCAGAACAGCTGAGCCCGGCAGAAATTTAGAGGTTGAGCTTACAGATACGGGATTATAACCCCCGGTTTCAACACCTCCGGGCCCCGGTGAGGGATGTGGGGCCCAGGCAGGAGCCCCTGAAGGATTCTGGGTAACATTCTTTCAAACAGGCATTAGCGCGGTTTAGTTTTTGAATAATTCCGCTGGGACACACTAACATTTATTTTAGGATTTATCTCTATTTAGATTAACTTTAAAGACATTTATCAATGTTTTACTAATGTGTGTGTATGTATATATGTATATATATATATATATATATATATATATATATATATATATATATATATATATATATATATATATATATATATATATATATGTATACATATATATACATATATACATATATATAGATATATATATATATATATATATATACATATGTATATATGTATGTATATATATATATATATATATATATATACATATGTATATATATATATGTATATATGTGTATATATACACATATATACATATGTATATATATATATGTATATGTATATATGTGTATATATATACACATATATACATATATATATATATATATATATATATATATATATACATATATATATATATATATATATATGTATCAGTTCATTCTTGTTTTTCATTCATGATCTCTTATAAATATCTGTTACATTATAAAAAACATCTTGAGGTAAAGTAATAAGTTTAATTTTGGCGTACATTCTTTAGAGCTTTAGTTGTTTCTTTGCTCCTGAAAGAAACATACTCATAATAAAACCAGCAGAACACACCGCAGGAGTCTGAATGACTTGGTTCCCTTCTTCTTCTTCTTCTTCTTCTTCTTCTTCTTCTTCTTCTCTCCTCTGTATTTCCTCCGTGTCACTTTGACTCTCACGGCGTCTCACAGACCGTGTGGTCAGCGAACGTTACTTTGTAGTTCTGGATGAGCATACTGATTCCTCCTCCGATCCGCCGTCCACCCCCAGAGGCCCGTGGTCGGAGATGTGTACGGTGGGGAGAAACCAAGGATGACAAATAATGGCTGAACCCTTGAATGGCGAGGTTCTGCTTCCCGTGGCTCTGTTTGCAGCGTGGACCCCGGAGGCCGTAGCCCCTCCGCCCGGGGGGTTGTCAGTTACTGATGGCACTGTTGTTGGTTCCAGCGTGAAGGGGCCCGAAGAAGCCCCACCACAATCCTGCTTGTTAAATAGCATGAATTAATGAAGTGGCGGAGCTGGGAACTTCCTACCCCTGAGCGGCTCGGGGGGGGGGGGGGGGGGAAGAGAGAGAGAGAGAGAGAGAGAGAGAGAGGGAGAGAGGGAGAGAGAGAGAGAGAGAGAAAAAAAGAGTGCCACTTCCTTAGCATTTCTATGGCCCCCAACTTCTTTTCATCCTGTCGGCTTTTTCCCCTCGAAACTCTCCCCCCCCCCCTCCCCCCCCCTCCCCCCCCCCCTCCTCGCCCTCTCACACCCTCAAAAACGAGTCCTTTAATCCTCAGGATTCATGCCGAGTCGGGAGCAGCGACTGATAAGCGGCCTCAAAACGCACAAACATAAGATGGCTGCTGCAGAGTGCTACGAGTCAGCGCTAATGTGAACAGTGTCGCGGCGAACGGCACGGAGAGATGAGATGAGGGGCAGGTGAAGATGTTTCGTGTCATTGTTTTTGCTCCCTCACTGAAACACACACACACACACACACACACACACACACACACACTGCAAACGACTTTTTTTCTCAAACCGTCTTCAAACCTCAATGCTTTTAATCCTAAATCACGCTTCTCATGAGCGTCTATAAGGGATACCAAAGCTGCCTCAGCAGCAGGAAAGAATTCCCATGGTGCACCAGTCTCCTTTGTTTTATTGCCACCTTGCGTTATTTATGAAACTTCTTCAGTTTTAGTCGCTGCTTTATTGGTCTTATTTTACGTGTGATGTCAGCTTTCCACGCACCTGATTTACAGACAGGCAAAGACACAGCAACACTTTAATAGATCTGGAGATGCTGATGGATGGCAGCAGCAGTACAGTACCTCTAGTGTTGCACATGAGGGGTCCATTCGAAACCCCCTTGAGTCCCAAACCCAGGACAATATTTATCAACCTTTTAAATGGAGCAGCCCAAAGACAGATGCCACCGGAGGGAAGCGCTCCTCTCAGCGGCTTCATGACCATGCTGCACTCGCAACGCCCCACCAGGCTCATACGTGTTGATTTAATGCACGCTTCGAAAATGCAAAGTTCACACGTAGCAAGTTTCAAACTACTCTCTGCGAGGAGATGCGCGAGGATCCAAGCACGCTGACGCCGCTTGTTCTTTGGTTTTGGACCGAGGCGAGTCCATTTTTATGGAGACAGATTGGCCTTCAGCGCGGCAGCAGCAGACCTGGCTCGTCTCAAAGCCTCCGCAGGTCGCTGCAGTGAATCAGTCGGCCGCAGAGCGAGGCCGCTCGGCAGATAACGCAGATCCCTTTGAGGTGAGCGCTGGTTGGCCGCCAGTTCCCTAATGGGAGCTTGTTTATACTTTGAGGGTTTTTTTATATATCAGCCGTGAAGGGCCCTCTCCGCCGTACAGAGGCTGGGATTCCTCTCGTAAAAGCTGGACGGGAAAAAAAATCACGTAAATAAATAAAGGAAAGGAAGAATCGGTCAAAGCAGGTGAAGAGAGAAGAGGCCGCGGTGCACAACGGGGCGGGGCCTGGACGGTATCTCCTCAGTGGACCAGCGTGCATGCTGGGTCTCGGGGCAAAAACACTTTCAACACTCTGATCCCGAGCTTTGATAAGCAAAGTTTCCAAAGGGTCTTTATTTTCCAAAAAGAGCATTTCCACAGCGGCGAGTAACTGATGCAGACGCTCCGACGACGGCCGACTGCCCCGCTATCACGGGGCGGCCATTTAAATCCAGTTATTCTCTGGCTGGTTTGTGGGTAACGCACAATTATGCTTCACTCATTGGACGTCATGTCAAGCGTGTCACGTCCATTTTCAGCCTCATGGAGAGGAAACAACTTCCTGGCAAATGAACATTAGCACAAATGACTCCCTTGTATGGAAATGATGTGGTCGTGCCAGAGCGCGTTTAAATCCGAGTCTCTTCAGCGAGTGAAGCGGGCGGAATAGACCTTCTCTGTGGCGACGGCGGTGAAACGAACACATATAGTCATGTGTAATTTGGCGTTTGAGAGAAATTCAGCAGAGCGGCTCACGCGCTCGGCGACGAGGAGCCGAGTGTATTTCAAAACGGTCGGTGTGGCGTCCAAAAGCCCGGGCCTGCTCTGTCCCCCCCCCCAAAAAAACCAGCTTGTTAGCCATGATACCGCGGCGGCGCCCCACGAGGACATAATGAGCAGGTCATAGACTCTTCCCGCGGACAAAACACTGGGAAGTGACCAGCTCCACGCCTCCGATCCCAGTCTGGCCCCGAGCAGCTCGCCCATTATCTCCCTGCGGTGTCTCACCCCCCCCCCCCCCTCCCTCTCACCCCCCGCCCCTCTGCTACAAAGGTGCAGTGGCTGCAGGTAGCGATGCTAAACCGGGGTCCTGCTTTTTGTTTTTTTTCACTGAAAAGGGGGGGGGGGGTCAGTGAGCACCGCTTTGAAAAGTTTATGAAATTAACCAATTAGGACCTGCAGGGAGAGAGATAGAGACAAGAAAGTGGAAGAAAGACCCTCTCTCGTTCTTTCTTTCTGTCTTTCTTTCTTTCTCACACACACACACACACACACACACACACACACACACACACACACACACTGCACACTGTCCCAAAGCCCAGCATGGATTAATCACTCTGTCTGGCTGAATGAATGGCCGTTCACATGGCTGAGGCCTGTTATTTACAATTAAGTAGTTAAACAATAAAACTCTGGCCGTGGAGTCTGCTCAGTCCTTCACGGCCGGCTCTCACCGCGCTATTTTTTTCTACCCCCACCTCCTCCTTTCTTTCTGTCTTTTCTCACTTTGTATTTATTTTTCTTCTTGTGTCACTCTTCTTAATCCGTTGCGTCTTCTTACGTTATCTCTGTTTCTCCTCTCCCTCGTTCTTCTGCTGTTTTCTTCATTTGTCCTCCTGCTTTCTCTCTTTTCCCTCGACAGTTCTCTCCATACCACTTCCAACTTTTTCCGACCTTTGTGTCCCGTCTCTCTAACTCCCTCATTCTCATTTAAAAAAAAAAAAAAAGTATCCCCCCCTTCTCTCCCTCGTCCTCTCATATTCTGCTGAGAAGGAGCAGGAGCAGATAATGAGGCGAGGAAAAGGCCGCGGCCCATTAGCTTCTGCTGGAGGAGAGCGGCCGACTTGTATGACTCTGTTTAATGCAGCGAGGTCAGATCACTCTCTGGTTAGCGCGCTGATATCCCGACTCACTCCTCCAGCGTGGATCTGCACAGGCGGCATTCGAGGTCGCGGCCGCTCGCCGTCCGCTGATACGCCGCTGGTCGCTCTGCGTCGCGCGCTGGAGGCGTTTACTTTCATCACATTGTTAGAGTGTGAAGAAGCCGAGAGAAAAGAACCGGAGCTTGTTGGCGTCGCGTGAGAAGTCCTCTGTCATAGGCCACACCCACACTGCTACAACTTCCTTCCGTGCCTTCTGTACTTCAGCGCCTGGAAAGGCACATCACGTGACCATGCGGGCACGCCGCGCGTGCACATGCACTTAGCTAGTGGCAGAAAAAACACGCGGAGGAAGAGCAGCAATGGCGCCAACACGGACCAGAGGTCTCTGCACTGCCGGGTCAAACTGCCGGCGTTGCATACGTTACATACGTGGCAGCACGCCATCCGTTATTCTGCTGTTCTGACAGCGAGGTTGAGCCAGCAACGTGACTTCCACTCCAGCGTCGCCTCAGTCGGTCTTAATTGCTCCGAAACAGTGAATCGAGGGCCGACACGAGGGCCGCTAACTCAGTGCAGTCACACTCGCACTAAGCCGGGCAAGACAGCGGCGGTCAGAAGGACAGACCGCAACTTGTGTCCAGCAGTTGTGGTCCTTCCCCCCCCCCCCCTCCCTCCTCCACTCCCCAGAGTCAGCATTTACTACAAAACAAACAACAGGACGTTGCGCTGGCTGCGCTGCAAGCATCCCAACAATCGCCCCCCTTGTGTGGCGCTCCTTCCCTTCTTCTGCTGACTTGACTTTACGACCTCCTGCGGCCTCGCTGGGGTCTGGCCTGAAGTGGTTTGACACGGAGCAGTGCAGCGGGGTATTGTTTCCATCCCATTGTGACTCAGGGGCTTTTTCCTTTCTTTCTTTTTGCCCTTATTTAGAAGCGTTGGGTCTCGCATGTGCAAACAATCTTCATGCGAGAGACAATCAAAAGGAGAGGAAACGTATCTGTTGCTGCAGGGCTGCAGGTTTATTCAGCAGCGGTTCAGCCTCGGCTGCTCTTTGTCATTTATTTTTCTTTTTTCTCTCTCCTCCACGCTCTTTATTCCAAGTCGCAGAAGAGTTTGGAAACTCTCGGTGCCATCTCAGAGCTCCCCCCCCTCCGGTCTTTTTTTCCACGCAGATTTCTTCCAAGTCATTTGTAAAAGTGGTCTGCTAAAAGCTTCTCTTCCTCTCAGGCATCTTGTTCTGAAATGGAGAGGAAGAAAGAAAAAAAAAGGGTCACATGTCCTGTGACTGGATTGCTGTCGACATCACGGTAAAGGATGACTTAGTGGGCTGTTCTGTCCGCTCTAAACATTCCTCTGATTGATAATCAAGCCAGCTGTTGGTCTCCAAACCGGCTCAAATGATATTTTCTTATTAAACAAGTGTGGAATCGTCGCGTTGAACTTTTTTTTTTATCCTCCGCTGTTAATCTTCACACGTATAGAATGTCTTATACGAGCATATAAGCGTCCAGCGGTGAGTCCGCATTGGTTTGGTTGTAAATCGCACACACAAGTTGTAAAGTTGATTTACAGACACGACGGCCGCAGTCGATTGCAGCTTGAACTAAATCTGGCTCGGCTCTGTTTATCTTCTAAATCTGGACGCTGGAGAACGTTTAATTAGTGTCAATAGCGGTTTAATGATCCCATTCGTTTTCATGTCGGAGGTTACGGGCGGCGTGCTGCGCAGCATAAATACACTTGTGTTACACTCGAGGAATGCGTGGAAAATCACCAAAATGTAGTCCTCTTACATTTGACGTTTGAATAGATCTTTATCATGCCGGAGGAGAACGTTTAGTTTAATACTTTGTATATTTAATTTGAACAAAACGCAGACCTGTTCTGACAGTTTCTTTTTTTCTTTTCTTTTTACTATAATCCAGCAGCGTGGATTTGGAAGTCCTGATGAACCCAACTTTGGACAATGTCATGGAGATAGAAATAAACAGCCGGGCTCCAGCTTTTAGACAAACTGATTACAGGCCTTCCATATCGAGCCCACACTTGACCAAAAGAATCAACATATTTACTGGATAACATTTCAGGAATAGATGAGAAGAGAAACCAGACCAAAAGCAGACAGAAAGCGTGTTGGGCTCTTTGGATCGCCAGCTGCAGGGCCAGTAACAACACGGAGGAGAGCAGCGCTCTCCTTTCTGGATGGATCACCTTCACAATCTCTGTTGAACTCCGCCCAAGAATAAGAAGACATAAAATCAAAAAAAAAGAGATGGCTGTCACCCTCTTGGAAGCCAAGACGTCTCATCTCGCTTCGTTTCTCCTTGAAGCCGACATTTAGGGTATTTGGCTTGAAGGTTGTTGTTTTTTTTTGGTTCCCTGCCCTCCGTTTGACTCACGGAGGATAAATGGCATCTGTGAGCCGCGTTTGTTTTCATACGCGCTCGTGTGAGTGGAGGTGAGATAATGCAGAATGCATCAGCCGGGCCTTAGATTAGCCGGAGACCATGTTGAGTGATTTACTTCTGGGTTATCTTAATTCTTTAAGATAAGGCGGACAGCTCTCAGACTCCCTCACTATTTCACCGTCGTCACCGACTTGGCTCCCACCTGAAGCCTGGACGGGACTTTTAATGTCGTCGATGGGAATTTGGCATCGAGGCAGATAATTGGTTGTGTTCCAAGCGACCACACACGCACCGCACATACACATACACATACACAGACACACACACAGCGACGTGACCCATTCAGTGCGTGGCGTTCCCGTGGCGTTCCCGTGGCGTTCCCGTGGCGGCCAACGCTGCGTCCGCATTTGGGTCGGGGTGCCGAGCAGCTCACAGTCGATGCCTCGGCCAAAGATCTCCGAAACATCGTAAAACCATTTATTTTCCTAAACCTGGCCAAAGTATAATGAACATCTGCAAAAATGACACGTCTTAATAAGATTTTCCAAGCGGCGCTCCACCGTTTTGCTTGACGTCACTTCAGCCGCTCTCTCTCTCTCTCTCTCGCTCTTTTTTTGCCCCAAAAATTCACATCGTGCTCTTAACAACTTCCCCCCGGCTCCCACCGGGCGTCCCGGCTCCCAGTGACAGACTCCCATTCATTAGCGGGCTGTGTTTGTCCGGGCTGCTCAGCCCTCTCTAAACAAAAGGAGATGGAGAAAACACCCCGGAGTGTCTAATGGGCTCCCCAGCTGCTGACGCACTAATTGCGAGAGGCCTCCGAGCGCCGCGTTCCTGTCGCGTTGAGGCCGTGATGGATCCCCGAGAGCGGGCGCACGGCCCAACGCGGGCGCGGACGAGACGTCGGGGTTCGCATACATCACTCCTGTTTTCTTTTCTTCTTTTTTTTGATGAATAGCTTCCTTTCCCAAACACAGCTGCCTGGTCAGGTTTTGCATCCTTTATCCCCCCTCCCCCTCCCCCCCAACACTAACCCCACCAAGAAGAAAAACCAAGACAATCTGTTCGGCAGTCCCGTCCGCCCTGCATCGTCCTCCTCGGCTCTCATGTTGTATGGAGCAGCGGCCCTTATCGGGTGTTTTTAAAGCCTTGAAGTTGGTTGAAAACAGGAAGCGGTTCCGTCTCCGCGGAGCAAAATAACTTTATTTATAATTGAACACTTAATTGTGTCTTGTCACGGAGCGGCGTTGCACGAGGCGCACACGATAACCACTAGCCCTCCATGCTAACACGCTAACGTGGGTTTAGCTCCACGCTCTCTGCATGCGGGTCACTGCTGCATAGCAGACGGCCGGCAGCAGGTTTAAAGTGCAGCACTTGATGCCATTTGTCACTGTTCAAGAGATTAATGCAAAGCACCTCAAAGCACCACGGGACGTTTATGAACCTGCCAGTGTGCATGACGTACACTCATAACTAACGCGGCCGCTCGTTCACATGGACGCAGCAAACCAACGCTTTCACATTCATAACATGAACATTAGTCATCCTGGATCAGTAGTCAATTATCAGTTTCTGTCAAACTATTTCAAAGGTCAAGAACAAACTCACATGAAGTTCATTTGTATATTTAAATGTGATATTCATATATATATATATATATATATTACGCCACACCATATTGAGTTATTGTATCCATATTTAGGTGTGTATTTGTGTCTTTGTCAACAGCTAAAAGTCAGTAACAGGATGCTGACATATAGACGATAATGATTGACAATAACAAAAAGAAGAAAAAAAAATACAAAATATGTATATCCACAGGAAAAGTTGTAATTGTTAACAAATACTTTACATTAATAAATACTTCACACGTCAGTGTGATATAAAGCGTTTATGAAATGTTTCATACGGCTTGCATGAATGCCAAGTAGCCGGTCACGCCCCTGCAGAAGTGTGTAAGCCGCATCGATGCATATTCACGTTTCATACTTTCACACACTGCGCTGTGAGCGCTGTGTGAGCCCAGACCAAATGTCCCGCTGTTGCATTGATGTGACCAACATAAATGACATAATCTTGCCATTTTCTTGGCGAACAGGATTGTCACCAGAGCAACGAGGGAACTATTTGCACATTTTTGCCGATCAGCGCCGCTGGCGTTCATTAAGACACGTCGCCGCCCCTCGGTGGGAGGAGCTAAGAGCCACGGAGGAAGAGAGACGGTGAGGCGAGGGTACCGTCGGGTTTGCGGGAGAAAGTGTGTTTGCCTGAATGCAAACGATAAGAGACCAAATAACCCTGCGTCTGCTCGGAGACCGAACAGCTCTCCTTTACCACCCTGATCTCTCCTCAGTTTGTATCCTCAGTGGAGCAGAAACAAGCAGTCGCTGCTGTGAGATTATGTGGAAACCTTCTCACGGCGTGACAAAACCCCTCCTGTCCGCCGGGTGTTTGTTTCACGTGAGCGTGTTTGGCTTCCTAGTAATGAGCCAGATCCTTAAAAAAAGGTGCCCAGCAGGCCCGGGGGAGCGCTTTTCACAACTCCATCCCCCCTCCCCCCGTCTGGCCAACCTTAATCTGGATTAGTTGATTTTCTTTCCTCGGATTAAAAGCTTGCGGTTCAATTAAACTTCGCGCAGCCCAGCGAGCTTGAATTGCAGGACGCGGCGCGGAGCTTCGGGGGGCAAAACTGGAAAAAGGCGCCGGCTTTCCTTGGTGGGCAGCCTCTGCCATCTGGCCCGGGGAGCTTCTTTTTTCGGGGGCCTAGCGAGTCTTAAGGGCTACCGGGCTATGAAAAGGCATTCCTAGACAATGTGGAGACATGCAGAGCGGCGGTAGCTGCAGAGTCAGAGAGGCTCTCTCTGAAATACACTTAACTATGAAAACATTCCTCAAAGGTAGATTTTCAAAGCTGCATGCGTTGAAACAAAGAAGCATTTCTTTACACTGGATGTGTCAGACGAAAGCAGCGGAGCGTTAGCGCGCTTTTGAGATAGTTTCTGATTAAATGTAGGTCGCTCAAACAAGCCACGAGCTCACAGCTGTGAAGGTGAAGCGGGTACCGAACCCATCGATCCAGAGTTACAAAATGCCTCAGTGTTCCCAGTTAGCTTCTTGCACTGAGCTTCTCTAACGGCACAGTTAAGTTTTAGGAAAAAAAACTCAAAAAGGATGCATTCATCAACCGTTTTATGATGTCAGAATAACAAAAACTGGTGTGAAGCTCATCCAGTGACATGATAATGTCAATCAAAAAGGGTAAAAACCAGAGAGTGCACATTTAGTTTGATTCCTGGACGTTCTGGATCCACATGGAGAACTTGAATGAGAGACACCTCCTCAATAAACAGCGTGTCGGAGCCCTTCAGGAAGCCACTTAGCAGCTCATTCGAGACACTTTACTGCTGGGATCAAGAGAAACCCTTCTCCCCCAGGTCTGACGATGAGAAACCTTCAGCGGTCCAGACTGATGAACCAGATTCAAGTCAGATGGACGTTACATCCACCGTGATGGAGAATAAACATCTTGTGTTAGCGGTGTCTATCTGTCTTCACTCTCGGCTATCGGTGGAGCAGAATACGAGGATGAACGGCGGCGGACCGGAGGCAGACTCACGTGAAATCTGAGCCACACGTCAAATGAAAGAGGAGCTCTGGCGTGCGGTGGAAAAAATAGAAACAGGAATTAAGACCCACAGAGGGGGAGTGGAAGGACCAATCAGTGGTCAGAGAAGAACCAGCTCTCAGTGGTTGTTGAAGAGAATGAGCCCAACATGAGCCGTCACTCGATGGATTGAGTGGATGAGTCTTTATTCAAGTTGGACTCATTCACTGAGTAACTTCCACAGTAAATAGTAGCACTTCCTCACGTGATCTACTTCCTGTTCCAACAGGATGTGCAGGCGCTGGGTAATACAGCGAGGGATGGATCTCAGTGGTGAACCAGTCAGTGGGACGTTTCAACAGAGTTTTATTAAGTGTTTTTTTTGCCACGCCAGCAGCGTGGCTGCAGGGGCTGAATGGTCCATCACGGGAAGAGGATTGAAGTGTGATGGATTGCCATGAAATTTGGCACAGACACTCCTAATCCCCGGAGTTTAAATCCTACTGACTTTGGCGATACGCTGACTCTTTGTAGCTTTGTCCGGAGAAAAAGGAAAACATCCGTCTTATTGATTTCTGAACACTGAGTGAGAGGTGTGACGTAGCAGTCCATCAGCCAACAAAAAGCTCAAATAAGAGAGAGGAGGTGTGTGTGTGTGTGTGTGTGTGTGTGTGTGTGTGTGTGTTGGGGGGGATAAGAAGAGGGGAGAGTGAGGACAGAAAAGGAGCAGACGGGAGAGACAAGAGGCCCAATTGACTTTAGGGCCTCTTGTCTTTCTCTAGTCTCTCAATTGCTGCCCTCCTTCCCCTTTTCCACTCTCTCTCTCTCTCTCCTTCTTCCTCCCCCCCCCCCCCCCCAACCTCTTCTCTTTCTGCCCCGCCGTGCCAAGTGGTTGGTTTCGTCCATGCATACCGGGCCGGTGCGGTGAAAGGGGAGGGGCTTGAGGGGGTGGAGCGTCGGTCAGACGGGTGGTGGTGGAGGTGGTGACTGTTCCCGTCGGTGACTAGATCGTATGTGACACTGTAAGCCCTTCTGGCCCCGGCTTGAATCCTTTTCTCTGCACTGACTGACACCAGACGTCCTCCAGCTTATCCCCCCCCCCTCCTCCTCCTCCACTGCCCCAGATGACGCGCAACCGTCAAACCGATGTTTTGATTTCTTTTGCCTTTGCGTTGCAGCGTCCAGGAACCGGCCGCACGGCAGCGTTCTGCCGGCGGTTGGTGGTCAGACGGGTGTTTTTTTGTTTTCTTTTGGGGGGAGTTACAAGTGATAAAAGTGGCTCCGACAGTTCTGTGGGTAAATATTGGTTTAATTATGAGGGCTCATCGAAAACATCCCGTTAAAACATTCCCCCCAAAAACACTGTGACAGGGAAATGAAAGCAGACGGAGCACGAGCTCGGAGTTCTCTGGCTTGTATTTCCTGGTGTATTTGTGTTGTTTAGTCCAAACATATCTCGTAAAAAAAACATAATCCGCTTTTTCCTGGATGCATTGTTTAAGATTTGTGTAAATGTTGTATTAATATGTTTACTCTGTTTGCGTGTGGAGCGATACGATCTAAATCTTGTGTTTCATCCCCACGTTGTCTGCCAAAGATATTGATCATTACTTTTTATTTTGGATTGTTCCCAGACTAAACTATTTCTTCACTAGTAAACAGCAACTTTGTCAGACTTTAGAGTTCACTGTTTTTAAGAAGGCCTTTGTTGTTAAGCGTATGCTGATTGCTGGTTTCCCTTCACTCAGGACAGCGCTGCTCTTTTGTTGTCTGAGTATTTCAAATGCCCACAAGTCTTGTTGTCTGGGCGGCTTGTCCTTTTTTTCGGAGGTGAAAGTCTGGAGAATTTATTTAAACAAGAAGCGATCGAAATGAAGTACAGAAGTCGTCCGCCCCGCCGTCTGCTTTTCTTTCCCTCCAATCCACAAAATACATGTCAGAGCTGCAGGAAGAGGTCAACTAACAAATGACACCCTTGTGCAAAACTGAGGGTTTTGACCCCCGGAGTAACCGAGGGCTCCCACAATGCAACAGTTCGCGAGGAATTAATCATCACCTTCCGACCTCGCTGCGCTGACCCCTCTAAACCCGGGAGGGAAGCTAAAAGGTGTTATGGATGACGGTCGAGGCCGAGAGAGAAGAAGAAGAAAAAAAGGAGGCCGGGAGTGAGAAAAAAAAGCCTTCCTCTCACGGGGGGCGTCTATGGAGCCTTTATGAGTTGACAATTAATAGTCTCTGTAGGTTCCCTGAATGGGGAATTGAGACGAATTGTCTGTTGGCCATTCAGCTGCGTTCAAGCGTGCCGCCGGACAAAAAGTAAGAAAAGAGAAAAGGGGAAAAAAAGTGATGGCTGTGAAGGCGAATTACCCATAAGGCTGTTTTTTTTGAAACATTTCCTTTTTGTTTTGCAGACACTATGGGCCCATCCCCCCACACACTCACACACAAGTGAAGGGACCATTTCATTTAAATAGACAGAAATCTGCCACTCTGAAGCATATTTAACCCTTGCATGGTGTTCGGGTCTGTGGGACCCGTTTTCATATTTCATCAAAGCAAAAATAATATGATTCATTCATTTTTCAAACTCAGACTTATTGGCCTTGGCTCATTTTCTGCTAAGAACATATATCAGACAACATGCTCATCGACCGCACAACTTCACCCTCCTACACATTTATATTACACACAGGGTGTTCGGGTCCACTGGACCCGGGACAATGAAAGTGGGGAAATTGTGTACCTGAATTAAATTAATAACCATATTTGCTTTTCATATTTCTTCAATTGGGATGAAGAGAACATCTGTTGAGTATTTTAACATAAAATTGATTGATTGTGTTGAATTAAAAAAAAACAAAATACAGCGGGTCCAACAAAATAAACACCATACAAGGGTTCTTCTTCTTCTTCTTCTTCTTCTTCTTCTTCTTCTTCTTCTTCTTCTTCTTCTTGCGAGCCGCTCCTCCGCTGGCCTGGCGAGGTGAAGCAGAGCGCACTGAGGCTGACATTTTGTTTGTCCGCGCTGAGCGTCGGGCGGCAGAGCGGTCGGCGTTCGCTCATTTCTCGGGGGCCGCGGAGCGACATGCTTTATGCGTCGTCGGTCGCTCCGGCGTCACAGGCAGCGAGGCATTGATGGCACGGCCGTAAATCACCAAGAGAGTGCCTCATATTATGTGGAACTCCAAAGGAATGGGAAGCGAGGTTTCTGGATCGCGTCCGTTCAATTGCAAAGGGATGAGGCTGGGAATCGCCAACAACAGTGGGAGATAATGAAATGTGCAGGCAACATGGGAAGGCCCATTGAATTTGTTTTTCTTCCCTTAAGCCGCTAATGATGTCTTAGAGCCCGAGAGTCCGGCCACGGGATTTCTTCCCATGCTATTTCGTCTCGGAGGCTGAAGTGCATACAAATGGCTTGTTAATTAAGATGGATGGTACTTCCAAAAGGCCCATCTTCATGATAATAAGAGGAGAGTTAAACATGTGAAGCCTTGTAAGACCTCGTTGTAGCGACGAAGTGCATGTGGAGATATGTGCGCTGTGTGATGGGGCCGGGGGGGTTGGGAGGAGGGGGGCGGGGGGGTCTTTACCATCACACATGTATGAATGAACATGTCATAGCCTACCGTGTGATTGGTGCACAGTTTAGCATTTTCATCCATTTGTATCTGTGTGTGTGAGAAAGAGGAGAGAGGGGCAGAGCTCCAGTCTGTTTCCATGAATGGCCCTCAGCGGGGGAAACTGTCCCTCATTGTCAAGTCATTTGGCAGAAGTCCTTTTTTTTACGCCACCTCATGTTAAATTCATCAACATTTCTCCTTTTGATTTTTTTGTATCTTTCGATTGCCCCTCCGAATGTCTTCAGACGAGGTTTTCTTGCCAAGCTAAATGACCGCGGCAGATGTACCGCGCGCCAAAAAAAGAGCAAATTCTTTCATGACGATAAAGCAAAAACAAAAAAAAGAAAAGGTGATTTCTTTGCTCAGGAATAACCAAGTTGACTTTTATTTCTAAGAGCGTGACTAAGCTGCATTAATCAATGTGGCCACTAGGGGCAGAACGGCTGCTACGAAGTTGTTACGGATAACACATCAGTCAGTAGCTATTTATTAAAGAATAGAGTTCAGTTAGCTCAAGAAACATCTTGTTTCACAATAATTCGCTCCAAAAAAAAAAGCCAATGGGATTCCTTAAAATTATTATAATGATATAATTATTATAAAAGGATATCAAATATAAGCTCTTTGGCAAACAAGTGTATGACATAATAATCGCCACAAAAAAAACACCATGTTTATAATTTTTGAAGCGTGATTGCAGTCGCAGGAGTAAAAAGCTGAATAAGACTATTTCCTGCAGCACTCCGTTGCCTATTTGGATGTTTCCATTTCTTTTTATTTCATTTTAAATATATGAAAATCAAAATGCATCAAACTGCATCTCAGCCTCCGTGTGTTCTCTGAAGCTACTTTCTCACTTTCAGCCCGATCAGCGGGAGCTTCTGGTGGCAGTTGGGCTTCCTATTGAAGCACAGGTCAGCCACAATATCAACTACTGCATGACCCTCCCCACACACACACACACACACACACACACACACACACACACACACACGCCCTTCCCTCACCCTGTTGCTCCTCCCCCACCTTAATGTTTGCAGGGTTTTCACATCAACAGGCTGCTGGGGGTTTCGCACAACAATCCGAGGCCTGTTTTGTATTAAAGCTGGTTTCTACACCACACAAACACACAAGCGCTCACATTCCTGACTCGCTGTCCTGCACTCATGCTTGTTTAAAGGAAGTAAACAGCAGTTAAGTATCATCTTTTTTAAAATTTCTTGTTCTTCTCACCTCAGAATGTGTTAGTTAGGTCAACTTCAGTTCAAGAGCTGGATGGGAAACTGAACTTTATTACGCTCTTCTTTCTCTATTAATGTGCAAATAAAGTCGACGTTGGAAACCCTGACAAAACAAATGTTTTGTGTAACAACAAAAAGAGACAAAAATCTCAGATTTTGTCAACAACCCCCGAACCGTGTCAACAACAAACAAGCAGACGAGGGAAAGTCTGGGAACGCCGTTTTCTTTGAAGCTCTCTGAACTTCCAACATATCCGCGCTGGAACCCAGATCTAATGAATTGATAATCAAATCAGCCACAAACAACGTTACAATCGGCTAATTATTTAACCTTCCTTCATTTCTAGGTTAAGGAATGTGCTCACTTGCGATGGGGGACGGGTGTGTGTGTGTGTGGGTGTGTGTGTGTGTGGGGGGGGGGGGGTTCTGGGATGCTTTGCTAATGCGTCTTTTCATCCTGGAAATCTCGTGCATTCATCACCGTTCGACAGCAGTGATGAAATGGATGCCGTGATAGTCTTTAAAGCCTCTCGCGGATCTTCCAGAAGTCTTGGAAAGCAACGTTGGCTCCAGATGAAGATGCCTGATATTAGCATTTATATGTTCAAATCCCAGTGACGTACATGCTGGGCCCTGTGGAACAATCCCCCCAGTTGTATATACATGTATTCATGATGGCTACACACACACACACACACACACGTCGCGTCACATTTGCATCAAAAGAAGACAATACTTTCTTAGACATCACCAGCAAAGACTCAAATCTCTTATTTCAGTACGTAGCTGTAGCCCAGTGGAAACACAGGCCATTAAAAGTGAGTGAAATGCACTTTACTCCCTTTCAGTCTGTTAAATTATAGGTGTATTATCCTGTTAGCTACATATATATGTATAATATATATGTATATGTTTTATGCTACGTGGGCCAGGTGGCGCTGAGTCTGACTACTTCATTATACTTCTGGAGGGTTTAAGCTGTCGGATGAAAGACGACGCTTGTATCTCCAATTTTGGGGGATTTTCCCGTTCCTTCTGTATCGGTTGAAGGATGACACGCTTCTCTCCGGGCTGGAGACGCTCTCTTACCTCTTCATCAAAGGTTTAAGGTATAAAAAAAAAAGTCCTTTAGCTTCAGAAGTCGGAATAGAAGCAGAAACTTTAAGAGCTGTTCCAAAAATGCTAATACACACTGAATCTGTAGGTTTTCAGCCGCAGACATTGTTAAAAAAATGAAAGAATTGCTGTGTTCTCTGATCTATTTTTAGGGGTATTAGGGTCTAGGTTGCTCCCCTTTCCATGGTCGGCATGGTTTTGAGAGCCGTAATTGGAGGTAATTGAGGAGCGAGCTGGCCGATAAGGCCGCAGACTCACGCAGAGTCAGTGGCACCAACGCCGATAGACGGCTGACTCCAGTTATGGTCTCCTTCCATTCTTTAAAGAAGTCTCCCCAAAAAGAGAGATAACTGATAGGAAAAAGAAGGAAAATACATTTCCCTCCCTTGCATCTTCAAAGCATACTTTTCACAAATAAGCTAATTATTTTGTTTTTTTGTTACCTTTCATCTCACAAGAAGTAGAGAAAATGCTTGTTTTGATGTTCCCGTAACCTCTCGATCCGGGGATACCGAGCGCGATGCGTTTAATGGGATATGGTAATTTGGTGATGGCTTTGAATTGTGCTCGCGCTTCAAGGAGAGCTAAATCTTGTCTCGCCTCCATTAGCTCGACTCTGATCTTGCGCAAGGTCTAATTAAACTTTCCGTCCGACTCTCTCAGGTAGGAATACGAGAGGAAAGATTTACGGCTGTTTATAGTGAAGAAGAACCCCGGTGTGCCCCGGATGCTGGCGCCATTAAAAACACACACAAAAAAAAAAAGGCAATCCATCACGATTAGTTTCCGCTCCAGAACCTCGACCGGACAACACGCCGGGGTTGTTCCTCCTGCTCAGAGGGAACCTCGCTTGGCAAAGGGCTTCTCAGGGCGCTTGAAGAGGCCCGCTGTAGACAAACAATCCTTTACCAGTCGGTGAAGTGGTCCGCCGAGAGGACAGTGATCCCCTTTATTGAAACCACTTGTCCCGACATTGTCTCCCCTCTCGCCCCCCTTTGTTGGTAACATACGGCCGAGGTGCTTTGTGATCGCTTGCAGGCTCTCCCGTTTTGTTTTGTCTGTCGCTCTCTCTTACTCACTCGAGCTGTGTGTGTGTGTGTGTGTGTGTGTGTGTCTTTCCATGGGACTGCAGATGGTTTTCGGGGTGGTGGTGGGGGTATGATCGTATCCTGACTCCTCTCTCGCACAGTGAGGTTTGGCCGACGTCCAGCTTTGTCTGCTTTTTTCCCCCCTCCTTCTTATTCCCGGGCACATTCCCGACCCCGGCACGCTCAGATTCCTGTCTCGAGAGCGCGCACGCTCGACGCTCACACGTACGCACTCGTACGCACAAAGATGAACCGCCCCGCAGCCAGTTAGCCGCTCGACGCGTCGAGCCGGTCGCGATCACACACGTGTTTAGAGAAACCGTCCATAAGAGACCCGCATGACCTCGTCTCTATGATTCAGTCATGATTTTTTTTCTTCTCCCTGAGATGGCACTTCAGCGGCCTGCTTGACCCTCCTCGAAACTCCCCGCGAAGAGTCAACGACGTCCCATCTAAACAGTCAAAGCGGGGGCGGGGGGAAAGGAGGTGAAGATGAAGTGAAACCGTGGCGGTCTTTGTCTGCTGGTCTCCGGCGCTCGCGGGGGAAGTCACTACGCTGAACGCGGTGCTTCATCACGCGCTTTACATTTCTCTCCTGGTACAGCAGAGCATCCATCAGGCGTGCACGGATCACGCCATGCGGGCTTCAGATTAAGCAACGCAAACACAGGCGCGAGAGTCTGGGCTTCCTCGAGACGCTCGGTAATCCATCTTCAACGTTTATACGCTGACATAAACCTCCGTCCGACACGGAGCAGGGACTCTGCACGTCCGTTAGTTCATGCTTTGCTGAAGCGGCCGTGGGGATCCTCCTGACCGGCCGGCTTGGGTTTGGCTTTCTTAACGTTTTGGAGGAAGTAGGTGGAGATGTCACCTCTCCGTCTGCATACGAGAGGCCCGGCGATGACTCTCTCTTCTTTTTTTTTTTAGACTCACAGCAGTTGCAGCTTTTGTGTTTCTCTGCTTCTGTTGGATCGCTCTGCTAACCAGCCCAAGCTGTCCCGGCCTGCGCCGCGGCCCCGAGGCCTCACGTTACACGGGGCCCCCGCTGAGCACGTCCGGCCCGCGTAACCTTAGATAACCATCACGTCATTGTAAACAAACAGCACACTCGTACCTCAGATTGGATTATATTTGGTTATTTACTCTCTCTCTCTTTTACGGCATTGCAAAAATGCCGCCGTGCCATTGAGCGGTTTGTGCCGCGCCAAAGTCTGACTCACACCTTCTCACAGCAAACCCTTCTGGCCGTGGCTCTGTGATGAAGTGTTGCAGTTGGAGTTGCTTCGTCATCCCGGCTTCTTTGGCACGTTCGGGTGCTACTCGGCCTCACGTGCACATCAATGAAAATCAAATCAAATGTGAAAGCCCGATGTAAAAAGGGGGAACCGTTCAATCTCTGAGGCCGAGCACAGCGAGAGCTGGAAGTCTCGACCCCCGACTCGTCAACAGCATCTAATGAGACATTTAATCATTTTTGAAACGACGGTTTCCTGCAGGAGGCGCACCCTGCTCCGGTTTTTACGATCAGATGAGCTCAGCATTTACAGGCCAACTGTTGCATCAGTCCACTTCTTCTTTTTCTGCTTTTTGGAAGAAATGTCTGCGTTAATAACGTGCATTTCCAGCTTTTCACTCAGAAGTTGGAGGTGCTCGGCGTCGCGCTGTATTACTCATCTGTAATGCGAACCAGTCCTCTCTTAATTAATCAGACCCTCGACCGGTTATTAGAAATAACCGAGCGGGTAACTGACCAAATATGTGCGCAGTGTTCATGGGACCGTGCTCGGCGATGGATCCCCGCCCGCCTGTCTGCAGAGGTTTTGGCAGAACTGAGACTTTTTTTTTAAAAGCTGGAAACATATGAAAACTTTTGTTACTTCCTCTTTTTTTATTTTTTTTTTAGGACGTGGGGTAACTGGCGATGGTTGTTTGCGCTCTGGGACGCAGG
The DNA here is from genome assembly GCF_023055335.1 of Clinocottus analis. Classification (NCBI taxonomy): domain Eukaryota; kingdom Metazoa; phylum Chordata; class Actinopteri; order Perciformes; family Cottidae; genus Clinocottus; species Clinocottus analis. The sequence continues at coordinate 19,596,221 of NW_027175821.1, forward strand.
CGATGCTTTTACCTTCAGCTGCAACCAGAAGTGCTTCTCCTCACTCACGGATATCACAGTGTGTCGGTGGATGGAGTGGGTTTTTTGTTGGTGGATTTCGTTACTCTTGAGGTGAAAGTGTCTGCACTTTGATGTCTGCTTCACTTCCACAAGCGAGTCCCTTTGACAGAGCGCAAGCGATACGCCGATACTTTTTGTAGTTTTGAAGGTCAGCTGACCCAAATTACAAAAACACACATAGCCACGCAGATACTTTTTGGTATTGTGTGCCTGAAACCTCCATCCCCGATACAGTGGTTGATGGAATTTCATTTGTACTCCTCAAAGCATTAAAAATGACACTTTTCAAAACTCAACCGCATCATGTCTTTCCAAAATCAATGTTTTGGTTCCTCTCTGGTCATAATCCGCAATATTAAAACCAACCGGGTCGTTTTCTTTCTACTGCAAAGCCAAGTTCTTTCCCCGTGCTTTGAGCATAACACAAATTAATTATCCGCTCTTTTGTATTGAGGTCACTGCAGAAAGCCCCGGTATCTCAAAATGCCGGCACATGAAAAAGCGAAGCTGTGTGTCGAGATACGAGCAGAGGTGAGTGGAAAAAACATGCCCTTCTGAAAAAAATAAATAAGGCTGAGCTTTCAATTTAAAGTCTGGGAAAAGCGAGAAAGGAGACGAGATTCCACAACATAACCTCAGACAACTAAATTATCCCACCTGTCAGTCTCCGCGTTCATCATCTAAGCTCTAGTGAATTTTGTGACACCATTAATTTATCGCCGCCGAGTCTCCGGCCCCTTGGACAAATACCTTCCATCACTTAAGGTCTCATAATCGACAGCGCTCAGGAACCGCTCCACGCGTGAATCATTCATACCGCCCCATAAATAATAAAACTCTGGCAGCCAGTTGGAAGCGACTGCAACTCGAAACAGTAGTTTGTGAAACACAATCTTTTACCTTGTAAACTAATGTGTTTCACCTGCCTCGGCCGGGGCGTCGGGTCGGCAGGTAGAGGGAGCAGAACCGCTCTTCCCCCTCACCCAAACCCCATCCTAACCTTCCTCCTCCTCCTCCTCCGATGCATGTTTCACCAAAGCTCTTTGATATCCCTCCGGTCCCGTGGGATTCTGGGTAATGCAAACTGGAAGTGTGAGGCGTAATTATTTCTCAAAACTGCACTTCTGCCCTAATTAGTTCACTCCTCTGAAGTGGGCCTTGCATTATTTACACATCAAGGGACACACACACACACACACACACACGGGGCGGGAGATAAATATTCATTGTTTGTTGACTCTGCCCTCGGCCCCTGGGCCCGGGCGCCAGTTGAGTGGAGAGCCGCTGTCATTGTGGCTCGTTCGTGTGCGACTTTTGTGCGTCGCCGGTGCCCGGGACATAATCTGTCTTGTTCTCCTGTAATTGTCTCCACTCATGCAGACGGGGACCTCGGAGTCGGTTTAATAAGTTGGACGACGTCCTCGGCACAAGCGGATCAGATGAACGCGTGTCGGGCGACGGGTTTTAATCTGTGACCCTGCGCATGTGTCATCACGGCAGTAAACTGCAAGGAGCATATTTTATTCAGCCTGACGCTGACACCATTTCAGCTCCCTCAAGCTTTTTGTTCTGGGTCATCTTTAATGAACTGAGCTTTTTTTGTTTTTTTAACGGAGTCTGTGGCAGCTCTTACGAAGAGTTTCCTGCTACTGTTTGGCTGTTTTCTTGTTTTGTGTGGGACATGTGAAGTCTGCTTTTCCTGTCAATAGCCGGGTTTGAATAGGCTGCTGTATCGGACCCCCCCCCCCCTCTTCTCCCCTCACACACACACACACACACACACACACACACACACACACACACACACACACACACCTCGGTGGTCATACGGCCTTGAGGCCTATTGTCTGCTCTATAAATGCCCGCTGGGAAACTCTTGTTGCCTCAAAAAGTTGCACCCATTGTGGACCTTTGACAACTGTTCTTTCCCCATTTCCTATTTCATCTCACACGTAGCTTCATCTGTGTGTGTGTGTGTGTGTGTGTGTGTGTGTGTGTGTTTCATGGGGTTGGGGGGAGTGGATGTTAAGGCATCTTGTGACGCCTGGCACAAGAATTACCATAATCACTGTCAACATTAATGGAGATCCTATCGCTGGGGAATTGAAACACGGCTTTTCCATATTTATAGAGTCAATAAACAGAGAATGCGCAGCAAAATGTGTGTTATGATTCAAAAAGCGAGCCGTGTTTACCGGCTTTGAAATGCATATTTGGGTTAGTGGATGAGGCGGAGGGGATCACAGTTTAAGTTGTGGGATATGAGTGGAAATGTAATATCGCCACACGAGACACCGAGCATCTGCAACCGTAAAGGTCTCACTGTCTCTGAGGTTTCCACTTTCCCTCAGACATTTGCACAGCTGAGCGACACGGCCTCCCCGTCCCGCGATAGGTGGCCGGTTGAAGTGAGTTGGTGGGACTCCAGTTGGGACTGTAGCAGTAAATGCATACAAAGCACTGCTCTGTCGGGTGCAGGGCCGTGTGCAGGCCGGGCCAGTTCCTACAACCTGGGCAAGTCATTCCCCCTGAGGACCGGGCTTTGTTGCATTTGGCTCATTGTCATGTTAAAACCGGAAAAGGGCCTCGAAGTTGGAAGCACACTATTGTCTAAAATATGTCATGCTGGAGCATTAACATTTCTCTTCATCAAAACTAAATGGCATCTTTGTCACGGTGAAAAGGAAAAGCACAAATAAAGGGATGTGGGAAAGGGCCGTGCACATATCTTTGGACTTCTAGTTTGTAAACCACAAACCAAGAGGGGGCGATGAAGGGTTCTCCAAGTGTGGTGAAAGAATCGTTGGGGATCCGAGAGTTGGCTCGTCTTATCTTTTTTTTGTAAAATGAGTAAAATTGCAACGCCACTTTGATTTACTGGGAATCACATTATTCGTAGAAACAATCAATCTAATCATAGGTTTCACTCTTCCCACCGCTGCTTCTGTATTACATTTAGGTTCATCAGCACGTCTCACTATACAGGACAAAGTCTATCCTCATGGGGGGTCTGCGGTCGACAGTAATGTGTGTTTATTTTGGTTTCAAAGACATGAAAGTGAAAATCCCAGAGCTGCAGTTAGTTTGCTCTACTGTTACACTCGCTGTAAGTCTCTATGGAAATAAGCCTCCAGTCAATTTGTAAATTGTACAGTTTCCATGATCTCCAGTGACAGTGGGCCATATGAGCTCTACCCACAATGCAGTTATCTTGATATATTGGTTTACAGGAGTTGAACATGTGGGCTATTGTATCTGGAGCGGTGCGACTCCTACGGTAGCCTTTCAACACACATGTTCTTGTTCCCTCTTCAGCTTCCTTTTCTCATGAGTTAGTTTGAGACATGTTTACGTATGTGATTTATAACTAGTTTACTCCCTCAAACCACACGAATTCAATAGTGTTTAGACGGAGATGTAAGGGACTGCTACTGCGCTAAGCTAGGCTAGTAACCTTTTGGTTTGTCTGGCGTTACTTTTTCCACCATGTTGTGATTATTTTTAGTCACGTATTTGTTAATATAGTTCAACAAATTCTAGAAGTTATGGTGACCAGACGTCCTCTTTTTCCTCGACATGTCCTCTTTACGAGACCTAAATAATGCGTCCGGCAAGTTTTGAAACGGTATTTTACGTTTCACCTTCTTGCGCGAGCTCTGACTGCAGAGAGAGCTGTCATTGGTCGACCGATCTCAGTGCTGCCAGATGCAGGATGATTATCCTCCAAATACGACCACCGCCCCGCGACGAAGTGTCCTCTTTTTCACAAACTCCAATCTGGTCACGCTATAGAAGTAACGTGTTTGACCATTAATCAAAATTGATGATTCAGTTACAGGAAACGAGTAGGAAGTGGGTAAATTAGCTTTAGTTAACGCTATCTTACCAGCTAGCCTTAACTAGCCGGTGCACTTAACTAGTCCAGTCTGCTAAGCTAGGCTAGTTAACTGTAGCTACTACGATCGATATTCTCTTTTTTTCACGATTATAACTATAATTTCAGTAGCTACTGCTGTTGTTGTTTTGGTATTTCAAAGGTGTAATTGTTAGTAAAAAACAAATGTCAAAAGATTCTGGTCTATTTGACTATTAAGACAAAAATAATGCATCTTTAGGAAAAATAATAATTCTGTCTCTTTAGTTTTGACCTTTTAAGTCAGTATAGCACACTTCATCATTCCCAAGCTCTTCCTCTCCAGGCTCCCTCTCAATCAGCTTCTTCATCATCCGAAATCCAAGAAGATGGACACGTTTTTTTTTCTTCCTTCTTCTCTTTTTCTTCCATTCTTTACAGCGATCTTCACAGCTGCACAGGCCAAGTGAGGCAGAGCGCTGACGGAAACTGTGGTGTTTATTCTCTTCCTCTGCAGGTGGAGATCACGCTGCAGGACGTCAACGACAACCCGCCCGTTTTCCCCAATGATATTCTGGATGTGACCATTGAGGAGAACGTCGGAGACGGCTTCAAGATAATGCAGCTAACAGCCACGGATGCAGACAAGGTAATGGCTCCCCCAGTTTCTATTCCGTCTGACCGTGTTTTTGCACTTTCCTCTGCCCGTTTTCCACTCCGCTGCTTTCCGAACAGATATCCTGGGAGTGATTTAAATTGAAAATAAGCTCTGGTTTTTTCTTCCCTCTACAGTGTAGAAGCCACTACGAGATTCAAATGGGATTTAGAAGCCAACACAGCTGTCAATAATGGAATGAAGTCAACATTTAGTATCTTTAAGTAAAAAAAAAATAGAAAAGCCTTTGAAACAACATTTAGACATCACGAAAGGAATGATGTGCACATGAGTGATAGAATTTATTCCATGTGGGAAGAGAAGGGAGTTTAAAATGTTACAGTTCCTAGTTGGACACGAAGCAAAGGGTGGAGAACACATAGAAGTAGCCCAGGGGTGAAATGATGAATTAATTGAATGATCAACAACTGTGTGCAGGAAAAACATCGGAGGAAATATTCTAGTTAAAGAAGTCCTGCCTCTGGGAAAATGTTCAGACAACTTGCAGACTAAACAACACGTTTCGTTGCATTAGCAAATGAGAGTTCAGTGCAATTAATTGACACAGTGAGAGAGTGTGTGCTCCTTTCACCCTCACACACAACACAAACACACAGACCACCACTTGAATCAATCTGTCTTCATACATTTTTCTCCTCCAGACACACACACACACACAGAATTGTCTCTGTCCGTCTCATGTTGACGTTATCTGAGACGCGTTGAGGCGCCGGTGTCACAGAGCCTGGAGGAGAACGGCCAGCGATTGATTTTTTTTTTTTTTTTTTCCGAGGCCTGCCGCTCCGATAGTCCCTCCGCGGCCACCATAGTTCACATTACATCAGCAGGATCACTCTCAATTAGTTAAAGGCTCCATCTCGAGCTGCTCGAGGCAGGATGTGGACATCAAAACCTGCAGCGGGCGAGAAGCGCCGGCCTCTCCGGAGCCAAAGGACACAGTTGAAGTGAACGCAAAAAAGTACGGCCGTTGAGGGAAGAGAGATTAGAAAGAGAGAATATGGATTTAAATTGAACGTTAAGGCAGCGCGTCTTTCACAGCACAGCTGTCGCCTCGCCCTCTTCTCTCTTCACCCCGAATGTGAGATAAAGTCGTACAAAGTCTCACTTCTAGTCTTTTTGTCAGAGTCCTATAGTGACTGTAAATCTCATCGGGGGATTTTAAGGACATTATTTGATTATTTATCTCTTTTTTTTAAGCGTCAAAGCATCCACAGCTTTGATCTCGGCACACAGATGGTATTGAAATCAAGCCGCGCATTCGTTGACTTGTTCCTCTGTCGGCCGGAGCCGACGGGTCCGTGAGACGAAACTTTGCTCCTCGTTTCAGAAAATGAAGCGTTAATCTTTGCATGCGCAGGTATGAATGTAAGTCTTTCTCGATCGATTTAAAGAACTCCTAGCGGAGCAACATTTTGCTTCCTGGATTCAAATGCAAAAGAAGAGCGTACAGACGCTTGAAGAGAATGTCGAGTAGCTTTTGTTTTGTTTAAGAATTACAGATTCAAGAGATGTTTACTCCAAACTTCAGTTGCTAAATAGAAAGCTGTACTTCATTCCAGCTCCCACTGGCAGCCAGATACCAGGCCGGCCAAGTCTTTGCCCACATCCTTACGCAGGAAACTTAAGTTGCGCTGACACGGAGCGTACGGAGCGCTCTGCAGCTCCTCGCTGAGAAAGCCACATGTGTGAGCCAGCGCCAAGCAGCCAAGAGTGCAAGCTGTTGGCCAGCTGACGGGCTGAAGTCAGACATCATAATGATCCCTTCCAATTTAACAGCGCTACATGTGGGATTCATGTGTGAGGGTATTAAAATGCTGTTTCTCGGCATCCGGTTTTCCGCCATAGGTCCGATTTCCAGCCCCGAAAGAGGAGGAATCAATATAAAAGTGAAAGCTCTTTTGTCTCGTGCAGGCGAGGCCTCGCTGACAAATGTTTCTCACCTCATTTGAAAGAAAAGACTGGGAATGTTTTATTAGAATTCTGACCTTATGTGGAAAATATGTCACAGGTAAAAGAAGAAAAAAAACGTACTTAATGAAGAAAAGTGCAACAATGGCTGTTGTAGGAGACTCTGAAAGTAAGAGTAGCCCTCCAAATGAACGCTAATGTGTTCCAGAGGCTGGTTTTTTTTGTTTTTTGTAGCAGTTGTGAGCCGGTTGGTCCACCCTCTTCCTCTTTTTTCTTCGGAGCTTCGTGTTTGAGCTCTCGGTGACACGGCGTTGCTTGTTTTTCAGGAGTCTGTATTATGATTGGCTTGTACGCGCTCGCTGCTGTTGCCTCCAGGAAGCCTCACTATCCCTGCCGGCGCTGTCTGCTTCGCACTTCTCGCTCCCAAAAAACCCCTCATCTGCTAAATGAGTTTCCTTGCCCCCACCCCACCCCAAACAACCGAAGCTGTAAAGTAGTCAGACCCTTAAGTGGAGGTCAAGAGGTCAACCAGTGTGTATGTAAGTGTGTGAGTGTTTGTTAGATCTTAATTACTTATGTTAGTTTAGTAAAGAGAAAGAGAGAGAGAGGAATTAGTGCATTGACACACAGATTTATGTGTGTGTGTGTGTGCGTATTAATGCATCCCTGTGTTAATGTGTGTGTGTTGGACTGTGGTCTAGATGGACCCCCCGACTCGGCCTCCCTTGCTCTGCCTTTGAACCCTATCAGAAAATTAATTGGCAAAACCGCGGGTGTTGGGTTCCGGCCTGCGGCCCAGGTGGCTGATGGGATTGCCAGATCTGGAGCCACTGATTGATGACAGCAGGGTAGCTCGATGAGCGGGGCCTCGCTCCTTTCCTCCTGCCCCCCCCCCCCCCCAGCTCCCTCTCGATTTTACTGGGCCTGGATCTGTGACCGGGTCTCTGGAAATGCAATGAGAGACGGGGTCAAGGAGACCGAGGTTTTATTCGTGGTAAAAAAAAACGGCCACGGTAAAGAGATAAGCCCGAGTCATGAACTGGGCCTTTACGATATTGACTCCCCTCTGCAGCTTTGTGTCTAGACTTGTTGGTTTACGCACAAAGTCTGACAGAAAATATTCATTTTTTCCGTCCCGTCCCAGAAATGATATGAACCAGTAACACCTGTCGCCATAAACTAGATTTTTGTGATCCTTTTTTTAAAAGAACCCCTTGTCCTAAATCAAATATAAGTGTTCAACGACAATTTTTCCATTTTTTTAACGGATACCTTCCACAAAAAGATGCTCCGACGTCAGAAGCGGGCGAAGATGCGGAGCAGCGCGGCGAAAGAGTCGAGAACTTTACGCTCACGTCCTGAAATAGCACCAGCGTATTGATGGCCGAAGAGCCAAACCTCCTCTCTGGAGAAAAAACACTTTTGAGAATACAAAAAAAAAAAAAAAAAACATTTTCTTGCAAAATGCTATTTGTTGATGATACTCAATACAAAATTCCCAAAATACAAAAAATACAAATACACAAAGTGCAAATGGGATCATTTTGCCCGAGTGCTTCAGATTGCGTGGTTAGTGAGAGACAACATTACCTCACACACTTGATGTCAAAAGTAGTGTGTTGTGCGTTAGCACTGTTTTGTCCTCCGAGGCCGTAAATGTGTGGAGTAGCAGACGCAGCGAGCGGCTTGCGGCAGCGCCTCTCCGCGTAGAGCCGCTCCATTGTCCCGGCCCGGATCAAAAAGCACCTCGCACACACGGGGCATGGCTGAAAGAGTCCCTTTTAGCCTCCGCTCTTAACCAGCTTGTAACCAGAGCTCCATCTCGCTGAAAAGCAGTTTGCTTTTTGATGTTGCCTTTTTTCTTTCTTTTTTTTTTTTTTGCCATAGAAGTCACCGAGTGAGACAGTTGTCTGATCTCCGATTGTCCCGGACACAAATATAAACGTCAGGCTCTGTCGCCGGGCCCATTCAGTTGTCATATCACGTTCGGTCATTCCTCTCCTCTTCCAAAGCCTCCCGCCGTGGCCGGCGCATGTGTCACGGCGCTTGTGCTCGTCCAGGGGAACAGGGGATCTATTAGCTGCATTTATAGAGGAACCCTATAGCCCACCAAAAAGTTCAAAGGCTCACCAGAACATCGCCGTTCAGCTTCTGCTCTTCTTCAGCTTCAAGCTGGAGAAGTGGTGTGCTTCTGACATGTTTCAGAGGTTAGCTTATTCTAGAGCTGCTGCACTTCCAAGAGTATTTATTTTATGACTTTTATGACTCACATTTTCCCAAAACATGCAAAGAAATGTATAACTTTGGCGACATAATCTCAAGCTCAGTCCCACACAAACTAGATCCTTTTAGATCGGCAGTTTGAAGTTGGCATTGTTCGCTTTTTTCAAACCACGGATCCATTGCTCATCAAAGTTTCTCCGTCCGCCTGGATTCAGTTTAGCAGAAAGACGCGCTGCTCACTGACGTTCTTCTTGCAAGGATCATAGTGTGTTACAATCACCCCATTTGTAGTTCATTGTAAATGCATTCTGAAGGGATTATAGTTAGCATAGGGTGCATGAAGCGGCGTAATATAATTCCTGTGGTGTGAGGCAGATAAAGCGCAGTGCAAGCTGCTGCTGCGTCACCATGCTGCGTGAGTTCAGGGTCCATTGGAAAGTTTACAAACATCATCAATATATGCAAGAACACTTTGATCATGAATGTATTTTTAACGTGTTGTAACGGAAATGAAATACTGAATGATGAACAATAACAGTTCAATAAGTCAGAAAAAGTTTCAGGTATTTTTATATTTTGAGTCAATTGAGTGTTGAGAGAGTAAAATTACTTTTATGACACTTCACTTTTTGAAATGCTTTGTATTGTGTTATAACTTTAATCATACAAGTATGTAAGCATCAACATATGTGTATAATGCTTTTAAGACATGGATGCCACAGAAAGCATATACACTTTTAAAAAAACAAAAACTAAGTGTAGGGGTCGTAACACACATAAGTGACTCGATCAGATGATGAGTTGAGATTCCTGTCGGTCTAAACGTTTGAGTTTGTGTGTTCGCCAGTATCATTCTCTTGTTATGGTGTTTTATTCTCGGGTTCTAGTCTGCCTCTTTCTGTGCAGGTCAGCAGGGTATAGGTTCACATCCGTTTGTTCTCCGTCTTCCTCTTTCGACGTCTTCCTTTGTGATCTTTGTGATCTGCTGTGAAGTGAGCTTCCGTCCGGGCTCGACACGCAGGCCGTTCGATCTGCAGACGGGATTTCCTGCCACATTAGAGTCCATTTGATGCTCGTGATCACGCCGCTCCTCCTCTTCGTCACCCGAGTTCAGCAAAATGCGTCTAACTCACTTGCAATGAGCATGAAAGCACATTATTCCGCTGTTCACTGGGTGGTTGTGTGTCAAACTCCTTTCCTCGCAGTCACTTACCGTAACGTCACTTTTCCCCCGGCCGTTCCCCTCAGGGCCCCAACGCTCTCGTGACGTACACCATCATCAGCGGGGCGGACGACAGCTTCCGGATTGACCCCGAGTCCGGCGACCTGATCGCCACCAAGAAGCTGGATCGGGAGCGGCGCTCCAAATATTCCCTCCTGGTGCGCGCCGACGACGGGAAGCAGTCGACCGACATGCGGCTGAACATCACCGTCAAGGACGTCAACGACCACACGCCCAAGTTCTCCCGGGCCACGTATTCCTTCGACATCCCCGAGGACATGGCGCCGGGTGAGGTCTTCGTTGCAAATTAAAAAAAAGGCCTCAGACAGGCAATGTTTTGTCTCAGAGCGAACTTCAGCCGCTCTGGTAAGCTCATCAGGAACTCAAATTATTAAGAGCAGCGTCTTTGTAGCAGTTTATAAGAGCACTTTTTGAAAGGTTTCTGAGAACACTTTCATATGAGCGTGGTAGCTTTCCCACAATCCTCTGTACTTTCCTTCAGGGGGAAATTAAAAGAGTTTAAGAGGTCGAAGGGATGGTAACTGATATTTGATTTATATGGAAATCTATCAGCGACCGGCAGGATTTACAGTGACGCTGACAACCGTCTGGCTCGGCCCTTTCCTGTCCCTCACACCGCCCCAATCGCAAGAAATAGAACAAAAAACAAGTTTGGAAAATGACAGAAGAAGGTCAGGTGAGGGTGTGGTCAAGATGCAATGATGTAAACACGAATAAAAAACACCGAATCACTAGCTGTGAGGCATTGTTGTCATCTGGACATCGTCTGGTTTAGTACCAGGGATGGGCTTTGGGTTCGGGCCAAGGGAAGCTGGCAGGGTGATCCCAGAGTCACTGGTGTTATTAATACACAGCCCACACCATAATAACTCCCTGTGGATGTATTAAAGTCATTTTGTTCTGTCTAACTTCTCGCCTGTGACTCGCCGCAGGCTCCATCGTGGCGGCCATCCTGGCCAGCGACTCCGACTCGGGGGTGAACGGCGAGGTCACCTACTCGCTGGAGGACGAGGACGAGGACGAGGCCTTCCTGCTGAACCCGGTGACGGGCGTCTTCAACGTGACGCGCCCGCTGGACTACGAGACGCAGCAGTACTACATTCTGACGGCGCGGGCGCGGGACGGCGGCGGCCAGGCCAGCGCCGTCCGGGTGTATTTCAACGTGCTGGACGTGAACGACAACCCGCCCGCCTTCAACGCCAGCGCGTACAGCGCGTCGGTGTCCGAGAGCCTGCCGCCCGGCTCCGCGGTCGTCGCCGTCGGGGCGAGCGACGCCGACGACGGTACGTCCGAGGGATTAAAACCACGAGGGACGGATGCCTGTGTTGTTAGGGAGGATATTTCACCGCCGAACAATACGGTCAGAAATGACTTTCACCGTCATTTTCAGATCACAACTGATTTAAAAAAGTAATTAAAGTCAAGTGATGGAGGGAGTAGCACCCAAACGCCGCAGAACAGTTCAAAGGATATTTAATTTCAACAAAAAAGGGTTTTCAAGAACAAACCAGATTCAAACGGAAAAGGAGAAAAAAACAGGGACAGGACCACGCAGTACACACAGTACACAGTACACACAGTACACACAGTACACAGTACACAGTACACACAGTACACACAGCGGGGTTACACAGTACGAACCGACAAGGAGACAGCAGACAAACAGGGTGTAAATCCAAGAGGGAGGTGACGAGCAACAGGTGGACACAACGAGGGCAGCACAGGTGAAGGAATACACAACCAGGAACCAGGAAGACACACAATCCCAGACGTTCACCAGGGCAGGAAGTGCAGAGACACAGAGGACACAAGACTACAAAATAAAACAGGAAACAGAAAACTGAAATCATGACAACTAAACTGAACTAAGAAAGAATGAAACTTGAAGTTTGTTAAATGTCAACCAGCTGAACGTGCAGCCTGTAAAACCTGAGTCACCGCAGATTATTTTGATACTGATGCAAACACTTTGGCTCATCACGAGTAGACATATGTGAACAAATAGATCTATAGTCAATAAATATATAGAAGCAATATTCCACTATATAATCAATCTTGTCTTATTTTCTTACTTTAATATTTTGTTAATGAATTTTGACATTTTATTATTTATCTATTTTCAACTTGAGGCTTTTGTATTATAATAATAATAATAATAATTATTATTATTATTATTATTATTATTTTTATTATTCATAATTAATTAATTATATTTGTTTTAAATTGTGAGGTTATTTTATCGTTAAACATCAGAAAAGATCAGATTTTGACACTGAATTGACTCTTAATAACTTTCAGATTACTTTTCTTAATAAGTTTATCTCTAGAGACCAATAAGATGTTTTTTTCTTTTCAAAATTTGGACACATTTGGCGACTCTCTTGTGCTCTTGTCCAGGAGACGTCCGTGTATATAGAAGTCTTGTATACTCTCCTCCTGTATAAATCAAGTGTGAGTTTGCCAAAGCAGATTAATATAATCTCAGTTCGTTGTGACAGCTGGTCACACAGAAGCTCTCAAACTTCCATTTTCATTTTTCATGTTTGCATTCAGCGCGTCGTGCGCTGCAGTAAAGCCACACCGTGTGATTAAGCGCCTCAGAGTTATTTCCGCGTTCAGGTGGCGGGGCTTCGTGCATGTGAAGTGCCGTGCGGTATCTGAACGCTCGCCGCTGCTCTCCTCCGCTGTAATTACCGCTTCAGCCAGACCTAATGTGGTTATTGTGACCTACATTCCTGGGAATATACGCCGCCTGGTTCTCAAACCGGAGTCTGGCTCCTCCACTGTCCACATAATCTGACCCCGGCCGTTTTCTACTGTCAAAATAAAACGCCGCCATTGTTAGCGCTTCCCAAACCGCGAAGACCCCCCCGACCCGCCGACCCTGTCTCCAGACGCCGCGGCCTGCTCTGGGGTGGAAGTAGCCCTCCAGCTTTTGATAAGGGATTACTTGTGTACTGTAAATACACGCCTGAGTGTGGGAAGGTGCCGACGCTTTCCACATGAATACCCCGTTGAGTTGAATTACAGACGCTCAATTTAAGCTCATTTCAAACCCCCTTAGTCCCAGGGCAGCGCTGCAGATTAGGCCAGATTTCAAGGAGAGATAGTTCACAACATCCATTAACCCGGTCACACTGCCTCATTTCAATAAACGCTTCAGTCGTGAGAGGTTTCTTTCCTCCGAACTGCCACAGCTTTGCCACTATCAGCTCAGGAAGTGGTTAGCAGCGGTGTTTTGATCGGCCGTGCTACGCTACATGAATGCATCGGCTACTTGGAGGTCGCGAGCGGCAGCCAGAGCTCCAGCTGCTGCTCATTGACACAATGTGTGGAAATGGATGGAGATAACCCATATGATTGAGACGCATACGGGATATTTAACAATCGCATCTGGAACAATGGGCACTATTAAGAAATATCAACATTCGACCTCCACCACGACACACTGTGTGTTTGTTATCTGGCTATTCTTTTAGTTCAAGGTCATACTAAATAGTTCCTAATAGATTTATTTCTCTTTTGGCACCGTGAGTGCCACCAGACACCTTGTGTTAGTTCAAAATACACCCAAAGTCTCCGCCTGATTTGTACAGAAAAGGAGATTTAATAAGAAAGAGTCTCCTACTTAACTCCTGACCCGACCACAGATTCCTCCTGTTAACTCAAATTAAATGTTGGGTTCAGGTTTTTTTGCAAATTCTACACTCGAGAAAAGTAACACATTTAACCCTCGGTGCAAAATACAAACATCATTAAATAGTTCACAGAGCAGTCTTGTTGAGGTTAAGTTTATTTTGGCAGGAAGCCCTTTAGTGACACGATGTTTTAATCAAATCCTTTCAGTCACTTTTTTAAGCAGTACACATATTAAATACTTAAATTATTTGCCGGATTTAAGTAAATGTGAGGATTTTATGTTTTTCTTCATCATACATAAAAATGTTAATGGCCTTGACGTCTGATGATGTCACCTTGGCTTGTTTATAGTCCAACAGCCATTTTTATGATATATAATTAAAGGAGTGTTTACAGAAAATGATTTAGTCCATAATGAGACAATCATTGTTCAGTTATGTATGAGTGCTGAAGATGGGAAGTTAATTAAAAACCCTTTATACGGCACTTTGTGATAAATGACCATATATGGTCACTTGCACGACAAAGGGCGATTTTGAAATCATTCATTTATCGTTATTATTGTCTTCTGATTCCCTCTTTTTATTTATTTTTTTCCCAGGCCCGAATGCCCAGCTGCTCTTCAGCATTGCGTCTGGAGATTCCCAGGGCCACTTTGTCATCGGCAAGGACGGAGTCCTCCAGACCAAGAAGGCCCTGGACAGAGAGACCCAGTCCTTCTACAACCTGGTGATCACGGTCAACGACCTGGCTCCTCCCCCCATGACCCGCTTCACCAGCACCGCCCAGGTGTCCGTCATTCTCCTGGACATCAACGACTGCCCGCCCACCTTCACCTCCCAGAGGATGACGTACATCCAGGAGAACACGCCGGTGGACACGGTCGTGTTCACCGCCAAGGCCGCCGACGCCGACAGCGGACCCAACAGCTACGTCGAGTACTCGCTCAAAGGGCCTTTCGGGAACAAGTTCAGCATCGGTACGATCGACGGGGACGTCCGGCTGGTTGGCGAACTGGACCGCGAGGAGCTGTCCAACTACACCCTCACGGTCATCGCTACCGACAAGGGCGAACCCCCTCTGTCCTCGACGATGGACGTGACCATGACGGTGCTGGACGTCAACGACAACACGCCGAGCTTCTCGCAGAACATCTACGACATCGAGATCGAGGAGAACACCCTGACCGGGATCGACGTCATCCAGGTGTTCGCCAGCGATGCAGACGAGGGCACCAACGGGCAGATCCGATTTTCCATCTCGGGGGGCAACGCCAACTCCGACTTCAGGATCGATTCGGTCACAGGGGTGATTTCCGTGGCCAAGCAGCTGGACCGCGAGGCGCGCCCGTCCTACTCGCTGGTGGTCCAAGCCGCCGACCGAGGCAGCAGCCCCAGGGTGGACCGCACCACGGTCAACATCGTGCTGCTGGACGTCAACGACCGCTCGCCGGAGTTTGAGCTCTCTCCGTACACCGTCAATGTTCAGGAGAACTTTGAGAATCTGCCGAAAAACATTTTGCAGGTCAGCATGTTTGTTTTCTCGTTTTAAGCCGTTGGGACGTCATTAAGATTCACAGACAGGACGTGCTGAGTGAAAAGAAGGCAGTGCTTTGAATGACAGTAATAAGACCTCAAGTGCCTTAACCAAATTTGTAGTAATACTAACTTAATAAGTGCAGGTATGTGAGCCGTATCGGTGCACTGAACCACTTCGCATGGTGGTCTCATTTAGCTAAATGTCATGACAAAATACGGGACTTAAAATGTATAGAAACGATATATATGACTGCAATTTGCTCCGCGTAATTAGGTCTTTATAGGATTTCACCGAAATATGAAACGGGGCTGAATTGCATCGAGAGGGCAATTAACGTCCCAACCGCCCCTGATGACTTAATGAGCCGTGGATAAAAAATGGAAAGGGGAGGACTGAATTGCAATGACGCCGCAATTCCAATTTTCTTTTTTTTAGCGCTTGTGTACCTTGTGAGGAAATGAGGGTACAGTTATATGGTGGAGGGGGGGGGGGTCCAGCCGCGGTGAGCTCCTGCCACACAAGAACTCACATCTGTGCGTCTAACCTGGCATGCATGGGAGGGGGGAGCCCCCACAATGCATTTGGGCTCACCAGTGAAATGTGGTAGTTTAATGCTGCAGCAACAGGGGGAAATTACTGAATAATAGTTTCGTACTCAGTGTTTTTTTTTTGTGGATTCCCGTGGAAAGTCTGATTAGACAAAGTGAATAAAGTAATGATCTTCCTTCCCTCAGCAATTACCTTCACGGTGCCACCCACCACCGTGATGGTGATTAGCCCGCCGCTGCTTCAGTAGAAAGGCTCAGCAAGGTGGTCATACTGGGTTACTGCCAGCTGCACTTGGGTGTGTCCATTAATTAAGAAACAATTTTCTACAACAGGAGCGAAAACTGCAAGAATGAGACATTTTTGGGTTTAGTGAATGTGGAGCTGAAGCCATTGTTACTTTCCAGAGATTAACTAATCCACTAAAATGTCAATTTATACATCCCAAAAACACAACTTGATCTCCATTGATGGAAAGTAACTCAATAGTATATGACTATAACACTTTTAATACATAAAAACTCACAGTCGTGACTCCCGGGTGACATTCTTTCTCGTAGTATTTCATCCGATGCTGCACTTGAAACACAGAAGCTAAACTGTACTTAACTGTACATGCGACTTTCCATCGCCGCTGCCATGCCGTTAAAGCTCCGCTCTTCACTGTTTATTCCAGACAACCTGCAGGTCGGCTGCTGGGAAAATGAAAAACACATTTCCTGCTCAAGTAGAAGAGGTTTGATACCCAGAATCCCTGAAGAGGCTTGTTTCTGTCGTCTCTTCCAGGTTGTCGCCAGAGACGACGACCAAGGTGCCAACGGGCAGCTCAGCTACATGCTCAGCGGCGGCAACGACGAGGGCGCCTTCAGCCTGTCGTCCAGCGGTCAGCTGAGCGTGACCCAGACTCTGGACCGCGAGGCTCGGGGGAAATACATCCTGCTGGTCACAGCCACCGACTCAGGTGAGACCGCGGCGGAGGTCCCGGTAAAAGGGTCTTTTGTGCCGACCTTGCAAGTGTTTCGTTTAAGTTCATCGGGTGGTTTACGTCTTGTTTACGGTGTCCTTACACGGCCATCGTTGATTATTGTTCTCTCTCTTTTTTATGTCGCAAAAGCTCGAAACATATTTCGTAATCAGCCGGGCCAAAAGAACCGAGCTGAAAAAGAATATTTTCATAAACAAACAGCATTTTGAGTTCACAGTGTGTGCACAAGCCTCTTTTTTTTTCTTCTTTTTTTTCGTGTGGCACAATAAACTAAACAATCGGGAGTTTTTAGCTTGCAAAAGCTTGTTTTTTTTACCTTATTCCCCAGAAGTCCTTTCAGCGGGCTGAATTGAACAGCATCCTCTGTTTATTTGGATACGGCGGTGGAGCTTGTTATAGCCAGATAAAAGGTTAACTTGTTGTTGCATAGAGGCCAGTTAATGTGCAGTTTAAAGGAGTACATGCGTATCCCCGTCGCAGCCAAATCACATGCTATCCCAGCTAAGTATACGTTTCCCCCGAGCCGCTCTGGCACGGCCGTCATGGTCTGAGGGTTCTGTTTCATTCCTGCGCTGACCACGTGACCCATCATAACGCGGTGTATTTTTGACCGTGCACAGGATTTGGTGAGAATGGAGGCAATGTTTCACAGGATTGTCTTTTGGAGCAATTTGCATCTTCGTCGTGGGCGATTGTTCCATTTTATGTCATTTCACGCTCTTCAATCAAAGAGCTGTGCATGAGCATGAGATGTGCGGATGCCTTGAGTAGCACGAAAAAACGGGTATTTGTTCCTCACGCTTCGTCAAGATAGTCTTGCTTCCCGTACTCTTCCGAGGTCTCTGCCACATGGACAAAGTTGCCCAACAAGCGAACATACTAATTAGGATTCGATCCCTTTTTGTGTGCGCTTCACAAGGAGTCCATATTTAGAAGCCCTGACAAGAATTCCAAAATATTTTGACAGGACGTTTCATTGCGATGCTGGTGAGAAGAAGAAGAAGAAGAAGAAGAAGAAGAAGAAGAAGAAGAAGAAGAAGAAGAAGAAGAAGAAGAAGAAGAAGAGAGAAAAAAAGAAAGAGGGATTTGGGGGTAGAATATCAAAATATCAAAAAACCCATAATCACAGTCCAGGCCAAATTACCCAGCAGCATTTTCTCACATTTTTGAGGCCTCGGCTGAGACGGCGGGGGGAAATGGTTCTCCCAGTCGCTATCTGGCAGGAAATGTCGAAGGTGGATGGTGCAGACATGTCTCCAGTGCTGCCGTCTACCATGACCCGTGTTCAACCACAGACATCCATCTCCACATGTTAACGTCTGCTTTTATCTTCCTGCGCCGCCAAAACCCAGAGAGACGAGGGCAGGACGCTCCGCAGAGATGCAGCCTGTACGAGTGTTACGCTCCGTTCCTTAAAGAAAAGAAAACGTTGTCGTATTCGGTATTTGTCCGACAGCCAAGTCGGAGTCCTGCGGATACAAACGCTTCACCGCGATCGCTTTGTGTTTTTAACAAACGCTGAATGACTTGCAGACGAGTTCCTCGCTTTTGACGCTTTGTCTTCCGTATCGAGTGCTCGAGTGCCGTGCTGCAGGGCGCCATCTTCCCCGGACATCTTTAGTGCTTCAGAGGAAGGTAACCTAGTTAATCGGTGCAGGTAACCTGGTTAACCCGCACAGATAACCTGGTTAACCTGTGCCGGTAACCTGATTATTCAGTGCAAGTAACCTGGTTAACCAGTGCATGTAACCTAGTTAATTGGTGCCGGTAACCAAACCAAACCTGTGTAGGTAACCTAGTTAACCGATGCAAGTAAACTGGTTAACCTGTACAATCAACCTAGTTGATCAGTGCGGGTAACATGGTTAACATGTGCAGGTAACCTTGTTAACCAGTTCTGGTAACTTGGTTAACCGGTGTAGGTAACCTAGTTAACCAGTACAGGCAACTGGTTAACCGGTGGATGTAACCTAGTTAACCAGTACAGGCAACTGGTTAACCGGTGGATGTAACCTAGTTAACCAGTACAGGCAACTGGTTAACCGGTGTGGGTAACCTAGTTAACCAGTTCAGGTGACCTCTGTCACCTGGTAGAGCTGCAGCATCGGGCGCTCTGTGTCTGCTGCGCTCGCTGCAGTCTGTCAGGAAGTGGATGGAAACATCAGAGCTCACCGGGGTGCCGATTCCCAGAACGGGTTCTGGCTCGGTACAGCGTCAGGATTTTGGCAAACGTCGGCCATTATTGAGTCAAATCTGTGCGCTACAGCACCTTCACTCTGCGGCATCCGCGCAATTAAAGGTGTTTTACAAGGCGCCTCGCTGAGAGGAAACTCAAGAGATCAGACCTGGGACGCGTCTGCTTTCTCTCTCCTCCTTGTTTATGGAAAGTTGTTTACCGCATTTCTGAGTTAACAAGTTGCGCTGATACCCGGAGACGATTGGCAGCTGCAGCGTCGGAGGCTGATGCCCAACGCCGGGGCCCACATCTGGACCAGCTGCAGGATAATCCCGTTAGTGAGCTGCTGCTCAGCAAGTCATGCCCCCGCGGAAGAAATGTGAAACCGTCCGATGGCCAAACACAGGAACATACTTGTCCCACTTGTTGATGGAATAGTTTTAAGTGGTCGAAGAAAACATATTTTTATGTGTCTGGCAGCTGGTCAGGTGTGTGTGTGTGTGTGTGTGTGTGTGTGTGTGTGTGTGTGTGTGTGTGTGTGTGTGTGTGTGTGTGTGTGTGTGTGTGTTGGCAGCTCATTCACCTTTTTATGAGAAGCAACAAGTCTGATAGCATTCTTTCCATTCTCTAAACAATTCAACCTCTTGTCAGTGTTCATAAATGGAAGGACCTTTTTCTGTTTCCTCTCTCTCTCTCTCTCTCTCTCTATATATATATATATATATATATATATATATATATATATATATATATATATATATATATATATATGTCACTCTTTGTTTCATTGCAGACATTTGCTAAAAATCTAAAAAGTTCATTTCATTTCTCATCTTGACAGAAATTTTAGCACATTTATTAAAAAAGAAAAACTGAAACATCACATGGTCATCAGTGTTCAGACCCTTTGCTGTGACGCTCATATTTACTCACATGCTGTCCATTTCTTCTGATCCTCCTTGACATGGGTCAACTCTTCATTCTTCATCCAGTAAAGTTATTATTGAGTCATCACCAGTTTAACATTCTTGAGTCAATTATGTTGTGCATTGATATGGATAATCATCTATTGTATTTATAGGTTAGTTTATGCTGGTTTGGGTTTGGAGGATTCTTTTTTACATCGAAGATCTTAAAGTAAGTGATCTCCTTGTGAAATTGACGTTGATAGAAGATTCCGATGAAATTGCAGAGATTGAACGGGTTTGTGTGACACTTTGAAGAGCTTTGAATTATGATATTATTATTGCACATGCTTGTGTCTGCACAGTTACACACAAGCATGCATTCTCTGCTCGTCCTGTGCGTTTGTTGAGACATCTGTGTCTGTGTGCGTCTGCATGTGGCGTTGAGAGAGCGTCCTCGGGATGCATCGATACGCCTCATATTTGGTCACGTTTCTTAAAGGGCCGGCGCAGTGAAGCCTCGGCCCGGGCCTGTTGTGGTGGATGCGGTCGCATATGGAAACGTCTCCAGCATCCCTCCAGCACGTCACTGTTTGCATTTGGCTTTTCGACCGGTGGGTGAGGGAAAGTTCTGCGGCTGTATAGAAACATCCTATAATAAAACATCACTGCTCTCAAGCCGCATCTTTTATTCTTTTATTCTCCTAAATGGCTTCTGTGAATCTGGTGCACGGACCCTCCATTGTTTTCCAGCTTCTTCCCCTCCTCTCCCACGACTTGATTGATTCCTTAATGATCCGTGGAGCTTCTGTCCTCACGTTTGACCAAAAGCATTAACGGGCCTGTACGTATCTGTTCATCTCCGGCATGTTAAACAAACACAAAATGTCGCGCGAATGAAGTCTGATAAGAAACGTGGGCGGGGCATCGGCGGATCACTGTCCAACACTTGCCATAATAAATCTTTTATAGGGTCCGGGCTTCAGCCAGTCTGCAGTCTAGTGGCAACACAAGACTTAGCCAAATAAAATATCAGGTTCCTCAAGTGAACTTTAACAGAGCAGTAACATTCTGGATTAGCTCTTTAAAAAAAAAAAGCTGTGCAGCAACAATGTGCAGCTTGCAAAGTTTTTTCCTCTCGCCTGTTTTCTCTCTTCCACTCCCTGGTACACGTTAACAATAGCTCCATCTGTTTGTGTAAATAGCTTTGGTAAGTAATGTGGGTTGGGTGATTGGCTTGGCAAAACCCTCTTTTTTTAATGATGTTTATTTGCTGTGTTTCTGTGAGGACTTCAAGTTCCCTCAGAGCAGCTTCACCAGAAGTCTTCCTCGCTGTTCCCGACTGGCTTTTCTATTTATTACACTCTATGTGTGTGTCTGTGTGTGAATATTGTTCCCTCCTTACCACTTTTCCAATGTCATATTTCAGATTCATGTGGCCAACGCATGAACATTACAGCGTGGTGTTATGAGCGGGCGGCGCTGCCAGCGCGGGTCCGTCACCCTTCACGCTGGTACGGATAGTACAGAACGTTTCACAGATGCCCCGCTCATGAGGGATTTACAAATATTCAATAACACACAGCAAAAATAAAAGCGCCATTGTAATAAAAATAAAAAAAACACAAAAGGCACATCACTTCATAAAACTTCACCACAGGCCCTAAAAATATGAGGAAAAAGCAGCACTTGTAGTCTGTCGATATCCCTCCCCCGCCCGCCTGCGAACCGCCAAAAAACCACCCGTGACATATGGGGAAGAAATTATGCAAAAAGGGAGTCAGACGCGGCACTCCATAAATAACTGGAAAGCAGTATAACATTAGATTTAATTTGACGAATGCCTCCGAGATTGCCGTATTATTAGAAAATATTCCTTCCCCCTTCTTTACGCCGGCGGCGTCGAGCGCTCCGCTCAGATATCCCTTTCGCTCTCTCGCTTGTTAAGTGTGAGAAAACCTCTGTTTGCTCTGTTGTGTTTGGCAAACGGAGCGCTGGGACCGCTTCGCACCCGGCCCTCCGCTCCGCCGGGGCCATTCACCGGGGTGCCGAGCCGGGGTCGCATTAAAAGAAGCTTTGTTGCAAAGCAACAGGTTCTCAGAGGCGAAAAAATGTCAATTTTGCCTTGAAGGCAGCCAATCCCCCCCCTGAGTAATGATGTGTTTTATTTACGCTGTCCCTTAAGAGCACAATCCAGCCGCAGTCCATAAACCGTAATTAACCGTTTAGCCTTAAGCTTCAGGCTACAGACGGGCTGTCTCATAAATTTGCACATTCATCCGTCTTCCCTAAGTCAACCTGTCCTGGACTGGAGGGAATCCGGTTGTTTGGGCGTCCGGGCTTCCCCCTTGTTTGTGGAAGTTTGATGAAACATCAGTCGATCATATGTTGAAGGAAGAGATTATCTCTTGTGCCAGCAGAGACACTCAAACCGGCTTCTTAGCGCGCGGCTTAGGCCGAGCAACTCAGCCTTTTCCCAGGCGGTGGGTGCTGCCTCCCCCCCGAGGCGCTCGCAGCAGTGGGCTTCCCCGTAGCAGCTGCAGCGCTCAGAAAACACATCGCTTAATCGCCACTAACACGTGTATTTGTACCCCCTCCGGTTCAGAGAGGACGGCCACTGGCACCTTCCTGGAGGTTAATGTGATTTGTCCGCTGGTAATGTACACTAATAAGGTGCTTATTGGGCCCCGCCATATGTTTGTGCGAGACAATACTTTCTGGGTTGAGAGGCTTACAGAGAAAAACTGTCTGTGGATCTTGAGGGTGGAAGAGGAGGCGACAGATGGTCAGCTGGTCTAGTTTAGTCTCAGGGTCCTGAAAGCTTGTTGTTTGTCTCTGGGGTTACTCTGGGGCCTCCGGTCCACGGCAAAACAAACGCTCAAAAGTCTCACAAGCGCCTTTTTTAAGTTCTGTTTCGGGATTATTGTGAAATATCAAACAGAGGGCTCTGTTTTCGGTTGTCGCTGCCCGACTGTGTCCAACCCGGATGTGAAGGGCCGCTCTGCCTCACCCGGTCAATGAAACGGAGTCTGGTGGTGGCTCAGGATTTAAATAAAGCGGCGAGGAACTTTAGTTGCTTTGTGTCGAAAGGCGGCGCGCTGACGCCAGCGCGCCTCTCCTCCATCCCATAATGTA
This sequence comes from Clinocottus analis, assembly GCF_023055335.1. Taxonomy (NCBI): domain Eukaryota; kingdom Metazoa; phylum Chordata; class Actinopteri; order Perciformes; family Cottidae; genus Clinocottus; species Clinocottus analis. The sequence continues at coordinate 19,619,109 of NW_027175821.1, forward strand.
ATGGCTGCTCGACAGTTATCTGAATACCATCAGTCTGAAGTGTTCCCGTGGAGGACACCACCTCAGGGTAGCACAAGGTCCACTGTTTGCTTTACTGATTGAGAGATCACGCTTCTCCTCTCGTGTGCAATAACAACCAAGCTTGATTTTGGATCCAACACACACACACACACACACACACACACAAATGAGTGTTTTTACACCTAAGTCTCCGTGTAAAAAGCCCATCGTTTTCTTTCGGCGTAGAAGACTCGTCGCCGTGCGGTAAATACAGACGAGGCGAGGCTGTAATCTCCAGGAGAGACGTGTCGGGTTGCGGGCAGTTTGCTTTCCTAAGTAAGGAAAGATTAACCCCTGAAATAAGATTATGCTCGTGGCACGAGCTCCAGACCGCGGTGAGGTCGTGCATTGATTGCCTTATCTGTTTTGGCCGACGTTACCTCAAACACGAGTTCCCCCGCTGAGGAGCGAGCACGAGCAGCGTCACCGGATGTGTGTTTGGAAGCTCACATCTCCTCATTTTGTATCGTCTAATGAAGGCTCAGCTGTGTGTTTTTTGTTTTGTTTTTCGCAACCACTTGAATGACGTCAGGCAGATGAAACAGCTTTGTAAAAAAAAAAAAAAAATTCAATAAAAGATCGACAAAACTGCTGGAAAGGAGTGAAGAATGGAGGGTCCAGGGACGGGACCGGCCAATGGAAAAAAATACTGCTCCAACCGCAGAGAGCTCGGCAGCCGCCGGTCGGCAGCTGACTTTCCACCGGCTCTCGTTCCATGACAAAATGATGTCATTTGTCATATAGCAGCGGGCCTGATTGCACGCTGCCAAATTTAGGCGCACTCCCCTCGCCGTATCTCCCCGCCCTCGCCTCACTCCGCTTGAGCCGTGGAGCGCGAGGCGACGCCCGCCTTCGACTCCAGCCACAGGAATCATGGGCTCCGACTCTCTTTCCCCTCGGCTTCTCCAGATTCCAGCTCAGGCTGTTTGGAGGAGATGCTGGCATTTTCTCAGCGCTCTGGCAGAGCATTCCTCTCCCGTTAAGTCACTCTCCCTCCTCCCCCCCCCCCCCAAAAAAAGAAAAGAAAAGCGCAAAGGCATGAAGATTATTGTCTCCATCATAAAAAGCTTTTTTTCTCACATTCACAGGTTCGGTGGAGATCTAAGAATCGGAAACGGGCGGCGATGTGGATCCCGTTATTTATTTAGCGGTCGTCGTTGTCTGAATCTTAAGAATGTCTCACTATTTGAAACAACTGCCATTTACATACATTTGCATACCTGCCAGGATATAGTGTTCCTTGATGACTAAATCTGTCGGCCCACGCGATGTAACAGGATAGATCTGAACTATTTACACATTGGAAAGCAGGTTTTGGGGCGTGGAGGGGGGGCGAGGAACAGCTGCCAGGGGTTATGCGATATCGGTGAGGCCCAGGAGGCTAAGAAGGCACGTCCTGAGGCTGAGGCTGCACGGAGGCGCGCGATGCTATGAGAAGTGATACACCCAGAAAAGACGTGAAAAATGCCCCCGCTTGAAACAGCGGCTGTTGGCGGCGGGGTCAGCACAGGTTCAGGGTCACACAGGGGAGCGTCAGGGGGCTTTAGAGGGCGTTTGAGCGCAGTTTGGGGCTTCGCTGGGGGGGGGAGGGGCTCCACGCTTACCGGGGATTAGCCATTAGCTCGGGCAACAGTGTCCTGCGCCTCGGAGGCCCTGACGCGCTCTGACAGACGCAGCGCAGGTCGAGAGGTCACGCGGTGGAGGCCGCTCACTCTCCAGCAGCACAGGCAGTAAACAGGTTGTGACATCACGTCCTGTGCAAAAGTGAACCGCCTGGAAGGAGGCCAGTGTGCTGCACACACACACACAGACACACACACACACACACTGGGCTAGCCCTGTAGCTTGGCTTGCTTCCGCTCTTAGTGGGGAAACAATGCTTCTGCAAACTGCCCTCCCTGCGTAACCGAAGGCAGTTTGAGTTCAGAGCAACACAGCAGCTGGCTCGATTGCTCGAAACCAAATATTTTCCTCATTCACTCCGCCTCTTGGCGGGCGCTAATGGCGTTTGTGCACAAAGCCACTTAGCTCCCCGAGCCACTGAAGTATCAGTCTGCACAGAACATCTTTGAGTCTTAGCGAGCTGATCACATGTCAAACAGTCTTTGCCCGGCGGCGGCGGCTCCTCACCGGTTAACTTGTGATACGGACACCTTGCTGACCTGGATCACATCGCAACTAAGAGGATCAGCTAAGGAGGACGCAGGGCTTCTTCTAATCTGTTCCCATGACATTCCCACAAATACTGATGACTCATGTCAACCCACTTGAACGCACTTGAACCCGTGACGCCGCGGTCTCAAGTGCATGCGGATTAGACGGCTGCATCCAGCACGACGCCGGCTGACGGATCCTGCTGACTGCTTTTTGTTCGGGACACTTAGCCACACGTCGCGGTCGTTTCATTCCTTAACAGCGTTGGACCGGATGCGTATTTACATTAACCACGTGGATTCAGTGTTTCGGTCGCTGCTAATTCTTCTGCATTCGACACCAAAATGTGTCTACCGACCCGTCGCCCTGTGTATATCGCCCGGTGATTTTCTAGTATTTTGTTTGGAAGCAGAGTTCTCCTCATCGCAAATATTTGTAAAGGTAGAAATACATAATCACCTCAAACTGCAACATTGCCTATATTTGGTTATAAACAGGACTCTTGAAGGAAAAAAAAAGAGCTTAGCTGGAGCTGCAGAGCTCATGACTCATTTTGGTAATGAGTCACCAAAGATTAGTGTCGTATGGGATCTGTTCCTCCTTTGGGATAAAAAAACATTTGTTTACTTTCACCTCTGTTTGTGTCATTTATCTTGCTCCTGGATCTCAGCTGTGTTTACTCTAAAAGCTGGTCAGCCACTTCTGTTCTGACCAGAAAACCTGGACGCATGACAAGCTTCAGGTTCGAATGTCTGTTTATCATCACGACGCCCGGCAGCGACGTGAAGTTCCAGTAAAGTAATCTCGTCCGGTGAGGAATCCCCCTGCCGTGCCGCAGGAGGCCGCGTGGGCTCCCAGCCCCACAACGATGTTACACTGTGTCGCTCCTCTTCAAGGGAATCCGGTTCCTCCTCTCCGCCCACGGCGGGGAGGTCACAGTTCAGCGGCAGCAAGTTAGCGGCAGCCGCAGAGATTGTGGGGAATTTCATGTATTTTTTTCCCAAACACACTCCTTCAGTTTGTGCGACCCGGCCGACCCGACTCGCTCCCAACGTGTCGTGTCCCGAGACTCAAAGCCCACCCGAGTCGTGAGGAGACGGCGAGAGCAATGGACGTGGTTTAAATAGCGAGAAAGTCTCCGTGGGATGGTCGGGTCACACAAACACACACAGGAGTTTCACGCAGGCGACCGCCGTTCATGTCCCGTGTGAAACCAACTCTATGACGTGTTATTTTACCAAAGTTTTGTAACTCACGGACTTTATTTACACCGGTTACGCAACAAACGTTCTATTTCAACCCGAAACCACAAACCTTTCACAAGTCTAACCAAGTAGTTTTGTTAACTTACGTTGGGAGTTTATTGTGTGTGCAGCAAACAATGGAAAAACTGTACGCTTCCTTTGAACGGGGAAGTTTATTTTGAAAAGACACGATGCAAAGTAAGGTTCTCTTTACCTGTTAACTTCAGAATTATTATTAAAATACATCCATCCATTTTCCATCAAGTCAGATATGTAATCTGCTGGGGACCATGAATATCTGCACCGAGGATGACGGCAATCCATCCAATAGTCTAGAAGTCTGAATCAAGTTGAAAGATAATAACTTAACTTCCAAATGAGAAGACTTGGCACCAAATCTAATGAGCGTGTTAACCACATTTTTATCAAATTGAAGAGCTAATCCTCTCTGGCTAAACAAGAGATCTGTAGTGTCCCTGAAGCTTTTCTTTTCTCTTCTGACCCTCCAGCCTTTCAACACCCTCCATTTCTTCTCTCATATTGCTCATGTTTAGATGTCTGCACAGCTCCGCATTAGGAGAGAATTGTTGGTGGCCCCCGTCCAAGTGTTTTGTATTATCTGTTAATAATCCAGGCCCCTACGGTACGCAAGTTCAAGCATCTGATGTTTTCAACAGCTGAGAACACAGGCGCCGGGGACACGAGTCTGGGATTGTGTATGTTTTTGGGTGCGATATAGTTGACACATTCACATGGAGTCCTGGAGCGAGCTGCAGGAGGGAACAACTACAAGTTAGAGGTGGGAAAAGAGAAAAGAGCCTCAGCAGCTTTCCTGCATCCTCAGGTGCTTCATGTCCTCATAAACAATGGAAATGTTATGCAGATTATTGAGAGCTCAAAATACCCCGAGCCTTTAAATATGTCCCCAAATCCCACATTGTGACTTTCAGTAACGAGGCTGAACTTGTGTGTGTATAAATATATAGTGTGTGTATATATATATATATATATATATATATATATATATATATATATATATATATATATATATATATATATATATATATATCAATCAGGCAATGCAGTGTGCCTTTTAGGAATGGATTATAAAGGCCAGCTCAAGCAAGGCAGATGTCTGAATCTTTCATTTTTTTTCTTCTCTTCAGGTTTTTTCTGCATTGCGGCTCGTTTTCATCTGCTATTGATTTAAATCCCCCCCCCTCCACCTCGGGGGCCCAGCGAGCCCCGTTTCGTCACCCGCTCAGGGAGAAAAAACAGTTTGACTTTTTTTTTTACTTGCTGAAAATAGCACTTCTTCCGCGCTCAAATTCCACAGGCTCCCTCTCTCAGTGGCGTGCACCTTAAAATAGATACCTCGCTGTGGAAATTAAATCTATGAGTGTCCAGGACCCCAGGAAGGACGCCTGAAAGATTCGGTTTCAGAGACATTGAGCCCTCTTGATGTGCTCGGCGCTGCGTTGATGTGGCGCTGCGACCGACGGAAACCCAAACCCGCTGCCCGGAGACATTTGCCTGTGTTAACGCAGCCGGGGGAGATCGTGGCTGAACCCTCGCAGGAGGATGAATTGGTTCAATGTGAGTCTCGCTGCAGACGACAAGTCATGTGCAATGAGTCTCCGCGTGTCCAAAGTCAGAAATAAGAGTCTTAATGGTGCTCACATGTTAGCGTTCCCCTCCTTTACCAGCTCGCCGTGGCACGAAAAGGAGTTCCTTAATCCCGTCAGTTAGACAAGGCTCCGTGTTCAGCTGCGTCATGTGAATGGAAAGTGTAATGAGTCGCTTCTGTCCTGGCCGGCGAGGCGCTTTCTCCTTCACTTCTTCTTACTTTTCCCGCTGAAGGAAAAGCCAACTGCTTATTTGTCACTGATAGATTTTCCTCCCTCTTCCTTCTCCTCCCCTCGTCTCCAGGTTCCCCGTCTCTGAGCGGGACGGGGACGGTCACGGTTCTGGTGGACGACGTGAACGACAACGTGCCCGTGTTCACCTCCTCCTCCTTCCACACCACCGTGATGGAGAACGCCCCGACGGGAGCGGACGTCCTCATGGTCAACAGCTCCGACGCGGATGTGGGCGTCAACGGCGTGATCAGGTACCCAGAGGCCTCTCGCACCGCTCCGGTTCCTTCACGCTCATTTTCTGATCTTTTTTTTTCATTATTTTTAGGAGATACATTTTGTACCAAATCTTTGAGAATTAACAGTAAATGTTCCCTTCTTATTCTTTTTAAAAAACATTTGACCCCAATAAAAGTAAAACATGATAATACATTTTTTTCTCATAGCACCTTGCATAGATATGGAAAAAAATAAGATCATGTAATTTGAGAATTTTTGAGAATTAAACATAAACGAAACTTTGACGTGCAAGATTAATATTTCGGTATCGAGGCCTCTGAGGCCAGACACAAACAACAACCCTCCAAATTTCCCAGCAGACACCAGTTCACGACCAGCCTCCATTACACTGATAAAGATTGCTTTTATAAGAGAGTTCAAACTGAAATGTGACGACGTGCAACAAATGTCAAAACGAGTTCAGACTCGGCTGCTTAATCTGATCCTTTAAGGTGCAAAAGGAGTCGCTAACTAAAATGACATGACCAAAAATACAATCTTAACTCAACGTGAGCTTGTGTGTCTAAACCCTTTTCCTGAACAGACGACACAAAAGTGAATGTTTTTGACTGAAATTGCATTTAAATCTCCTCTTGTAGATTTGGTTAAGAAGAAGAAGAACGAAAAATACACCAGGAATGACCTCATAGTTTGATTATTTTTTACAGGGACTTCTGAAGGAAACAGTAAATCATTTGCACCGAAGGTTTATTTCAATTTTGCCAAATTAACGGGGGAATAAAATGTATTGTGTGCGTGAGACTAATGAAAGCAATTAGTTTTTTAACAATCCAGAGGAGATCTCTGCAGTTCCAGTAACTGCAGCGAGTAATCAGGTCAGCTTTACTTTGCTTTGATTCCCTGGTGTGAAAATATCTTTCAGGGCCATACAGGACTGGCTTTTGGCTTTCCTCACGCCTTCACCGAGACGTTTTACCTCATCACCAGCTTTGTGAAATTCCAGGCCGATGTTGCAATCGCTGACAGGAGTTTAGCAGCAGAGTGCAGAGTTTTAGTCAACACCCGAAGTCATTGTTCGGGGCCTGCGATTCTCAAAAGCTTTTCCACACGCTCGCAGGCCTCTCCACAGGGGGGGACCAAGTACGAGCTTCTGGTCTTTCTCAAGCCGGACCCTGACTCAAGTCCGACCCGTCCTCCCTCCTCCGTGACCCCACTGGGTGCACATTGGGGGGGGGGGGGGGGGGTACTGCAGTGCGCTCCAGTTTCCCAAAACATGATAATGAGGATGATAATTGTCGATGACAGTATGAGTTGTGCACATCGGGGGTTCGAGGGGGTTCGAGACCCTTAGCGGAGACAAGAACCGGTTACTCGTTATTAGTTTGATTCTCGCAGCCCATTAGAGTCCTGAACCTGGACCGTGTATCGGCTCTGTGGACAGTTTATGTTGACGACGGCGTCCAAATAAGCTTTGCATTCTAATTTGTCGTCCCGTCTCTGGAGGGCGATGCTTTTTACAAGCAGCCTTTTCAAAATATGCACTGGTGTGTACATGTATGTGTCAGTTTACATTTACGTCTGGGCCCTGCTGGTGAAACATGATATGAGCGTTGGGAAGCCAAAGGCTGTGGCCCCTCAGTCCCGAGGAGTTGCATGTTATGTGGTCTTTTATTTGTGTTTTTTTCTAGTATTTTTTATTCAAGTTCTCCAGCCTGAACCACAGTGGCTTTCTGTGAGCAGTGGAGCAGAAAACAGTGGCTGGATCCGATACAGTATGAAGCTAAATGCTTCAATCAGTTAACCAGCCAAACTGATGTTAAGCCAGCACAGTGTGGTGACCATTACTGGGCATATTGTTCTATTAAATATGATTTTGGGAGGCTAGAAACAGTGCCCTCTATAGACCACATGAGGACGGTACTGAACATAAGTCAACTGGCAGTGCAGCAAACAATTTTCAGACTGTTTAGGAGAAGGAGACGGTCATTATTTATATAAGAAACACTTGTAATAACACAATTTACTCACTGTAACAAAAGATGTGCACATGATGCAGAAACTGAAGAAAATAAATAAGAGGTAAAAGAGTGATTATGTGTAATTTCATTCTTTTTAGTTTCCTTTCACTATATAATAAGTTATGTGGAACACACAAAACATATAAATATATACAGGTGCAGTACAAAAAAAAGATTATGACTCAGGTTATAGGTTTGAGCTGGTTTTGGAAGGTTTTCACTTAGACAAATTTAACTTTCCATCTGCAAAGACCAAAAAGATGTGCAGTCGACCGAAGCGAATCCAATCACGATGTGTTGGGATATTACTTTCCTGACAGAATCAATTACTGTGATCACACATAATCCAAACTCAATTTGATATCTTGCCTCATCAAATTCCCAAAGCTTTCACTGAAACTTGTCCTACTTCTCTTCTGTCTCACAGCTACAGTCTGACCGGAGGACACGGCCAGTTCTCCATCAACCCGGCCACAGGACAGATTATCACCAGCTCCCTGCTGGATCGGGAAGACAGAAACAATTACCAGCTGCTAGTTGTGGCAACAGACGGAGGACAGCCCCAGGGCTTGTCCAGCTCCGCCACCGTGTCGGTGACGGTGGCGGACATCAACGACAACCCTCCTCGCTTCCACCACCACCCTTACGTCACCCACATACCCGCCTACACGGCAGCAGGTCAGTACATGCCTTTAAAGGCCCCGGACCAGGTTTAGATAAGATCTCAGTGAATAAAACATAATTTTGGTTCAAACATGACTTTCCTTTTTTTTTAAGGTATATGACTTTAACTTTCGTCTGAAATTGATTGAAGAAGACATCTTGAAATAAGGCCTTATTTTTACAATATTATATATATTTTATGCAGGTGTGTGCATATCAAGAAAGACAAATAAAGACGATTGATCATGAAAACAATTTCTGTCTGTAGGGTCCCTGGTCTTTGCTGTTACTGTCACCGATGAGGACTCGGGCGCCAACGCCCAGCTGCACTACTCCCTCGTCGGGCGTAACTCTGAGAGGTTCAAGATCGACCCCGTCAGGGGTGCCATCATCGCCAACGAGAAGCTAACGGGAAGCTCCGAAGTTACCCTCACGGTTCGAGTGAAAGACGGCGGAGTGAACCCCAAAACGGACACGACCACCGTGACTGTCCGCTTCGTCACGGGAGGAAACTTCCCCGTCATCAAACTGAGGGATCGCACGTTCACGTTCCCGGAGAGCCAGCCGACCAACCACGTCGTCACAACGGTGACCGGGTCCTCCATGAGAGGCGGGCCGTTGTCCTATTACATCTCCAGCGGCAACCTGGATAACGCCTTTCATATTGACCAGCTGTCGGGCGAGTTGTCCATCAGACACCCCTTAGATTATGAGCACGTTCAGAAATACGTTCTCTGGGTTGAGGCCAGAGATCAGGGCTTCCCACCATATTCCTCATATGAGAAATTGGAACTAACAGTGCTGGACGTGAATGACAATCACCCGGTGTTCGATAAGGATCCCTTCCACGCCGAGATACTGGAGAACCTCTCACCTCAGCGGGTACTGGTGGTCTCTGCTGTGGATCTAGACAGCGGGCCTAACGGGCAGCTGGAATACGCCCTCATTGATGGCAACAAGGAGAACAGCTTCAGCATTAACAGAGCGACCGGTGAAATACGAAGCACTCGGCCACTGGATCGGGAAAAGGTGGCTCAGTACACCTTGAAAGTCAAAGCCACCGACCGCGGGTTGCCGCCCAAAAACTCGGCGGTCAAAGTGCTAATCAATGTACTGGACGTGAACGACAACGCGCCGAGGTTTTCCAAGATCTTCAGCGCTTCGGTGGCTGAAAATGCCCCGGTGGGTTACACCGTCACCAGGGTCACCACCACGGACGAGGACGCCGGTTCGAATGCCGTGAGCCGATATTCAATCACAGACACCAGCCTTCCGTTCAACATCAATCCAAACACAGGAGACATAACAATAAGCAGGCCACTCAATAGAGAAGACACAGATCATTATATTGTCAAAGTGTCCGCCCACGACTCTGGCTGGACCGTGAGCACCGATGTCACCATATTTATAACAGATATTAACGACAATGCCCCCAGATTTAGTCGCCCCTCTTACTATCTGGACTACCCTGAGCTCACGGAGGTGGGCTCCCTGGTCACACAGGTGTCGGCCACGGATCCCGACGAGGGTTTTAACGGCAAAATCTTCTACTTCATTCGGTCCCAGTCAGAGTTTTTCCGAATCAATGCCAGCTCCGGAGAGATATTTGTGAAGCAGCACTTAAAATATCAGAACTCGACGGGTGCTAGCAGCATTAATATAAATCGCCACAGCTTCATTGTTACGGCGTCAGACCGGGCAGTAAAGCCTCTGATGAGTGAGACAACTGTGATTGTAAACATTGTAGACAGCAATGATAATCCGCCTGAGTTTGATCCACCGAGCTATTTCACTCCCGTCACTAAAAGTGTGAAGGTTGGCACCAGGCTGATTAGAATTGTAGCTCACGACAAAAAGGACTTTGGCCTTAACTCCGAGGTTGAGTACTTGATAACAGGAGGAAACAGCTCCAGTAAATTCAAGCTGGATAAAACAAGTGGCTGGATTACTGTTGCCTCTTCCCTCACATCTGATATGAATAGATTTTTCCTCATTGACATCACAGCGAACGACAGAGGAAATCCTCCTTTGTCATCGCGAACGTCAGTTCGGGTTGCAGTCACGGAGGAAAACCACCACACACCTGAGTTCTCACAAAGCCAAATCTCAGCTACCGTGCCTGAGAGCCTTGTTGTGGGAACGGCAATAAGGACTCTGTCTGCCAGAGACAAAGACAAAGAAATGAATGGCCTTATCACATACAATATTACTTCAGGCAACAACAAGGGTCTGTTTTTGCTTAATAGCAAGACGGGTGTGTTATCCCTCGTTCAACCCCTGGACTTTGAAGACAAGCAACAACATGATCTTAGAGTTTCCGCCACTGACGGTGGCTGGATTGCAAAAACAAGCTATGTGTCAGTCATAGTGCATGTGAACGATGTGAATGACAACCCTCCTGTGTTTGACCCTGACGAGTACTTCCCCGTTGTGCAGGAGAACGTTCCAAGCGGCACCACTGTGATCAAAATGAACGCCACGGACCGCGATGCGGGAGCCAACGCGGTCATGGCTTACGTGATACAGTCATCAGACAGTGACCTCTTTGTTATTGACCCGAACACGGGCACCATCACCACCCAGGGCTTCTTGGATTACGAGGCTAAGCAGGTCTACCATTTAACAGTAAAGGCCTTCAATGTCCCAGACGAGGAGCGCTGCAGCTTCGCCAATGTCAACATTCAGCTAAAGGGAGCCAATGAATACGTACCCCGCTTTGTCTCAAAACAGTACTACTTTGAAATCTCTGAAGCCGCTCCAAAAGGCACCGTGGTCGGGGAAGTGTTTGCCAGTGATCGAGACCAAGGAAATGATGGACTGGTTTACTACCTTATTTTTGGGAAGAGTAGAAGGAAGGGCTTTGGCATCAACAGAAAAACAGGCCAGATTTATGTCACAGGTACTTTAGACCGTGAGAAAGAGGAAAAGATTTCACTGAAGGTGTTGGCTAAGAACGCCGGAAGCATCCGGGGGGCCGATATTGACGAGGTATTTGTTAACATCACGATTCTTGATGCCAACGATCCTCCTGTTTTTACCCAAGAACTGTACGATGTGCAGGTTAGTGAAGGTCTATCGCCCGGTGGGCTTGTTACATTTGTGAGTGCCGAGGACTCGGACTCCGTCCCGAGCTGGAGCCGATTTTCATATTCCATTGCAACCGAGTTTGAGAAAAATGTTTTTACCATCAACCCCAAAACTGGCCAAGTGTCCGTGGCTGCAGAGCTTGACAGAGAAACAACTCCTGTGTATAATCTGACGGTCCTTGCTGTGGATACTGGCACACCTCCCGCAACCGGAAGCACCACCCTGATTGTGAATCTGGAAGATATCAATGATAACGGACCAACGTTGACAACCGCCTATGCCGAGGTAATGGAGAACCAGAGGGCTGGCATTGCCGTTGCAACATTAACAGCATCGGACACGGATCTACCACCAAACCAAGGCCCTTTCCTGTTCAGCCTCCTCGGTTCTGGCTCTGCCAACAGCTACTTCACCCTGAGTCCAGCTGGCGTGTTAACCACCAGTCGAGAGATCGACAGGGAACAGATTAGCGACTTCTACCTCTCAGTTGTGATCAAGGACTCTGGTGTGCCTCAGATGTCCTCCACAGGAACGATTCACATCAAAATAAACGATCAGAACGACAACCCCTCAGAGCCGAGGTCCGTGGAAATCTTTGTCCACTACTTTGGGAACATGTTTCCTGGAGGTTCATTGGGAGATGTTAAGCCCCAAGACCCTGACATTCAGGATAGATTCCATTGCTCCCTAATTCCTCCGTCCTCCGGCCTGTTTAATATCCCAACTGGATCGTGCAGCCTCAACTCTAAAGCCCGCTCAACAGATGGAACTTTTGAACTAACCATCCGCAGCAGTGACGGCGTCCATGGTTCAGTCAGCAATACAGCCCGGGTCCTCTTCATGGGTTTCACCAATGCCACAGTGGACAACAGCATACTAATTCGACTCCACGCTCAAGGAGTCAAAAGCTTCCTCACCAACCACTACCTCAGCTTCCTACGCATTGCCAACTCTCAGCTAGCAGGACTCGGCACCGGGGTGCTGCTTTATGGAGCATTTGAACTCAACAATCAGACTTTCCTAATGGCAGCTGTGAAACGAGGCCACGGACAATATGTCAACCCCAGTGGTGTGGCCACATTCTTCCAGAGTATCAAAGACATTTTATATAGACAGAGCGGAGTGCAAATAGATGCGGTGGACCATGATCCATGCACACGCAATCCGTGCCAGAATGGAGGCAGCTGCAAGAGGCGTCTCAGTGTCGGGCCCGACATGAAGACAGAAGAAAGTGTCCCCGTGATCCTTGTTTCCAACCACCCCCTGCAGCCTTACGCCTGCAGCTGCAGGCCAGGGTACACAGGAGCCCTGTGTGAGACAGACATCAACGAGTGCCAGCCATCGCCCTGCCACAATGGCGGCACCTGCCACAATCTGGTGGGGGGTTTCTCCTGCACCTGCCCTGAAGGTTTCACCGGGATGGCCTGTGAGAGGGATGTCAACGAATGCCTTTCCAATCCCTGTAAGAACGGGGCGCTTTGCCAGAACTTCCCCGGCGGGTTCAACTGCCTCTGCAAGTCTGGCTTTGCAGGTACGACACATTTTATGTCCAACCACACAGTCACTCATGTTAGACATGTGGGGGGACACTCACACAATAATGTCCTCAAGCACACATGGCTTTGGCTTCAAGGAAAATATTTGCTTCTCAATGTTTTCAAGAGGTGTTGTAGCCACAGCATACAAGCATAGCTACAACACAAAACAAAGTTTGTTTTTCAGATTACTCCTTGGGGGGTATCAGCTGTGATGCATATCAGCCTCCCATGTTTGCTTTAATAAAAAGGATGATTCGAAGCTGACCCCTGTCAGGACTTGGAGAGTAGACTCCATACACAGCTCACCAGTATCGTGTTTCATTGTGTGCCTTCATGTGCATGCAGCTATGACCACACACAGATACAGTTCTAATCCAACTGTACACACAAGGACTACTTAATCAAGGGTTTCTCATTTGGCTCTGTTTTAAAGTTGTATGACAAATGAGCAGCTTTATGAAAGATCCAATCAGGCCTTTCATTTGGAAATGTAATGAATACATTGCGTTATTACCCTCTATGAAATGGGAGTGGATTTTAAGTGGAATTACTTAGAACAGTCATTTGAATCCTGCTTGTTGTCCAGCCGCTGACTCCAGCATCTGAAAGAGATTTTCATAGCGGGCAGCGTGGCAGGCGATTTGCCTCAAATCAAGTCATTACTGTCCCTTTTTATTATGACGATAGAAAATGACCACACATCTTTTAGGTTTCATCAAGATAAATGACCCTTGAGAAGAAATGCACCTATTGACTTACAGTAGTTTGCATGCCCTCACAGTGAACCCTCAACTTCCTGTTTCTCCCGCTCGGTTTTTGGCAGCAGAATCAATCTCCATTAAGCAAACTTGTCTTGGCAAGCTCAAATATATTTGCAGCAGTTCATTGTCTTTGTATTGTGCCATGCCTGGATCATTTATTGTCTTGCCCCAGTCCATTATTTTTTATTATCAATGTCACATTCCTTATCATGATGTTAACATTGCAACTGTTTGTCTCTCTGCACTGCAAAAAAAAAAACACACACAAAAAACGCTGAAACGTTATGTGATCTTGCAGCGAGTTGAAAATTAGATTATTTTTAGTGAGAAAAATTCTGCCAATTGAGTGAGATCATGTCTTTTTTTTCCTATGAAAGTTTCAAGATGTTTTGGATCAAATGATCTCATCTTGGACAAGTGATTTCTATTCCACAATAGCATCGCTTGTGTCAAGAAACATTTTATAATAGGTGAAACGGCATTAAAACAGATGAAATTACATCTTCATATTATACATTTTATGGTTGTTTAAAAAAAATAAAAATTAAAAACACGCTACAACTTCAAATGATTTGTTGGAGCCCAGATTATTATTTTCCGTCTTTTTTTTGCAGTGTATTTCTCAGCTGTGAGGTGATGAAAGGCCGGCATGACTTGGCCTGTGGGGGAAGTGAACTGTGTTCCCTCAGGGTTTTTCCTGTGTTGTCTGCCACCTCATCCATTTTAATTTGTGTTGTTCTGTGAACCCAGGCAAAACGTGTGATTCCATCATCAATCACTGTGAGTGTAACCCATGTTTTAATGGCGGGTCCTGTCAGAATCGGGTGGACGGATATTACTGTCATTGTCCATTTGGTAAGTAATAGTAGGAAACTTTGGAGGTGGGAAGTCGAAAACAAGATGTTTCAGTCGTACAGTCTCCTGAAAAGAAAATAAAGTCATGCTATTATTAATCCATGACTTAAACGTGGACACTGACATTTCATTTTGTCTCTCCATTTGTCATAATTTATCTCCAATTTGGGCAAAATTTACTTTTTCGAGGATCCAAGATTATGACCTGACCGCATTTAAATCTGCTTTGTTACTCCTAAATACATAACTGATTATATCGCTCGATAAAGATTCTGTTTTATCTGTAGATATTTTTACACAGCAGCGCCATGAATCATTCATTGGCTTCCTCTCTGATTGCTCCTTTGGTTTTCTGTCCTCAGGGGTTTTCGGCAAACACTGTGAACTTAACAGCTACGGCTTTGAGGAGCTCTCCTACATGGAGTTTCCGTCTCTGGATCCCAACAATAACTACATCTACATCAAGTTTGCCACCCTGAAGAACAACGCGCTGCTCATGTACAACCACGACAACCAGACCGGAGACAAGGCTGAGTTCCTGGCTCTGGAGATCTTCGAGGGGCGGATGCGCTTCTCCTTCAACTTGGGAAGCGGCACTTACAAACTGATGACCATGATAAAAGTTTCAGACGGGCAGTTTCACACGGTCATCGCCAGGAGAGCCGGGATGGTGAGCACGCCTATTTGAAATGGTAGCAATGAGAGTCGAAACGTTTTTTCACTGTGCATTCTTGAAAAACATTGTGTGGCTTCATAGTTCCTATGGGTTTAGTAGCAAAAACCATTCATGCTATTAACTAGATGGAAGCTGCATCCAAATGTGGCCTTATATTCTTTTTTGCACCACCAGATGATAATTAACCCCTCCCCCTCAAACCACGGGTCGCTCAGCTTATGGTTTTTACGGTTTGTAATTATACTTTATTGCTCGTTGTGATATACAATGTGCGGATCCAAAATGGCCCTGAAGATTGAAACTCTGTCTCCTGTGCTCTGAATGAGAGGCTTCTCCCTGCCAGCAATGCAGTGGCGAGGAAAGGGGGGTGGGGGCGGGGAGGCCCTGTCAAAGCTGCTATAATGTAGCTCTCCTGCTGGACTTCAAATCTGTCATTTCCCACCGTGCGCCGAGAGTTTCATAGGAAGCTGGTAAAATCGTTAAATTGTCAGTTTTGAGATGGTGCAGAGTGACAGGATGGAAAAGAAACACAGCGCACGGAGGGAGCCGTGATTCTGTCCGCATATTGTGCCCAGCGAGTGTTATGCCGAGGCGGGTCGTATGACGGCTCTTGCAGAATGAGACAGAAATACAAAGTGAACCCGATCACTGAGTCTGCAGAAGGTGCTTTGGGTCACTTCGGTGGTCAGACTCGAGGTCTGTTTCTTTTATGCCTCCTGGACTCTGAGTCAATGTCAAAAGCAGACATGAAACCACGGACACGGTCACGCACTGCTTCATCTGGAAGGCTCCAAGTAATCAGAGGCAGCGGAGAGTTCACAGATTCCGTTACAGTTGTGATTACGGCCATCGTCCAAAACCGTTTAATTGTCAAATACAATAAATAGCACATGATTGGTCTCGTTGCACAACAGGCGATCATTGTTTGGGTCGGACCAATGCAGCAGTTTGCAAATGTCTTTAATAATGAATGCGTTGAATATGTAGACTGATGCGTGACATTATCACAGGTTCCAGTTGCACTGTTTGAACCTGCGTTCATTGGTTTCATCTTTGTTGGTCATGCAACATTGATTGGGAGGAATATCTGTGGACCCTAAAACCAAAAAAGGATTCACATTATACATCCACATTATACAGTTTTTAAAGGCTTTAAACTTCATCCTTGTAGCTATTGCCAGAATCAAAACAGACACGACTGCAGTTTTAAGGTGCATGCTTATGATTTTACTCAATTCAATGGATCTCAAAGTGCTAAAACATAGTTTAATGCACATGTACTTGTATTGCAGTTTTCTAGTCTTCTGATTACTCAAAGCACTTGAACACTACATGACATCATTTACCCATTTACACACTGATGAGAGGAGCTACCATGCAAGGTGTCACATTAGTATCATCAACCATTCATACACCGTAGGTGCAGCTACGGGAGCAATTTAGGGTTAAGTGTCTTGCTCAAGGACACATTGACGCGGGTTAGAGGAGCCGAGGATTGAAGGACAACCCTGGTCACCACTGAGCCACAGTCGCCCACCTGGAGCTAACAGTGCCAACAGCGCTAACAGTACAAACTATGGCAAAAGTGCTGACAGAGCTAACAGTGTTTTCCTGAGGGGGGACGGCAGGGTGGGCGCCGCACTCCCGCAACGACGCCATGAGAACCGTCAAAGCCATATCTGTGGGTCATCCTGAGTAACTGGGGATGTCAGTGTTGCAATGCTTTGAGCTAAACTAATGTAAAGTCCATTTAACTCCAGTGTGCTTTCGTAGAGTATAGAAGAATAACACATGATCATCAGTCTGATCATGTGACAGCAAATGATAGTCTGGAAAAGATCACAGCTAAAAACATCTAATCAGAGAGCTCAGCTAGTTTATTTTTAAATCAGGGGTTTCGTCCTCGCTATCGCTGATTAGCGCGAGCAGCTAATCATGAAGGTTTTGAGTCGATTAATTAGTTTTCCTCGAAATGTACAGAAACCCTTGGTTCTGTGTCTGCACCACAGCAGAGGGCAACGCTCCCTCCATTACATTCGTCACGGGGAAAGCAATGGTCTCCAGAGAAGGCTCTTCCTTCACATATCTAAGGGTTTTAATTTCCATGGGGACGCCCTGGACAGGGGCTGCAGCGCCTTTGATCACAGGAAAATACTTCAATGAAATGTTTGTGTTGTCCTGAAGTTCTTTACGGCGCTTGAGAGGGTCACAAATGTGTTTTCGAGGCAAGCGAGACCCGTTATCCCTGGTCTCACGTCTACATTAGTGTCCATGCGTCGGACTCAAGTGTGGTGGAAGTGAGTGTGCACGCTCCTGGTCAGGGTCGTGCTCCCAGGGATGATTTGTGTCGGAGATCCGGGCCGGTGGGGGTCCGTGTTTATTTAAGATCCAGGAGAGGTGGAGCGTGATTGCCCCGGTTTTTCAACACTTTCACACACTTTTCCGGGACATTTTCCTCACCAGCCCATTTCTTTTCTTACTCGTTGGGTCGTTCCCTCTCAGAGAAAGAGCGAGAGACATCTGGACGAAAGCTTTAGTACCATTAACGAGAAATAGGAAATGTTTCACTGTAATGTATGGCTTTTAAAAAAAAAATTATGTCACTTGCCCGTTAACCACCGTGATGAATTGATGAAAACTAATTGGCCTACATGCCATTTGATGGACAACGCTTACATTAACAACGGGGTCGGAATACTCTGGGAGAAATAACGGCTGCGCTTGAAGTAACCCTCAATGGGTTGAGCAGAGTCCCGGAGTGAAAGTAATGCTGCAGTGCATAAGAAGATATTTAGTCTGGCCCACTTCCAGTTCCAGTGATAGAGACGTGAATGCAGTCAAATTATATTTCGGCAAAGGAATTGTGTTGACAAGATGCTTTTTGACGATTTTGATATTAAATCATAAAACCTCTGCAGCAACATGCATATGGTATCACAATGAACGACGCAGGATGTGGCGCCTTGTAGTCCTCACTAGAGCCTACACTATATGTATATCGGATTCAGAGAATTAAAAAATACTCATCTGCAATGTAAAAACATTGGTTACGCGGTCATATCTGATAGCGCCTCCTTGTGACTTTGGACGCGCACCTCCAACCCTCCGGGTCCCCCCAAGGCTAACGCTGCTCCGTTAGCACTGCTGCCGTCGTTTGCAACTTTAGCACTGTCAGCACCATTAGCTGCTAGCCGCCGGCTCAGCCGGCGCCATGTCGAGAACTGTGTGGAGGCAACGGAGACGCTCTGAGTTGATGCATCGAGAGCTTTTTGAAGGAAGTGGTCAACATTATATAAAGGAATATAAAGCTAGCACTAGCAGCTAACTTAGCTTAGCACAAAGACTGGGAACAGGGGGGAACAGCTAGCTGGGCGCTGTTCAACGCTGACAAAATCCTCATACCAGCACTGTTTTCTATGTTGTTCTTTGCTTTAAGTAATGAACATGTAACTTATGTGTTTCACAGCATTCCTTCAAAATATACACAAAATAACATCTATTTCCTCAGAGAAGATACAGCTGTATGCTGTTATGCAGTTGTCATGGCCCCAAAAAGTGGGTTTTACCTGCTGTAAAATAGTTTTGCTCAATCTTTGTCTATTTAACTACCTCAGATGGATTGCTATAAAGTGGCCATGCAAGGCTAGTTAGCTTGTTAGCAGTGAAAGAGCAACTTACTTGCTAACAAGTCCACTTTCCCCGAGATCTCATTCGGCTCCGTCCACGCAGACATTGACTTAAACTAAAACCTCAAGTTTGCTGAGCGGCATCTGGAAGAGAACAGTTTGCGTTGAACCAGCACGAGTGACACACTCACTCCCTCGCGACACGGATTATAAATGAATTGAAACAGAGTGACGACAAGCAACTACGTCAACCGCAGTCCACCAGAAAAGATGATGTGACAAATGACCAATAGTTGACTGAGGCGGTGGGACTTCACAGCTATTGTTTTTAAGACAATCACATGTAACATGTGTGTGTGTGTGTGTGTGTGTGTCATCCTTCAGGCTGCGTCCCTGACTGTGGATCTGTGTGGCGATGACCAGGAACCAGGCTACTGCGCCGTGAGCAATGTGGCCGTGCACACTGACTGGTAAGGAAAACCACACACACCTGAAGGAGACAGATGTTCTGTCCCTGTGATCTAGTAGTGTTGACGGTTTCAGGTCCGAGGCTTGAAAAACTCCACGCGCAAAGACATTTTGTATGTTTGGCTAGAAAGTGGGAAGCATTGCAGAACCAGCAGGAACATCTTAGCAGATTTTTTATGTATTTATTGTTGCAGTTGTTTCACTTTCGCCTTTAGCAACATTGTAAAAAACAATGTCTCTGTGTGTGTTCATCCACACTGTGTTTGGCTCATTTAAATCCTAATTAAAGTGAATCGCATACACACTTTTTATTTTTAATCATGGATCTGAGTGTTTATTATCTCTTACTAACAGCAGAGAAAAGACTGCAGCATATAAAACAGCTCTGTGGAAAATACACGCTTTTACTTTGACCTATTTGCTCATTTTATTACTTCCTTTCAGTCAAAGTATCTGGATGAAGTCAAAATGGAGTCATGTGTTCAATATGCAACGTATGATGTAAACCTCTCATCCAATCACTGGGTGACCATTGCTTTCGCACACCACTGAGCCTTGTGGAGTGAACATTTGACACACGTGTGTGTGTGTGTGTGTGCGTGTGCGTGTGCGTGTGTGTGTGTGTGTGTGAGAGAGAGAGCAGAAGGTTTTTATTTTGTAAGGGTCTCTGGACCCTGTTGTTATGAAACTCGCTGACCCGCGGTGTCTTTCCTTATAAGTGTGTGTGTGTGTGTGTGTGTGTGTGTGCGTGTGTGTGTGTGTGTGTGTGTGTGTGTGTGTGTGTGTGTGTGTGTGTGCGTGTGTGTGTGTGTGCGTGTACTTGAATGCATTTGTAAGCTTTTGGGGATTTCTGTGCATATGCACTTTTGTCGCTGCGTGCATTTAAGTCTTTGTGTGCGTGTGTTCATGTGTGTGTGTGTGTGTGTGTGTGTGTGTGTGCAGGATCCTGGACGTGCAGCCCAACAGGCTCTCGGTTGGAGGCGTCAGGTCAATAGAACCCGTCCTTCATCGGCGCGGTCAGGTCGCCACCCACGACTTTGTCGGCTGCATCATGGAGTTCGCGGTCAACGGGCGCCCGCTGGAGCCCAGTCAGGCGCTGGCATCGCGTGGCATCCTTGACAGGTCTGCGTACCCAAACTCCGCCCCCTTTCTTTCCTCCGGCTCTCACCCTCTCTCCATCATCTCCCTCTTCTTCCCATCTGTCCGTCTTCTCTAACCTCCTCGACTCTCGCTGTGGGACATCTGTTCACGATCCCAAACCCTCTCCAGAGTTTTTAAAAAGACGTGTTGTTTTGGGATTTTTTTTTTTATACAAATGGCAGATTTTTTTGACGGGGCGGTGAAGAGGGAGGAGGGGGGGAGAAACCAATTGCAGAATTCCGGAGATTTTTTTTTCTTCTTCTTTTCTGTCCCGCTGGTGAATAGTGAGGCGAGAACAGATCTTTTAATATGCTAATCCTCTCGGGGTTCTTTATGGTTGTTTTTTTGTATTGCAGCACGGGAGAGAGAAATCACAGATCATCTGCTCCCTTCTTTTTTCTTCCCCCCTCCCTCCCTCCCTCCCTCTCGGCTGTCGACTGTGCGGCTGACTTGTCAAACTGACGTTGTGTTTGTTGTCGTGTGTGTAGATGTCCACGACTGGAAGGAGCCTGCACCGCCAGCCCCTGCAGACACGGGGGCACCTGCCTGGACCGCTGGTCCTGGCAGCAGTGCCAGTGTGTGGACGGCTTCACCGGCAAATTCTGTGAGAAATGTAAGTATCTGCCTGTTTTTCTTCTTCTTTTTCTGCTGAAGTTGCACTGATGAAGGCATGTTGTATCATGACTATCATGATAGATGAGTCATCCAACTGCACCTCGCAGCCTAATGCGAGCCACGTTTGTGCGTCTGACGATATTAATACAAAGTAAAACAGGCAGAGGGACAAAAACTGCCAGAAACATGCAGCTACTGTCAGATGCTACTTTATCTGCGCTTTGCTTTTTTCTGTTTGCTGTCGGTACTCTCTCTACCACTCTCTCCCTCTCTTCCTCTCTCTCTCTCTACCACTCTCTCCCTCTCTTCCTCTCTCTCTCTCTACCACTCTCTCCCTCTCTTCCTCTCTCTCTCTCTACCACTCTCTCCCTCTCTTCCTCTTTCTCTCTCTCTCTCTCTCTCCCACTCGCTCCCTCCCAGTGAGTGACGAGGTAACATCCTCTTCCCAGGAGGAAGAAATGAGGTTCATGGGAAGATCTTAGGACATAAGTGGTGAGACTTAGACGCTGCCATTCCTCTTGGTGTTGCGGTTACAGGGAATTGAGCTTGAAGTACATTCTTCCTGTCAGTCAGCGCCTCGCAGGGCTTGTTGGGGAAGTAGTTGTTTGTTCACACAGTTTATCAAAAAGACGGATTTGCGCCATCAGCGTCCCACATCCAGTGTTTACAGTGTCTACTCCAACAGAGCAGAGCTTCATGAAAGACTAAAAGCAGCTAAGGCGGCAATCATTTCTCCCCTAAACCCTCCAGGATGATTGAAAAGCCTGTTCTCTTTCAAACAGGGTCAGAATTACAGCACTTATCACAGCCAGACGCCGTGAAAACAGACAGTATCGCTGTCAAATGGAGAAGCAGTCAAAGTGAACGTTACAATCACTTTATGCACATTCAACACGTATCCATAAATAAAGTGTTTGCTCTACTTAGAGCTTGTAAAAATAAAATATTAAATTCTGCGCTCCTTAGCGCCACTTGAAGCCACGATGGACTCAGCTGAGACCAACGGTCATGTGACAGAGGCTGAGAGAGAGGATGGAATAGATATAAAGCATGTGGAGCCTCAGTCTTGTTTTTCCAAAATTGGTTTCACTTGTGGGAACTTGGAAATGGTTGTATCCAGATATTGTATAGAGATATTCCATTGTTTTCCAGTGTTTTGCATTGTAACTGTGTTATACTGCACACAAGAGCTGCTTTAGTTCTCTCTTCTTGCAGCCGTGATTGTGTTGTTTCCGTAGAGGTGCAGCAGGACTTTTATATGTTGCAGTGAAGTCAAGGCCACAGTGAGTACAATAGTAGGAAACTTTTCCTTTCAGCAGCAGACGTTTGCATTTCCATGTCCACCAAAGTTGAAATAAAGGTGCACAGATGTACAAAGCCCCTGTCGGCTGATTCACTCAGCAGATTTGGATGTTGCCGGTGTGGCCTCGTCGTAAACATCTCACCACGCGTTCCATGAGCGTAGGATATTGTAGTACATTCAAGAGCACGAAGAGAAGTGCACAAACACAAATACATGTGTAGTTTTAATGGAAAGCATTATTCTATAAACCACAAACATTTAACTTCCATCGACTGTTTGAAGACGCATCTTAACTGTTTGAATCTATTTCTGAACGTAAATGAAACCGTTCTATGGATCTTCACTCTGTAAAAACAGATTTATTTTGAATTTTCATTCATATTTTTAATAGCTAATATGCACAAAATAAATCCACACCATCACATCAATGTTTGGGGATTACGTTCACTTGTCAGGTACTTAGACGAAGCTGCGAGGCGAGTGGAGTTATGGTGTCTTTGTCTTGCTCAAGGGCACGCAGCCTTGACCTTCATCGTTCACTGGCAAGGTCTTTGAAACCAGCAGTGAGGATGTGAGGACCAATTAGTGGTTATGGCAGAGGGATTGGGAAATTCATTTCGGGCCCCGAGTGTCCGCCAGCTCCATGGAAATATCAGTTTTTACAGCCGCTTGTGAAACCCGTGTGAAGTTGGACCGGATTGAGGATGTTCTCCGTCTTGCTCCCACAGACATGACGGCAGACACGGCCCTGTCCCTGGACGGGACCGGCCGCCTGGACTACTCCCTGAAGCAGGGCCCAAAGCGCGACGTCCTGCTGAGGCGGTCGCTGCAGGGCGCGACCTCCGACCCCGCCGGTCCCAGCAGCCTGGAGGTCAAGTTCAGGACTCGCAGCAAGAGCGGCACTCTGCTGCACGTGCAGGAGAGCAGCAACTACACGACCGTTAAGGTGAGAGAGGGGCGTTCACTGACAGGAAAACGTACCGTACGTTTGTATGAGCGCTACACAGACTGCACTGCAATGGCTCATATGGTAAATCCGTCATTCTGTGTGTTCCAGTTCTCCCAAATACTTTGTTTTTTTACAGAAATATCAGATTTTACTCCCTCTCATGCACTGTTTAGTAATTGAGACCTCTAAATAATGAATCGCAGCACCTCAGGTCGTGGTTTCACAATAAAAGCCTTTCATGGAAGCGGTCATGGGAGGAAGTCTGGAGTTTGCATTATCAGCACACAACAGCAGCAGCACATGGATATAGCCAACAGGAGACGATCAAAGAATAGCAAGGCAAATTAAAACACACTTCATTAAACTACAAATACAGTTCAGTTCAGGCCAGTGCAGCTCCCGCCTTCTGCTACTGTGCTGTTTGTCCTCGTCGGTGCTATAGTTTTGTTAATATTGTGTGAAGCTGGAAAACAAAGCTGCTAACTAACTAACTTAATAACTAATTGTAATAAGGTACCATCTTCAATGCCAGGATCCATAGTGGAAGATTACTTTATTGTATTTATCGTGCTTTCTTATCTATAAATAACATTTGAAACTAAATGTAAGATATTGTATCACACAACCTCCACCAATAGCACCAAAATAAACAATACAACCAAAATATGTCATTATAACTGTTAACGTTAAGCAGCACTTGTTCTAATAATAGCTAGCTATGCTAATGTATTTGGCGAGCTATGCTATAAGCTAACAATAGTTAGCACAACAACACCACACATTAAATGGAAAACTATGTTTTATTTCAGCTAAAGTTGGCATTAGTTTACTACATACATTAGCATAGCTCGCTAACTCAAGCAAAATCATAAGGTTTGCACAACTTCATAAGTTCGAGTAAATATACGTTAAATATTAAGCTAGAATTGTTTCCAATGTTGGAGGTTGTGGGGATTATTCAGATTAATGAACTTTCAGTTTTCAAATCTCCCTTAAACTCCTGTGGGTTAACGGAGAATCAATATAAATCAATCAATCAATATATAAATGTATAAAAAAGGGCAGTGAACTTTGCACAAAATGGGGCATTTACCCTCCAAACCTGTTTGCATGCAAGCTTCAACCCGATGGTGTCCACACAAACATGCAACTTGGATTCTGGACTCAAACCACCTCCAATTCCTCTTCATCGCTCCTCGTCTTGTTCGCCCCCCTCTCCCTCTGACTGATCCCGGGCAGCTGCCCAAAGAGCGCTCATTCATTTCATTTTTTTACCCTCACCACCCTTCTCACTCATAGTACCAGACTTCCTCCCTTGAATGATTTTAGTTTTTTTCCTCCGACCCCCGAGCTCATTGAATCACCAACGCAGCTTCTTAAACAGTCCGAGAAGTCTTACAGGTACCATGATGCCTAAAAGAGCAAAACAGCAGGGGAATACCCAAAGTATATGTACATATGTGTATATGTACATATATGAGTCTGAACTAAATATACTGATATATATATATATATATATATATATATATATATATATATATATATTTATATATATATATATATATATATATGTTATACAAAAAACCTTGTTTCAAGATGTTTAACAGATAAACTTCATGATTGGTTTTCCAGCTTTCGAGCACAGTTTTCTTTGGCTTAGGGGACTTTCCGCTTTTCCCATTTTAAATCAATTCTTCCGGAAGCTACTTATCATTGCTGATTTTTTGAGGTCTTTGAAAAAGGGAGGAAAACGGGATTACTTTTCCATGGAAGCCGAGAGTTCACGTATGAGATTACCATGCACGGGGAAAGCCACAAAATGTGTTGTCCAGGCCAAAGTGAGCTTGATTAATTTCTTTTAAAGACGCGCGCTGTCCTCTTTTTCTTCTGCAGGGCGTTTTGAATAAGCAAGCTCTGTCCCTGAATTTGTTATTGGCCAGCTTCTGGTCATCATCCGGCTGAATAACATGAGCCGGGGAGAACATGATTGACTGCGGCGCGTCCCGCTGGGAGGAAGATTTACGGCCGACGGGCTGCATTTTTGTTTTCGATCTCTGACCTCAACATCAGATCCCGAAGGCGAATGCAGCGCGGTGTTATAGTTTTGCGGAGGCCGAGAGAAGACTTCCTCTCATGGTTTATGATTGATGCTGACATGATAAGCCTGCGCATTCATCTGAAAACGCTGCCTTTTTTTCTGCTGCTCTTCTCAAGAGAACATTATTCTTCAGAGGCTTGAAATTAAGAAGGGATTGAGGGATGGAGCCGTTTCTCTCGTATCTTATGCAGCCTGCATGTCCTCATCTCTTATCTATGATGCGCTGTTTAATGTGGGGACCAAACGTATAACGTGTCTGTTTCTTCTCTCAGCTGAGGAACGGCAACGTCCACTACATCTCGGATGCGGGCGTCGGGGGGAAGGTGGAGCGGACCGTGGGAGACGCGGTGCTGTCGGACGGCTTGTGGCACACGCTCCGGCTGGTCAAGAACGGCTCGGCCACGCTGCTCCTGGTGGACGGCGGCCACCTGCGGGTCATCCAGCACGCCACGCAGGACTTCGGAGGGCTCGCCGTTGAGACCTTTTCCCTGGGAGGGATCCCACCGGGACCTGCTCAGCAGAAAACTGCAGCAGGTGAGGCTCGACGGGACAGGACGTCAGATATGTTTTGTACAGTGTTGTTTCAATTCCTCTATGCGGTGGGGTTTGGTTCCTTCCATTCAAAACATGGTTTTAAATACACAGGTCAGTTTTAAGACTTCCATAATCCAACATAGACATTTTAAGTGTGTGTCTTTGTCTTTTGGCATCTGTAGTTTTCTCCTAAATTCTCCAAATGTTTTCATAAGATGATGGATCTTTTGCACATTGGAAATTTCTGAAAACTTCTCATACACAAACAATCTTGTATTTGTATTTGCGTATTGAAGTGGGGAGGTTTCATGGTGATATCTAATCCGTTTTTTTAACCTATTCACCTGTAGTGTCTTCCCTGGGCCTTTTTCTCTAAATGAGTTTTTGTCAGATATATAACAAACTTTCCAGCTTAATTTATATCAATATTTTGAAGTTTTTTTTCTGAGTAGTTTGTTTATACATCATTCATAGCGTTAATTTTATTCTTAAAATCATGCTGAAATTGTTTTTCTTATTGCTGTTGACGTGCAGTATTTTTGTGACTTATGGAGCGATACAGGGTGAAGTCCAAGATATCCAGATCTTCATCCAAATCAGCACTCATTTAAGATTGTGCCTCATTTACATATTTAAACATCCAATTTCAAACAACTTGTTTCACAAAATGTAATTGTCTTAATGGAAATAAACTGAGGAAGTTTCATGGTGAGATTCCTCAGTTTTACCCTCTTCACAGTAGTTAAAGAAGCTGCTCGCCCCGCTAGTAGAGTTAAAAGATAGCTTTAGTGTCCCATGATGATCTAAATACTTTCCCCTTTCAAGAACACATTTCAAATGTTGTGACAACAAATGTGTCATTTTTCAAATCTAAAAATCACAGTTTAGATAACGTCCCCTCCAAAACAAGCGGTGGCGGTCAAACCCCTTGTCCAATGTACACTATATTTATGTGTATGTGTGTGAATGCACATGTGTATTTACGTGCTGTGTAAGCTGTCCTCACCGGAGCGCTGTGTGAGCTTTCAGAAATTGGCGTTTGACCAAGAAACCCGGCCACTCTTTGCCTTCTGTAAATAACTAATGCAGGAGCACATGTTAAGGAAACCACTTGGATACGATAAGTGTGTGCACATGCACAGACTGTTCGTGTGTGTGACAGAGCGCTCCAGTACAAACCACCTTTTTTCACCCCAAAATGAATTAATAGCCTGCTGCTCAAACTGCTGACCATATTTGGTGGTCGTCCAACTAAACTTCTGGCCTGAAATTTGGTTGTATTTGCCGCTGCTCAGATTTACCTGCTATGAATTTACATTACTTCAATAAATATTCCTTTATCAGAGTATCTTTTATGCACAAAATAACTAATGTTGATTTAATTCAACTTTCTCTTGGAACCGCCAATGAGGACTTTTTTTTGTGTGTTTTTGTCCTCTTTCCATGGACTCTCATCTTCGTCTAGACTTAAATCTCAGATCAGATGTCCTCGAGCGTGATCTGCTTGGAGAAGGTGAAAGAGGGGGTTTCCAAAGGGACGTAATGCAACACGGTGCATTTCAAAACTTTATCAGGAGAAAAACTAACCTAATACTTTGCACTAATATGGTAAAAAATGAGCAAATTCAATTATTTGTGGACCCTTTTTTACACAAGGACCGGGGCATAAATAAAACAGGCTGTCTGTGAACCGACCTTCTGTTACACTCACTTTTCAAGAGCTAATGAAGCAGGCACAAATGGATTTAATCTGCACAGGGATGAATTCAATAAAAATCTATTTACATCGGTGAGGCAGTGCTGTTGGGCTACACGCGAAAGAGAGAAAATAGAATTAGACACATTCATTCAACCCAGATGTATGTCTTTAAGCTATAATGGCTCCGACGATGGATTCCCTGTTTGAAAAATATTAAATCAAGTCAAATTGGCCAGTGATGTATTTTTTATATTAATTGTTTGAGGAGTTCACTTCTTGTTTTGGTTTTGTCCTAATCTTGAACCAATTTCCCGTCTAAACAAAGTAGCTTTCGCTCCGATTATTGCTCCAAGTTCCTGATATTTACAAGGAAGCGATCCAGTGTCGGCAGACATTTTGGAAAATCAATCTGGTGGCAATCGGAAACGATTCTCCTCCAGGCCGCCCTATGTGCTTGTTAGCTGCTGATGGCTGCTTCTTGTTATCTAAACCAGTCTTTCTGTGCTACTCATTTGCAGGGTTTGACGGCTGCCTGGCCTACGTGAAGTACAACGGGCAGAGCCTGCCGTATACTGGAGACCACAGCCTCGTTACCTTAACCAAGACCAGTTCGTCCGTCAAGATCGGCTGCAGGGGTCCCAACCTATGTGAGAGCAGCCCGTGCTGGGACGGCTTGATGTGCGTCAACCAGTGGTACACGTACCAGTGCGTCCCGCCTGGCGACTGCGGCTCGAATCCCTGCCAGAACCACGGCAGCTGTGTGCCGGACCCCCGCTCAGGCTTCACCTGCGTCTGCTCCGAGTTCTACACGGGCAAGAGTTGCGAGACCTTGGTGGCCTGTCTGGGCGTCCAGTGCCCTCAGGGTAACGTCTGCAAGTCGGCCAACAATGGCGGGTTCGTCTGCAGCCCGAGCCCCACGGCGGAGGCGATGGTCCTCCCCATTTGGGCGGTGCCCGCTATCGTTGGCAGCTGCGCCACGGTCCTCGCCCTGGTGGTGCTTAGCCTGATCCTCTGCAACCACTGCAAGGGGCGCAACAAGACCAAAGTGCCAAAGGAACCCAAGGAGAAGAAACCCAAGGAGAAGAAAAAGAAGAAGAAGAAGAAAAAGGGCAGCGAGAACGTGGCGTTCGATGACCCAGACAACATCCCGCCGTACGGAGACGATATGACGGTACGGAAACAACCGGAAGGGAACCCTAAACCGGACATCATTGAGAGGGAGAACCCTTATCTGATCTATGACGAAACAGACATCCCCCACAACAACGAGACCGTCCCCAGCGCCCCCTGCGCCCCCTGCAATGGCCCAGAGGCAGACATCGAACACTACGACATAGACAATGCCAGCAGCATCGCCCCCTCGGATGCAGACATCATCCAACACTACAAGCAGTTCCGTAGCCACACGCCCAAGTTCTCCATCCAGAGACACAGCCCACTGGGCTTCGCCAGACAGTCCCCGTTACCGCTCGGTGCGACGAGCTACAACTACCAGCCTCAGTACACCCAGGCGTTGAGGTCCACCCCGCTCAGCCACTCCCACTCAGCGTGCCCGACCCCGAACCCTCTCTCCAGACACTCGCCTGCCCCGTTTACCAAGCCGTCCTCCTTCTACCGAAACACTCCAACCAGGGAGCTCAACCTGGCTCGCCGCGAGGGCAGTCCGATGGACATGCACAATGACATGTGCCAGCCGCCGCCCATGTTCAACTACGCCACCCGGCTGGGGAGGCGCAGCAAGAGTCCGCAGACGATGGCCGGCCACGGCCACGCGTCCAGGCCGGGCAGTCGGCTCAAGCAGCCGATCGAGCAGATCCCCCTGGAGACGGGGCCTCCCGTGGGTCTGTCCATTGAGGAAGTGGAGCGGCTGAACACGCCGCGACCGCGCAACCCCAGCATCTGCAGCGCTGACCACGGGCGCTCCAGCTCGGAGGAGGACTGCCGCCGGCCGCTGTCGAGGGTCCGCAACCCCGCCGATGGCATCCCAGCCCCAGAGTCCTCTTCAGAGAGTGACTCGCACGACTCCTTCACCTGCTCGGAGATGGAGTACGACCGGGACAAGCCGGTGTCGTACAGCTCCCGAGTTCCCAAGCTCTCGCAGGTCAATGAGTCGGACGCCGACGACGAGGACTACGGCGGGAGGCTCAAGCAGAGGCGATACTCGAGTCGGAGGGCGGAGGGAGGGCCTGGAATTCCCCAGATGCCCCCTACTGAGCAGCACTACACCCTGCCTCACAAACTGGGCCAGCAAGCCCCCGGGGGCTTCAACTGGGACAATCTGTTGAACTGGGGTCCCGGCTTCGGACATTACGTAGACGTGTTCAAGGACTTAGCCTTGCTCCCCGAGAACGCCGCGGCAAATGACATTGAAATGAACAGTGGGGATGGCTCGGTGACCATTCTAAACGAAGGGGAAGCGGAGCAATATGTATGAGACTATTTATTACAATGTAGAATACGGTGATGATCTCCATTTGAGCGAAACACAAAAAAAAAAAGAAGGAAGACTGTATATTTCAAGAGAACATTGGACTACATGGGTTTTGTTTTTATTCATAATGAAAAGACGACTTTCAATGCAGTAAGGCAGAAAAAATGGCACCTGTAACATGACAGACTTTGTCATTAGCCACCTTGGAATAGTTTACCAGTCTCTTCTAGGTCCAAAGTCAACTGTACAATCGTGCATTCATCTCTCCGAGGCCTCATTACAACGTATCCATTGACACTGAACGGCTGAAAAAAAGAAAAAAAAGTAAAATCCATGTCTGAATTTAATTTAGTGACTGCAAAGCTCCATTCCTGTTATCTTGATCAAACTTATTTCTGTTTTGTATTACCATAACTGCCTCTCCTTTTCCTTTTAAAACACTTCTGTCGCATTCACAGCTGAGAGATAAGACGGGAGATAACATTAACACTCACGGGAAAGAAAATTCCAACGTGGGGCCGCCGAGCAAAAAGGAAACTCCCGGTCTCCGTCTTTTTTGGGGTCAATTTTTAATTCACTTAAAAGGAAGCATGTGCGTTTGATGTGACCCGCACCTGCAGGTGACGGGACTCGGCCCCTTGGAGTGTGAGTTAGCACGCCGCTCTGCTCGCACGGTACGGTCCGGCCCCGCCAGTCCTGACCAATTCCCTCATGTCTTTGCCCTGGTGCTGTTTTTTTTCTTCTTTTTTTTTCTTTCACAGAAGACTGGTTTAACGCTCCAAGAGTGAGGATTAATCATGTCGCCTGCCTTACAGACATTTGAGGATTTCAGTACAGGGGGTGGGGGGTTTGGGAGCGGGGTGTTAGTGTTGTTTGTCACACGTGCGTTTTCTGACCAGCCAAGCGTTTAATGATGTATGGATCCTGTAAACATGTCCCCAACTAAAACACTATGAAGTTGTGTACATTTTTTTTTAATTCATGAAAAATCATGGAGTCATTTGTTGTTGATGTCTTTTGTCCATTATTTTGACATATATGGTTTCTACATTTTTTTTTGTACTGTTTATTAACTTAAATTACTTAAGCTGTGTTTTTATGGATATTTTCATATGCTGAAACGTATGTTCTTACTTTCGGGGAAAGTAAGATTGAAGACTTATTTTTTACATTTGTTACATATGTAACATCAGTATTTTCCACTTTTGATAAAACTATAACATGCCGTATGCTTTGTACCTGTAAAAAGCCAATAACAGAATAAAAAAAAAAGTATTTATTTAAAAAACACTGCTGCATTAGGAACTTTCTTTTCTTAACCGTGGAGGTCAGCATCTGATGTCAATGCATGTGGGCACTTTAAATGTTCACCTGCGAGCTCAAACCATTTGGGTGGTGAGGTATTTTTCAATTCAAAGCTCACTCTGTGCAGTCTTTAAATAAAAATGGGGTCAGAACAAAACATTTAAAAAAGCATTTCAGGACCTGAATGAAACTGAGCCACCTCGCTGGTGGCCAAGCAAAACATCAAGTGGACTCCACGACGCAAGGCCCAATATTGCTTTCAACAATTATTTACATCTGGCTCATTGAGCAGAACTGCTTTTTTAGTTGTTTTTTTGTCAAAGCTCAATGATTTGGTATGCAACATGCTTATCTCCTCCGTCATCGAGGGGGAGAGAGAGGCCACGAGAGAAAACGCAGGGAGCAGTGAACGCGGCGCCGAGTGACAGCCTTCGGATCTGGGTGCATTACCGCGGGCTCTCGGCCCCGCGGAGAGGCCTGTTGACCGAAAGGCTGCACCACGCTGACGCCGGGATAATAATAACACTAACAATGATAATGAGAGTGCGAGCGGCTGGCCGGGCCAGTAAATAGGAGATGGATTCAAATAAACCCTCACAGCGTCTCCTCTGCAGAGCAACACACACACACACACACACACACACACACAGACCTCCTCCCAGTAGGTGAGCAGCAGAGGCTTGTATACACAGAGGGCACATTGTTCTACAGTATGCTGGGATGTAAAACACTCACGAGGACTGACATGAATCTGTCTTCCATGACTTTCTTTTGCGGGCAGGTTGGTGTTTCTCTTTTTTCTTTTTCTTTTTTTCCCCCCTACAAGTGCTGTTTTTGGATATTATCCAGATGGCTGCTGGACTTTGCTGAATGGCAGAGGAGCTTATGATGTGTTTAAGGATTAATTGCAGTATTTACCCAGAGTGTGAACATTGCACGTTACATTACAGGACATGGACCCCTCAGAAAAAAAAGAATACAGCGTGTGTTATTCCTGTCTACTCAAGCGGTGCCTATTTGTGAGTAATGACTCCAGAAACATGCTGCAGTGCACACACACACACGTCTTGCAGTGAAGTCATCGCGTGTGTGCTTCAAATTAGTTTTTTATGTATTCATCTTGATTGAAGGCGCAAAAGAGTCGGCGTTCGATTTTCCCATGCAGCTCCCACAGTATTTACTCTTTTTTTTTACCTCTGAGTGCACAAATGTCATCAAAACATAATTCCCATTAAGACGATTTCCATGTTGACTCAAGAGTTTCCCCAGTATTTATAAAAGGATGTGCCACTGAGCTGCGAGTGACTTCTTTAAAACACAGAGCCCCCCCTCCCTCACCCCCTCAACCTACTCCCCCCCCCCCCCCCCACCCCCCCCCAAACAGAGTAAAAAATCCTCCTGAAAGCTTGTTTATGAAGATTGATTATTCTGAGCTTCGGAGTCCTCAGACAGCTGCAGCTCCTCTCTGAGTTTCTTTTAAATGACTCATAATTAAAAGCACGTTCATTGCTGGAACAAAGAAAATGTCTCACTGCAATGATTTGTTGGCGTGAAGAGACTTTTGATGTGAATGATGTGCAAGTTATAAAAACATGCAGTGTGCGTGAGCTCCATCAACCTTTAAATAAATCACTGGGAGATCCAGATATTCCATAAAACAGCTCCGTCCGTCTTCAGAGCATGTTCAGTTGTTTTATCATATTTACGTGTGACATAAAAAAAAAGGAGCAAATCAAAACATGGGACCCAGAATTAAGCGTCGCACAGCCGATGTGATTGTTTCATCGGATTTTGGATTATTGCAGAAAATAATCTCCGTGGCAAACACCACTTTTATGATTCTTTGAAGCGCAAATGCAATGGGCAGAAGTAAAAACCCAACGTGAGGCTACAGTCACATGACTTTACGTCACCACCGCTGAGCTACAGAAGGACCGTATTGAGCAGTGAGGACGTTTAGTCGTTTGACTCTTGTTTGCAACCGTGAAATCTAAAAGCTTTAAAATGCACAAGTCCCTGAAGCTTTTCTTGACCACAAACTTTAGTTCAGATAACAATCCAACAAAACAACAAAAAAAACTTCAAGATGAAGGAACCAGACGTTCAAAAATGCTGACTCATTCCTGGGTTTTAGGACTCAACCCTGCAGCCCTTCTATCTACGGTTGCCATTAAAAAAACTCAATGAAGTCAAAACTCTGAGTCTCCACTAAACACATGGACCAGTTGTTCATGTCACTCACAGCGACATGAACAACGATCTGTTTCTGTTGTATTCTCACTCTTTGCTGGTTGATGTGCTCGGCAAAGTTGGCTCAAGGTGTTGTTGCACTTCTACCTTCTGTTGCCAAACAAAAGGTCTCTTTTGCATTAAAAGCTTGCCTACTTCATCTTATAAAACATTTGTTTTTAAAGTAATCTTGTATCTTCCAAGACAAATTACGACAGTCAATGAGAACCCTTGAAGCTTCAATCAAGGTCAGTGTCTCTAAACATGTGCCTTGCTGTGTTCCCGCCAATTATTGAAATTAAATGGTCAGTGTCACTTTTCCAGAGGTCAGGGGTCACGGGATCCACACCTCTTGCACATGCTCAGCTCCCACCAGACCAGACTCCAGTGTGTCTCCCCACGTTAGCGGCGTCTTCATCCTGCAGCTCGACGGACAAATCTCCCGGTGAAACAACGTCAACGCGCTCCGCAAAGGATCACCCCGATCTTAGTGCTCGCTCTCTCCGCTTCTTCCAACATCTGCATCAAAGCTGCTCGTCTCATCTCCGCTAAGTGCTCCTCAATGCTGTCTGTACCGCAGCCAGCCGATGCCTTTCAACACACATGAAAGCTCCAAGCGAGTCGGAAACCGTTGGGAAAATGAAGCAGAAAGATAGATGTGTGTGTGTGTGTGTGTGTGTGTGTGTGTGTGTGAGGAAGTTTATGGCGGCCCCAACTTTGGTAAAAGCGACTTGGCTTT
Source organism: Clinocottus analis (assembly GCF_023055335.1). NCBI lineage: Eukaryota > Metazoa > Chordata > Actinopteri > Perciformes > Cottidae > Clinocottus > Clinocottus analis. The sequence goes on from NW_027175821.1 coordinate 19,653,397, forward strand.
CGTCTTTGATTATGAAACTCTGCGTGGTTGTTTTTTTTTCCCTTTCTTCCAGCATCGAGGGGCTCGGGTTCAGCGGACCTCGGGGTTCGCCACCAGCGTGAGGACATTTATAGAAATGCACGACGGACGCTAAACAGACAGCACGTCGTCGTGAGGCGCCGGGCTCGAGTGTCGCCGCGCTGTCAGCGAGCCGCTCTCTCCGTCAGAGTTCGCAGAGGCAGCACATCTGTTCCTGATCCCATGTGTGACATTCTGCTGCGTCAGCCATTTCACAGTTTTGTTTTGTTTACTAATTCAAGGGGCTGGTTAAGAGAGAGTACGCTCCCAGTTGGTCCCACTGGTTTCTTTTGCTTTTGACGGAGTAGATGTGGCTACAACGTGGTAACAACCTGTCAATCAAAAGGTGGCCAGGGTAAAGCATCCCCTGCTTTATGGTCAGGTTGACTCCAAATGAGCATAATTTACTAAATAAACATCAAGCTGTATTGAAAAAGACTTCAATCTAGAGATTGAGACATAAACTCATGTTTATAATGTTTACTGAGGGAATACATCAAGAGAAAAGTAGAGTCACTTATATAGACTTCTATACAACCAGAGGAGTCGCCCCCTGGTGGTCAGGAGAGAGAATGCAGCTTTAACACATGAAGCATAGACTTCTATACAACCAGAGGAGTCGCCCCCTGGTGAACATTAGAAACAACGCAGGTTTAATTCACTTGAGTATTGGCTCCACTTTTCAGAACCGCAGGTTGCTCTTCTTTATAAGCCGCTGTTGGTCCCACCAAGGATTTAGAAGCTAAGCATGCTAATTCTTTGCTAACATGTTTGTAATTTCAATGTTGTATAGTGTTACTGAATGTTGTGTTTACTTCTTCCACTTCACCATGTGGCCAACGAAATGCACGATGCTTCAAATGCATCGTTTCATTGTCAACAAACTCAAGTTGTATTTATACTATGCAACAAAAATGGGGATATACAATTACTTCTGGTTTAACATTTTTCAAACTAAACCAGTAACATTAGGTCCTCTTTGTTCAACAAAAATGATGATGATGTTTCTTCATCAAATTCCTCCTAAACTGGCTATAATCTCTCTGTTCACTCTCTCCTGTCACTTTAAACCCTGCTATTCCTCACCTGGCCACTAGTTGCCCTCAGTGCGCTGTATTTCCTGCTTTAGTCACCTGTCTGCTCACCTGCTCTGGCCTCTGTCTACAGAAGCACTCCTCAACCAACGGCCGCTGCTTTGCTGGTCTTTTTTTTCTCACTGTACGATCGCTTGCCTGTTTTTATTTTTACTTTATTTTGAACCAAGTGAAACAGAGTTTTTGCCCCGTGGGTCTCGACTTCATTCAAGTCTTTGTTACCGTGTGAGTTTCATAAATCATCCTCTCTGATATCTGCGTGTGTTAAGATGCAGAACTCCTGAATCAGACTTTCTCACACTAAAAGCCTGAAAGAGAAGTCCAAATTCACAATTTTTTTTTTGGCAGTTGTCTTTTTTTAGCATTTGCATTCTGCTTATATCGAGGTTTTTAAACTCTGCAGCTGCAGGTCTTTAATCGCTCTGGGGTTTCAGTTTGGACCAGAACTCCATCCAACCGTCTTCAGGAGGGTTCTGGTACGTATCATTCGTGATCCCAGGCTTACACACAAAAAACATTGCATAAATGATGGTCAACAAGCATATCGCACAGGCAGGGCCAAAACCCCAAGACCAGAATACAACATGACACACACACACACACACACACACACACACACACACACACACACACACACACACACACACACACACACACAGAAGTCTCCATGTGGCCAAATACGCCTTGTGTGGGTGGACTGGCTGTCTAAATGTTTACCGTTCCTCCGGCCACTGCTTCGCTGCAGTGGCCACTTTAAAGGCCTCGACCGCAGTTTTACGAAGTAAAATATAAAGCGTGTGTTTCTGCAACGTGTATAAAACTTGAAGCAATCATGTGAAAAGCTTTTAAGCTACACGGTTGAATAATTGCAAATACAGATATCGCAATCATGATTAGTCCAGATTGGCCTTTGATTGAGGAAGTGGATTATTTAATTGCACCTCTGCAACTTGCATCAACATCTCGACTGCTTTCAACTGCCGCGGTGACTCAGGAAATGAATTTAAACGCTTCAATATTGCAATGAACCCCTTTTAACAGTTATGCAAAACAATGACGCAGTTTTGGTAAAACAAGTACGATGGAGTGCAGTCGCAGCTCGTCAGGCCCTGCAGGGACGCTGACCACCAAGGATCACAAATGTAACCTAATCACGCTGCCTCTCCAGGTCAGCGTGCCGTCAGTGAGTAGTAATCAGTGACCCGGCCTGTATCAAGGACAACTCCAGGGCGCGGCGTCCGCAGAGGCTACGCTACTTGTGGTTTGTACAGAACGTTGTGACGTAGACTCAGAGTTTGGTCCTTGTTGAGATTGACCCTGCCGACGTTTCGGTTTACCAAGTGATCGTGTTAGCTTGTGTGTTAGCTCGTGTCTTGGCTTGTGTTAGCTTGTGCGTTGGCTTGTGGGTTAGCTCGTGTGTTAGCTTGTGTATTAGCTTGTGTGTTAGCTCGTGTGTTGGCTTGTGTATTAGCTTGTGTGTTAGCTTGTGCGTTGGCTTGTGTGTTAGCTTGTGCGTTGGCTTGTGTGTTAGCTCGTGTGTTAGCTTGTGTATTAGCTTGTGTGTTAGCTTGGCTGTTAGCTGGTGAGTCGGCGTGGCGGCAGAGGTTGAAAACTCAAATGCAACATGAACAACCTGACACGTGACTATCCGACATTTTGATGCCCTGAACAGTTTTTTAGTTCAACGACCAAAACGTACCGCTTCTATTGTGAACAAACACAAACATTTTTGATGACTTTGGCCATAAAAGTGTCTATTCTGTAACTTTTCCTGACACCAAATGACCTTAGTGCCTTCTAATCCTTCATGATTAACTGTATTCCTCAACAACAAAGGATTTATTTCGGGTTTATTTCCTGTGGATTTCCGCGGCTTATGGTCGACTATTTCAGTCAGGACAGTAGCATGCCATTTTTATTTATTTTTTGCGCTGACTTAGGAAGAAGATGACTGAAGAGCTGAAAACAATGCTGGTCCATGCTGCCAAGGTCTTACTTCAGCATAACAAACATGCGGGGGGTTGTTGCTGCTCCGGCCAAACCACAATCAGAGCATCAGGAGGAGAGCCAGTTTCTATTCGCACATGCAGTGATGTAGCACGGGGATACCTCACCTCGGATGTAGCTCTTATCAAAACAATTCAACTGTCATGTCAGACACACGCACACACACACACGCACACACACACACACACACACACACACACACACACACACACACACACACTGTAAACAGGAATTTGTGGATTGCTTGCATATGTGTAGCTTCATTTAATGTTTCCTCCCAAAGTTTAACTCTGTCTAGAATTATTTTCTTTTCTTTGCTTGATTTGTTTATAACCAGGTAATTAGAAGGTCATTTGCTATACTTTTTAGTTTTTTGTCAATGCAGCTTGACGGATGATACACCCAAGATCTTATGGGTCTTGAGTCGAGCGTTACGCCTTGTTTTTGTGTTATTTGCTTTTTTGAATGTTGCTACAAGGAGGATTTCCACTCAGGGTCAATAAAGTTAAACAATCGGACTTCCTTTTGCAGTCGGACGTGTCGCCCCCTGCTGGTCAGAAGCGAGAATGTAAGTTTGTAACACTTTTGCATCGTAACCGGCGGTCGCCGCCTGCTTCGAACTGAGAAACATGGCTCTGAATCAGTCAAAACTTCCAAAAGAGACCATATAAAGAGCTTCACGCGCTCCACTTATTCTACATGACGATCCGCAATAAACGTGGAGTGGGTGTCTTCTCTCAGCGGCAGCGTGTCACGACACACACAAACAGCTGCTCTGCACTGGATGCCATCACCACGGCGCTCTCTGCAGCCTTCCTGCTGTGATGTGAGCTAAAACCCTGGTGTGTTCCTGCTGCAAGAGTGTGAATGTGTGTGGAGCACGTACACACACACACACACACACACACAGGTGTGTATGAGCACACAGCTCACATGCTGTACACAACAACAGCTGTGACGGCTGCCTTTGACCCGCCTTCATAACTCCGGATGGTTGTTAGTTCAACGCCTGAAGGAATTGTGGAAAAAAGGCTAATTGTCACAATGCACCATTGTGGAAAATCTGTTTCCTAAATGTTAAATGCGGCTGATCTGGATTTATCCAGCGTTGGGATGGAGTTACAGAAGGCTTTTCTGGGGACTGATTTAAAAAAAGAAAAAAAAGTGACAAACAAAAAGAAAAAAATTGTGCATTGTGACCTTTTTTACTGCCATTTCCACGGCACCTTATATTATCTGAATATATAAACGGGACAGTTAACTAGATGTTTGTTTAATAAATCACATGTTTTATGCATGTGTTGTTGAAAGCATACAAACAAAGCAAAAAAACAAACGGCATTTTCTATTAGATTCAATGTTATAAGTAGAATGATCAGAATGGTTAAAAACTTCTGGCTCCCCGATGTGGCTCAAGGGTGTTTTAAATGTAACATTTTATTGTTATTTTACTCTTTGTAGCCAGAATAATCCCATTAAGACCTTGAATCTCTTTCACACAAGCGTCCTGAAAGTTTCCAAACATATAAACACAAATAACAAGCTTTAAAACCAAACAGTGAAACGTTAATAACGACATAAAACAGAGGCAACAGACTGAAAACAAACCAGTAAAGTCACAACACAAAGAAATTGTCATTAGGGTCACGTTAACACAAGTTAAATGGTCGTGTTTTTTAAGATCTTGCATGCATCATAAAATAAACTAGTTTAAAATGTTCAAACGAAGAAGAGAGTCCAAAAACTTTCAAAGCGTTTTCACCTCTTCTCTGAAGACATGCAGCGCCGCCGCTTCCATAAAGCGCACTACGCGCTGTACGCAGTACCAAGAAATATGCAACAAAAAATCCTCATAGTTATAATAATTATAATGCAGATATTTTTTAGAAATATTCGGCACCTTTTAGGCATGTGTATATCACAAAATAGGCAGAACAAGAGATACATTCAATTGCTCAAAAAAGTTACGATGGTGCCCCCTCCAAAAAAAACACATTTAACTTCTCAAGCCCGCCGTGGTGCCCTTCACAGTGGCGAACTTTAGCAGTAAGCTGAAAAAGACAACAGGAGCCAGGGTCAGAAACAAGAAGTTATACTTTGGGCACCAAAATGGCGAGCAGCGGCACTGAAGACATGCATATTAATCATAAAAAAAACAATGGAACAAATTCTGCAAATGCATTTGGCGACCTGACGTTTGAAACAGACTCAACCACAGAACGACAGACTGAAGGTATGTAACAAAACAAAAAAAACGCCGGCAACATTTGAAAGAACGGCTCATTAAAACCATTAAACAATACAGAACCTCCCAGTAGCACATGACAGCCATTCAGCTGCACTTCCACAGCTGATCCCCGGTCTTTATCAAACACCTGGAGGAGTTTTCTTGCATTGAATAGTCGCCTTTCAGCCTCCTGACAGCCTCGCGTCTGCGTACGTAGCTGCAAAACAAAAGTTAAACGGCACTTTTTAGGTATGGAGGAATGCGCGAGCGCTTTGGCCGCTAATGGGAGCTAATGGGAGCGCATTAATTTTCACAAGCAAAAGAAAGAGAAACTCTCATTGCCTCATTGTTCCCCCCTTTTGCTCATTGGCTACTTCAGTCGCTCCGGCTCCCTTTTGGATTTTCCCATGCCCTGCTATCTTTTCTCAAGTCTTAATCTTTTCATTCTGTCAGGCTCGCTCTCGGCAGCCTCCGCGCGGTTTCCAAAGGTCCGGCCTTCATGCTTATTGTCCCTCAATGGCGCGGTTACCTCCCACCTACATAATGCACCTTGTTTCCTCCGCTCAGTCCCGGGGCTGCACCACTTTTTGGCTCATTCAAATTCAGGAAGGGAGGCGGACTGTGGAAGCAATGCCTCGGGCCGCGGCCATGCAAAGCAACTAGCAACACATAAAAAAGAAGAAGAAGAAAAAAATATATTCGCTTCCCTGGAAAATGTCTGTGGGTGGGCTGATTTGTACATTGTGAAGGATGAGCTGCATTGGAACACTGTTGTGTTCCCGGCTACGAGTTTCCCAAAACCAACGCTCATCACGCGACCCATCATGCCGCGGCGGCGCTACCGAATCACGCGCGGTCATCCGGGAATTAGCTTCACTTTCAGCACAGAGCGCTTCCACTGTTTGATGCCTGGCTCTCTGACGCGCTGGAAAGGGTGAAGGAAAGTCAAGGTTATGAAAACCGTAGTGACGTCGTGGGCGCAGAGTAGAAAAGGAGGGGTGAAGGGGCGAGGGGGGGGGGGGGGCACACGTAGACCCCAAATTGTGCTGTTTTTTACTTGGCTAAGATCTCAACCACTTAGGACCAAGACGACAGCCATGCACCATTAACATCTATTCAAGGGCTCATGCTTTGATCTTCCCTGAGAGGGGGGGGGGGGGGGGGACGCAGGGGGAGACAAATAAGCAGAAAAAACATCATCAACAATTCAAATGCACCCAATTATTGGACCATAAATAAAAGCCTAATTAGCATGAATTGCTTCCACATTGTTTTGTTTTTTTCTTCTCCACATTGTGTGTGTGTGTGTGTGTGTGTGTGTGTGTGTGTGTGTGTGTGTGGGCGTGTGTGTGCGGGCTTCTGCATTAGATTTCTTGACTTATTATAGAGATGCTTAATTTGGGAGGTAAAATTGCTGCGCTAATTAAAACTGCTGGATAAATATTTGCCTTTTTGCACAGAACCCACATGTTGTTTTTTCATTTGGAGCCCCCCAAAAAAAGTATTGTATGTTATCTCAGACACAAGCCGATGCCAATAGCGGCCCGTAGCAACACTTTGATCCATATCAGACAACAACTGTCATGCAGCGTCTGTGACATTTCAATCCAGAGCCTTTAGTTCACCTCTGATGTCACAGACGTTTGTTCTTGACTTAGTGGGAGCTCAATTGATTTGGCTTTTTTCCCCAAAAAAGTCAGGAACAGAGGTGAGTGTTATGGAGTGACATGTCGTGGCCAACATCTTGTGTGTTTAGCGTTGGTGGTATAGTGGTTAGCATAGCTGCTTTCCAAGCAGTGGCCTGCTGCGTATCCGCATGGAGGACTTTCCAGTCGGTACAAGAGAACAGCAGTTCAACTCCCACTTTACCAAACTAGATGATTAGCTTTGGTGGTACCATGGTTAGCATAGCTGTCTTTAAAAGCGGTTGACCTAGGTTTGTGTCCCGGCTAACGCATAGTTTTTGGGCTGTGGCTCTTGGGTAGCTCCAGTTCCTCCCCGACACTTCTCAGCTTCCAGATGTGTTAAATCCAGAGACCTAATTTCATGTATGTATGTAAAAAGTATGTAATATGACAAACGTAATAAAGTTTAAAGAATTAGCTTCACACGCCGGCCCAGAGAGGCTTTTGTTTTCCGGGCGTCCTCCTCGATGAGGCTCATAAAGGGCAGCCTGTGTGCTGGTCTGGTTTGGGTTATGAAGTCACTGTTGAATACAGAAATAAGGCGGCGAGGATCAGGCCGGATCACGCTTTCTTTTCCCAGCGTCCTCTGAAACATTGTTTTTTTGATCAGACGGACCGGGATCACCAGAAATGGAAACAATGTCTCACCGCTGCTCTCCACCGTTAACCCTCGGCAGACAGCATCTGGGCGCCTGGGAGCTGAAACCTGCACCGATTGGTTGTCGTGATGATGATGAGGTTTAAAGATGGCGTTCCCACGGAACATGGAAAACTTCCCGTCCTCGCCGCCGCGGGGTTAAGAACCTCAACACCCAGCGCTACCTCGCCGTCTTCTCCCACACACTTTCAACACGTCTGGCCAGAGGGTCGGCCTGGCGTTTGACTTTGGGACATCTTTGGTTCTCTTGTGGTCTTTGCTTTATTTCGTGTTATGTACATTTTATTACACACTACGTTTCATCTAGTTCCAATTTATAATTTGCCAGTTCGAAGTGCAGAAGGTTACAATAATAAACCATAACTTCTCTCAAAGTTTCAATGTTCGCCTTGGTCACCGTTGATGTCATTCGGCCATTAAAATGCGAAAAAAATAAATAAAAATGACATAATTGTAATTTCCATCCAAGTTGTGGAAATTACACATTTATTTCTAATTAGTGTCCCCATAGATTAGAGGAATGAGTTACTTTGGGTGGAAGATGTTTTACTGGCAGAGTGGACAATAAAAAAAAATACAATAAAAAATGTTTTCTTTACTTAAAATCAATCTCAAACTTGTTTGTATGCCATCCAAACATTTACCAAAGATGACATCATCAGTGGACCCTTTTAACTTGTAATATAAGATATATAGTTATACACATTTTTATTTTTACGAGAGAGAGAGAGAGAGAGAGAGAGAGAGAGAGAGAGAGAGAGAGAGAGAGAGAGAGAGAGAGAGAGAGAGAGAGAGAGAGAGAGAATGATGATAATAAAAAAAGAAGAGAATTCCCACAGTGTGTGTCTCTTTGTCTGCTTCCCACCGCTGAAAGGAGTTTGCGTGGAGGTCAATGTCTGCATAGGACACTGAATCCAGACCACCTCTCCACGTTGATCAATCAAAGAAACCCAAACATCCCCCCCTCCCCCACACCCCATACGTTAAAAAGCTGAAGTTCAGCCCTGCTTTAGAAAGAATCGCTCCTATCACGGCTGACCCGCCGCTGAACCTCTCCGCTGGGCCTCGGAGCCGCTGCCAATGTAAGCAGATGCCTCTTCGGGGTTCTCTTTCGCTCTCTTATTTATGCACGGGCTGATAATGCTATCCTGCGTGTGATACGTCAAGCGAAGGGGAAGAGTCAATAGCTGATGGAATCCATGACGAACAAGCACTCCTCTTCCCTCTCAGCGTGCCACCCAGGTTCTTTTTTCCGCTGATGCGCTCACCTCTGCTGAGCATCCCTCTGAGCCCACACAGGGCGCCGCAACGAGCTGCAGCTCAATTACTGCAGGTCCTGCTGGATTGAGCCCTTTATATCTCCAGCTGGGGAAGCTCACTCCTCTAAACTCCTCCAGCGGGGAAGCTTTTGGAAAGATCTATAAAATGACATCCAGCATAAAAACCTCCCTGCATTCTCCCTCCACGGCTCCATAAATACACCTTTTTTTATACGGTTTGAAAAGAAGGTATCAGTCTCTTTTAAGTCCTGCAACTGGATACTTTTCATCAGCAGAAAAAAGTTCAGCAGATCGTGAATCAAAAGTTGTGCATATTAAAAAGGAAAAATCCAGAGTTTGAGAGTCATCACAGTCAGTCAGATGTAAACAAAGTGAGGGTATGCGGCTCAGCGTTATCAGAGGTGAACATGTGCGATGCTCCCAGAGCTTTTCTTCTAAACCTGCTGTCTGGCGTCCTCACGGCAGGCTCTGTTGCAGGTGGAGGTGCCGTCAACCTGAGATCATGGGAAGGCCTGTGAATCATAGACTGTATATAGGAAGTGGAAGTAGTTGTTGTGACATCCCCCGTTGGTTTGAGTGGGTAGAGAGAGGGAGGGAGGTAGATGGCGGAGGGAGGGTGGAGAGGTGAGATGGGGAGAAGGAGGAGGAGGAGCGACTGTTCCTTAGCAGGACAAGCAGCTTCCTCCACCTTCCTCCTTTTACATTTGTCGTTTGAATTATTAATTGGCAGTAATTACTTGTAAGTGCAACTCTGTATTTGTTTCGTTCAAATGTGTTATCGCAGTGGGGCTGCACGATGGTGTAGCGGCTCGTAGCACTGACGCCTCTCAGCAAGAGAGGGCCGGGGGTTCGGTTCCCGGTGTGGCAGGTCCTTCTGTGTGGAGTCTGCATGTTCTCCCCGTGTCAGCGTGGGTTCTCTCTGGGTTCTCCGGCTTCCTCCCACAGTCCAAAGACATGCAGCATAGGTTAATTTAACTCTAAATTGCTCGTAAGTGTGTATGTGAGCATGAATATCTCTCTCTCTCTCTCTCTCTCTCTCTCTCTATATATATACATATATGTGTCTGCCCTGTGATGGACTGGAGACTTGTCCAGGGTGAACTCTGCCTTCATCCATTGACAGCTGGGATCGGCTCCAGCGCCCCGCGACCCTAAAACAGGACAAGCGGTTTGGTTAATGGATGGTGTTATCAAAGTGATGCAGAAGCTCAACTGCACCATATTCAAGCAACAGAGGCTACAACGACGGTAATAAATCAAAACACATAGTTTTGAGAGTTTAAAATTGCACATTGGCATGAACAGTAAAAACATACATGTGTACATGTGTGCAAAGCTGACAGTAATTCCCAGCGCAGGTTCCCGTGATGAGCAGTTATTAACATCTAAACACGCGTGTGTTCGTCCGGTGATTGATTTTATACGTGCACAAATATGCAGGCATAATGGTGTAATTATATCCTACTGTACAAAATGTATGTCAAACAGGCTCATAAGCGCAGTGCGGGGAGGAAGAGAGGCAGCGTCTGAGAGTTCAGCCGGTCAGCTGAGAAGGCTTTGCCGGAATATTTCCAGGCGTTTAAATCCAGTGGTGAGAGTCTTGTGAAGAGCCTCCAAACTCTGCACCTGGTTCAGATTCAGATCCCTTCGCAATCTGCTTTCTTTGGACCCCGCCGTCGTCCTCTTATTTGATTTCGGCTCTTCGAGATGTGAAATACACGCCGACGCTTAAAGACCGTCTTCATGGGATGGCGAGGTGAGCCGGAGAGACGGACCTTCTGAGCCTCTTGGAAAACAGATTTATTGAGATTTGGCAGCAGGGTGTGGACCGTCAGAAGAGTTCTGAATGAGACAGAATATCAACAATTGTGAGATGTATTAATGCCTCTTCCTCTTTTTCTTTTGTCCCCGGGACTTGAACAAGTCCATCTTGGATTCTGTTCAGGTATTTTCATGAGACGGTCCAAAGGGCTCACATGGTTCTGGTCTTTGCCGAACGGTGTCAGCAAACACGGTATCTGATCAGATGGATACCTCAGATACAGAAACCCACACGGGCCTGAATATCCATCTGTCCCGCAGTCAGGATGGTCGAGATTTAGCTTTTTTCTTTTACGACTTAGCAAACGGAGGTGGCTCCGAGGTTATTAGACTGCAGTAAATTCCTGTGATCCGTGCCACTATCTCAGGGAGGGCGGGTACTGTGGGTCGTGATGGATTTACTGGGCCTCCCAAAGTCCTCTCTCATCATAAGCATGGAAATCTAATTCTGCTGGCAAAAACAAAACAATTCATCAGAGACATGGAGGTATTCAAGCAATCAAAGATGCCAGTGTCAGCGTTACCGCGTCAGGATTTTGCAAAAAAAGAACTGTTCAAGTCCATAAGCTCCGTTGATCCGTAAAGGATTTCTCTTAGCATGCACAACCTTTATTCACCGAGACGTCTGACTCCATCCGCTGCCGGCCGGACCAAAAGCTACCTTTGGTAAACTTTTGGCCAAAAGGAGTGGATTCCTTTCAAGAGAAGTTCAGTGAAAGTCTTTAGGCGCCCCGCTGTCTCTTGTGGGAGGAGTTAGGGTGACGGGAAGCAGCCATGAGATGGGAACCCCAATGCAGGAACCCCAACGCAGGAACCCCAACGCAGGAACTAAAACACAGGAACCCCAACACAGGAACCCCAACGCAGGAACCAAAACACAGGAACCAAAACACAGGAACCCCAACGCAGGAACCCCAACGCAGGAACTAAAACACAGGAACCCCAACGCAGGAACTAAAACACAGGAACCCCAACGCAGGAACTAAAACACAGGAACCCCAACGCAGGAACTAAAACACAGGAACCAAAACACAGGAACCCCAACGCAGGAACCAAAACACAGGAACCCCAACGCAAGAACCCCAACGCAGGAACTAAAACACAGAAACCACAACACAGGAACTAAAACACAGGAACCAAAACACAGGAACCACAACCAGAAGACAGGAACCAAAACTCAGAAACCACAACACAGGAACCACAACACGGGAATCAAAAAACAGGAACCACAACGCAGGAACCCTAAAACACGAACCCCCTCTGTCAGACATGACCTTTCGGTTTGGGTTTTAGGGCGTGAAACACCCGACTGCACTAGTGTCAGGTGACCTACTTTGTGTTTCCTTTTTGTTTCCTTTGTGTTTCCTTTGTGTTTCCTTTGCGTTTCCTTTTTGTTTCCTTTGCGTTTCCTTTTTGTTTCCTTTGTGTTTCCTTTGCGTTTTTCTTTGCGTTTCCTTTTTGTTTCCTTTGTGTTTCCTTTTTGTTTTCTTTGTGTTTCCTTTTTGTTTCCTTTGTGTTTCCTTTGTGTTTTCTTTGTGTTTCCTTTTTGTTTCCTTTGCATTTCCTTTGTGTTTCCTTTGTGTTTCCTTTGTGTTTCCTTTGCGTTTCCTTTGTGTTTTCTTTGTGTTTCCTTTGCGTTTCCTTTGTGTTTCCTTTGTGTTTCCTTTGCGTTTCCTTTGTGTTTTCTTTGTGTTTCCTTTGCGTTTCCTTTTTGTTTCCTTTGCATTTCCTTTGTGTCTCCTTTGTGTTTCCTTTGTGTTTCCTTTTTGTTTCCTTTGCGTTTCCTTTGTGTTTCCTTTGCATTTCCTTTGTGTTTTCTTTGTGTTTCCTTTGCGTTTCCTTTGTGTTTTCTTTGTGTTTCCTTTGCGTTTCCTTTTTGTTTCCTTTGTGTTTCCTTTTTGTTTTCTTTGTGTTTCCTTTTTGTTTCCTTTGTGTTTCCTTTGTGTTTTCTTTGTGTTTCCTTTTTGTTTCCTTTGCATTTCTTTTGCGTTTCCTTTGTGTTTCCTTTGTGTTTCCTTTGCGTTTCCTTTGTGTTTTCTTTGTGTTTCCTTTGCGTTTCCTTTGTGTTTCCTTTGTGTTTCCTTTGCGTTTCCTTTGTGTTTTCTTTGTGTTTCCTTTGCGTTTCCTTTTTGTTTCCTTTGCATTTCCTTTGTGTCTCCTTTGTGTTTCCTTTGCGTTTCCTTTTTGTTTCCTTTGCGTTTCCTTTGTGTTTCCTTTGCATTTCCTTTGTGTTTTCTTTGTGTTTCCTTTGCGTTTCCTTTGTGTTTTCTTTGTGTTTCCTTTGCGTTTCCTTTTTGTTTCCTTTGTGTTTCCTTTTTGTTTTCTTTGTGTTTCCTTTGCGTTTCCTTTTTGTTTCCTTTGCGTTTCCTTTGTGTTTTCTTTGTGTTTCCTTTGCGTCCTTTGCACCACACACTTGCTCTTGGAGGAATGTTGGACTGTTACTAAAGAGTAGAAGTCTGAATGTGCTCTGTATGTACTCTTTCACAATAAAGGACCATTTCTGTTGTTAGTTGGTACTTTTCATCAATAAAATGTACTTGACTGCACAGGATGAGTCCAGACTGAAAACAATAAAAAATGATTTCTTTGTCATCTTGTTTTTTGCTGTGAAAATGATGTGTAGACCTGCACTCATTTAAAATGGTGTCTTGACACACTTTTCTCCTTTCAACAAAATATTGCATCATCTGAGATGCAATATTTTGCAACGTTTGTGAAAACGGCAGCTTTGGCATCAATTGTGCAGCCCTATATGTACTGATGCTCTTCTGCTGGTTAACACTGATAAACACCATTTTATGAAAGGTATCATCTCCCCCACAACATGACTTGTTTCTGACTTTAAGACCCTTGAGATGATATCGCCGCCGCACGGCGGCTGGACTCTCTCGCCGTAACGCTGCAGTGTATTTGCTCTTCGTGGTCCGTATCGCCCACCAGGGGTTCGGTCAGGTTGCGGTTAGTGCTGCCGTCGCACACACACGTTATATATTTGTTTAAATAATAGCTGGCGTCCGTCTCCGTATGTATTGGGGTTTTGGGCAGAGAAGTTTATTCTAATGTTCCCCAACCTCTGCTGCTCTGAGCTTGATATGCAAAACATGAACTATTTAAATACCTATTCAAATATTCTGACTGGAATAACTGAAAGGCTCTTGTGCTTTGCTTTGCTTGACTTTTGTTCTTGTCTTTAAGTCTAACACTGACTCTCAGGATCCCTTTGTAAGGTTTTGAATGTGAGAGACACAAACCTGCTGGCCATGCTCCAGCATGGTGTGGCATTAGTTTCCCCAAATGTATCTGTAAAGACCACAGAGGCTGTAAAGATGGCCTCACATGTATTTTCCTATAATAATACATTTTAAAACATACCTACTTTTACACAGTAATGACTCCACAGTGAGACACCTATACTTACAGCCTTCATAAATGTGTCTGTCGCTGGACTACTTTTGCATTTTGTGCCAAAAGGAAACATGCAGAACGACTCCAAAAACAACACATTACCTCAAGAAATGGGTCAAATTTTCATAAATGTTGGACATGTTGGGCAACTGCGTTTTAAAGCAGACTGATTTAGAAAAACGTTAAACTTGCAGCTGGTTAAACAATTCATTTAGTTGTTCAACAAATTATTGCCATTGTGGCCTTTTTTCTCTATTGTGTGTTATATTATAGAAAATAAATGGATGAAAACAGTTGAAACTGGAGTTATGTTTGGATGCATTGCTCAAAGGCTGTTTGAGGAATATGCTTTGACAACTTCAGAGACCAGCCCATATTTGTATTATATGTTGTCTTGTGTGTCAGGCTGCAGCTGATAATTTCCAGATCGATTAATCAGTTCTCCACTTTATCGTTTGGCCAATAAAATTCCATAACATATTGAAACATGGCCATAACAACTCCTCAAGCCTCAAGGTCTCAAAGTAAAGAATATTACAGACAACAAGACAACAATACGTTCACCATACCTGAAGACAGAAAAAAGCAAATCCTCACGACTGGAAGCTTTTACCAGATAATGAAATGAATCATCAATTATTCAAAGAGTTGCTAATGACTTTCCCTGGCCTTAAAGATTAGCAGTTCATTGTGAGGCAACAGCATCCTCGTGGTCACCTCTCAGCCGCTGCGGCTCATCACTCTGCGGTCGGTGTCAGCTGTCGGAGAAGGTAATTAGATCATCTCCAAACAACACACGCTGCGGCGTAGAGGCCCAGCCGGACACTTAGCGACGTTAAAAGACATGTGCGGCTTAAGGTCGCCCGCGGCCGAGATCCGCAGAGCTGTGGTCAAGTCATTGAGGCCGCTCTCAGCCCCCCGAGATGATTTACAGCGCCCTGAGCAGGACCTCGCCGTCCGGGAACAAAAAGAAAAAGCAGCCTTATTGTGCTCCCATTCGCTCGGACGGAGAAGACGAGAAGGAGGCTGAAAACAGGAGCGAAGCCTGGAGTCTGAATCTGTAATCCTGCACACTGGCTGATGAGGTGCAGCCATGAAACGCTTCCTCCGCAGGGTGTCCCGACAGCGCGGCCTGCTTGTGATACCCAGAGTTCTGTTGTCAGCTGGAGGGAAAAACTTTCCAATCCCAAATTATAGTCTTAAGTGCCTTTTCGTTTGGGAATCCAGAAGCTTTCCCAGGTTGAAGACCGCTGGGCGGATTCTGAGCGCTTCAACATGAGTTTTCATCAACTTGAGAAAGCTGTTAGCGTTGCCTCCTCTGGTTAGTGGTGTGTGTGTGTGTGTACATGTGTGTGTGTGTGTGTGTGTGTGCATGTGGACATTCGAGAGCAGCCAAGAGGGCCGGGGTTTTCCTGGCACACAATAGCAGGAAGTGCTGCCACACTATAAATGGACGCTGAAGCAGTGGCAGGGCTCAGTCAGCGAGCTTTCTGCCACCGGCCAGCAGGATTTATGAGCTCGCTCCACTTCCAAACTCTGATAATGAAACTACACCGAAAGCAGCACCAGGAAAGTTGCATGTTCGTGCCAGGCCGAGCAATTCAACCCACGCAGGCTTTTGACAGAGGATACAGTTGATGGTTTCAGGACGAAGCTGCCAAATCTTATAATCTGCGCCCAAATATTGCAAATATAGGTTCATGGCAGAAGATTTCTGCCATAAACCTTGAAATAAAGTTATGGGGATTCATTGTTTCCTCCAGAATTTTCTTCCTTGGGAAGATGGAAAAGTCATTAAAAAGCTGAAAACCAAAGTAATGAAGATGTTGTTGGAGGGATAACAGCTTCTCAAGGCTTTTTCTAACCGGCGAAAAATAAAAAATACATTGAAACAACATTTCACAAAGTAAAATACTTCCTACGTATTGGTGGTTGCAGTGTATTTAGTAGTGATTCTGTTAATATTGGTCTAATCCTGAGTAATTTAAACCATTTTGAAGTGAAACTTTGAAGAACTTACCTTTGAACCAAAGAGCATTGACTCCATGCATAAATCTAAGTATTTCTATGAAATGTTACACATTTCTTCACACGATGATTACGTGGACTACAAATATATTGACATACATAAGGATGAGGATGTTTATTGTCATCGAAAAAAGATATTTAGTTGGCAACTTAGTCAACGAGGAAAAAACACATTCAATGACTATATTTAAAAAATATAAAACATGGGCATCAATAGATTTAAGGTGACAAGAGGGTTGTCAAAAATGTTTATTGCTTATTCTTATTTCCCAGCAGCATAGTCGGAGCTGGGTGGGGTGCTACATATTTGTGTGATGTCTAGGAGTTACGCTGCATTCATGTTTTCGTACGTATTGCTCCCAACAGTCCGTCTTCATTAAGTAAAGCGAGCTCGTTCAGGCAGCTCGCTTCTGCTACTACATTTAATGTATGAACAATAATAAACGGGCTGCAATATAAAACCCAAAAGCAGCACATTTTAGAAGTGACCGTCGTCTCCACATTCCTCGAGCTCTTTGTGGGGAACGCCGAGGTTCGAGGCCCAGAAGCCAAACATCACATGTACATTATTCACATAATAAACACAATAATCTTTTCCTTGTGAGCGTGCTGTCCTGAATCCGGACAGACTTGTAAACTATAATTGCACGCTTTAGAGCTTGTTTTTATTTTTATTTGGGAGTTTGGAGAAGCAGCGGCGAGTCTGCGCGTGGAGCGCACGACAGCGACCAATCAGCCGGCTGCGTGAGTCAACCACCGCCTCACCCCGTGGTTTGACACCATCACGGGTTATTACAGGACTCAACTATAATAAAAAATACATATTTTTGAAAGAGTTAAGTGATCTCAACACTGTGCTGATGGACTGCAGGACACAGAGAAACCCGATTTGAAAAAAAAAAACATCTTCTCAAATGTATATCTGGATTGAAACGCTGCAAATATCCAGCAAGGGAATCGGTTTGAGCTTGAAATAACACCAACAGACTGGAGAATGTGCTGCATAATTTCATCCAGATCTGCAGATAAGTTCCGTCTCAACAAAACTTTAATGATCTCTGAGGGAGAACTGGGTCACTGCGGCAACAACGATTTATACAACGAGTAAGAAACCCTCAAATACAACACAGTGGAGATAAAAGTGCCACTGTGGTGCTGCTGATAACAGAGGAAGACGACGAGGTCAGTGAAGCTCTTTATTTACTTTGCTGAGGCTCCTTTTTGCATGTCAGCATCTCTGTTTTACAGTTTAAAGTCCCATCGCTCTGGAAAACGCATTACATCCCTCACCCCCTCCCGGCTGATGCTGTGCGGCTGATTCCCTGGAGTCCGTGAACTTCACTGCCTCCCCTGAAATGTCCAGGGTAGCCATAGTGAGAAGAGCAGGCAGGAGGCGAGAGGAGGTGGGCTCCTGGGATCTGTTCAAAGATGTCTACTCATCAGTTTGAGGGAGCAGATTGAAGGCTCCTGCGCCATGAAACTGATTATCCTCAGATCGGAGTCAGATATGTGGATAAAATGTGGTTTGCAACTTAGATAACCTCACTTGATTCCAACGTAAAAACGGGAAAACATATTTTAATTGTAGCCGCAGAGTTTCTGAGAGGTGGAGCGCTTTTTTTTCTTTCTTGGCTCATAAAACCAGACGGGGGCGGTGCCATCCTGACGTGCACGTGTTTGGGCCGCGTGAGGTCACGCTGCTACGTTAAGGATGAATTATTGAAGAGACAGTAAGAGGTGCTGTCCATAATGTTCATCTGTATGTCCATAATGTTCATCTGTATGTCTGTAATGTTCATCTGTATGTCTGTGATGTTTATCTGTATGTCTGTAATGTAATATCTGTATGTCTGTGATGTTTATCTGTATGTCTATAATGTAATATCTGTACATCTATAATGTTTATCTGTATATATATATAATGTTATATCTGTACATCTATAATGTGATATCTGTACATCTATAATGTTCATCTGTATGTCTATAATGTTCGTCTGTATGTCTATAATGTGATATCTGTACATCTATAATGTTTATCTGTATATATATATATATATATATATATATATATATATATATATATATATATATATATATAATGTTTATCTGTATGTCTGTAATGTGATATCTGTACATCTATAATGTTCATCTGTATGTCCATAATGTGATATCTGCATTGTCTGCAGTAGTCCCAGATGTATTTGTTCCCAGAGTGTCCTGATGTAGAACATCACATGAGATGAAGAAGCTGTTTAAGATGGAGAGTATGACCCCAAATGCTGATGTACTAAATACTTTGTTACAACATTTTATTCTGGCAGAATATTTTACACAAAGGTAGATCTCCAATATTTTTAAAGCATTTAAAAGTGAATACATTCTTCTTCTTTTTTACATTCTCTGACAATTTTTATCACCGGTCTGACTTTTCCAGTGAGATAAGAAAGTTGTAATTATGAGATAGAAAGTTATAATTATCATTTTTCTATCTCATAATTTTGAATTTCAAGCTCATAATTCTGACTTTTTACCTTAGAATGTGTTTCCTTTTTGTCAGAAATGGGCTTCCATACGATAGCCTCAGCTGGTGAGATATAAAACTATATTCAATCATCGGAATAGGGGATTAACGATGACCTCATCGTCTCTCCGTGCTGCGTCTGATCGCTCGCCATTGGTCGTCGAGGCCGGAGACGTCGCCGACAGCAGCGCGGCGCAGCGTCGTCGTCTTGAAAGTGAAATGCCGGCCGCTCGCTGACAGACTTCCTTTATCCGCCATTTTGCTTTCAGTCCATCCAAAAACAGACGGCTGTTTTTTTCTTCCGCGTTTTTTGGGCCACACAGACGTTAACAATGTCGTAATTCTCCTCCGCAGATACAAATAACCGCCGGTGAGCGGGCAGAGACACCTGGAGATGCAACGCAAACCAGTTAAAGGATCCAATGTTTGGACAGCAATCTTTAAAACTCCATCATCTGGATTAACCTCCTGACCTCTGTCAACCTCACAGCAGAGATACCAGATTATGTTTAGCATCACCTCCCTCTCTCTCTCTCTCTCTCTCTCTCTCTCTCTCTCTCTCTCTCTCTCTCTCTCTCTCTCTCTCACATTCCTCAGTGACGGCTCTGCCTCAGTCCTTTGTCACGATCAATCACAGCTACTTCCTCGATTTCACGGTTTTAAAAATCCACTTCTCTCCCCCGTGAAGTGAAGCACTGCGTTTGGGATACCACATGGCCACGGCTTGCCAGAAGACTCTCTCTGTGTTTACCGTGAAAGTGCTGCATTTTTAAATTTTTTTACGTTCCTCTGCTGCAGAAGCATTCTGTCAAATTACTGTGTGACAACCAAGTAATTGTGCATTAGGACTAAATCCTTAAGTCAGTGTTTTCTTCTCTTCGAACGAAAGAAGAAGAAATAAACCTCGACCCGACCTCCAGGGACTCTGTGCAGCATCACGGATAAAAACAGCTTCACCTGCTGTGCAGAAGCATATTAAGATGTTGGCATGGCAGATAAAGGTCAAAAGCAAATAGAAAGACACAAGCTGGCATTCTTCTGCTGCCGGTATCCTTTACACGAGGATGGATATTCAAGCATCCATACATTATGTTTGGAATGTGCACTGCTGCTTTTTCCAGAAACGTCCAATTGAAGTTTTTAGTGGTTTTCTCTCCTGAATTTAGAGTGAACTCTTTTATACAATGACCCCGGAGCATTTCAATCCTCTTAAAACATGGACTTTTTTTTGTTTTGTTTTAAATACAAAATCCTTTTTCAGATACTTATCTTTTGGCCGTAAGTCAGAGACGCGTTTCCTCTGACAGGGGAGTTGTGATTCCTTCTTTAAACTGGTTTCTGGCTGCGGTGCATCTCACTAGTAGCTCAGTGAGCTAAGCCGGGGTTCGGGTCACCGGGTCAGCCCGCCGAGCAGCGGCTCGGTGGGCATGTCGGTCTGCTTTCAGGTGACGCCGGCACACAAGAACTCTAACTGCGACCCTGTCTACGAGAGAGAGGAGGGAACTTTTTCATCTTTCAATGTCTCTATTCCACAAAGGCGTCGTGCACACAGTGCTGGAGCGGGAAAAACAACATACATCATGGAATGGACTGTTCAAGGAGGGGAGTACACTAAATCACACCTTGCGTATCTATTTAGGCTTTAATAAAGACAAAGTTTTGAAAATAACACTCATGTGTTATTTGCAGAACTATGTCTCTATGCCATAGAGACGTCTGCCTTCTCTCCGATATAATGGAACTGGATGGCACTCGGCTCGTGGTGCTCAAAGCGCCAATAAAACTACATTTAAAAATATCGCTTTAAAGATATCGCTTTCCAGAAGTCATGTCGCGGTTGCTCAACATAATCCCCAACGTGAGCTGTAACATGGAGGAGCGACTACACCCGCCAACCATAGTACCAGCGTATTGCAGCAGGAACGACACAGTTGCCGTTGAAGGCTGGGTCACACTTGGCTTCTTTACTTATTAAAGTTAATGTGAGGAACTTTTAACTGCTTCTGAGACAATGCCTCTACAGGACCTGTAAGCATACCAGACACTCAGCGAGATAAAAGTTTTTCCCCTTAAACTCGACAGTCAACCAGTCCACCGGGGACAGACCCGCATCCGGCTTCACTGCCGGCGTCGACTTGCTCCAGATCCTGGGAGCCGACACCCTTGGGACCCGTAGCTGGACCCGCTGGAGGCAAAGGAGGCCCCGGAGAACCAGAACCAGGACTAAGTGGTACCCTGCTGTCAGACCCGGTTGCAATACAATGTTTGCTTTTCTAAAAAAGGAATGTCCTGCATGTTGTATTGACACTACCACTTTTGTCCACAGGGGCCGCCAAAATCAACACAAAACTAAAGGTTCTTGTAGCAACTTTAAGATGATATTTTATTCATACATGTTTTTATTTCTAACCTGTGTGGTTTGTTTGGGCTGAAACCGTTTTCCAGGCATATTTTATGAGTTTGCTTCACATAAACAAAGGAGGTTCTGCTGAAAAACACTGTGGTTAATAACCACATGTTTGTGAGTTCCTGCCCAAGTTCTCCAGAAATGAACTGCTCAAAAGTCTCCAAAACAAAAATAGTGTTTTCACACAGAGAAGGAACAAAATGGAAGATCATGCAAAGTTCAGTTCATCGTCTGACCCGAGGCCCTTGGCCACGCCCCCACCACTTGGCCACGCCCCCACCACTTGGCCACGCCCTCACCCCTCAGTGTCTTGAGTCAAGACATCTTGATGCTATTCAAAGGAGCTGATTGGACATCAACACAAAGCGTGACATTGGGATTGGTAATGTTGCTAATACAGTCGGAGGAATCTTGGCCGGGCTGTGGAATGATAATCATTACGCCCGCTGTGACTCACGCGGCGTAAACATTAGCTTAGCCGGTGGATATTTCTGGCCGCGTGCACCTGTTTGCATGTCACAGGCTAATCCATAACTCCTTGAGCGCTGCGCTATGTAAGGGAGCACATGTCAGCCTTAAACGGGTCCATATGGACAAACACTCGTTGAGAAGATTTCGGGTTGACTTCGTACTCGCCATGCAAAAATTAGCCCCGTACCACTCGGGCTGTAATAAGCCGTGGCTCTAATTTGAGCCATAAATTTGCCTTGCAACAGCTTGCACAGAGGATGGACATCTAACTAAGGACTTAATAACTTAATTACTGCAACACCACATGCCGCCGGGTTTGTGGAGAGACATCTCCAGTGTTTCACAGGCTTTATAAACCCTGTGTTTAATCAGCTTGTAGGCGCTCAGGACATCAAACGCTACCGCAGTTGCTCCACCATGTGCGACTGCTCTCGTCTCGTTTTGATGTGTCGCACATTACTTAACCTGCGCTTGTGCTGGTGTAAAAGTTGATTGGGCCCACTGCGTTTCATTACGGCCCAGTTCTTTTGTGCCGTTGCTTTATTGTTTCCTTTCGTGCCGAGATGTTTCTGTCGTAAAAGTGAAATGCAGAAAAAGTGTCCAAATCTGTTTTAAATTCTCACTGAGACCCAAAGAGACGGGTGGAAAGAGTCCGTCAGACAAAGGCGTTAATCTGAATATCCTGTCGTGTAATAACCAATAAGATGACGCATCAACACCTTAGATTCATGCTCTGTCAAATTAGCCCACGTCTGTGTTTCTATGTGAAGGTTAGAGCTGAGACTTTATGGTCCGTGAGTTGAACAGTGGATTGACAGGAAATTAATTAGCAACCTTTTCTGTGATATATTAATCCTTTTAATTAAGCAAAAAAGCCAAACATTTCCTGGTTTGCAGCTTTTCCAATGGGAGGATTTGCTGCTTTTATCTGTTTTATAGACTTTTTTTTGTACACAGACTTAAAATTGACCAATTAAATCACACAATTAGTCAATTTATTGGTAAGGAAATTAAAAGAGGAATAAAATGGTTTCAGATTTCACACACTCCGCCCATCTTCTTGGAGCATGTGAAGGCCCCGCTGCGTCATTACGACGCTGCACGTTCATTATAGTGAGAATACACAGGCACTTATTTTCGCAGATGACTGAGCTCGTCATGGCGACGCTTTTCACTCCTTTCAGCCCCTTCAGCGACACAAAGCGCCGTCTCCTCTCAGTAACTTTGAACTCTCCCCAAAACAAGTTGGAAATGCCGGTTCTCACACACGACGGGCCCAGAGGTGGAATTTTGTGAATTGAGCTATAGATTGAGAGCCACACCCCCTCCCTCCCGTCCCCCATCTCCTCCCCCCCGCCACCCTGGAAGAAAGCGCTAATTAGCTCAGATGTCCGGGAGAATACACACCCAGCTGCACCCCAGGAGATTGGGAAATAACATGTTGTTGTTGTTGTTGTTGGAAATTCTGGAAGGCAGGATGTTCAGTTTCACGTTCACTTGAGTGCGAGTTACCTCGGATAAATTCATTTACCCTAAATTTGGTCCTTAAAGGAGGCATTGCCTCACAGACATTAAATCAACAGCTGAACAGTTTGTAATTACGAGCTCATAAAGCGCCGTGTGGCTCGTGAGAGCCTCCCTCGGCAGGCGGGGATGAAGCCATGCGGAAGCTTCTGTTCCGGGACCCGAAATCTGACACGCCGACCGCTCCGAGAGTTGATTTTGATCGCACTGATCAAAAGAAGCACCGTGTCTCGATATTTCACCCGAGGCAAAAGAACACGGGACTTCAAAGCCCTCCGCACTAATCCCATTTGGATTATTTAATTAAGGACTCAGGGATGCTGGAGACAAAACAAGACGGCGGTTGTCACATCGCTGAGTGACCTGTGGGGAGAGATACAAGTGCACCACCGTCACGCAAAGCGAAAGCAACTCAAGATATACATGTTTTTACTGTGCATTAAATGCTGCTCGACGTTGGCAACGACTCCCGCTCGTCCCATTTGTTTTGGTTCATTGCACAGGTTGCTCTTTGTTCCTTTAATTGTCATTCCAGGGAACATTCCCGGCTCGGTCCAGATTGGTTCATGATGGCAGAACAAACAGTGGGAAAGCAGAGAAGATATGATCGTAAACCGGGCTGCACATACTTTTTTTTTATATGTTGGATGTGGAAGTGATCTCAAGGCCGGGTTATTATTAGATCTGCCGGGGAAACGGCTCCCTGGTTTAAAGGTGAAGTTTTGACCCGAACGTTGAATCACTCCACAGGATTAGAGGGCGTTAAAGACAAAAAAAAAGAAATGGGAGCAGAGTGTCTGTTTGTTTACGCAGGATGATGACGACATGGATTATGTCAACTCTTAAAACCCAATCATGCATTGAAGGCTTTTACCGAAAAACACATTTTTTTATTGAAGTTAACCTTTTTTGATCACTCGCAGCGCTTGGATTCTTCTTTTTAATGCAAACCAGCCTCTCGCTCGTAGAGGCTCACTGCTCGCAAATGCCCAGCGCATTGACTTGTTCTGCTGAGAGGTGGTTTGATTGGTCCAAATACGTCTCAATGATCACCCCATAATCAATATTACAGGACATAATGATCTAATTATTGTTATGGCAGCAGAAAAAGGAAAGTTGACCGTACGTAAGAGTGTATTGTCGACCTCTACATGGCCCCCAGCGTCTCTGATGCCAAACGGATCTGATGCCCGTTGACCGCTTATTTCCAAAGGAAAAATGCCAAAAGATGATCTTCACCTCAAATCAAAATCTTAAATGTTCTTACCCGTTCTCTTTCCTCACAGTTCAGACAGTGAGACCGGAGAACAGTGAATCTCTTTTTGATTCAAAGTGGAAACCGCTTAAACCCCACACACTTGGATGATCCTGCGCTTGTTATTGTAAAGAAAGCAGAGGGCAATTTTAGGATCTGTTTTTGGGAACTCGACACGTTCAGATCTCAATCACTGCGATGGTTCGGGGGAGACGGCTGAGGTCAAACTGTGAGTTTGAATCGCTCCGAGCTTGGCAGTTGATGAAACCTTCCACGGACGCAGGTGATGAAATTAAAGTGCCTTGCTCGATGGTTCTCCTGGTGGGGTCAGGTGAAGGTCATACTGTTACTCTGACCTCTCAGCGCTGAACCTTTTAGGCCAGCGTCAACGCTCTTATTATAAATGTCATCGTTATCAGACGGGGAGCTCGGTTTGACTCTTAGTTTTGGGTTGAAAGCACATTCCAGGCTGAGTGGATGCTCTGCGGCACCACGCAGAAGAGAAGCATCCATGGAGTCTGTTGTTTGTTATCGTGGGTTTGGGAGAAGAACAACTGTCTGTGTGTGAGACTAAACAAAAGGGCAGGCGATGGATGTGAGGAGGTCAACGGGGAACATGGAGCCCAGGTCAGCCACAAAGACAGAGGTGGATTGTGGGCGGAGCCGACAAGCGACCTGATATGGAGCTGGACCTGGTGGAGCTGTGATGGACCTGGTGGAGCTGGTGATGGACCTGGTGGAGCTGTGATGGACCTGGTGGAGCTGTGATGGACCTGGTGGAGCTGGTGATGGACCTGGTAGAGCTGGTGATGGACCTGGTGGAGCTGTGATGGACCTGGTGGAGCTGGTGATGGACCTGGTGGAGCTGTGATGGACCTGGTGGAGCTGGTGATGGACCTGGTGGAGCTGGTGATGGACCTGGTGGAGCTGTGATGGACCTGGTGGAGCTGGTGATGGACCTGGTGGAGCTGGTGATGGACCTGGTGGAGCTGATGATGGACCTGGTGGAGCTGTGATGGACCTGGTGGAGCTGGTGATGGACCTGGTGGAGCTGGTGATGGACCTGGTGGAGCTGTGATGGACCTAGTGGAGCTGTGATGGACCTGGTGGAGCTGGTGATGGACCTGGTGGAGCTGGTGATGGACCTGGTGGAGCTGGTGATGGACCTGGTGGAGCTGTGATGGACCTGGTGGAGCTGGTGATGGACCTGGTGGAGCTGTGATGGACCTGGTGGAGCTGGTGATGGACCTGGTGGAGCTGTGATGGACCTGGTGGAGCTGGTGATGGACCTGGTGGAGCTGTGATGGACCTGGTGGAGCTGGTGATGGACCTGGTGGAGCTGGTGATGGACCTGGTGGAGCTGTGATGGACCTGGTGGAGCTGGTGATGGACCTGGTGGAGCTGTGATGGACCTGGTGGAGCTGGTGATGGACCTGGTGGAGCTGTGATGGACCTGGTGGAGCTGGTGATGGACCTGGTGGAGCTGTGATGGACCTGGTGGAGCTGGTGATGGACCTGGTGGAGCTGGTGATGGACCTGGTGGAGCTGTGATGGACCTGGTGGAGCTGGTGATGGACCTGGTAGAGCTGGTGATGGACCTGGTGGAGCTGTGATGGACCTGGTGGAGCTGGTGATGGACCTGGTGGAGCTGTGATGGACCTGGTGGAGCTGGTGATGGACCTGGTGGAGCTGGTGATGGACCTGGTGGAGCTGTGATGGACCTGGTGGAGCTGGTGATGGACCTGGTGGAGCTGGTGATGGACCTGGTGGAGCTGATGATGGACCTGGTGGAGCTGTGATGGACCTGGTGGAGCTGGTGATGGACCTGGTGGAGCTGGTGATGGACCTAGTGGAGCTGTGATGGACCTGGTGGAGCTGGTGATGGACCTGGTGGAGCTGGTGATGGACCTGGTGGAGCTGGTGATGGACCTGGTGGAGCTGTGATGGACCTGGTGGAGCTGGTGATGGACCTGGTGGAGCTGTGATGGACCTGGTGGAGCTGGTGATGGACCTGGTGGAGCTGTGATGGACCTGGTGGAGCTGGTGATGGACCTGGTGGAGCTGTGATGGACCTGGTGGAGCTGGTGATGGACCTGGTGGAGCTGGTGATGGACCTGGTGGAGCTGTGATGGACCTGGTGGAGCTGGTGATGGACCTGGTGGAGCTGTGATGGACCTGGTGGAGCTGGTGATGGACCTGGTGGAGCTGTGATGGACCTGGTGGAGCTGGTGATGGACCTGGTGGAGCTGTGATGGACCTGGTGGAGCTGGTGATGGACCTGGTGGAGCTGGTGATGGACCTGGTGGAGCTGTGATGGACCTGGTGGAGCTGGTGATGGACCTGGTGGAGCTGTGATGGACCTGGTGGAGCCACCTGTCACTCAAAGCATACCTGTAAGCCTTAATATGCTTCAAACAGACTGAGTTTGGTGTCGTGAAGCCCTGAGATCTTTTCTGTAGAGACCAACACAACGGTTGTTGTGCTTTTCTTTACTTCTGCTGTCGAGTTGAGGATACGTTTGTAATAATGTGTTAAAATACACTACAGCCACCACAAAGACACACAAAGATACCGTGATTTGTGTGTGCGTTTTATACATTTTGTAACCGCAGGCCCTTACTTGTTGCCATGTGCTGAGTTCTCCAGGAACAACATGATTTTCTAGAAACAAAAGTCACAATGTTGTTTTCCCTTTAGAGTCCTGCATGTTGTTGAGCACATTGAGAATACCTTTAATAAAACTTTGAAACATAAACGTACAGTCTCACAACTCTGTTGCACTTTGTGTGTGTCTTTCTTCTGGTAGCGCTGTATCTGTTGGTGACAATCAAACTCATCCATTGAGAGATGAAACATCTTATTCTTACTGTAGTAACTCATATATGAACATTTTAAACGTTTGAATTTATTGTTTATAACACTAACTTTACACAAGTATCCAGTAAAGTTCTGTTTGCTGCGGTGACACGGTACCCTCTTCATGTAATGTATTCACAGTTCATATTTCACGGCACACATTATGCCGTATGAACTGTATTTCAGGTTAAGATGAGTTCAAACATGAACCGTCTCTCAGAGAAAATCTGTTTATGTGACTCTAAACATTTATATGGTCAGTTCATTAAAACCCGCTGACTATAAGTTAATAGTGTAAATAAACTTGAATGAAATACATTCTTGATAGCTTTCCAGGTCACTTGTGTTTTTCCAGACTCAATGAAAGTCTCCTTAATGCAGCTGAAGTGTTAGTTCATATCCTAAAGCACAGCTAAGTTTAACAATAAGCTGAATAGCTTTGATGTCTCGTGGAGCTTCAAAAGACGAGAAGTTCTCCTTCTTAATCATTAATCATGCCCTTGAAGCCTGGAAGTTTCCCAACTGAAATGCAAAAAAGGAGAAGTATATTTTTCATAATAAGGAGGATCATGTAAATTCATCTAGGCCGGCCCCCCAGCGGGATTTCCCCCAAAAATAAATCCGGTACAACTGGACACCGAGTGTAGTCCAGCGTCAACAAACGGCCGGCTTTGTGAAACCCGGCGAGGTAATCGAATCGCATCACGATAAACAAAGCGGTCGGATATTAAAGATGGCGTAAACACCGTCGCCGTGGCCGACCAGCTCTATCTCAGACATCGGCATGCAATATCTAGTCAGCTTTTTTTCAAAAATGATCTACCGTCTAAATAAAGTGATACGTACTTCAGACTCCGACGTCGACTCCTTTTTGTTTAGCCTTAAATCCTGTTAACTAAATAGTTTGAATGGATGTCAGATGTTTCCAGGGCGGACATTTAAAACCACGTAAACTAAGTTATTAAAGTAGGAATTCAACAAGTGCAGTGAGAGCATCCTCTACATCGCAGCGAGAGTCTCCCACTTTCCAAAAGTTTAATTACTTTTTAATAAAATGTAAAACACCCAGAGACATGAAAGAACCTCCAACCCAAAACAACATTTCTATTTTCATTTTTTTTGTTTTATGGGCATTATTAGCACGAGGTCATTACATTCCCACATTGCTATTGAGAGAATCCTGGCTCCTCCGGGAGTTAAATTAACATTCCTTAATTTTGTCCGATAAATTTGGACTCATCCGCACAAACTGTGATCTGATGAAGTCTCTCGGTGGCTTTTGAAGTCTGTGAAAATGAGGAATCAATTAGGGATCGCACGCCCATTCATTTCTGTGTTGTTCCTGGAGAAGCGCAGTCATTTGCCTCAATTTGAACTGTGTCAGTACTCTGTGATTAATTAGCCACAGTGCACACAGACACACACACACGCATACACACACATGCGCGCACACACATGCGCTCACACACATGCGCACACATCCCAGAAAGCTTGCAAACGCCCTGCAGCTTGTTAGCTCAACCTGCCAACTGCAGTTAATGTTTCCACCTGTTCGTTTGAGGACAAAAACAGCTCCCTCCTCCTTTCATCTGCGTGATGTTCATCATGGCGAGCCGACTGCATGCAATCATCCCCCCTTTCGGATCACTGAGTAATACGCGATTTTGGCTACGACTATGGCTGTTAAAGTATGAACGCAAAAGTCTGTAAAACGGAGGCTTTTTCTATAAACCCTCGTGCTGCTAATGTGCTCCAGAGACGTATCAAAAGGAAATTAATAAGAGTTTGAATTCCACCTGGTTCAACTCACTATTTACTATTTGATTTTATAGCGATACCCTTTCACCTCGGTGAACTCAGACTTTGTTTTGGTTTATTTTGGTCATAATCAGATCATAGCCGAAGCCTTTTTTTTTTTTGCTTTGTTATGGTCGGCGTCCCGTTTGACAAAATTGTATCTGAATTATTCAAAAACAGCAAAAGTGAGCTTTAGCTTTCTTTTTAAATACATTGATATGCAGCAGCGCTGTGATGGACTAGAGACTTGAACTCTGCCTTCGCCCCTTGACAGCTGGGATCAGCTCCAGCGCCCCGCGACCCCAGTGAGGATAAGCGGTTCAGATAATGGATGGATGGATGGATGATATGCAGCATTTGCTAACTAGCTAGCTTGTGTAAGGCTAGTATGAGTTTTAAAGGTTCGTTTGGGTCGAGCTGAGCTCGTCACCAGTTCAGTGAGCGCAGACGTTTGGCTCTGGTTCAGGAAGTAAGAGCCCCGTTCATTCTGTCATTTTGGAAAATCCTTTGCACGAAGTTTTATCCATGAAACCAAGCCAACAACTACGAGATGAATCTTGACCGGGAAGACATTGGAAAATGTAAAAAGCTACATGTCTTATACTTTTCTTAAGAGTAAAACAACTCTTCATCCAATAAAAGCGTCCCTGCAAACTCCTGAAAACCTTTCAAAGTAACTGTTGATCTGAAAGGAAGAAAGATTCAGAAGCTGTATTTCTCATCTCAGAAAGACATTTCGGTGAACCGTTGTTTTACAATCTCATCACTTGGTAAGTTGCAGAAGAGTAACGTGCATACTTTGTATTTAATATAATACATGACAGAGAAAAACATAGTAAAGAAAACTTTCATGTCTGCTGATAGATCCTGCACACCGGGCCTTTCACGTTGTGGCCATTTGAAATAACTTTGAACTGGATTTCATTTCTTGAAGCTTCAGCCTCAGGTATTTCTTGCATCGGCCTCTCAGTGTGTGCTTCCTTTTTTAAACACACACCAGTTGGAACAAGAGCGACATCCATGTTTGTTGGTTTATTTTTTCCTTCTGGAGCTACAATGCAACTCTGCGTCCAAAAGATAGTTTTGCTACATCAGCAAAACTGATGCTCAAATTCTTAAAAATGCATTTTCTTTCTTCTTTTTTTACTCCCTCGACCTCCACAGGAGGAAAATGAAGAATTTCCTGTGGGGTCATATCTGGTCCTTGCACACTATTTTTGGCATCCCCGCTCCTTCCTGTTTTCACAGTATTGTTGGTAAAACACAAGAAAATGTCCCACACAGCAACACGCGGTCGAAGGTCGAGCAGACTGACCTGGAATTGACTGAGAGCCTCTTATCGTTGCTCCTGCACACCTCCACGCACACACTCGCACACACATAAACAACGCTAACGAAAGAAACATTAATCCCTGAAATTGACAATAGGATTACAGTGTTAAAGAGCATTGCCATCACTATTCCACTTCCTGCCCCCTCCGCCGTCTGAACTGTTTCAAATCCTTTCAAAGGCCAGACTCTGTTGTGGCGGGAGCTCGCCCGCTGGGCGCGTCCTCTGAACTGTACGCTGACGGCTGACTCGAGCAGACGGGTTCATTCGGGCAAAAACTGTAAGTCGGCACGACTGGAACTTAGAAAACGAAGCATTTGAAGGGCTCTTTCTTCCTCTAATTAGTGATTGTGAGGCGAAAAATGAGAGGAGAGGCCGGCTCATCTTTAGATTATTCACATGCACCGGCTGCAAAGAGCTGTGGGGAAGCACAACACCTGTTGACTGAGTCTGAACACAAGTTCAAGTCCGCTGATATTCCGCTTCGACACATCTGATGCTGTTTTGGCGTGTCAGGGGCTTTTCTTAGAGCTTTTGTTCTGTGCGAGTGAACCAAGACAGTAAATTAAAAAAGTAGAACGCTCCGTAATCCCGAGGAGAGCTGAAGATTCAGGCGGTTAAAAATCCTAAAATCACAAATAATATGGGAATATCCCACGCGTCTTAGTCGTTAAATGCTACAATGGGATGATACAAACGGAATAAGATGTTACCGTGAGCCATATGCGGAATAATAGTGGAATATGATTTTCCGTGTAAACACAGTTACTGTCCATTCTAAAAAAACGTAGAAACATTGACATGTTACAAGCTTTAAGGCTTGCATTGCAAAGCAGATGCAGATGTGTTGCTGAGAGATTACTTCATCCTCTCCTCTCTCAATGTTTTCCTAACTCTTCGCCTCAAGATAACTCTGACTTCAACCAAAAGTTTGACTCTAATTCTTCTTTGAGGGGATGGCCCATTTTTTCAAAACTTGGACCGCCCTCCACACTTCATAATGTCGCTGATGTCATGAAGACAACGCTGCGGGACAGAAACAGTTTCAGTGGGTCTGATGTGTGAATTAACACCCGGGTGTGAGGAACCTGATACACAGGCACCACCCGGCCGCCTCGGGCCGTCATTTATTTTAGAATTAAGGGCAGCTCCGGTTTTATTCATACCTATATCATAAACATTCTGCATACGT
Organism: Clinocottus analis; assembly: GCF_023055335.1. Lineage (NCBI taxonomy): Eukaryota > Metazoa > Chordata > Actinopteri > Perciformes > Cottidae > Clinocottus > Clinocottus analis. The sequence goes on from NW_027175821.1 coordinate 19,685,012, forward strand.
AATAAACGCGGTCGAGCATAAATTCAATTTTGAAATCATAACGAGCCATGATTTGCCACAGCCTTCGCTCTGCATGTGAAACAGATGTGCTCTGGATCCCGGAGCAGTGGATCCAGCAGGGAGGACGCTTCTCTGTGTCTTTTCACGTTTGAAACGTGAAATTAAGACGTTGCACAAGGAATATTCTCTCAAGAGGAGGAGGGGGAGGGGGGCTGCTCTCATGCAATGTAATTCTTCATGTGGTGTTTTATTTTTTTACTCTCGCAGGAATCCGAAGACATCATCGAAGACTCGATTTATGTTGCGGGTCGCCTCGGTTGTGTTCGCTACCGCTGCCGACGCACGCCGTCTCACATGTCTCCTTTTACAGCGCGTCAGCCTCGGAGAAAATTGTCCGCATAGCTCACATGTGTCATCCCCAACTATTCACTTGACTCCTTCCTCTGTGCAGTAATGCAGTTAGTTGAGGCACGATTACCTCCTCCTCCTGCTTTTACTCTGCTGTGGTTTACAGCTGACTGGGTTGTGTCGCTGCAGGCGTCTTTAATGCCTGCTAGCACTACAAAGAGGTAAAGCTAGCCCCCGGTCATGCTACATTTTTGAGAAATTATCTGGAGCGCTGAAACAAAGAGTTTGCACTGTGGGAAAAATAATGCAAGGAATCAACTGTTTGTTATACTTTGTTATAGACATGTTTACTGTGAGCAAACACATCAGGTCAACTTCAGATAAAGTCCTCCAATGCTTTCACTTGAGGGTCATTATTAAAGATGTAGCACTCAGTGCGTTTACATGATGGTATTAATTCGAATCTTGCTTTAGTCGGACTATGCTCACTTTCGGGGCAGCTCCTGTTATCCTAATATACATGGCAGTGAATAAATCGAATCATTGGCCGAATGCATGTCATATCCGATACGCTAGGTGGCGCTGTTTTCATTACATGTAGTGGTGATACAGCCATCTCCGCTTGACCTCTTCACTCTTCATAATGGAGAGAACCCCGCTATCTTCGGTGGTTGTCGGGGAGCTAGCGCAGAGCAAACGGGGAGCTAGCAGCAGCGCTAGCAGGCTACACCAGGGAGCTAGCGGAGACACCCACCGAAGGTACTATCGGCTCGTAACCCGACTTTTACGTTTGTTTGTTTCTGCCGGCCGTGACAACTTATCGTCTCTTTCGACTTCCGGGTCACGACCTGGGAGGGAGGGAGGGAGGAGGCGGCGGGATCTTGAGCATGCGCACAAACGCATTGTCCAGTTCCGATCCGATTCAGCGTTTACATGCAGCGTTATTCGAATTATCAATCGAATCGAATCGAGTTATCCAGGGGTGTTAATCGGATCGTAGTCGGACCGCAGTTATTCGAATAAAGGTGTTTACATGAACTGGATAATTCGATTTTAGTCGGACTAAGCCAGTTATTCGAATCCATCAGTGCGTTTACATGCTGGCATTAATTCGAATCTTGCTTTAGTCGGACTATGCTCTCTTTCGGGGCAACTGCTGTTATCCGAATATACATGGCAGTGAATAAATCGAATCATTGGCCGAATGCATGTCATATCCGATACGACAGGTGGCGCTGTTTTCATTACATGTAGTGGTGATACAGCCATCTCCGCTTGACCTCTTCACTCTTCATAATGGAGAGAACCCCGCTAGCTTCGGTGGTTGTCGGGGAGCTAGCGCAGAGCAAACGGGGAGCTAGCAGCAGCGCTAGCAGGCTACACCAGGGAGCTAGCGGAGACACCCACCGAAGGTACTATCGGCTCGTAACCCGACTTTTACGTTTGTTTGTTTCTGCCGGCCGTGACAACTTATCGTCTCTTTCGACTTCCGGGTCACGACCTGGGAGGGACGGAGGGAGGAGGCGGCGGGATCTTGAGCATGCGCACAAACGCATTGTCCAGTTCCGATCCGATTCAGCGTTTACATGCAGCGTTATTCGAATTATCAATCGAATCGAATCGAGTTATCCAGGGGTGTTCATCGGATCGTAGTCGGACCGCAGTTATTCGAATAAAGGTGTTTACATGAACTGGATAATTCAATTTTAGTCGGACTAAGCCAGTAATTCGAATCCATGTAACCACACTGAGTGTCAAACCTGTCTGATGACCTGGTGACAGACCAGGATGTTACACTCATGTCACTCAACTGTTACTGTCATACATTGTACACACTATATTTATGCATTTGCCCCATCCTGCTGGTTGGAGCCCGTCTCCAGCCACCGATCCACAAAGCTGTACTTTATCTGTGTGGGGACTTGAACTAGCAACCCTCTGTTTCCCGAACAAAGTGCATCACCAGACCAGTGCCCAGTAGACGGAGCTTCGCTTGACATTGTGGCTAACAGCGGAGAAGAAACTGTCAGCGATCACAACCCTCCGTCACACAACACAAGAGGCCCGTCACAATTACTACCAAAATATGACTATTTACTTTGTTCTTCACAAACCACATACGTTCCTGATGCGTACAGCTGAGGGGAAAGCATTTGCATGAAGGGCTCGGTCACGCCAGCGTGTGTGCCGTATGACTCTATCCATTAATTCAGCAGGATGAGCGGATCCCTTTTGAGAGAGCGCTCGCTTTCATGGGAGCAATGGAGAGAAGTGTATATTCCAAAATGGGGAACGTTTTCAAGAAGAGCCAGGACTCACCAGTACGTCACAAAGCTACCATCACAAGTCGTCTCTCAAACGCTCAGCCGACACTCTCCTGCTGTGGCGGAGCAGTAATACCTTTTGGACTGCAGTCTTTTCTTTCATCCTCCAAGATTCTCTGCTTTCACAGTTTGGCTTCAAAGTCAGCTTTCTACTTTTTTGGCGACGAGCTTCCTCTTCATGATAGACGACTTTCCGGCTGCTGTCTGTGTGTGTGTGTGTGTGTGTGTGTGTGTGTGTAGTTGCTATATGCTGTAATAACCTAGAATGTGTGAGTGATATTTAAAGCTGTAGTGTGTTTACTTTATTATCTGTTGTCTTCAGTCGCCTCTGACGTCTTTAATTTTTTCTTTGTCAGAGTCCTAAAATAAATCAAAAGGTGTCACTTTTCATGTTGGGATTAAGTGCCGGAAGTCAACACAGTTGTGGTCAGCACGGAAATGGCAAAAAGACTTAAAAAGATAGATTAACTTGTTTTAAATCACAACCGGCTGTCGTTAGTTTGCTTCTGAATGACGTAATGACAGGATGATCTGCATTTCATGATACCACACATGCACACATGCAACAGTTGACAGTATGCATCAGGTCAGACAACACTGGATTCAAGGAAAAATATTAGATATTGTTGTAAGGGAATCCACTAAATGAGGATGGAGGGCTCATATTGTTTTATGATGTTTTTTAGTTTTTTACTCTTCCTGTGTAGAGATTACGTGGAGATGCCACCCCCGTGGTTTATTATACATTATTAGCACAAAATCATCAAAGACAAACATTGTTCCTGCCCAAGAAGAAAACCATCAAAAGCAGCGTCCCGGAGGCCCAGCGGGCGAGAACGCATGCCATGCAACCCCAACGCGCTGCGTTCACGGGGATGTTGCGTGTCAAGCCCCTTCTCCCTTCCCATATTTCCTGTTGCTGTTCATTGTTATGTATTTAATTAGGCGGTAAAGAAAATACGGTGAAAAATGCTGAATGAATGGCACTCATGTATTGGCATTATTGAAGACGGCGTTGCGCAACGAAATGCAGTTGTAGTCCAAGTAAAAACATAGAATTTAAAAAAGTAGTACATTTCCTGAATTAGCATCAGGAGCAGTGACAGTATAGACGCAACAAAACGGTTCTCTGGGCGATATGGTCTCCACATTCAGGGACAAAAATTCGACATCAGTGAAAAGATCTTCCACGTTTGAGCATGAAGCGTCACAGAGTCACCAGACCGCGATGGAGCCGGGCTCTGTGAAGATGTGGCAACCGCTCGGTTAGGCCTGAACTTCCCTGACTGACCCCGGTCCAGGAACAGATCGGGCGGGTGGAGATGCCTGAGGTCCGAGCGGGGTTAGCGGTCCCTCCTGCTCTCCACTCTGCTTCTGTGTTTGGCCGTGGCAACGATGGTCTCGCGGCTAGCCCGCAACACATGAATCCAATCTGAGACTTTGAGACAGAAATGTAGCATGGAAGCTACCAGCTGCAGCGCGAACAAAACAACAACGAGAGGTAACAGAAGCGTCACTCGCTTGTTGTCGTTCCAACAAAGTGATCACTTCAGGAGTCACGTGCTTTTATGTCAAATTATTCTAAATATTACTTTTGGTTAGTCGGACACACAAACTTAATTGGGATATGGTCTAATCTCATGGTATATTATTCATAACAATATAAAATCAAGGAAAGCTGCAAACCCTTACGTTTGAGATTGTGAATTGAGTAAACGTAAAGCAATAACCCGTAACCTCCGTCGGAGGTAGAACATGCTCTGTCATCTCTTTGGAAAATAAAAAGCGCTGGCTTTCACTTCGTCACTTCAAGATACAATCAACAGTGCATAGACTTTCAGATAGATGGAACAGAGCCAAGACATTTAATAACGTCTGAGGCCTCCAGAGGTCAAGTTCAAAAATAATTTAAAAAAGGCACGGGACCGCAACAAATCCATATTTAACCACGACAGTCGTGGTTCCTAGATGGGCAAAGTGACCTAACTGTTCTATTTTGAATCTGGGTCTATCCGGACCTCTTCCACTGTGAAATCAGAGCAGCTCGTCTGTGAGATGTGTGTCAGTGAGCTATGCGTCCAGAGAGCCGGGAGTCATTTATCAGTCTGGGCTCGGGGGGCCGCCGGGACGACCAAACTCAACCTGACACCGGAGCTTAATCCGCACAGGTGTCTCTCTGTAAACCGCCAGCTGCTGCTGACATGCAAGCCCTGCGTTCGGGTTCTGCGGGTGTCATGCGGCGTAATACTAGTCCAGTCATTGATTCAGAGCCGGAGTGTTGTTTGGAAAGTCTTCAGTGTGTGAAGACGAGGCCGAGCTTTAAGGACTGGAACATTTTAGAAGTTGCTCAAAGCTGGAAAAGCCTCGTTGAGATTTACAAGTCTCCTTTTCAAGAGCGCCTCGTTCAAGGTAGGCGGAGTCAACTATAAACGAGTAGTTCATAAAAAGATGAAGTCCTCGAAACAACCGGACGATACCTTATCAAAGACAGTCTGAAGGGGCTTTCAGACACACAATGAGCGTGAATTTCTTCAAGTTTAATTAACTTTAAACTCTATTTTAATTGTCACATGGATGAACTTTGACCTCTGCATTTAGGAGCAGTGGCCTGCTGTAAAAACGTGTGGTTTAGTCCCTCGCCCGAGGACACTCGGACAGGAGCCGACCCACAGCCGCCCTCTGACATAACAACTCTGCGTTAGCTGTGTCGAACGAACGCACAACCTCAGACTGAACTCTACTCTCCAGAAACTTCAGTTCTTCCTGTTACTTTCCTCCACTTTCCTTTCTTTTCCCTCTCCATCTGTTCATGTATGAAGTTGAGTCATAAAGCCCTGAACAAAATCACATTAATCTCATTATATTGTCTTTGTATGATACTGTATCTCGCTACATCTGCAGTTACAAGTCAAACTATGAAAATAATCAAACCAAGACTTTGAATAGACATCAAAATGCTGACCTCCTGAAGAAGAATGTATTTTATGTGAGTGTTGCAGTCTATTAATCCTGTAGAGTCTCTCTACTAATTAGATTAAAGTTGAATTACATTAACATTGTTCTAATTTCTATAAACTTGAGTTTTTACTTTGTCTACAAACACACCTTTTCTCTGCAAAAAAGTCCTATTTATTATCACAACTCAATCTTTCATAAACATCCTCGGCTACACCGACTCCTCCGTGACCATAAAAACTGCGGTGCGTGTTGAAACGTGTGTCATGAGGCATACGAACGCCAACACGTGCCTTTCAGCCTCTACATCATTTTCTTTTCCAGTTCAAAGCAGAGATTAATGACAGCAGGAATAACACGGCTCCCATCGGCTCACGCTCAACTGACCCAGCACAGAGGAAGTGTAGATGGGACGGTTTGACGAGGCTCCCAGCAGTGCGGCGGTCCTGCTGGTTCCCACTGTGAAGCACAGGAGCCTTCTGTGGATTCTCAACCGAGTCTGCCCAGAAGTCCTGTGCCGTTAATGTTTCAACAGGTTTGTTTTACGTGGCTTTGGGGATGGCGTTTCGCTCTGCATGTGGGCTCCTGGCCGCCGCTCCTTCACATTAAATCACACGTCGCGTTTGTTTCTCCAATATTCATCAGAGCTTCCAGAAGCCGCATCCGAAGCGTGTTGGTCAAGTTGATGTCGCGTAAGATTACTGCGAATAGAGCCCCATGTCGTGGACTTGGACATGATTCACTGAGACGGGTGACTGCCCCTTTAAGAGCAGGTACCGTAACCACGGGAACAGGGGGGCGTTGAGGAGCCGGCTGTCCGGGTCACCAGGTATTGTTTTGGTGAGCAGAAATAAACGGTTGCACACCTGTGCAGCCAACAAGAGAAGTCGTGTGCTGCATTCATTCCTGCGCTCCTTCACACACACGAGTTGTTCTCTCACCTCTTCAGCATTGAACGTCTGGTCTCGCTGAAGAATCCTGCAATTTGTCTTAACCTTTTGAAAACAAAGCCCTATTTCTAAAATGAAAAGGTGGTCATACCCATAGTACAGCTGGGTTAACTCCTCAACCACGAGGGCTATTTGAATAATGTGAAGTTATATATTATACAGCAATCTATAGCTTGAGGAGCTCTCTCAGAGACCTTTTTGAGAGATCTTGTTCATGCTTATGGTTAATGTACTTATATTATATTCTAAGCCAATGACTTGCTGGTTAATTAGAGATAAAAACAATAGGTATGGGATCATTCATGGAGCGTATGAGCAGTAAAACACGTGATAATAATGGATGAAGCGTCACGCTGAAGCCCGAGGGGGTTTGTGGATGTAATGATTTAGATTTAGTAGATTTAGTACTCCATGCCAGTGACAGTGAAATTACATCATGATTCTCAAGACCATACCCAATTCAATACCACAATACAGATGAAAAAAATCATATTAACATATTAATAAATACATTCATAATAATAATAATAATACACGATCTTCAAACTAAACAGTTTTTTTTTTACCGTTATCAGTCCTTAAACACTGATAACATCAAAACATCCACAAAGATGAAAGATTACTACCACACTTCTCAGTGTTACACATTAAAATTAAAGCACATATCCAACACATAATATAATGCATTTGCAACATACTGTAATGTACTACAAGTCATAAGGTCCTGAAACTTCAACTTCTAAGACTAGCAAGTCCTCGCTCTTCCTGCCTGGAGGGGTATAGTCTGGCCGAGGACAGTTTATCCCGGGGTATACTCTGGCCTGGGCCAAAGTATACCCAGGTTAATCTGGGCGGGGGTTAATCTGACCTGGTACACCTGTACAGCGTTAAGGAGGAAAGCCACATCTTCAGAATTCTGGCATTGACTTATTCAAAGTATTGCTTCTCGTGACATCCAGCAAAGCAACATAATTCGATTTGATTTGAGTTAAAAAATGAACATCCAAATCTTGAAATAGTTAAGCTACATCTTTTTTTAATTTTCCACGTTCATGGGAGCGCAGACTAATTCTCCCTCCTCGAAAACCAAATAAGCACTACAATCACAGAGAAAGCAGAAGAAAGCCATTAACTAAAATCTGTGTGAGGCCCCTGTTGCACAAGTCACGCGTGGAAGGGTTAACTACTCGGGTGGAATGAGAACCAGAAGTTTCAGGATGAGAGACACTAACAAAAAAAGAAGAGGAAAGCACTTGTCTCTCATTAACACTCAACCCTGGACGGCCTCTGCTGGCAGTGCATTTGCATCCACCTGTTGACCCCCGGCCCCGCTCTCCTCCTCGTCCTCTCTCCGGGGGGAGCCTGAACGCACCAGGTGTTTCCCGTCGCACGTGATGCATCTCTAACCGTACGACTGGAGTAATGCTCCCGTCTTTATTGCCGTCTTTGCCGGAGCCAAACAATATGTTTTTGACACGGCTCTCCGATGAGCCAAGGATTGCACATGTTTCATCGTAAGGGCCTCCTGGTCCGGGGTTTATCCCAGCCTGCAATATTGGGAGACCAGACCACAGGAAATCCCTAGCGAGCCTGAGCGCACAACTCCTATTCAGCAGAGCGACTAGAGGCTTTATTTTTGTACCACACACACACACACACACACACACACACGCACACACACACACACACACACACACACACACAGGGTCCCACGTGGCATCGCATGCAGGCAGGCATGCGTTTTGTGAATAATGAGTTCATGGGATCACGCCTGGTTTGGCTTGAAAATACAGCCATTCACGCTCTCGGAGAGTATATTTGGCTTTTTAATTTAAGCTGAGCCCACATAACTACCTGATCAAGCCGCGGGCTTCACAGCGGGCTCTGGCGACCTACAGCACAGAGCTCACGCGTGGCGGCAGATATAACCCCCCCGATGTTGTTGTAACGTCCCAGAGAGTGTGAGGTGCAGCAGTGTGTCGAGCGGCTGGGAAAGCAGTGAGGACTCAATCTCTGAGAGAACAAACAACAGAAAGAGAGAGAGAGAGAGAGAGAGAGAGAGAGGGAGAGAGAGAGAGAGAGAGAGAGAGATGGTTTCCAAGAAAAAGTGAAAACAGTAGGCAGAAAGCAACAGAAACAGTCTAAATCGGAGGTTTTAAGCAACGTGCGAGGGCTCGGAGACAAACTATTGTTTTAAACTACAGACGTACGTATTTTCCATTCGTTCCTCGAGAGTCTCGGTGGCCTCCTCTCACCCCTCTTTGCTTCATGAGCAGCGGGGTAGCGGAAGCCAGTTCAAACCCAACGAGGGCAGGAAGCCAGCGTCCTCATCATCACAACGCCAGCTGCTTCCGACTTAATTTGTCGGACGCTTTCCTTTCAGCAAATTTAATTTGAGAGAAGATACAGACGATAATCCGTAGCTAGCGGGCCGATTGAGCTTCTTAGTGCGACAGGAAGTGGGGAAAGCCAATGGCCTTGGAGAAAACAGAGGGAGGGTGGGAAAGTGGATGATCTCCTGTCTAAACAGGAAGTGGACTACCTCTCATTTACATGGGGCGGGATGGAATTGACCTGAACTAGACTAATCTGGGGAAAAAGCTGTGAATGAGGATGTAAACAGGAAATACGTGGTGTGTATTGGCGCACTTTGGAGTAACGGTGTCACAAGAGGTTGAGCCCTGGTCGTGAAACCTGAGGCATCTGGGAAGTTTGTATCAGAGCACCTCCTCTTCGTTTCGTTTCACGGTTTAAAAACGACATCGTCAAAGACTGAGAGCTCGTTGATTTACAGCCTCGTCTGCTTTTACAGCCTGCATTCGACCTCTGGCAAAAAGTGACTCCTCATCCTTTCGGCATGTTCCTATGAAAGGCAACAACACGCCGGTTTCAGGTCTCACGCTTGCACAGGAAACAACAGTGGTGGGTTCAGGGAACAAAAGTACAGTTTGTTGTTGGTTTCAGGAAAGTTTTAGTTAGGTTTGGGAAAAGATTGTGAAAGTCTTAGTTTCAGAAAAAGATCGTGAAAGTCTTACTTAGGTTTTGTAAAAGATCGTAAAATACTTATTTAGTTTTTTGGATATCATATTGAAATACTTTTAGGCAATAAAACAACTTATTTATGTTTGGTAAACGATCATAAAAACCACGGTAGTGCCGTTTCACCTTTGCAAGTTTTGGGACAAATAAAAAAAGGGCCCAGCTACGGATGCTGGATGAGAGCTTTATGGAAAGGTGAAGAGTTTAACCAAGTGTTTTCCCCCCTTGCCTTCATCACGGGTGAGAGAGGATCGCGTGATGAATGAATCCGGATCCGTTTCCCGTTGCTGGCAGTTCAACTCTTTTTGCTTTGTCCGGTAAAAAAGTTGACGCCAGCTTGTTGGATGGTGTCTCAGCTCTCGGATGTTACAGTATCGTCGCTGCAACGGCTTTGAGGTTCTGTGCTGCCTGATGTTCCAATAAATCATCATATGTGCTCAGATTTTAATGCATTCATTCTGTAAAACAAAGTGAAACGGAACTAAAAAATAGTATTCCAAGCAGATACAGCTCTCGGGTTACACGGCTTCATGAAACGGCTCACTTTTCATTTCCCCCCCTCACAATGTGACAGAGCTCTGATGCTTTTAATCAGAGCGAGCGCCGATCCAGTTTCGGTTCGAGAGGCGTGCAACTAACTGTCCAAGCAGCTTGTTATTGAACAGTCAGAACGTGTCGGTGCCAGTAAATAGTGTTGGCGGAGGAGCGGCCGAGTATCCGGCTCCAGTTGTAGACTACAGTAATGTGCACCACGACTGTTTACGAGTGATATGCTGTGTTGCAACACTGCTGCCATTCATACTACTATGTACTGCTATATTGATATGAGTTTTACAGACGTTAACAGTCAACTCCTGAGGACTGAATAAGGTAAAAGTCGATTAAAAACAGTGAATTCAGGTAAATTAAAGCGTCAAAATAGCAGAGGACAAGAATAATTGTCATGCATTTGTTTAGATGAGCATTCATATACTGTACATTATGAGCTTGTACTGGACACAAAATTAAACGTGACAAAAGTAAATTAAAACGTACTGTGTACTTTAAAAACACCTGGTGATTCATACTCTCACTCCGTCACTCCATCATCATCTCTTCATGCGAGCTCTGTTCAGTGAGCCTGCGTTCCTCCAGTCATTTACAGTTGCTCGCATCCTTCAGTTAAACGGATACGATTCTTCTAAACCACGTCAACTGTCCGAGTCTCCGGCTGCAAACGCATGTGTTTTGAATCTTTTGTGTGATTTCTCGGGGCTCCTCTGGAAAATGTCTAATTTCAACCCCCGAGTAAATAAATGCGCCGGAGTTACTTTAGTGCAGCGAGTCCAGTCGTGTGCTCCGACTCCCCGACAGAGAGCTAAACAGACGGTGTGTATGAGTTTCTTAGATTGCCGTTGTCTCGAGTAACCATACCTCATGCCAATTATGCAAAAGCTGTAAACACAACTAGCAGGATAATGATGATAGGAAAAATATGCCCTTAGCTCTCTTTGGAATAACAAACTCAAGAATAAGAACCTCTGTGTGAATATTAAACAGGACAAGCATATGAATATAAAAGTCCGACCTGTTGTTTTGTAATGTTACAAATGTGCAGAGAATGAAAGAAAAAAAGAAAAGATGTCGAAATAAACCAACGTGACAAAAAACTTTAGTAGTTCTCAGGAGTCTTGTGGTGGCATAAAGTCTCCCATCATTTGTCTGTAATTAATTGTTCCAGCCAACAGTTGGAAAGCGACCGTTCGTAACATGAGTCATCACAAGAGCTTCCACACAAGGACAATATTATAACCACCTCGCCCCCCCACCCGTGTGAGCTTCATTTAAACAAGGCACTAAATCATAAAACGCTCCCTCAGATGTTCCTCCAAGAATCTGAGGAAACGTAAGTGATAAAAAAAAAAGGTAGTTCAAGAGCTATTAGGACACAGGGATGAAAAAAAGATGACAAACATATGCTAATAATGACCAACATCTGCAACGTCAGGAAGATGTTGCTATTCGAGCCTTGCAATAGGAATCAAACACACGTGCGTGGCAGAGGGCGAGCGGCACCGCGGGTTCAGCCAAACGCCGCCTGGCACTTTGCGCCGGGCGCGCAGAACAACCACGGTCCGCTGAAGAGGAGTCACTCAACACGGGAACAGCTGCTCGCTGACTCAAGTCTACACAGACAAGGAGGGTTCGGTAAACTTCTGTTGTGCCAGGGGTCCCGACCCCGCCTCCTCTTCCAGCCGTCACCATTTAATGAACCGCATTAAGTGTGTCGTACAGCCACTGGGCGAAGACTGAGTGGACATGACGGCCACGTCGGGCTCTTCTTCTTGAAGATGGCACCTGGTTTCATGCTGTTTGAGGGTTAGAAAGTCGAGAAGTGGCCTTATGAACCCCAACGTGCAGGAAAGTTGAGACCACCTCAATCGAGTCCAAGTCGATCCGAAGACCGAACCCCTGGTTTAACCCTTGTATTGTGTTCAGGTCTGTGGGACCGTTTCAATTTTTTATCAAAGCAAAAATCATATGATTAATTATTTGTACAAACTCAGACTTATTGGCCTTGGCTCATTTTATGGTAAGAACATATATCAGACAAAATGTTCATCGACCGCACAACATCACCCCCCTACACATGTATGTTACACACAAGGTGTTCAGGTACACTGGACCCGGGATAATGAAAGTGAGGAAATTGTGTGCCTGAATTAAGTTATTAATCATATTTGCTGTTCATATTGCCTCTAATTGGGATGAAGAAAACATCTGTTGAGTATTTTAATATAAATTGTGTTCAATTAAAACCCCAAAATACAGAGGGTCCAACAGACCCACAACACTTGCTGAGTCAGAAAAAAATGAACACTACACGAGGGTTAATAATAATTTACTACACATTGCACTGTGTTGCCGTTGACTGTTGATTGCAGAGCCACCAACTCTCACGCTTTCGCCGTGTGACGTTCATGTTTTCACACGCCACACAACCAATATCTCACGCCAAAAAAAACCGTCTGGGGCGCGTTCGTTCCTTTTCAAACTCTTCAAACTTTTCAAACTCGCTGCATAGACATCCTGTTCACCCCAAACAGACAGTGGCAGGACTCTGTCTGCAACTGGGGGACCATTGAACGTGACTGTCACTCATTGGTCTGAAGTCACGCCCTCCCGACACACAGCTGTTCGCTGCTGCAGCTCTGTGATTGTTGATTGTCTTGTCTAACAATTCATGTCCAAAGTTGCACCTTCCGCCGAGGTAAATTCCTCGTTTGTGAAAACATTCCTGGCAATCCGCTCCTCTCTTGCGCTCCTGCGTTGTGTTTATTGGATAACTAGAAAAGTTCAAATCTTCTCAGGCACAGAGATGTCGCACTTGGCCCACTGATAGGGTTAGTGTTAGCCAATCACAAGAGGCGGACTTCACACCTTCACCAGACTAATGCAGACAGAGATTTTAGGACTCCTCATTCAACAGCAGTGGTTGAGATGTCTGCATTAAATCCCTGCACCCCTGTTGTTTAGATTTGATCGCACGGTTCCGAACGCACCCCCATTTTTTCAAGCCTGTTGGGACATCGGGATCCAAGTGAAAAATTGCCAAGAATAAAGGAGGCGGGGTCATCTTGAAACAAAGTGGAGCCAGGCTCCTGTTGCAATGTGACGAGTAACAAGCACATGTTTGATAACTCTACGATGTACCTGATGGTTGAATATCATTAATAAGTAGCCAACTCTCATTATAACGTTGAAAACCTTCAAATTCATGGATCTAAGACAAAACACACACCTGATTCTCATCAAAGGGCAATAAAACTTGCATTTGTTTAGTTTAACCGTCCCTCAAGGACAAAGATATAACATTCGCTCAATGTGTGCCACTTTGGAATAAAATGGTTGTTTGAATAAAACATGAAATAAAACATTGGTATGTTTGAAAGCTGTATTCACACTAACATTGATATGAATGTATTTTGCACATGAGCGTGCTGTTCCTCCTGAGAAAAGCACAGAATCAGTCTTATGACATTCCTCCGTCAAACAGTTGATCTGAATTTATTGTCAACATCTGCTTCTTTTATCCCCATCATAATACCTTCATGTCAGAGATATGAGCATTTTGTCTCTTTGTGATGGTTTGCCATGAATTCTTTTTAACAGCGGACACAAGAAGCACTTAACGCTGCTCCAATGTATATACAGAGACGCCTGTAAAACTATTCCCCGCACCTGTTTCTCAGAAGAAGAAAAAAAGACGGACTGGCTATCAAATGCTTATCTTCCCAGTTTTTTTACATGTTTTCATCCAACATGTTTTGGGTTTTCAACCACTGCGGGAGATGGCACACGGGTAGAAACAGGATGAAGCCTGTTCCAGACAGATGGAAAAAGGCAAAGTCTGGAAAAAGGGATGCCAGTTATAATCTGATTCTGGATCACGATCTGCGCACCAAGGCAAAGAAAAAAATACGGGCAAATTTCATAAAGCAGCCCAAGGCGTCTCCCATACCATAAAAATGTCACCAGGGCCCTGATGTGATCTGTTTTCTGTCAGCGTGTGATTGAACCCGATGGCTCCTCTTGGCATGGCGGTGAACGCAGGATCCTCCAGTAACACTTTAAGCTCCATGGAAGCTGTTTGCCGTGTGGCGAGTTTCTGTTGTCAGATGGAAACATACAAAACACAAGAGCGTTTTCCTCTGGACGAGATTCATCTCCTTGAAAATATGAGTTTTGTTGTAGGAACAGTTGTGGCACTCGATGCTTTGTTTTTCATGTGGGTTATTTTTTTGCACTTGGACCACAATAACTACCCAAAATGGGATAATAGTACATATTCAACTTCTTTATTTTTTGGGGATTAAAAGTGCTGTAGAATTTCCAAAATGCTTGTTCCACAATTAAACAAAAACGCTGTACAAAACAATTAAAACGTTTTATGATATTTCCACAAGACACAAAAACAGACTGGAAAAGAGCTGATTAAGAAAACAAAGAGCCGAGTTTGGAGAGAAGACGTGATAAAACACGAGTATGAAAAAAAATAAACGCAATAGAAGTTTTAACATGTAAACTGCCAGATTATCCAGCTGCATTTTACATTCAAATAAAGCAGTAGTGAGGACTGTTTGAGGATTACTCGGTACAGAACGTGGCGGTGCTGGACGGCTCCCAACTGGGAACGTCTTTCAGCAAAATGGAGTAGAATTAAAACGTGCATGCACACTCAGCAAATCCATTTTTTTGGGGGGCATGAATGAAAAAAAAAGGCCTATAGGGAAAGAGCAATAACATGGCATAAATCAAAAGCCTTCACACAGACTCAATGCATGCACTTAACGTGGCTTGCTAGAGAGTTTCTCGGCCGTTGGACAGCGACCAAATTGAATAAACTAACATTTGAGTGCAGAGGGATATTCCAATCAAAACTAAGAGCGGGGCATTTAGTGCAAAGTATGCATGGCATACCCTCTAATCCTCCCTGTACCTCGTTAAACCCAAACACCACTCCCGCTTAACAAGGATGACTCCTTGTTAGATTGTAATCCTCTCGCTGCTGCTGTTTTTCAAACATGTTATGACTGTTGGATTAAGTTGGAAGAAGCATTATATGGTAACGGGGGACCCATATAAGTGTACGATCCTCCAGCACGCCCACCGAAAGGTTTCATTCAATCTCTCTGTTTTAAAAGCCAGTGCGCTGTCAGTTCCCTTCGTCCCTGTGAGGAAACAGAGGGTTGGCCAGCGAACAAGTTCCCCCCCTTCCCCACCTCCAGCGTCCAAAACTTACAGTTCAACCTGTCCCAGGTGCTTCGTTTGCCTCCTTCCTCTGAGTGGCCCACATCCTCTCACCCCAGCCATCTCTCTGTCAGCCCGTTGAGGGAAAAAGAAAAAGAACAAACGTCTCTACCAGACGCAGGGATGTATTCTCTGGCTGCGCTTTTGCAGATCTCATCCTCGACAAGGGCAGAGATGAGGGAAAGTTATCACATGTGCAAAATGAGTCTGAATTCTTGCCCCCTTTATATATATATATATAAATTCGGCAGCCTAGTTTTATTAAATGCGCCCTCAAAAAGTGTGATCCAGCGCGAGAAGAAGAAGAAGAAAAAACCCTCAGCTACCACATGCAGTGGCTGATGTCCAAGGCAAACACTCCCTCCGGTGTGTACACCAAGACAGATGACTCGAGGACTCGAGGCCTGGCTAGCACGACGTAGCCCTATTCAGTATTTATTTTCACAGTTCAAAGCACTGGCAGCGGCCCACTTAGTGTCTGCAGTCCAGTCCAATGCACCTCTGATTGCCACAGTGAGGCTTCGCAGCCCACAAAGTCCTATACTGTAACTTGTGCCAGCCACTAACTCCACATCTGCAGAACCCCCCCTCCCTCTTATCCCCCCAAAAAAGCTGTAATGGCGAGGCAGCATCCAGGAGGGAGGGAGGGGTTTGAGGGCAGGCTTACGGGTACTGGGTAAAGGGATTCCTCTGAAACCACACGTTGCTCGGGCTTGAACGGCTGCTTTGTGCAGCTTGGCGCGATCACACGGCCCACATTAAAGGGCCGAGGTCTGTCGTTCACCCGAGCAATGATAAGTAATGTCTTGCAGGCCACTGAATCGCAGCGGCGGACTTTCCGGCCCTTGGCTGTGAAGTTTATCGCCGCGCTAACTGGATACCGTCTTTCCCCCGCTCCCACACGGGGCCCTGCTCTATAAAACCTGTGTGATATACGGGCTACCGTATGGAATCAAGGAGGATGCTGGGTCATGCGGGGATGCAGATGTGGAGAGAGACGTCTCGTGTTTCTCGAGATACTTATCGTCTGGGAATTCCTGGTCTCCTCCGAGCAAGAGAAGGACTCGAGGTGGAAAATCTGTTGAATGTTGAGGAGAAATGTTGTGGAAAAGCATTTAAAAAGTGATCACTGGAGAGGAGACAGAACAAGCTCACAGCGGTGTGATCCCAAATCGAGGTCATTTCATTTTCCTGTGAGTTTTATTCACCCCTTTTTTTTGTCTGTTGTGCAAACTTTGCATCCACTCCCTTTGCATTCACGGCTACATAGGATTAATATTTCACCGACACGTTGCTATGATGCAGAATACGGAGCCAGCGGTCGCTGTCGGCTTCAACAACACTCAACGTGTGACTGTCACACCGTGTAAATGATGTGTGTTTCACTCTCTAAAGTGGAATGGATATTTTAGTTTTTAAAGTTACTGGCTCTAACATTTATTGCCGTGTTGATGAGTAAATTTGAGAAAAGTCCACTTCTGAAGTTCCATATGAAGCCCGACGGCGTCTCTCGTGGGAGATTTAAACGAGCCCGATAAACAGAATACAAAAATACACCCGAAACACAGACGAGAAACACACTTTAAACGCTTCCGCGAGCGCCAAGAATATCTTATGCTTGGATGGCAACTACTTGAGTCGCATCCAGCATATTAATTTAGAAAAGGGCTTCTCGCCGAAATTAACCCAAATTATTGTTTCAGCTTCCAACTGATTTTATGCATTTATTTTTTGAGGAAACACTGTTTTCTGTGCTTTGCTGCCTTGACCCCAGGAGAGCTCTCCGGCAGAATGTAATGGGCATGAGACGAAGTCCACGTTGGCCAACACTCATACGCTCAGTTTTTTACTGCCTGGCTCCTCCTCATGAGGTCCCAGCTCTCCACCAGTTTTTTCCTCTCACTCTGGACTCTGTCTGATGCCGTTGTTAGCGGGTATGCTACGTGCTACGTGCTACGTCATTCACAACAAGCTCACTGGCCTGAGCGCTCCGGATCACCACTCTGTGCTTATTAGTCTTTGGCGAAGTGCAGACACCAGGGAAGTGTTCTCAGTCTGGCAACAGTTCTGTTTTACAGCTCATCCCGTTTGTAATTTGTGCTCCTTCAAGTCTTTCTTCATGCAATGCGTGACATAATATGTATTTTTGGAAGAGTTATACATTCCTCTTCCTTTTTCCTCCTTTTCACACTGACCCGAAAGGATGTGATGTGCAAAAGTGATTTATCATTCATGATTAATGGAGTGCTGCTCTCACCTGGAGCAGCTAGCAGCTTCTGCAACGAGCTAACAAGCTAAGGAGCTAACGTTTCCCCAGTTTGATCCCAACTCAGTGTCCACTTTCTGGATGATACGATTTGATTGGCTGCTGATCGTTATTGGCTGATATTCAGTGATCGGGATATTGGCTTTAATGCTTTCTAGTTTCTGATCGCAGCGGGGTCGTTAGCACACACCTGTGGTCAAACACTGCTGCGCATGTACAAATTTATATCATCATGTTACATCACATAATGTGGTCAAATATAAGCTTGCTGATTTAGTTTTTTGATAAACTTGAATCCAGTTGTTAGAAAACTGATCACCTTCCTAATACTAGTTATAATGCATTATGAGCAAAAACGGGCATCTCTACTTCCTGTCTGCTTCCAGAGCTTTTCACTGCATCACATGGTCCATGGACGGAGATTAGTTCAGCTCAGTAGCTGTCAACAATTTCATTTCAGTACTTTAAGGTGGGAAGCTGGAGCATCCTGCTTCAGTTTAAGACCTTTACTGTCATCCAAAACGAGTCTCTCCACTGCAACATAATTGCATTGTATGGCCAAAATTGTAGTTCAATTATATGCTTTTATGTCAACACAGACTACAAAGACCTTAAAGTGCAATTAATGAAATCAGTTACTGAGCATTGAGGAAGACTAGTGTGTGAAGGCTCAGACGGAAACTAGTCAGTGAACTACACATTGGGGTTGTTGTCAAACTACAACTTCCAACAACAATAGTTATTTTCTATGTTAAAAGGAAAACAGTAAATTACCATCATGTTGATGTGAGGATTTCTGTTTTTTATTCACTCGCTTTGATCTCAAGAGATCATGTCTTCTCTCGTCGGATTCTTTGCAACTAAAGATTCCAACATGGGGCCTTTTCTTCTTCTTTTCTTCTACCGCACGCCGTCCTTCTCGCTGTCTGTAATCATTCTCAACATGAGAAAAGTCGCAAATATTCTGTGACTGCATCCTTTCGCTATTCTTTTTTCCAAAACCTCAAAGACAATACCCTAATTACGGACTCGTTACGAGAGGATTGTCCTCCGTATGAATCAAAGGCAGCGATGAGAAAACCAGAGGAAGAGCCCCATTTGCACAAGATGAATCCGCAAGAGAGCAGATGATTAAGGGCCGGCACCCGACGTCCGCCCTCTTCTGTCTTGTTTGTTTGAGAGAAGCGCCGCGCCAAGACTCTCCAGGATCAGATGCTCATAAATTGGTGATGAAATAATGCTGTTGGGCAATCCCGTTTCAGGACGGGAAGTTGAGTTTCCCAGCACTGTGTGTCAAACAAACACACAATGGTTTATAGACGTGATGAGTGAGGCCCTGCACAACAACAGGCAGGCGCACTGTACTCACCGCTCTTTGTTTGGTTCACATGCTTAAACAGGCCGAGAGTGACTCATCACGGTCGGGTAACTTATACCACGAGGGCAACGGAAACCAGATCAAGACGTTGCAGTTGCAACATGCGGCCGAGTGGCAAGCGGCTTTTGTTACACAAATACAGGAAAAGTGCTTTTACGTGCTTTTTATGTGCATTATGTTGATAGTCATGTGCATTATGTTGATAGAATCATGTGCATTATGTTGATAGTCATGTGCATTATGTTGATAGAGTCATGTGCATTATGTTGATAGAGTCATGTGCATTATGTTAATAGTCATGTGCATTATGTTGATAGTCATGTGCATTATGTTGATAGTCATGTGCATTATGTTGATAGTCATGTGCATTATGTTGATAGTCATGTGCATTATGTTAATAGTCATGTGCATTATGTTGATAGTCATGTGCATTATGTTGATAGAGTCATGTGCATTATGTTGATAGTCATGTGCATTATGTTGATAGTCATGTGCATTATGTTGAAAGAGTCATGTGAATTATGTTGATAGTCATGTGCATTATGTTGATAAGTCATGTGCATTATGTTGATAGTCATGTGCATTATGTTGATAGAGTCATGTGCATTATGTTGATAGAGTCATGTGCATTATGTTGATAGAGTCATGTGCATTATGTTGATAGTCATGTGCATTATGTTGATAGTCATGTGCATTATGTTGTGCACATGGAGGCTTCAGTACAAATGTTAGACGTCCACACAGAACATTATCAATGAGACAAAGTCTGTTCATTCAGGTATGTCAAGCTATTATGATACGACACAAATCACCATTATGATCATCTCTCAGCGAGGGCTGCAGATTAATTATTTCAGCAATTGAGTATTCTGACCATTCCAGTCCTCAAATTATTATTATTATTATTTTTATTTTAAGGTATATATACATATTATACTTTATTGGTGAGTATGCACAATATGACAGGGATCAAACAACCTGTATTTTCATTTTTTTTGTGTATATGTGATAAATTCACAATAGTAAGGAAACAAATAACAGGAAAGTAAAGCAAACAAACAAAACAAAGCAGGCTGGACGGGGACTGGAGGAGGACGGGTTCGAACTGCTGGTCGTCCGATTGGAAGACGGCCCGCTCTGCTTATTAGCCACAGTCCTTGTAAAAGATCAAAAATGATCCTTTTTTGTGGTATTGTCATCTATAACACAGAGAGCTTCTTGGCGTTAGTGGTTGAGTATGTATTACAAGCTGCTTCGAGCTGGTGTCAGGACGTTGAACATACGTCTCTCTAATATCTATTGCAGATTGATGTGAAAACATCTTGCGAATAAATCTTATTCATTCAGTGTTCTCGCCAACAAGGACATATTATAGGATTAAATTATAATTTACCTTCAACTAAAACAGGTTTTTTTTCCTGAACAAAGCTTGGACTCAGTCAGGAGATCAGGATTCATCCTCTGGGAACGATGGCTCAACATCACTTCATTGCAATGCATGAAATAGTGGGCGAAAGGCCAGGTGGGGTCCTTCCTCTGGGGAACATGAATGTCTGTACAAAATGTAAAGGTAATCCATCCAGTTATGGAGATATTTCAGTCTGGACCAACGTCGCCATTCATGAAGAAAGTTAGACTTATGCACAGCTGGAGAGCGCCTCAACAATCATATTTGAAAGATGGATAAAGAAAGATTTGGGCAGAAGTTTTCGGGCTTTACAGTAAGTCTACCTCTATTTTGATCCTTTGCCCTCAAATGCCATGTTCTTGTGGAGACCCTCCAGTGCGTTTATCTCTAAAACACACTTACCCTACATAGCACTTTTCTTGTCTTGGATTTGTGAGCCGCAGAACTCAATATTTTACACGTAATGATGGTGGAACCGTGTAATCCAAGATCACAATCTATCTGCCCCGGGCCAAACAACAGCAAGTGGTTTGATCCAGACAGAGATTTAACTAACTGTGTCAGACTAACCTATAAAAGCCCGTGGTTTAGGTCCGCAGTGAGTGACAGAATGTGCACGATGCATGTAATTTAGCCGGGCCCACCCACAGCCAAATATATGGCATCCAGATCGAGAGCTTGTCCCCGATTTCTCCTTAACGAAGCCGATCTTTGCTCATGTTTAAAGCTTTAGTTCTAGAGATCAGATAGCACATGTTGTCCCCCGCCATGTGGTTTGATTTGCACAAGTCCATAAAAGTCCATTTTTACATCTCACAGTAAATGAAACAATAGTTCTAAAACAAGAGTCATCGCCGCGGGGCTTTGTAACGCACACCACGGGCCGGTTCTGTGAATATGGCCTTGAGCTTTATTCACATTAGAAGCATTCAAATCATGCACTAAAGTAAAAAACAGACTCTCCAAAGGGTAAAATCCTCTGTAACAAGGAATATATGCTAAAGTATTCACTCATTATGCAGAAATGCCCTTTTAAGAATGTATTAAAGGGCAATTCAAGGTCAAGGTAGACCTCATTCAAACGGGCCAATTCACCCCAAAATCAGATTTACTAGTTTTTTCTTTCAACCCCAGTTCCACATCAAACTGCTCACGACAGTCTGTGGGTCATCTGGAATAACCGAGTCATGATTTCTGGTATGAGACATCGCAGCTGAGTTTCTAAAATGTTTTATTTTCGGACACTTTGAGCACCAAAAGCCGAGTGTGAACTGGTCCCATTATATTCAAGACAAGTCATTCCAATACAATCTAAATTTATTTAAAAAAAACACAACAGAAAAGAGCACACATGTGTGTTTATGCCTTTGGAGTAAACAGTTCCTCTTTTATGTAAAATGATTGATCCAAAGGGCCGCAAGATCCATCTCAGGGTTGTAAGATATGTTCAGAAAACAAGAAAAAGTCGTCTCCAGTCGTCGTGTTAGTGGTTTATTCTTTTTGTCTGGTTGGTGGTGGGGGCGCGGCTTATTGATTAACCAGAGAGGCCTGTGAGAACTGAACCCCTTCTCCCTCCAACTTTGTTTCGTTTTGGGTCAAAACCGCCACCAACAAAAACCAAAAAAAAAATATTTCGGCAATGAACTCGCTGTGAGACGTAAGTAGCTCATTTTCCCAACAGCTACTTAAATGTATTTATTTTTCTCTGACTTTCTTCTGATCTTTGTTCTTCATGAAATACTGGATAGTTTGAACCCCTCGGCCTCATGACAGTTAAGATTTAACAACCTGAGAAGTTTACTGAAGAAAAATAAAGGTTCCAAGTAAATATGAATTCATTTAAGAGGTCAAAGGGTCGCTAGCCTCAAAGGTTAGAGAGGTCAGGGGGTTTGTTTGTAAAATCTTAATCTGTGAAGTATCAAGTGACTAAAGCTGTTAAATAAATCAAGTGGAGGGAGAATTACAATACTTTCAGTGTGTAAAGCAGCATTTCTCTGAAGGAAAGTTGTGCCTGTGGCTCGCTGCAGTATAACTACCGCTCATTATACTATTTATAGCTGAGAAAGAGAACAAGGTCTGTGAAAGACTTCAGCATGGCACACGCTTCCATAGTCATAACACAAGTACATGACATCAGAAATCATAAAACCTGACTCACACTATGCTTACATTGCCGTCATAAAGACCTCCAAATGTGCCTTCTCCCCCCCATGACTTTTAGGAGAGCCTCTTGAAATGTTGACCCCCTCTCCAGAAAGGTTTGGCAGCGGAGGCACCGACATGGAACTGTACAAGCCTCGATGTTATTACGTGCAAGTTGTTGAATTTATCTACATGAGTGCTCAACGTTTGCTGCCATAAATACTGTGGAGGGGTAGCACATTCCCACCATGGGGCTCTTTCTTTATGACACCGCGTTGGAAGACAATGGGATGATTTCAAAAGGATGAGCTAATAACGGCTGAAGCCACCGTGATTGGTCCAGCTAAGTGGGTGATGACAAAGCTGGCTTTGCTCTACGGGATCATCTCATTACGGATGCACATTTCATTCACTAAGTCATGCAGGGAGAACAATGGCAAAGTTTCATTCCAAAATGAGACATCCCAAAGACATTTGAATGGATTATAAATAAGAAATGTCCTGATGCTTTGGCGGATCTTCATCTTTTGTTGGGACACAACTGCAAGTATGGTTTTTACGTGTTTGCCCCCAACCATTTAGAAGTCTCAGTTATTTCAAGTCTTTCTGGGAGATCAAGTTGCCTTTTGTGCACCTTGTAATGTCTCCAAAATCTCTAAAGTTATGAGTCAAATGGGTTTAATGCACAGCACTAGATGGGTTGTTTAACCCTAGAGAACAACTTTAAAAAAAACTGGGTATATATGTTAAATGTACTACAATAAAGGGACAAAGTAGCTAAAACAGCATAAACACCTCAGAATTCTATATTTTGCTCAAATGAATGTCCATATTTACATTTGGTTCTTGTTTTGGGAGGAAAAGCGATACTCTTGAACAGTCAACACCGCCGTCAGTGTCGCAGCGTTGCTTTAATGTCTCGCCACATGAAAAAAAAAACTGAGAGCGCTTTTTCACATGAGGTCCTTTCGCCACATCTAACGAGCGTGAGTTCAAGTGTGCTCGTGTTCGCCCGAGAGGAAATGAAGCTGATGAACAACGTTGTAAAAAAAAAAAAAAAACCTGACACGGTATACGAGCTGCCGCAGCCAGATCGCCACGGCCATCACAGCGTGGCTGGTGCACTTCCTGTCCCGGTGCCTTGCGGGTGCGTCTGGATAAACCGACACAACGCAAGCTTTTCACGTGGAGAGAGAGAAGTGTGGAAACGTGAATCTTTCCTGAGGACCACGGAGCGAGAGAGACGACAAGTTCCAGGCAAATTCGGATGAAATGTTATCGGGGCTGGTAATCTTCGGTCGAACTTTCCACAGTGGGACATAAAAAACCTTTCGGGGTGTAAATAAAGACGTTCAGACGGATAATCTGCAACTTTTTTTTCTCCCAACTTTTGGAAGAATGGAACGGCCTCCATTTGTTTGACACGCAGCTGCAGATCATCCCTCCACTCTTATCCACTGTTGTTCTTACATCCTCGTCCTTTTCCACTTAAAGTCCAGCTCAGTTGGACTTGTTGTCACGTGGTCCATGGCTGCCACTCATTACAGGAATCATTTCTGTCATATGCATGTAGTGTGCCTCTGTCTCTGTTATGTCGTTCATTCTGGTCACATGACATCTGTTGCTTCCGTCCATCCAGGAAGAGGATCCTCCTCTGTTGCTCTATGAAGGTTTCTTTCCTTTTTTCCCTGTGAAAGGGTTTTACTATCTTTATTTGGGGAGTTTTCCTGATCCGATGTGAGGTCCTGGGACAGAGATGTGATGTGTACAGATTGTAAAGCCCTCCAGGGCAAATCTTGTACTTGTGATTTTGGGCTATACAAAATCAACTGAATTGAATGTTTCAGTTTCAGACTCAGTTTTTCCTGTTGTTTTGCGGGCATGCTATATGTAAAACAATGTGGTCCATCCTGTGCATTCCAAAATGCGCTTTCCTAAAAAAGGGCGGTTTGCTCAACCCGTGCTCCGTGTACGCATGATTACATGCTTTCAAACACAGGACCTACCGAGTAAAACCACCGCTGTTTTTGTTGTTGGCCAAAGTCCAGCGTCACTGGAGAAGTAAGGAGGCTGAATGCCTTGCTCAAGAGCCTTTCAGGGTTATGATATGACTGGTCCTCATATTGTATTACTGTGTGTATGATGCAGGCACTGAGGTATTTACCTTCCTCAGGTTCATATGGTATTATTATAGTGTTAATACATTAGTTACTTTATTTGCTCATGTTGCTAGTTGATCACTTGGACCTTCTTTCCACAACATAGATCTGTATAAGTAAACATTATATTGATAATGACAACTTATTAAGGGCCTTTGTATTCATAACTGATATCAAGAAGTCACCAAGGGTATTTTTATTGGGTTCTTATTGTGTAAATTAGGAGCTTAAATCATTTTCAGTGTTCCAGCCACAGACATGTTGGTCGTCACCAGGGGGTAGCGGCCATTTTCTCATCGACTTCTATGCTTTAGGCTCTTCAAGCTCTGGCTTTACTTTTCTGACTATTTTTTTTGCAAAATTGCAAATGTATTGTTGTGATGTCCCAATCATGTGGTTTTTTTGCCACCCAGACTGATTGAAGACCGACAGTGGCAGAAATATATGACATACATGAAATATATGACAATAAGCTAAATAAAAGTTATTATATTTATTTGGAGGTTTAATGGAGGTCAAAACAAGAAAATAAATGTGTAAATACAGTTTCTAAAACCAGTGCAAAGTCCTCAGAAGCTCTGCGTTCCAGCTCCTCGAGGGTTCGAGCTTCTTCTGCCGCAACAAAATGACCAGGATGAAACGTGATAATGAAGGAAGAGCATTTGTCAAGTCTTTGTTTCAGTCGGAGCACATTACAAAGAAAAGAGAATCCAGCGCAGTCTCCAGGCAAGTACATCCAATAATGAGCAATGAGGAGTGTGTGTGTGTGTGTGTGGGGGAGGGGGGCGGGGCTTATCCTCGCTAATAAATAACATCTGAAGATATCTGAAGGTTGTCTTATTTTCTTGTTTCTTCTTTTACTCGTCTACTTCTTGTCCAGTGAGGACGACTGGTACTCCTAATTCCTTCCAGCTGCCCCCCCTCCGCTCTTATCTTTGCATGAGGTGAAGTTTCCACTCGCAGGGTAGACTCCACTACCGCTCGCTGTCAGACGCAGGCGCAGGAGAGAGAAAGATGCAAGTTGAAATTCCTTCTCTTGCTTTCTGTCCGCAGGAGCCATCTCGCCACATTAAAGAATCATCCTTTAGGATTCTTCCTCTGAAACGCTGACACACGCCGCTGATATACGTCAGGATACTTTAAAAGATGAAGACGTGTCCCAGTTAACGTACGTCAGTGTTCCTCCTTCGTGAAGAATTGCTTTTCGGTTTGCAGGCCGATGGTTCTGAGCCGTGTGTTGGCGTTTAGACGCCGACCACCTGGTTGTGACCTGCTGGACCTAAAAGCCCGTCGCCTTTCCACAGACCCATTGCAGCCGACAACGGAGGGATGATCGGAGACGTTGATTCAAATCTAACAGAGCTAGCGACTGTCAGAAAGGACGCGTCGGACTTCAGAGGTCTTCCTCCATTGCTCCGACTCTTGACTCTGGTCTGCACACGACCCACATCAGGCTTGTCATAAACTTTCAAACAAACTCCACCACGACTCCCTTTTCATGTCCTCTTTCATACGTCCTGCTCAACCACATCTTCGCCCCTGATTTGTATGTTTTAACAAGCCAGAAGCATCAGTTCTACCATTTTTTCCCCATTTTTTATAATCGTCATTGTTATGACAGTCTTTGTTCGTCCTGGAAGCTCCGTGTCGCGCCGTGAAATCGGCATGAAAGACGTTTTTTCGGGCAGCAGACGTATTTACATTCGAGGTCCATGATTTCCACGAGGGGACACGTTGTGCTGGAAGGAACACAGAAAAAGACGCAAGGCCAAGAGAGAAAGTGTAGCGCACAACAGGAGTAGACGCTCCTCCTCCTCTTGCAGATGTTCATCCAAACCGCAGTTTTATCAAATCTGAAGATCTATTTTTTATTTCTTTTCTACGTGTCATGATGTTTGCCATCTTGATTTTTCCATATCAGGTTCTCTGCGCTGTAAACAGGCGGACAAATGTTTTCATAAAAGGTTTCAGGCATACAACTCTCGGTTATTTCCCGTATTGATTCTTCTGCTGATTTCTTGACTTGATGAGAGTTGTTTTGTCTATAAAAGTTGGCGATGACCTCTGGTCTATTTCTTTGTTTTAAAATAGTCCAAAACCTCAATATATTTAGTTTACTTTGAAAGCAGAAATCTCTACAACTGAGAGGAGAGTAGTAAATGATGTTTGGTTCTTCTGTTGATCAATTCATAGATTCATGAACTCATCATATCAGGTTGCACAGCAGGGCTCTGCAAAAACAAAGAAAATTATGAAATTGGCAACCAATTGTTGGTCTTTGGTGGCCATTAATGACAACCACGTGTTAACGTATAAAGATTTGGGACAGCCAACAGCCAGATGTGTCCTATAATGACTACAATTTGAATATGTATTGCATTAGTGATACTTAAATATTGCTGCCATCGTCAGACACGGATCCAGACACTGCTGCTTGTGCATCGGTGTTTACTGACATGTGCACAGGCGTCAATTTTAGAGATAATGGTGAAGCAAACAAAGTTGTTTAACTGGGAAAAGTGCATCACAAACAAATGTGTAAATGTATTTAACTGAAAAAAAAAAAAGGGAATTTGTAAAAGTCTTGCAAGGTGAAATATTCCAGCATCTTTGAGCTGAAATGATGCTGCAAAGCATATTCATCACATCTTCATTGATCAGCTGACAAATCGCTGCATAGTGTCTTTAATTATTTAAAATAAAAAGGTGACTAAAGATTTCAATTATGTTTGCTTGTGTTGGCAACCAAAAGCTGATGCGTGGCAACTTTAAAAAGCAAGCGTTGAGACCTGGAGACATCACGCGTGTCCTGAGATGCCAAAATGTGTTTCTAATTCAGCGGCCCCATAAATTGATAGAAATAAAAATGACTTGCAGGAATGGGTTGTGTGGTCCTTTGCGATCTGCTGCTGATCTGCTGGATATGTTTCTGTGACTGGAGGCCTGCGACTCAATCACAACAATACAACTGGAAACCCCCAAAACCAAAACAATGAGCGGAAAGATGCACGAGCCTCCTGCAGGTAAGAGAGGAGGATGTCGTCTCGATGAAGGAAACCCTTCACATGCGAGTGTCTGTCGACACCCGCAGCATTCTTTAATGATCATAAATATTGGTTTGTTTGCTTTAAGTGAACAAACCACCCAGGCTTCCATTTATCTGTCAAGTCAGAACCGCTGTGTGTAATTATTCTTTAAAACTACTTCTGGGAAGTCTAATTTCTTTTGAGAAATATTTGGGAGTGCTCAGGAAGCTTAGGAAGATTTTATATTTTGCAGTAGTCTCTCCAATCATCATAAATCTTCTGCGGTTCATGAGACACTGCATGGTGAATATCCTCGATTTGGTAAACTTGACTGTCTCGCGTCCAGAGAATAAAAATGTGTGCACATTTACTCACTGGCAAGTCGTTTTCACAAATAGTTTTTGGGCCTTATCTTTCCACTACTGAATAGCGCTCGCGGGAGGAAAGGGAAAGATATATACAAGATTAAACCAATATGAATGTTCAGCGTTACAGTAGTCCGGCCAAAACGTGTGCAAAATAACCATGAATCACAAGTGTTCTCGTACCAAGACGTGACCGCAGCAGCAAACTCTTTCCATGCTGCAGTGCATCATCGTCTTCAAGCGCGAGTGCACCCATTGCTCACCATGCACACACACACGGACACACACTAAAAAAACACACACACAAAAGCACAGCAAAAGGAGCCCTTCTGAATCCTGCCGAGCTGCGGACAGATGTTGATGCACGAGGAACATGGCGGGCGGCTCAGACGCGGACCCGCCAGCGCACTCCGTCTCCCTCGTCTTCCTCTGCGAGATGTGTTGCAGCGTGCAGCGACGCAGACCTCCACCAGAGCTTGGAGCCGGCCCCGCAGCGCCAGATGTGGTATGAAAGGATGGGGAGAAGCCGGCGCGGAGGACGGGAGGGGGGATGTGCATCATTTCAGATACTGTGATGTGGGCAGCATGAGGAACGCAGCGAGTCCCGTGTCTGCTCTGGCAAGAGGCGGCGGTAATGGCTTTAAGGCATGACTGTAGAAAATGAAAGCCAAGAGAGAGAGATAACTGTCAAAGTTTGATTTTTGACCCGTTTGATTTGTACACTTTGAAATATTGTGTTCTTTCTGTTTTATAATAACTTCAATAAGGTGGAGATAATGGATCTGTGCAAGCCGCCTGTATCCAGAAGAAATCAATCACCTCGCTGCAAACGACGGGGTGACACATTTCCAGCAGATACATTTGTGCAGCTGCTCTTGTTGGCAGTTTCTTTATTCCATCGTGTAAAGTACACAACGCCAGTTCTGGGAAAATAAGAACAGACAAAAAGGCTGCAATGTGCAGCAGCTTTCAGCCGACCCCAAAATAAATCCACGCGCACAAGTTGCCAGCCGAAAGGTCAGTCAGGTTAATCCCATTCTGAAACTACTTGTAGTCAAGCTCTGAAATGTTTGTGCTTCCTGAAGCACGACGGGGAGTTTTTAACAAAAACTGAGGAGAACAAAACCCTCAACCCAAGCATTTGTGTCAGGCAAATTTGTGATAAATGAAAGTTTCCCGGGGGAAACGCATGAGTTTGCGTGCCTCCGAGATGACCGAATGTTTCCAGTCATGCTTTGTTTATCTCTCTAAACGTAGCGAGCTCGCAGGAATACGTCGCAATTCTTTGCTGAACGTCCAGAGACACTCGATACGAGGCGGGTTTTGTGGAGGGCAATCGTGTCAGCGAACCAGAGAAACCGACGCAGTAATTGTTGCAGCTGGGAACATATTTGCTTTCTGCGTCTATATTCTGCATTTGACGGCTAAAAAACTCGCCCAACATGACCTGCAGTGTCAATGCAAAGAAAAGCCCTTCGGACTCACTTATCTACCAGACGAGGAGCATTTTCAATAAACAATTTAGAAAATGATTAGCGGATATGCGATACGTCTTAGTGGTTCCGAGCTAAGATCTGAGAGGATTACGTCCGAGGGGGACTTCAATGCAGCTGGTTTATCTCCTGTATCATCTCACGGGGTCATTCGCGTAGCAGCAAGCATCTTGAATTGGCCACAGATGTGTCTCCCTAAATAATAATCCTGTCACTGATGACTGGGAAAGGGTAAAGACCAGTTGATTAAACGGGGATTGTGACGGGGGTTCGAGGGCCCTGACGGGATTACATTACTGTCAAAACTAATGAGGACCAATGAGTTGGTTTCAAGGGCTTGCTGGAGAAATCTCATTGTTAATATCATTCAGTAGACACGGTTTCGTCCCAGAATGCATTTGACCCCCGTGCCGCCCCCCTTGGCATCGATGAAGTCATGACAACTTTTAGGTTTTGATAACAAGGATTCTTTTTTTGGCGCCTCCTTATTCCGCCGTCCACGTGGACGAGCGTGCAGCCCGAGGCCGAGATAACACATATCAGATAAGACGCCGTGGAGGAGATTCTCCACGGCAAAGGGTTTGAAAGTCTCACTGATGTTGCCTCAGATCACAGCAGACGCGGCTCTGAACAATGCGACGCTAGCACAACCATTGTTTTCCTTTTAACATTCTTTTCATGTTTTTCTAGCGTTTTTTCTCATAAAAGTTAAAATATTCTCAACTTTTGAGGGCAAGGCGTACAGTTGCACAGCTCCTCAATGTCACACTCGGCCAAGGCAGCCAATCGGATCAAGCAAGAGGCGGGCTTTATTACTTTACCACTTCCTTCCTGTTTTCGTGTGGTATGAACAACGGGAAGTCGTGTCTGGTGTGATCGGCCCCAAACACAGCAACAAGTCCAGCTGTCCCACCTTGACTTAAACTAGACCAGATCCAGAAAAAACTAGACCAGATTAATAAAATAACTATTTCTTGTGTGAATACATTAATTCATCAAGAGATTTGCAAAGTACTGGGGTAGCAAATCAGATGTTCACAATATTGCAACAGTCACACTGAAGTCCCACGTCCTAAACTTTGAGTTTAAAGTTCTAAACAAGTCCTAATGCTCTCTTTACTGTAATGCCATTTGAGCCTTTGTCAGTAGTTGATGACCTGCTCGCTGCAATTACCTTGTTGTTTTGTTTAGTAGTGGAACAGCTGCTCAGTACTTGAGTGGATGGTTTCACACTGGCTCAAACAAAGTGGACCAACCAGCTGGGAGGGGACAGCGTTGGGTTTAGTTCAATCAGAAAAAGAAGGAAAACTAATTGATGGGTTACTTTTAAATCTTTGGGCTTGTGCAGAAAGGTGTCAAGTATTTTCAAGTCAAAACGCTCGAGCGCAAGTGATGCTGGAAGTCATGGGTGTGAAAGATCAAGTCTGAAGTCACCAAATGTAGGACTAGCTTCTGTCACGTGACACTGTGAGTCCACACTGCAATGATGCACTAAAGAATATATAGATTATCAGCACTTTTTGTATTGCAAAAACTATTGTTGTGTAGTATTTACTGCTATGTTCTGACACAAGACTGCCATGGTGTCACCTGTTGAGCTGCTAGAGTTGTTTATTTACTCATCGAGTACAGAGCAACATTACCATTCGGCTCGTTAGCTGCTGAGCGCTAGTTCACAGTAGCTTTTTAAATGATCATGTGGACTTGATGCAGAGAGCATACAGAATATAACTGTTTGATGTAACTGTATGAAATAAAAATACTTACATTTTTGCCTAATTTTGTTTTTTTCGCTTTGTGTCTATGGTTGAAACTTTAGTCTCAATGTCTCGAAGGCATATCTTTTGGCGTGTTCACATTTCTGAGCCGTTACGCAAACATTTCATTGATTAAAACGCGACTCGTCGTGGAAGAAACATTTCAAAGTTGGGTCATTTTTTCCAAATCAAATACAACGAATGCCGCAGATGCAGTACAAACTGGAAGTTTTAACATTTTGGGGTTGCGTTTCAAAGCAGAGGTCACAGAGCTGTTTTCTTTGGCGTGTTTTGGAAGCCTATTGGTACTTCTCTGTGTATATCCATTTCAGCCTCATGCAAAGTGCTGTTCGTTTTGGATTTGTTTCCTGGACCGTCACAGCGGCGTTCAGCGGGCTGGATTGACCCACATTACCCGAGTGTTTCTCTGCACCATCAAAGCTGCTGCTGCTCAGTTCGAAGCTATCAAAAGTACGATGAAAGGTAATTTCACTTAACCAGGGAAAGCTCCAGTCAGCAATGAGGGTTTGTAGCTGCTGCTGTTTGACTGCTTTGAGTCCAGGCTCGGAAAGTCTTTCAACGCCCAACAGGGTGTCGGACTCCTTCTGTTTAAACAATATCTTTTCTTTGTGTGTTTACCTCAGTGAACAAACTCTCCATTATGAAATGTTATCTTATCGCGTATAAGCGTTGCCCTAAAACTGCATTATTAAAGCATGTAAACAGTTGATATTTCTGTCAATTCATTTAGAGGTCAGGCTGAATAATTACCCCAAAAAGTGAAAAAGAAAAGTTTGGACCCATTTCAGGACTCGAGAAGCGGTTCTGCAGCAGCTATTCATCAAGACGTGGGGACGTTGAGGTTGTCACGAGTGCAATGCTTCACAGATGTTCTGCAATGAGTGCACATCTTTCAACAAAAGCGGGTGTTTATTTTGCCCTGAGTCCGTGCCCTATGACGAATGGCCGATCAATTGATCACGGAGACATGTTCAAGTGGGATCTCGTCAAAAGACAGAAGTACCTCATAAACATTTGGTCCTTGTTATTGCGCCGAGGAGCCCACGGCGGCCTGATTTGGACTGTTTTCTTTGAGCGTGCGGATACCACTGGCAGGCCATCGCGGGCACCGCCCAAAACAAAACAACCAGGAGCTCCGCTGATCGGCTGTGAAATAACGAGCCGGCGCTGCGAAAATTTATTTTCAGAGAGGAACAAAAAAATGCACACACCGCTTTGATGATGTCACCCAGCACGCCAGATCTCCCCCACCAGCTATTGGCCGTCAATGAAAAGGGTCCATTCTGGTAGCGCGGCGATCGGGGGGAGAGCGAGCCAACGCGGTCACGCCCGAGCCGGGAACACAAAAAAAAGCTCCCTTTGCAGCTCGATGGCTGTTTGATATTGTTACCGGGCTCCTGCTCGGCTTTCAGGCGCAGCCTCAAGCTCTGAGCTGAACTCTGAGAGATCACGCAGAGAGGTGCAGCTATAAAGCCCAAAGATCATGAACAAGTTGTCTGAAGAGAGGAACCCCTGGTATCTTACCGCCTCAAGTGGCTTTAAAATCAGTGCTTGGTTTGACCTCCTTCAGAGAAAAAAAAAGCGGCAGGGGGGGATGAGGAAGAAGAAGAAGTGCTGAAGAATGGGGTGAACACCACACACCCATTTGGTAGCAACTCCAGCAACCACCATGTGAAGAGCGCTTACTCGTGATATCGACCCACATTCCCAAGAGCGAGGAATCTTCAGAGATCTGCAAAGAGAAACGTGAGTTATTCTGCAAAGATCATGTTAATTGCATCAAATCCCTCCCGTGGCAGCAGAGTACATGTGTTGGGTTTGTGAACATGTTCTTTTCTTTTTATAGATATTTGTGTGCAAAAATGCTGTTCTGGCAATGCCAACGTTGCTGCTTATAGGCCGCTGCAAAAGTTCTAGTGACGGCATACTGTACAGCGTCAATCGGCCGAAACAAGGAGAAATTGTGGTACTGAAATATAAAAAGATGAAATTCAGATCTAGAAAAACATCTTTACAGGTATTTAGGCTTTACTTCAACAAAGTGTTTGTTCATATAATGTGCACACAGAAAAGTGTATAAATATGATCCGTTTTTGTTATTTTTATTGTACCTTCTTGGTTTGTGAATGCTCACCAGAAGAAGAAAAGGATTTACTGGATGAGTTGCGACGGCCGCAGACATCCGAGGATCTCAGAGGTAACCACGTTCAGGTTCTGGAGAAGCGTCCAGCAAAGAGACGCAAATGAAATGTCATGAACCAAGATCTAAAACTTGTGAAAGTGCATGATTTGGAAAATCCACTGGGCCAACGGGACGCTCCTCCTCACCTTCCCTGATTTAAACCGTCTAAAAGGAGCTGTCTTCATCCCCAGGAAAAGTTTCACTGTTGTTGGGTGTATTGAATCCAGGTGGACATTAAAACATAAGCCAGAAGTAAAAGTTTTGACTTTAATGCGTGTAGGACTCAACTCCTGAGCTTTTATTTCTCCAGAGTTTTTGGGAAAAGTGTTCCAGTCCCATCGATCAAAGCAGACCTGGCCCATCTGCAGCTGGGAGATATAACTGACACTCTTCATATCAAAAGTCGCTTCAGGACTCCCACTCAATGGGGCTCACGTTGAGCTGTGCAGACTTTACCCCCCCTCCTCTCTCTCTGTATCCTGTCAGGCCCAGAGCCAGTGCGGATTTACACCTGGCAATTTGGAGATGAAAAAAAGAAGAATTAGCTCTTCCAAGTTCAGAGTCCAGAGCTGGAATGGATTTTTTTCATTTTTTTTTTATCCTATTTCCTTTTCCTCATATCACATCCGGCTGTCAAATACCATATTATGCAAAGCCGTCTCAGGAACCAGGATGTGCACATGGTGGATAAATCAGCACAAAGATTAATAAATATAAAACCTGCTGGGACTGTAAGTTGTTATATACGAGTCCGACTATCAGCAAGGTGTAGGCGAGCACAGTTCTCTCCCCGTGGTCTTGTTTTCTGCAGCACAGAATGTTAAGAAATAAAGGAGCAGAAAAGCAGACATTAAGTCATTTCTGTACTCGTACTTAAAAAACAGAGATAAACGTGATTGAAACAAGTTCATTGTTTAAGATTTAAGCATCGGAGAGCACCAGCCTGTGCTTTTTGTAGCTTTTGGCTCTTTACGTTGGATTGTAGCGCCGCTTTCTTTGGGAAAATGGCTTCGATGGATACATTTGCAACACGATAGCATTGTATTAAGACGTGCACTCAGTGTGTAAAAACCTGAGGACTTGTCATCGAGTACTCCCAAATGATTCAAGAAGGAAAGAAAAAGCTGCGATTTGGAGAAGAAGAAAAAAAGAAACCCTGGTCTTTAAAAGTTCCCACCATTAGTATAAAATGAAGACGTTGCAACTGCATTTCTAATCACAGAGCAGCAACACATGCTCGATCAATCCGTCACATGAACAACTCAGAGAGGTGGAAGTGCTTTCGGAAGATCCAGCGACACCTTAAGAAAAAACAGCCACCCACTCGCGGCCGCACGCCTGTTTTCCACGTCAAGTTTCGATGGAGACACACTTCCTCCGCTTGAACCTCGTAACACGGTGCGATTGCTTTCTGATTGGGGGCCAACGTCAACTGCCCTGGCGAGGTTGCAGAAGATATTTCCCCTCGTTGGGCTATCGGGTTACGACGCGCTGCAGAGTGGGCTGTTGTCTCGACGCGCTGAGTAAGCTCCTGGAGGATGCTGGGAAGTGTTTCACTAATTCTTCTCATGAGGACGACGCGCGCCCTCCAAAGACCTCATCTGACCCCGTAGGTACAATAAGCTGATCCCTGCCCTTTCACAACAGCTCTCTGGAGCTATATTTGAAGTTCAGGAAGTGGTTAAAGGTTACAGTATTGAGAAATGTAGGATGAAACAGGAAGTGATCACATGCTCTACACTGGGTGGAGTGTAACGTTTCCATGGATGTTTTTAGAGTCGAGAACAGTGACCTTGTACATGAACTACAAAAGCTTCTTCCAAAATGCAACAACAACAGTTGGCTGCAACTTGTGATTATTTTCTTCATCAATAGTTTTATTTCTTACACAAATCGACGCGTTAAAACAGCAGGATGGCATCAAGCTACGAAGCTGTGCACGGTCCTCGCCAAAGAAATGAAACTGGAGATGTTGATTCCAACATGAAATCAACATGAACATTACCTCATTACCCTTTTTATTTTGATATTCTTTCAGTTAAAAATATAAACATTGGGGTGTCTGTTGGGGGATTTAATTTGATATGATAGCGATATACATATATATATATATATATATATATATATATATATATATATATATATATATATATATATATATATATATATACACTGTGAATCAAGTTTTAGTTAATCCAACAATTTAAATGTAGAGTTTATGTATTAAAAAGTCCTAACAGATGGTATAAACAGTATAGCAAAAGTATCTAATGGTTGACAAACGTTTGTGTTGACAAATATTTTATGAATGGTTCATATTTTCAAGAAGTCCACTTATCTAAAAATAAGAGACGTCTTCATGAAACCTCTCTGACCTCCTGGACCACGGTGAGCTGTTCTTTTGACGCTCTGGAAGTGCAGATGTTCCCCCACTGGCAAAGTCTTGAAACATGTTCTCCGATGCGTCTGCTACAACTCTCGCCGCTAATAATCTGGACCGTGCAACTTTTCAATCAAACCGGGATTAGCTTGGTTTCTTGTGATAAAAGTGTTGCCCAAAAATCTCCTGAAGGACTTTCATCCCCACATGCTGCAGCGTTATTGGACAGAAGAAGAAGAGACAGAGATGACCCCGACTTCCAGACGTGATGGTTATCCTTCAGTGGCTTTGACAGCTGACCTTTGACCTCTGAGATACCGGTTAAGTTCCTCTCAAATCTCCCATCGCAGACCTGGAGGATGAAGGAGGAGCTGCCGTTAATGCGCCGAAGGTTCTACGACGTAAAACAACAACGTGGTGTTGACAGCAGGAAGTCCTGCAGCTTCAAAACACTTCATGGCTTCAGGGATGAAGGACAAGACCAGCTGGTTTCATGTTTTTAAAATCGCACAGAGGTGGCTCGGCCTAGGAGTCCTGAAATACATTCATCACATAATCAACCATGGATGTATTATTGTATTATATTTAATGGAGAGAAAAGAAGAACAGCAATCAGAGCTATCAGCCCTTTCATATATATATATA
The DNA here is from genome assembly GCF_023055335.1 of Clinocottus analis. Taxonomy (NCBI): domain Eukaryota; kingdom Metazoa; phylum Chordata; class Actinopteri; order Perciformes; family Cottidae; genus Clinocottus; species Clinocottus analis. Next base: position 19,721,640 of record NW_027175821.1, read on the forward strand.
TATATATATATATATATATATATATATATATATATATATATATATATATATATATATATGAGATGTGATGGATAATGTTTGGAGTGAAGGAAAAGAAAGAAGTTGCAGGTGTAATACATTAAAATATGATTCACGAGGAACCAAAGCAGCAGATTGTACAGCTTATCAATCAAAAACAAGGATGAAAAAAATGGAGCTCAGCTTTCTTTCCTGTTGTATTTCGATCTTCGTCGTCCTCTCAGGAAATAACAAGAAACCACAGCGAAACACGTTTGAAGGCGTCTGTCATGCAGCTGCAGGTGCGTTGGCCAGACAGACTAACCTTTGCTGAGCGGTTCAGAGCAACACATTGTTTCTGCATCAGGCCGTGTGTGAAAATGGCGCCCAGTCATGTTTATCCCATTACGCCAAAATGATTTAACATGGGCAACATAGCAGGCATGTAGACATATTAATAATGGAATCCCTGCTCCGTTTTTGCGATTTATTGCTTTTATTAAAGAGTCGGCTTTGTTTCCGACATCCTCATGGCTGGACGGACGTTTGTTTTGTATTCATCTCGCGCCGATGGACCGACGGGCTCGGGCAGCATCCAGAACGGGGGAGGGGAGGGGGGGAACCTCCCCGTGACCCGAGGAGACGACCCCGCCGCTGTGAACCCCAGAGGCTTCACCCATCCCAACCGGCAGCTACACACTGAACAAAAACAAAAAAAAACTTGCAATGCCACACAGGTTGAAAGCAGCCAACGCAACCTGGAAATATTATGACTGCGTTCGTAAAAAAAGCTCTCACTCATTTTTTTTTTTTTGACAGGCACAGCCGGCCCCAACAAGGATGCATTGTCCGCCATGTGCAGAGTCGTGGTCACCCCCCGAGGAGAAACTTGCTCCTACCAACGAGCTGATAAGTGATATGAACTGTGGAGGTTATGTTTGAGCTTTTCGCTGCGGTGCGCGTAGCTTCCCTTCACTGCTCTGGGCTGAATTTATGGGACCGCCTGTACTCAAACAAAACCGCCTCGGACGTTTTTAACAGACGCAGCATTGTGAGATTACAACGAATAATCAGTCATCTTCCACGTTAAAACGCTCAATCTCTCCTACGTCGTCCTTTCCCCTCCCGCTTCTAAAAGGCCACGAGGATGCCCGGCGGAGATTAATGCTGACTGCGTTATGACTGAGGGACTACAAAGCAGCTCCTGTGTGAGAGGCAGGGGGGCAATATCAGCGATTGATTGAACATGTGCTTCCATGTTGTAAACAGGTTGTCATCAGTCATGCGGGGCTTTCGCTCCCATTTACAGTAATCCTTACGAGGCAGCGCAGGTATCCAGATCGTATTATTTTCAAATTGGATTTGGTTGCTGGCATGAGATTCAGAGATTTGGAAAAGGAGTATTTTGATGGCGTGATTAAAGTAGCATGCTTCTGGTTATTATGGCAGATCGAATGTGATCGTAAATTTTGCAGTTTTCACGGCATGTGTGTGCGCGGTGCGATTGCTCATTTTGTATTTGTGCTTTAAAACATGACCAAAGTTGCGTCATGTTTCATCTTTATTTCAGTCGGTCTGACGCCACCCAACTGTTGGAAAGGACTTATTCATCGACACGTCATCAACATATGATAGATGACATGACATCATTTTACAGTTCTCACCTTATCGTCAGTTTATGGACTCGAGCTTGATAGATTTTTGACTTATTGTACAATATAGGACCATGACCCGTCCTCCATGAAGCCCGTGATGTTCACCTGCATGTTTGTTTCCATAATAATTTGTTATTTATTAAGTTTACAGAACAGAATCATTTGGGTTACTATTATATTATTGGGCATCACAGGTACATTGTGAGTTTGTGATAACAGGTGTACATAGCAGTGTAGATTTCATTTATTGTTTTGGTTGTGTGTTTTTATTTCATTTCTATTCATTTAGTATATTTAATTATCTTTATCACATACCAAGTGATTAAATATTACATTGGTCTTTGAAACGGTGTACCTGCATTAACATGATGTTGTATTTTCATTATATCAGCAGAATAAAATGTAATTAAATGACAACACCATAATTGTCTAGAACTACTTCACAAAAGTAACACATTGCAGCTGAGCTGTCTTGTCTAGCATCGAGTGTTTGGGCAAATTTTGGATTTAATGACGAACTTTGCCAATGGCACATATTTTTCTTCATCCATGTTTTTTATTACTCAGACGATGCCGTCATCTGGAGATGTTCGTAGTGAACAGAACTCCAGCCGGGAGAATCAACATCCGCTGCATCGCTTTGCAAAACGTTATGCAGAACACAGAGACACAAAGAATATAGTTACATTCATAAATGAATCACAATACAGATAATTAAACTTGGAGTGAACTGTTAGATATACAAAGTTTCCCTTCTCTAATAACATTCAGCAAGTATTATCTTCCATAAACTGGTCATTAATGTTTTTTTCCAGACATTCCCTGGTAAGAGCGTTCAGACCCACTCAACATTCATACTATTCTACCTGCCCGCTGCTTAAACTGGGATTTGGCTGTATTGCCATCATTTATTATTAAAACCTTAAGGTCAGGGTTTCTTATTTTATATAACTTTATATAAGGTTGTTGCTGCCAATCTGTCACTTCTCTGTATAACTGTATCTCCGCTGCTGGATGATGTCGTTGACGCGTTACCACCCCTGTTCATACCCATATATATATATATATATATATATATATATATATATATATATATATACATATATATATATATATATATATATATATATATATTATTTTTGTTCTTAAATGGCAGCATGGGCAAAGAGGAGCCAAAGCAAAGAGAATCACAACACTCGCTGTACGGTACATTCATCTTGTATAACATCTGTAATCCCCCTAATACTCGCCAAGAAGCGAGATGCTTTTAAAACGCCAAAACCCTCCTGAAGGTGCTCTCGTGTTTCGGACCGCTCTGGCTTCTTGCAGACTTCGCCGAAGGTGCCAGAGGCAATTCACCGGGCACGAGTCAGTGTTTTTTTTCTCCTTCAGCTCAGTCGAGTACAGTGCGTTACACATGCACGTAACGCATAATGAATCGTGGAGAATGAAAAATGTGTTCAGCTTCACAATCTGATTTCAATCAAACTCTTCTTTACTCGAGTAGCCATGACAGAAACGTCAAGAGTACATGTAAACATTTTTTGTACATTTGCTGAACTATTCATCTTAATTTGTGCAAATGGAAGCGCTCCAATATTAAACAAATGTCCCTGTATCGCACGGCGTTGCCAATTGACAAAATCAAATGTCCCGGCCTCCTTGCGACGGCACAGGGACTCACACGAAGCGGTGACATTGAGCAGAGCGATAGCTAATCACTGTTTTAACGAGTGCCACTGTTTTAACGAGCGGCGGGGTGACCTCCAACGCCGTGACTTCTGATGAAATATTCCTGATAACTTGCGCTCATGGCGGCCAGAGTCGGGTTTCTGCCATTTTCCCTGCGTATCATGTTTGCTGACTGTATAAATGTAGTAATTGAAATGTAAAGCAGGCTTCCCGTGGTACAATATTTACACAAAACTCCTCACATGTGGTACGAGTTGCGAGACAGCTGCTATCAATCGCAGGATTCGAGTATAAGAAACACTTCGAAATTGAATTTTAAATTAAGAAGGAGGGATGTGCAGTCTCAAAGACGAAAGATTTCAGAGAGTAATTCCTGAATGTTCATTCAATGAGTCACTCTATGTTTTTCCCTGAGTTCGATTGCATTTCAGAGCCCTGCCGTCCACATACAGAAGTCTGAGTCTGTACTGTGGTTTAGCTTCACAATTTAAAATACATTCCTGGATCTTTCAGCAGTTACTCCGTTAATTTGACCCAACGATTCTGCTCTGTTTGAGGCGGCTGCGGCTCATGAGATAAAGCAGCTCGTCCTTTAAGTGGAAAGACCCGCTGTTTGATCCCTCCTCCAGTCAGCATGTCCTGGTGTGCTTGGGCAAGATACTAAACTCCAGACCGCGCCCGAAGGCTGTGCCATCGCCGTATTGGAAGAAGCATTAGTTTGAATCCTGACGGACCAGAAAATTGTCATTTCACCGTCCAAGCCATAATGTGAAATTTGCTTCAAAGCTCGGCACTCTTCTTGCTTTCTATGCTTTGGCAAAACCTGGCAGATACGTTACCCACAATGCAACTAAACAGCCAATACTTCTGTTTGAGATAGCGGTGTGTTATGCTAGTGTTGGCTAATGTAGCCACTAAGGCCAAAACAGGAAGAGCGCCAGACTCTGGAGCAAATGTAATTTTGAAATTTAATTTCCGTCATGTGACGCCTACGGGCCCCAAAATACTTTTCTTACATTGGGAAAGAGACGTCTGGAAATCAGCCGATTTAGTTAAATCAACGTCCCAGTAAGAACACATGAATAGCCCCTTATTGAAAGCAATACGTCCTAAATAGCCAAAGTGAGAGTTGTTACCCGTCCTCCATTCTTCTGAATCAGAATGAAAGATCGCCAGAAGGTTTCATAATTTGTATTCTATACTTTGAAGCAAAAGGCCCGTTGCTTCATGCGCCACTGAGCAACTTTTATCGGACTGAACGGGGCTCCGACCTACAAAGCTGTCGCTGTGATCCGTGGTGGCCTCTAGGTGTCAGCCTCGAGCGGAGAAGAGTTGCGGGCTGCAGGTCTCTGAGGCTCATTTCTGTTTAACGCCACGCTTTCATATTTTTCTTTATTTTCAAGCTTGTCGTTGGAGCTGACCGTCGCCGAGTGACATTACTGGAGGACATTTGTGAAACTTTGTGTTGAAGGAATCGATCTACTGATCTGAGCTCTTGATTAAATGGCTTCTTTGTTGGTGTTTCTGGAAAACACTTTCAGATGGCTCTGCAGACCAGGGCTAATACATCTGAGAAAGCTTCTTTCCTGGCTCACGATACGCTCGGGTGTCACCGCTAAATCCGTGGTAATCATCTGGGCATTGACCACACTCCCGCGACATTTAGTATTTCCATTTAAAGGGGGTCTGACTGCGCTGCTGTGGCTGCGGTGTCCCTCAGGGTGTACCGTAAGTCAATGGATTTCTGTGCATGCTTGCCATTCCCCCGCCTCTTCTCCTTGATGTGTTTAGTCGCACAGCTGCGTGCAGATCTGAGTCATGGTAGGATTCTTCTTTACTGTACTGTGGAAATATTCAGATGATCAGCAACACATGACTGGGAATTAATTACTTGAACCCTGTGGGGTGAGCTTCCTGCCAGCTCATCTTAAAATGGCCGTGCTCCACGTCTCCTGCCACGTAGGTTCTCTTGGTGTGGCTTCAATTGAATCAATGCAAATTCACTCATTAAGGGGTTTTGAGCATATTCATCCGGGATTGGATAACCCCCTTTAGGCGGTTGGTTTTTATTCGTCTTAGACTTTCAATTTTCCAGGAGTCCTCGCCACTGATAAGCTGTGACGCTGTCCTTAGTAACAGTTAGTAGCAATTGATCACGTGGGTGTACGACATGGCTATATTTACTCCCACTTTCACACATGCAATAACTGCATTTCTACTACTCAACACTTTTCCGCTTCTTATGACATCACTCATATTAAGCAGATTCACTAATTGAATGCCTTTGTGGAAATCCGTGCCCTTAATTCGTCATCAGATGGCTTTAAAGATACATGTGAGTGTGACAGACATCTCTAGTCCTATTTTAAACCAAGTTTTAACCAACTTCACTTCAGTTTCTTTCACATTGGAACAGTTATTTTTTTGTTTTTCCAATAGCAAAACTTGTCCTAATAGTACCCCTCTATTCTAACCTGCTAAAACCAAACAAACCTGTTGTCAATAAGTAGCCCAGTATCGCCAACAGTGACCTCAATTCATAATTCCCATCACCCTGACTTTTTTAAAATGGCAGTACACAAAAGGATGCTGTATATTATGTTGTACACACTATTTACACAATGTCGTGCAATTGACAAAGAGGCAGAAGTGCCTCCGTTTGGTGGCTGTTGAAATGTTTCCCATTGGGGATGTCCCTGCCTCCACTGAGGGGGTGCTGTCTGCAGTTGAAACGTGGCATAGAGAAAAGGACCTGGAACCAAGAGCGAGTGGAGTTGAGCAGAGCCGAAGCGAGCAGTGGAAACACATCATTAAATGTAGATCTTCGTTCTAACAATCTAAAAATCCCACACACACGCAGCGGGAATCATTTACAGAGAAACAGAAATCCAGATCAATTATGGGCCGGAGTTGGCCTTCAAACCTTTGGTCACTTCTGAAATTGTGACAGCAAACCTAATAAAAGCTTGTATTGTGGTGTCAGTCTAGTTCATGCCAGTGAAGGGCTGGGTGGAGGAGACGCATGTGGGAACCGGCTCTCGTTTGACATTGAAATGGTTTGGTGGAAAGTGAAGGTCAGATGGATCAGGGAAGACATGACGAACTTTCAACTGCAACAACTCAGGTGTCACTTTTGTCCTTTTGGCCACCAGACCGGCTTACAGCACTAATAACTTCACCAAGGTAATTGCTGAGATCTGGAAATATTGTGACATTGGTAAAAAAAAATTTAAAAAAAGAGTCCGACGGGGACAAGAAATAAAAACAGATCTACCGCTTTGAAAGAAATCTTCAGTTTAGCCGAATTCACTTTCTAAAAACAGTCCAAACTCTCCATTGTACATGTTGCAGTTGGAATACATTTTGCTTCACTTTGAGCTGCAGTACATTGGCGGGTTATGTGCACTACTTTCCCTCTGCAGTGGGTTAATTATCTCAAAAGACCTTAATAATAATCTGGTATGGATTTCAGTGTCCAAATGTCACCATATTGGCAACAGTGGCTCAGTGGTTAGCATGCTGTCTTTAAATCAGAGGATCGGTGGTTTGAGCCTAGACTCCACTAGTCCCTGTCGTTGTGTCCTTGAGCAAGACACTTAACCCAATGACGACACATTCTTAAGCTGGTTTAATATTCACTACCTTGGTGTTACGCCCCCTTGACTTAACTCCGCCCTCTTCTGTTTCAGGTCTGGAGCACCTACACCTGAGAGGCTTCACTCTGTTCGTGGGCTGGATATAAACTCCCAGATCCGCTGCTCGCCCCTCTCTCTCTCTCTTCCTGTCCGAGCGGTCGGACCTGCTGTGTCATGGTGCCGTGCAGTGAGTGCAGGGTACCATCTGCCATCATTTTGGGGAAGCTGTGTCAGGGTTCTGTGCTATCTTTGTTGTTTCTGTTTTCTCCTGTTTTGTAGATGGACAGGGAGCTCAGTATTATTTATCTTTTTTGCTACAGTAGGCCACTTGACCTTTTGTTCTAGCTAGTGTAGGGGTTTTGGTTTATTGTTTTCGCCTTAGAGACCCTGACACCCTCGGGTCCATTTTAGCTGGTTTACCTTTGTTAATCCATAAGCGCTTATTAAATGCTACTTATTGCTGCTTAAGTATTCCACACACCTTATTGTTTCTTTCTTTCTTTGATACACGTATGTTACGCCCCGTGTACGCACCCTAGATAGGCCGTAACACTTGATTGAGTGAGTTTGTGTGCCAACATTTGTTAATAAGTACTAAACACACTGACATACCAAATGTAAACGGCAATCCATCCAATAGCCGTTTCTCAAAAGTCAACATCATGGTGGCGTTAGAAGAAAAGTCAGAGGATCACGAAAGTAAAGTGGACATCCTGTTTTCACTCCTTCTGGGGTCATGGCAATCCCTCCAGTAGTCGATGGTTCAGTCTGGACGTCTGGAAGCAGTTGACCAACAGACGTCCCTCGCAGCCACAGCTTTGCAAATAAGACTCAAGTTCTAATAAACTAGGATCATCCATTTCAATTGCTTTCTCTAATCTGTTTGCTCTTGTTCTTCTTCAGCTGCTTTTTGACAAACATGTTGGATTTCAGTCTTGCGTCCTGCAACCTTAACAATAAGAAATGAGGTTCAGTCACACCCTCCATCATGTGCTACCTGAGGATATCCAAATGTTTCTCTTCATAGAGAACAACAGGCTGGGTTCTTTTCATTTTCCCCCCAGACATCTGAGAACAATAACTCAGACCACAGCCCTGGACACACACCCATGTCATATTTATACTGGCTCTGACATGATATTAAAACTTATTTTCATTACACTGATAGTAAATACCCCAAGATTTATGGTTTTGTACCTTCAGTACACTTTATAGCAGATGTGTTCAAACCTGCCGTGCTGGGCATTGTGCTCAGTCGAATGTCAACGAACACTACAGCGCATATTGTAATACCTAGTTGGAAGCTTGCATGGGAAAACCTGTGAGACATTAATGATGCTTGTTATTAATATCAGCCTCAACTCTGGTTTGAGATGGAGAGTCCTCACACTGCACCCCGTGTCTTCTGGGCCACAGGCCTCTCAGCTGCCGCGGCCTACATTTCTTGCTATCACAGATGTTTTGGCCAAATAAGCAGTAGCAACACGCAGGCCCTGAAATTGGTCTTAACCTTTTCTTCCCTTGGAAAAACATTCCTTCCTGGTCAAAGTGTCCATTGTCCACTTACTCTTCAGCTGCTCCAAAGTAAATGAGGTTGTGGAAAGTAACTAATTCATTTTACTAATTGATTCATCTCTTTTTGGAAGATACTTGAGTAAAAGTTGGTCTTCTTATTTACCCATCCAGCCAACGTTGAACAACGTTAGCATTCCCCTGTTGTGAAGTAGCTTTCCACCATGTTTTATCTCTGTTTGGGTCTGTTTTTTGTCTGCTGTTAGATATTAGCCGATATTGGGCTGCTGGATGGTATGAAGTAATTGTGATACAAAGATATGATTGTGTAGCGGAGCATATTTATTTCTGAACTGAAACATATCCAAGATATGTTAGTTACAATTCTACAAAAACAAAAGTTGTGTTATTTCTGTCAAAAATGTTACTTTATGCAAGAAAATAATGTAAAAAAAAGAAGTAAATAAGCAAGTTGTTTCACCAACTTATTAAAAGCTGCGTCCCTAAGAGGCCAAAGAAATACTGCAGGTTAAAGTAAAATCACGAATGCAGAGCTTTTATGAATAATGTAGAAGTTGTTTCATTGTGGTTTTGAGGCTTTTATCCAAGTAAAAGATCCCTGCTCCTTTTTTAGTGGCCAATTATCTGCTGAAGAATGGGTGAGTCCCCCCCTCCCCCCCACCCCCCACACACCCCCCTCCCAGGTGGAGCCATAAACAGGGAAACCTACTGTATATAAGAGAAACTGACTTCCCGTAACAAATGTTCCCATGCAATGTGGTTTCATGGCCATCAGACATTTGTCAAAGTAATAGCAGCACATAATTAATGCTTACGAAGGCCAAGGGAGTACAACATGGGCTTGTTTGTGAGAACGCGAGACACTTTGGATACTGCATGCCGTCCTTGACAGCTTCAAACCATGACTTGCACTTAAAACCAGTCGATGCTGACCCGTGTTGCATTTTGTGGGGAGAGAGAAGAGCCTTAATTGCAGATTTAGGAAAGTTGTCAATCCTGCAGAATAGCTCTGGAAACCACACGAAGGACATTGCACTTTGTCCCTGTGCTATTCCAACTGGCCTCTCTTCTTCTGCTATGAGTAGGGATTCATATTGTCTGAAAACACAGCAGCTGTACAACTCACTGCAGTATTTTATTAATGCTGTTTGTTTAATAGACGCACGATGAAGTTTGTCCTGTAATTTGTTCACCCCAATTTATGAAGGGATTCCAACTGTCGAGCAGGAAGGGGGTTGGAGTCCAGCAGAATTTAGAGCGTGACATGAAAATGGGACGAAAATCTGAAATACGGCAGGATAATAAAACACATTGCTGTAGAATTGGGACAGTGATTGTGTTGCAGCTGGATTGTACAACGTGGAGTGCATGGATTCATACGTTAATGGAGACTGTATTAGAAACAATATAAAAGGTCAAACATGCAGTTTGTGAGTCTATGGGCCTCTGTTTCCTCAGAATTAGTCATTTTACTGGAAACTACAGCAGCTATTTAATCCCCAGTGTGAGACTAATAAGCATTATCTATATTATTATTATTATTATTATTATTATTATTATTATTATTAGTGTTATTTTGGCTAACAAGTATGTTCTCATTATGCTATTGATGCACCTCTACATAGAAATGTCAATCACAGTGTGTTATGTCATCCATCACCACACAACCACACTATTGTTTTGCATAACTCATTCAAGTAGTTCAGTGCAAAAGGGCATGTGCTCATAAGTGGCAAAAATAAATACAAAAAACATGTTGCCTGGCTGTTAAAAACCACAAGTGTGTGTGACCGGTTGTGACATAATGAAACAAACAGGTGTGGATCCCGGATCTCTTAAGCTTTGCCAAATGTTTTCTGTCCCCGTTTTGTGAGTACTGACAGAACAAAAAGGAAGAACAGAGTTACTTTACTCCGGCCGAGTCTTCCAGATGTCGTCATTAGACATGCAGAGGAGAATAAACACATCCTCATGTTCTCACCAAAGAATGTTAATACTCTCACCTGCCGCCGTGCCGCTCTTTGATGGTGCCAGCATGAATCGGCTCTCTTGTTGGCAGGAGTTGTTACAGGATGAGGCCCTGTACCCCGTTCTGTGGTCGGCCTTGTTGGGGCTGTGTGTGCGTGTGCGTGTGTGTGTGCGTGTGCGTGTGTGTGAGTGTGCGTAGGTCATCTGTAGGCTAGGCCGCTCAGATTACCAGTTGGTCCAATACACAGAGGAGTTGGACTGTGGAGCTTAAAAGCTGACGAGGAACCGGTCCTTTCAGTCAATCACTCACTCACTTCTCCATCGTCGCTTGATTCAATCCTTCTTTCCTTTCCTTATCAGGGACTACAGACTAGATCGAGAAAGCTGATTTCAGTGGGTTCAGTTTATCCTCCAATGGGTTTATTTTCATTGTCCCTTCCTATTTGAAACAGTCTATGCTCCATGGAGATCTCCACATCCACTCAGGACGGAGGTCACTCCCGTGCAAAGCTCCTTTCAGTGGAATAACGTCCCTCCTCTGGGATGAATCGCCTCCTTCCACTGCTTCAGGACATCTTTATGACCATCTTAAATCAACCTGTTTATGCTTTTTTAAGTTCCGCATTCTTTTGGTTGAACTGAAGTCCAAATAGTTGCTTTTTTTTGTGTGCTGATGTGATGCATGAATCTATCACACGGGTCATTGTCATTATCCAACTTCTATCTATTCCTGCACATCAGGGTAAGCCAGCTGTCTGTATCTGTGGTGTGGTAGTGTATTTTAAAGAAGGATGTGCTCCTCTCTGTGTTTATATTTGATCCACGAGATGCTACAGCTCAAATAAATTCATATTACACACACAGCGACTGTACAATCACAGTAGTGGAGGTATAATCACTTATTGTTACCAGCTGGTTCCAGAGAAGACCCAAACGCAGATGAAAGGTGTCAAGTAAATCTATTAATCCAAAAAACAAGGACAGAGATCCAGAAAGACCGGATCAAAGCTGAGGCACAACCAGGAAGCGAACAGGAACCAAACAGACGTACACACAAGGAAGGTGCAGGTGATTCGACTCAGGAGGAAACAAGCAGGGACAGAGCAGACAACCACTGGGGCAGGAAGTGCAGGGAAACAGAAGACACGAGACAAGGACTTCAAAATAAAACAGGAAACCAAAAACCACTGACGTTCGTGTCACTTATCACACCATGCAGTGAATAAAGTAATGACATGCAACCTGAGCAGGACCGTTAGACAAGCTGTCCCTCGTCCAACGCCCATCGCTCAGTCCTTCCTGTAGAATTATGAAGCGAGATTTGTTTCTTATGGAAAGACCGCGACACACACACAGCTGCAGAGCTCAACCAGCTCAGGGGCCATATTTTCCCAGGGCCCAAATCTGAAGCTCGAGTTTTAAGCGACATGCGCGGTGATTTGCCCGCAAACAAAAATGCAGCTCATCTTGGCGTCGACAACAAAACGGCGGTGCGATCCATCAGCCCACGCGGGCATCGATCCGGCCCCGCCGCCGGTGGAGGCTGATCGAGTCTGAAATCTTTTGCCTCACGTCTCTTTGGTTTTTCTGCCGATCCCAACCTGCAGAGAGGAGGTAAAAAAAAGATTTAAAAACACTCAGGAAGCAACCGTTCCTCATCAGAGCTCCTGCCGGATTCACTCTGCAAGGAGAGAAGAAAGAGCAGAGCAGGAATGAAGTAGCTATTAAAAGATTTGTGTCTGCCTCGCAGCTGCTTTTGATGATATAATAAACAGTTAATGCAAAATTAGATCAGATAACCCAGAGGAGGAAGCTAATGACCTTGTTTTTGAAATAAACATCATCTTCAGTGGTGCATCTAGTCCTTGGTTAATGCTATCATATCTTCTTTTTTGAATAGATATTGGGCCGCCGAGGTCCATATGCTGAATATGTTCAGTATTTCTTGATGTTTGCATTAAATATCAGATCTAACTGTCTACAACTCTCGTATCAGAGCCGATCACTGCGGGAAGAGACAATATCTTCTGCATTCTTTACTTTCGATCTCCTTTTGATGAAGTGAATCCTAATATGTTAAACCTGTGAGCAATTATTATAATAAGAGGAGGTGTTACATGTAAATAGTCCATTTTAAATATTAAGATGCTCCGATAGTATTTTTTTGTCATAAACCTTATCGCCATTCCAGATTTTCTTTACTGTGGTTGGGTTTCGTTGCAGCAGCTGGTGCTCAAGGCTATTTCTTTTTTTCACCCACGTTCTGGAAAAATTGTTTTAAAAAGGCCCCGAAGTAAACCGTCAAATACATTCTCAATGTTTACTTTGTTGTTGCCATCTGTAATGGTTATTTGCATCAAAAACACACAATTAGAACAAATGAAATGAATGTTTAATCAAATGTTTGCTTTCATTCAAAAAGGATCTTGGCATTAGTAGTTTCAGTGATATATTATAAGCTGCTTAGAGATAGTGCTCAGAAGTCCTGATTCCTTCTCTAATATGTATTTTATATTAAATCATCTCCATTCATTTCAAGTTTCTTATTAAAAATAGATTCAACGCACATTTGACGTTAGCTAAGAACACTTCCAATCGCACATGTAACTGAGTATCGACCAATCACGATCAACCCGGCCCTCTTGAATAAAAGGCACTTAAATATACAACTTAAATATACACGCTTCAATATTCAGGGAGGTTTTTGATTCGATCATGATTTCTCTGAATTGCAACATACTACAAATATTGAGATAATAAATTAAGAAAGCGTGTAAATTGGAGCCTCTTTGAGCCGTAATTACACTGACACCCAGTGTGACAGAGTCACAACGGGCCGTGTTAGTCTCCCGCTCGTCATGCATTAAACTGTGTAATCCCAGAATCAATGCAAATTACAGATGACCTCATTCTTTTGAATGAGACGACACTGACTCTCAGACAATATCCTGTTATCGTCCGCGCTCTCTCCTCCAGCTTGTTGTCTTTGCCGTGTGTTGATGCCTCCACCCAGATACAGCGAGCGCCGCGAAACCAAACCCTCCGGATTACATTCGCACATACGCCGTGAACCACATCTGATGAACATTACGGCATCTTCTTCAAATGCTTCCTCTCCGCCTGTGATGTGCCAGAGTGTGGTCTCTCAGCACAAGAGGCTTAGGGAGAACTCAGTGAGGAGGTTCTCAAGGTTCTGCGGAGGAGGAGGGGGGGGCGATCTCCCACTAATGACTCTGATTGTTTTTGCATTGACTCAGTGTCAACCCCTCCAAACCACATTATCAAGACCTGGTCTTCTTTCCAGGCTCGGGCCCTACTTAGGCGTCATGCACAGAGCCAACAGGAGGGAAGAGACTCGTTCTACCTCCAACTCTGATGTCGGCAGATAAAACTCTGCTGATGGATCGCCTCGTGGCAGCCGCCGCTTCCAGAAAACATAAATAAATGCTGCGGTACTCGGGGCCGCCTCGTGGAACCCCACGACTCTTTGGCATCGGCGCAGATAAAGGGAATAAATTCCTGCTGGAGCTCCGGTGAGTGAGCCAACAAATCAACTGATGCACAGGAACAGCCGCAGATCCCCGGTGATACTTTCATTATCAATGAATCTTCATCTGCTTTTTCCATTTCTGGCAGGCAAGTATTACAACTACACGCCGAGCAAGGAGGATATGATCTGTGAAATAGGTACATTACAGATTAACCTCTGTCTGTGTGTTAGCTGTGAGTCTGCAGGATTCTCTGCTTCATTGTTAACATGGATTATTATGGTCAAGGGTTATTGGTAACATACGCCATAAAAGTCAATCAGCAGAAAACTAACTTTAGTCAAGCTTTGGTCCTAATTCTCAATATGTTCTAGTTTTACAAGCTTCACTTTAAGTCGCATATTTCGATATATTTATGTAACATGCAGACAAGGAAGACGCCAGGAAAAATGTTGCGTTTTACATTCCTGCATAAAACAGGGTTTTGACTTTTTTGAACCAAAAGTATGTTTCCTAAGTGTTTCATGGTGTCGCATCACGCTGACAGAAGAAATAACGACACATAGTGTGAAATGATTGGTTTTAAGCAACCAAACTGCTTATTAAAATAACTACATAACAACAGCAACAATGTGACTCGCATGAACACATCACATAGCAGACGATGTTATGTAACATTAAGTAACAAGCTGAAGCTTACATAAAGTTAAAACAAACTGAAAGTGAAGGTTTATTTTGGGTTTCACAGGAACAGAGGTCTCCTGGGTGAATGTCCTGTGTATATTTGACACCAGCAGTGCAGCTTTGAGCTTGTTTCTCACATATTCCGGCTTTATTGTGACTGATTGAGCCGTTTCCCAGATTGCAAAAAGTTGAAAGTCTGATTAAAGTGTAACTTCATCCTCAGTCCACCCGCTGATTGATTTAGAAAAATGCAAAAGAGTGGGCAAGAGGCTGAGTGAGGAAACCACGCCCACTTCCCTCCAACCAGAGTCCTGACGCAGCGGACGGAAGTGAGAGAAATAATCATACAGGGTCGATCCTGACTCATCTCAGAGTTATAAACCAGTGAATCCACAACATCACTCGACAGATGGGACCTTTGCTCTTTTTCCGAATACCGCATCCGTAGAGAGGCAGTGCATCCCCACCACACCTCTAATAATAATACCTTTAATTATAGAGTTCATAAAGGGCTTTGACAGACGAAGCAAAGGCCAAAGCAGTGCAATGTGACAACACAACGCACATTGGAAGACACAATAAAACCAACTGATGACAACAAATAAACACATAGAAGCCATTCTGTAGACTGGTCGCAGCTTCTCCCCACAGACGCAGTTCTTCAACCATCCTTTGACTCCACTGGGGGTCAAAGTGTCTCTTTATTCACACTGCTGTGTCATGTCTCACAGCGACGTAGCAGCACTGTATTGTGCTGTCCTCACTCGCCTCTCACGAAGCCAGAGGAGAGGCTGACCCTGAGTCTGCTCGCTGTGAGGATGCGGCGTGGCCTTCGCTGCACAGAGATCATGTGGGATCTGTGAGTTGTGAATGCCAGATTAAAACAGGGGTCAAACGTACACGGCGGAGGATAGCAAGCTGTCAGGCGGCTGCTTTGAAACGCTGACCCCGCCGCTGCACCCTGTCCACACCGCATCAGTCACTTGATATTTTGAGAGCGGTCGGTGGCGAGGCGAGCCGCGGCGCTCACACGGACCCTCGTGCAGCTGCACAGCTGGAAGTGTTAGAATAGCGGCGGCTGCGCGGGTGTCTGTGAGAGAATGTGGGTGTTTGTGTGTGTCTGCAGTGAACACGGACACCCGAACCGGAGCCGATGTCACAGATCGGCCCGGTAATTGATATGTGAAACCTCCAGCAGGTGTGGCCGACGTGGTTTGGCAGTTGGAACGAAGAATCACAGGATTGTACTCTCTGAATGAATCCCCATCAGACAATAAGTACGAATGTCCAGGAGTCCTGGAGCTGAGGCCGACATTTAGTCTGTTTATGTTCGTTAGTTCTGCCAGTTATTAACACAGTCATTATGTGTTATTATCTATCTGGATCCTGGTCCATGGCTACTACTCATTATATGAATCGTTTCTGTCATATTCATGTCATGAGCTGTAACTCTGTTACGTTGCTCATTCTGGTCACATGACATCTGTTGCTTCTGTCCATCCTGGAGAGGATCCTCCTCTGTTGCTCTATGAAGGTTTATTCCCTTTTTCCCTGTGAAAGGGGTTTTACTACCTTTTTTTGGGGAGTTGTCACTGATCCGATGTGAGGTCCTGGGACAGAATATTTGTATTTGTGATTTTGGGCTATATAAAATAAACTGAATTGAATTAATTATAAAAATGAATAAAACATAGGTCTGAGATCTTTTGTGATAAGTGATATGAGCTCGCTTAATAGAAAACTAACCAAAACTGTCAATGCTGTAAGAGTTGTAGTCATTATGTTGTGTAAAACATTTGCACAGATAACCGCTTGTGTATCTTGTGCACAAACCAAGTGTGTTCACATCCAGACATGTTGGTGGTGTGTGTTCAGCTCCCAGTCAACTGCAAGCAGCTGTTTATAGATGTTTCCTCTTGAAAGTTCAATGTGATCAAGGTTCTTGAAGGAAGAACAACATGTGAATGTTTTAATCTCACCGACTCTGTTGCATGGTGTCCTGCTGTCAATGACTCACATTGGCTGCAAGAGGAAGGATCCATAATGTGAGATAATGTTGTTTTACTTCCCATCTGTCTCAGCTTTGGTTTTATTCCCGTGTTGTTTTAGGGAGAATATTTGTTGTAAATCAAACTCTTAACTCATTTGTTTTCCGGAAAAGTGCACACAGACAGTTGAAGTTGTGTCTTCTGTTCACAGTTCAAACTCTGTGTGATTTATTTGTTTTGTTTTTTACCATTGATGCAAATAAAAGTTCAACCTCAAAGACACTTTGACAGTTTCTGACCACACAACTCAAATGTCATTATTTCAGACATTGTAGTTTCATTCACAGACTCCAAGTCATTCATATTTCATGTGAAACGACCGGGACACACGTCACACGGGACACGTCCACCAACTTTGATCCTGTGGGCTGGAAATGTGACTCCGGGGGTTCGACCCTGTCAAAGCTGAAGCTGTGATTAATGGGCGGACCCTTTCAACGGTCGGTCCTCGCAGCCCATGTGACACCCGCCTCGTAACATTCAGCCTAATCTGCGGGCTCTGACCCGCTCTCGGAGTTCAGAGGTCAACTATTGCATGAAATATGGCCGGACCTCGTGAGAAACGTCTCGTTTTACCTCAGGTCTGAGAGCAAAACGCACACAAAGGAGCGCGTTTCGGACGAGCAAAACTGTAAGTTTGAGTAATCGATGCAGTCTGATGACTTTCAGCCGCCAGACTGACGGATGTCTTATTGGCATGTTATTTACGCGGCCTCGTAAAACATTACGGGGCTTTGACTTAAGCGGTTATTTAAGGAAGCAAATTGCATCACGAGGGGGAAGAGGAGGATGTGAGTGTCTTTGAAAGGCTCCTCGTCTGAGGAGCTCTGGCGATCAGATCAGAGCCGCAGACAAAAAGGGAAGGAACATCTTTTAAAGTGTGTTTTATTAAAAGCTGTAAAAGCGGTCGGGATAAATCGCGCCGCTCGCTGGGGAATCAGCCCCTCCCCCTCGAGGTAAACAAACGTTTGTGGCTCTCCATCTACTGAGGAAAACAGTGCAAATACTCTCTGACAGAAGTCTGTCAGTCTCGTGTGATAGCTGCTCGTCTGTGAGACCCTCTCTGTCGAGGCATTGTGTTTTGCCGTGCGTCAGGACGGTGACCTCAGATTCCGGCTGCGTCGTTCAAACGAGGAGTTTGGCTCCCGGTGCGAGGCATCAGCACGCAGGAGGCAGCGCCGTGACGAAAGCCAGACGGGACGTCCCGCCTTATCTCTCTCTGCCTGGGTGTTTCCATCCAAACATCGGCCCCAGTGTGTACACGATAGACGCAGAAACCCTGCTCCTGCGACATTCTCCTCCTCCTCCTCCTCCTCCTCCTTCTCCTCTTCCTCCTCCTTTCCTTTCCTTCCTTTGACTGGAATCCTAGAGCGTCGCTCACTCCTTGTTTTGTTTTTGACCAGGATGTGACTCAAAAATCTTCAGCTAAAAAAAAAACCAGGCCTTTCTGGACAACAGGTGACGATGTCCGGCCGTTTCCTCACACCTCAGCCGCCAAAAAGAAATGCGTAACTACTTTTCTTCCTTCAACAAACACACATCTTAGTGTTGAAGCTCGGTTCTGGTGCGGCACAGTGAGGCGACATCAGTGTGCGCTGCTGCCATCTGGTGGCAGCCGTGGTGTCTGCCTGCAACGAGGCCTCCAGCAGGCAGCAGCGTGAGCGCCTCTCAGGGAGATCCTTCACCTCCCAGATCTTTACGTTCCCGCAGCATCGACACATCCCGGGGAGGTTTGTAGCTTTAGTGAGGTTGACATATTCGATTAGAAATCCCTCAAACATTTCTGCTCCGGCGGGTGACCACAGCAGAGAGGATTACCGAGGCCCCGATGGGTCCACATGGCGCAGCGCCACATATTGGATCTTGTGCAAGCGTGTGTTGTTTAACAGAATACAGTTGTTTGTTGACGGTTGGATGACGTCGTGCTCGGGCGGAGGCCCGCCGTGATTGAAAGCTTTCTGCCTTGTTTGCCCCGAAGCCACGCAGCTCGGCGGCGGCGGCGCGATAAGAGCTTCCGCTCTATCGGCGCAGTAAGTCGCTGCACGGCGACAGCTCTGCCTCCCGGGAGCGATGTATCATTTCACAGCGTCTTATGGGAGCAGACGCAGATGTGTGGAAATGGGAACTGCAGCCACCGACTAAAAATAACCCAAAACCAACACAACGGGAGCCCCAACACGTGTGTGTGTGTGTGTGGTTATGACTTCTTGAAGGACTTCATCACTGTAAGCTTTGCAGATCCAGAGCACCGCCCCCTCACACACACACACACACACACACACACACACACACACACACACACACACACACTTTTCATTTCTTCAACCAGGAGCCAAGAAAACGTCTCGAATCTACTTTGAGAATTCCCGGAAAGTCCAATTCCCATATCTGCAATTTCTGACTTACCTTGTCCTAAATCACTCAGCTCGATACCACCCCGCCCGTTTCGTCTAATGCTCATAATGGCTCACCTAAAGTGCAAATAAATGATGCGTGACCCCCGGCGTAGGAACAGCAAGCTGTGCCTTCCGCCCACACCCGTCTCCTCCCCGTACAGTATTTATATCCTATAGCAGAAACAGACGAGTGAAATATTCAAAAGAGCTTTTAAATCACTTAAGCTGAGCATAAATCATCCCGGTGCCCTCTTAGCCTGTGGCACATTGGCAGCGATTAGGATAATATGCCTGAAAAAGAAGGAGCGCCATTGCCTCTTCCAAAATGGAACCGAAGCCCCGGCTGAATGTGGAAAAAAGCCGTCCTCTGGGCTGCAGCAGGAGCAGCCGCGCTGACGCGAAAATGAACTCATCCAGTGCTGAAGACGTGGAGTCTTTAAGCTTTTCTGTCTCGGAGAAGGGGAAAAAAAGAGGAGGAGATGGGAGTTTATTTTATAAGAAGTAACACGGAGTTGTCGCCATTTCACCGCTCTTCTTTTCCACTTGTAGTTTGCATTTTTTTTTTTTTTCACGGGACAGCTTCTGGCTGCGAGGGTTTGGCTGCGAGGGTTTGGCTCCGAGGGTGAGGCAGCGCGGCAGCTAACGAGGTCCCTGGCGGGGCCCTTTTGGCTCCGCCGCGCCGCGCCCCGGAGCCGCTGCCGTGAACAGGACTTCCCAGGAGAAGAGCCTGCGGTCTGGGGCTTGGACCAGGACTATCGAGGACACGCATGTCGAGACAGACTTGGGCGGAGGAGGCTGAAAATCCTGACTCTGCATTTATTTGCTCGCAGACCAAAAATGAGCTGCTAATCGCAAGCAGTGTCGGCTCCCGACGCCAGTTTGAAACAACATTCAAGCCGACGGATCCGACGGAGCAACCGCCAATGTCTCTAATGCAACGTTGAGTGCTCGCTCTTTGTTAATGGCGTCATAATTTGCTCTTTAATTCAACCACAGTGAAGCAAAAACCTAGTGATCCATCAAGGAGCATGTCACAGACCTGTTTGTGGCCCTCGAGTGTAAAGTAGTTGTTTTATTGCATAGTTAGGCCAAAAATATTCATATTCAGACTGCCATAGTTCAGAGCGCTGAACCACTTCTATTCTTCATGCCTCTATTCTTGTCCAAGACACACAAGGAGGCTCAAGGAGGATATATATGTATGTATATATATATATATATATATATATATATATATATAAATATATGTTCCTTGGCAGTGGTCCTCGTCAAAGCTCGACGTCAGGCCCCGCAAATTTATACGACGCACCGTTTGCATCGCCACAAACGTCTGCACAGAGATGAGGACCAGCGATTAAAAAGGCGCTGCTCCCGCGGGAGCGTGGCGCCGAGGTACTTGAGCTAGCAGAGGAGTTTACTGCCCAAGGTCAAAGGTCACGGTCGCACAGGGGTGCTATTTGGATTCAAAGGTGGCGAGGCAGCCACCGCGGGAATAATGAGGCCTCTCGTGGGAGGTCAGCGGTTTCAGACGGAGAGACAAGAGCCATAATTTCCAAAAGAAAATGATGGAAATAAATATTAGGATTTTTTTTCCTTCTTTTTCCAGGGTGTGAAGCAGTGCCAGTGTATATTGTTGTTAAGTTCAGGTAATTACTACATCGCTGCCTCCTGCCGTTTCCACCAACGGTACCTGCACATTCATCATTCATCATTCAGCCGCTGGCCTCGGCCCGTCTGGCTCGGATGCAGAGCAGCAGAGTTCAGGGACACGCAGATGTGACTGATTACTGAAACTATTTATCTCTTGGTGCATGTTGGGGATGCATCGTAATCACATGCAGAGTTATGGGGAGCAATAATGATTAGAAGTACACTTGATCACAGATTTAGCTGAACTTTATTGGTTGACAGCTATAATTCCGTCTCGACTCATTTGCTAATGCCGCCAGCGTCACATTTTCTTAATAAAAAAAAGGTTTTTCTCACTGCCAGATTTTAAATTACTGCCTATGCAACAAAAGAAGTCACACTGAACATATTTACAAAGCTTTACTGAACTTACTTTCCTTTCTCCCCTCGACAACATCTGCCTCCCTGGAAGCCAGAGCATTGGAGGGACAGTTTAAAGTGGGGTTGTGTGAGGTACCAGTCACTGCAGCGCTCCAGCAGATGGCCGTCCCTGCGCTCCCAGTGCTGAGAAACAGACAGGAGTACTGGTTCCACCCTTAAATAGCGTCATGTGTTGTTATTTCAAATTAGTATAGAAGTCCCTCAAACTTTCCCTTTAATACTGTCACGGTTGTGTTGAGGCAACCATGACACCGTCCATCTTTAACCAAGTGTTTTAGAAGCCTTGACTCCAGGTTCCTAGTTTTGAAGTGCTTTTGAACATGAAACCATCTTAACACAATCTTTACATTGCACAATAACCCGACTGTAAACATAAAATATGGTAATGTGTTGATACAACGGTGATTATCTGGATATCCGGTTGGTACAAACTCACTTCTAGCAGCTGTGTCTTTGCTGAAGCAGTTGTTTTATACGTTTGCATGATTGCCATGAATTTAGAAACCTTTGACCCTCCTGACCTGAGTAGTTAGCTTAGCCGCTAGCGACTGATGCTCCAGCAGGTATGTCCCAAAGACTGCTCAACAGGTGAGTCAAATAAAAGGAAAACCCTGAGCAGAACGTGTTTGGTTCAATGGAGGTGTAATGACTGACCACTACCTTTGTGGAGAAGGTCTCTGAGATCCATACAGCGACAGGTTGCACTCATGCACACTTAACATCCAACTTCTGGACACTATTTGAAGGCGTTAAAGACGTTGTGTTGACTTCTATGCAGCCGTGGAAAGACAAACTTTGCCTTTGCAGAGGTCCCATGATGCAACTGCTTGAGTGTGCTGGCGCCTCCACGCGCCTCTCGTTCCCATTGTTCATGAGCTCCTCTTGTTTGCTTATTTACTGGATTGTTTTGCTGCTGGTAAGAGGATAAAAAGCAACTATATATTCTTCATTTGATCATTTCTCTGTCTTTGAACGTATTTCCCCTCCGTTTTATATTCCACCACATCCCGGCTCATAAAAAAAATAAATCATATTAGCTTTTCTTTGTGGTCTCGGGCCATAAACCTTAACCTCCGCGATCTCGGAAACCCGCTCATCTGACCTCATAGTGTGGTAACGCAATAACAAAAAGTACATTCTAAACTCGCATCACCGGGGCACCTGCTGGGAGAGCGCCGTTGCGTGCGAGCGCGTGGAGCGCGTTCAAACGCGGCCTCATCAAGACCACAGATGCCTCGCTTTATTACCTGAAATGATACTTGGCGATGAAGCCACGTTTGTTGAAAATCAATTTTTTTTTAGTTTGAGAAAAGTACATTTTTTTAATTTTTTTTTTTATTGAATGGTGCCGTAGCGTTGTGTGCAGATTCCACATGTGGCTTCCAGAACCACATCACACGACTTCAACGGAGGTGTTACCTCTTTACACGGCGGCTGCAGACCAGAGTGATCAGCTGCCAGAACAAACAGTCACGGGTTGATTTATGCAGAGCTCATTTAAAATATATATATATATATATATATATATATATATATATATATATATATATATATATATATATGTTCTTGAAGCCGTGGATACAGGTCTCTCGTAGAAAAGTCACAACAACAAATATGTATTGATGAATCTTTAATCTGGATCGTAAACTTGTCTGGACCTTCCCTTCCACATTGTTATACTTGATGAGCTGAATGCCAAATGTTGCACACAACAGTTATTGATAATTAAGTTTACAGTGTTCTTTATGTTTCCTGTTATTTCCGCCTGTGTGGAAGGAAAGGAAACGGAAATCCTGACAGTTCAACCGGACACAACCAGCTCCAACTGAACATTTTAAACTAAGTCATGAAATAAAAGAACGTTGAAATACATCTCTGTTGTTTTCTGACCGTACGGACGAGTCTGGAGTGTGTGAAGTGTGTGGAGTGTGTGGAGTGTGTGGAGTGTGTTATTGTGTCGCGCCAGCAGACTTTAATATGAGATGTAGAGAAAAAACAACAACCCGTCAGTATTTAGAAAAAGCAAACAAAGCTCCTCGTTGCGTCGACTCTCCCCACTACGTCCTCATGGACTGGAAAAATGAGAAAGGACTGTTGCTGTATGAATATAATAATACATGGAGGTATTAGTAATGGAGCACGCAGGTGAAACGTGGACACAAATAAATAATACAATAAAAACAAACTATTTCGTACCTACTGTGTGTACTGTTGAATATGTCTATGTTTTAACATGTTATAATCTGTTGTAAATGTTATATTTTGTTGGAAAACGCAGTGAGAAACCTGTGAGAAGTGCAGACCGACAGTACCAGCTGCAAAATGCCATTAAAGTCATATTTAATTTCAGTTTGTCTTTCTGCTCCCGATGACTCGGTGACGCATAAGCAGACGCTGATTGTGAAGCTGTTGCTTTCAGGCTGCTGGTGATTAATGGATTTGGCTGAAACGACGTGAGCTTTTAGTGCTGATCCGGACGTGATCATCAATTATCATCTTTTCAATTGCGTTTGTTTGTTTGTTTGTTTTTTTGGCCATAACTCTGGCGTCTGCCTTCATGTGCCAATGGGAATGTCATTCGTTGGCTGAACAAAAAACAGCACATTGCGTTTCTTTTTCTTTTTTTCTTTTGTCAGAAAATCAAACCCTAGAGGACAAACAATAAACACACAAACTGTTGTGGAAGCTGCTGCTTTGGAGAAGCGCTCAGCGTTGATGGAGGTTTGCCTTCCTTCCAGCTCTGCTCTTTCCCAGCAACACCCGGCTTCACATTGGTACAGACATTATACACATTAACACCTGGGGAACATGTCAAACCACAGTTTTCTGCTGCTAGAAACGAGAGGAATACGTTGAAGCTTGAGTCTGCTGAAAAAAATCTAAATGTTTCGCCCAATTCTGAGGCTTGAACTCACCAGCTCCTCTCAGAAAACGTTGACTCACCTACTGCTCAAAACTGCCCTTCAACACACACACAGACACACACACACACAGTGTTCTGCGTGTGCACATGTTTACGTCTCCTGGTCGAGGCCTTCTTCGTGCCAAGTTATTGTTCGAGCGGGTAAAAACAGCAGGCCGGCCGTCAATAGCAGGAAGCCACAGGCCCGGCCGACCCTCGCAGCACACGGCGGCTTTTCAGCCAGCGAAAGAGCCGTCGAGCACGAAAAGTCACAGAGATGGATTTCAGCACAATATTTGTCGAGTCAAATTGGCCAGACGAGCGCTCCCCCTCCTTCATCACGGAGCCAAGAGCGACGCAACCTTCCAAGAACTCGTGAGATAAACATTGACGGTCACTCGATGCACGGAGCAGCGAGGGGATGCTCCGTTTCCCACACTCTGAGAGCCAGCAGTGACGCGATCATGGTCGTCCCCACAGCTGAACAGATGATTCGAGCAAGAAACAAATGCCCCCTTTTTATGGGACAGCACCTCACACACGATAGACGACAATAGGATGCAGTAGTTTGTGCTCCACATCAGGTTTCTACACAAACTACTGCATCCTATTGTAGTCACAATCGTCCCGGCAGCTCGTTGAACATGTGTCCAGCTGTCACAGGATGTTGCTGTTTCAGAGCTCGAGTGATAAACACTGCAGTTTGAATGGTTTTAGTGCATAATCTTGAGTTTTTGGAATTCACTTGTTGCCACGACTGAGAGCTGCAGAAGGTTGATGGAAGTCTTGAAGTGTAATTCATCGTAAATGAAACAACAAACACAAAGTCACAAAGTTCTCACACTGATGATGACGACAAATACCGAGTTACAGTGATGAGGAGAATCTCAACAGGTGGTTGGTTTGAGGTACTAACCTTCAACTGCATGAATTAAGCTTTTTTTTTCCAATATTTTTCAAATCTTTTGGGGAAGATTGGTCTTCTGATGATGTCATAATAATCAAAATGTTTTTTTCTTCTATTAAAGTGATATGAAAGTGGTGATTGTCGAATGTACTTCACATTTTGTCTCTCAATGCCAGATGATTCAACTCCTCTGATTCATCAGAAAAGTGAGATATTAGATTTGTAATAATGAGACAGTGAAGACTTTTGTTTCCCATCGGCAATATCGTGCAGAAGAGGGTCAGAAGATTAAGTCTCAAGTCTTTGATTTTACTGTCTTTATATTGTCTTATTCATTACTGGCATAATGTAACGATGCCTGTATTTTTTGGATGTATTTCTTATATCTTATATTCTTATAGATATCTTTCAGCCCCTAATGATGTATTTCATCCCGATTACGTATGGAGTCCAAGCAAGATGTGTACGTTTCATATACTATCAATTTGGTGTCCATGTATAATCTGCTCTTCATCATATTGGCCATATGTCTAATGTAACATTGTTTTTTTTCAGTCTTAAAAACCTTTTTCGGAGCTATAATTCAGTGCGCCTTCAGATGACATAATCCAGTTCATCTAATCGTTTGCGGCGCTGCGAATGTCCCCGTTGGATTTTCCCGGTGGATTGTATCAGGCTTCTCGGCCTGGAAACCACTTCCTGTTTGTCAGACAGGTAGTTTCTATACCGGCCGAGGGAGGAAGCTGCAAATGAGAAATTGACGAGAGGGCCCGCGTTATGAGCTCCGTGTTCGCCGTTTCCTTAATTTGTCCTCTCATCACGTCGGGGAGGCGATGATTACACAGAAGGCCGTGAACGTGAGTGGGACTCTCAGCACTTCGGCGGGCTTCGGGGGGCCCTGCCCCGACTCCCGGAAGACTTTGCGTTTGTGTTTTGTCTACGAGGCCTGATTGAAACAACCCGAGTGTTCCAGCCCCACATTGTTTATGTGCTCGTGCTACTACGTGTTTAGGCTGAGGTGAGAGATTTCTTTATTTTCCTTCAGGCCTCGCCGCTGCAGTGACGAATACCTCCATGGCCCTTTGAAATCCAACAGTTGTAAAGAAGAAAAAATACTAAATGTCAATGGAAAAGTGTGCAGTGTGAAGGAGCGACGCATTCTTTATTCGGGCGTCGCCGTCTCACGCCGAGCGGATAGGAAACTCTACTAAAATCCGGTCTAATCTCAGATTTTCATACACGAAATCCATATCCTCGCTCCCACACGGCGATGGACCGTGAGGCACCAGGTGCCGTAGCGTTATAACAGGCGTGAAATGAGTCCTTTGCGAGCCGAGGGGTTTTGGAAGCGCCCGGTTTGTCGGTCATGCAATAGCCTTGATGGCTTGAAGGAAATACACCGCATGATTCTACTCTTGGATTTCATCCTGATCGCTACCACAAGCGTTAATTAAATGGTTATCTGAGTGCCCCGTTTCATTTTAATTCCATCATTTCCATTTGATTTGGAACACATGGCCGAGGTATTTTCTTCTTCTTCTTTTTCCACCAGTGTGAGAAGGAAAGAAAAAAATGTGAACGGCAGCACGACTTCTCTGGAGAGCTCAGGGTAATTATTTTTTTTTAAGTTGGTATTTACACCTTCTAATTGACAAAAACGTGTATTTTCTTTGGTAAAGTGTGTCTGTCCAGGTGTCAGCAAACACACCAGGCTGTTAACACGTTAGACGTTTATGAGACGCGAATAAATAGAGTAATGTACCTGAAAGGAAGTAGCTGAGTTAATGACGTCGAGCTGCTGCTGCTGCTGCTGCTGCTGCTGCTGCTGCTGCTGCTCGCATCGTAACGTCTTTGAAACCCCTGCAGGTTTAAAAAAAAAAAAACTGAACAAATTTGACAAATCACCTTTTTATTGGCCCCATCTTGGTGAATCCAGTGTTGTGCAACTCTCCTGTGGTAAACTCCCCATGTGAGCAGAGGTCAAAACCAAACTCATCCCTCTCAGTCGGCCTCACTTCATAAATCCTTCAGTTTTGTGGCGTTGGTTTGCAAACACAATAATATGTTGAGAGAGAACGGTGCCAAGTGGTTTACGGCTGTCTGTCGTCGGGGATTTCCTAAACCAGATGGTGACAGGTGACACTGAAATATGCAGGAAATGTTTCCTTTTGTTATTTTCTCCAAAGGTTGATGTGGGGAAAACATCAATATATTGAACATATTAATTTTATATTAATTTAAATTATTGCGTCTGTAGTTTGGAGCCCCAGTCAGAGAAATATTTTATAAATGTGTAATTTAGAAATGAATGATCACATAAACAAATTGTGTTTAATGCATATAGAATTTGGTAAATTATGAAAAAAAATATTAAAACTCTACTGATCATTATTAAATCTGATTTTATCAGTTTTGTTAAATTTATTAACAACAGTCATCCCTCAAAAGAAGTAGCGTTGTCCACATTAAGATAAGGATAACACAATACAGAATCAATAATTATCAGCAATGACATCCCACACGATAAAATAAAAGCACAAGGTCCAATAATGAGAACATAAATACAGTATGATGAAGTTTTATCATAATAATATATTTTTTTCCTCTTTTCGTTTTCAGGGCCAGTAAAAAAAATATACAAAATAATTATGGGGGGATTTTTCAGTTGGACACTTTGTACCTGCAAAACTTTCCCAGCATCCTCCACTCTGGCTTCTGGTTAATAGAGTTGCAGGCAGGAGTCGTCCTTTCAGTACTTTTCGTCAATGTGTCGTTTGAATGTGTTTTCGGGTTTAACGTCTGACATAAAATCTCTGGTCAGTAGATATCCCCCAAATTTAGAAGCTTTTAAGTGTCTTAAAAAAAGTGTGTTGCAAACAAGAAGTCTAAAAGAGATGACGTAACGTCCTCACTAGAACTCTAAAGTCCTCTTTTAGCTTAGATGTGAAGTCATGTGACCGCAGGGCTCTCAAGTTTTAAAGACAGGCAGCAGTGACATTTATCCCCCGGGAGCCGGTGACAGGGCAGAGAGACAACAGCGACGACAACAAAGACGCGACGACAACAAAGACGCGCCGCCGGACGGCTCCTGTCCCGCCTGTCATTACATCTTACCCGGATACAACACATACAAAAGATCTGTTTTTCTGATTGGCTGCAGCCCATTTCTTTTTTTTGATTGGCTGATGAGTGGCTCCTCACGGGTGAGACGTGCTTCGTGGTGAGGGCAGCGCGACCAGGGGGGCATCCCAAGTCTCTAAATTGCCGTTTCCTCGCTCCTCGACTGAACCGGAAGTGGTTGTGCGCCGCCATATTGAAGGCCATCCCAAAGCTCTTATTCGGCTCCGAGGAGCGAGGATCGAAAAGCGACGAGAGAAATCGGAGGAGTCGTGATCGAGGAGCCCCGAGAGCAGACTTCCAGGAAGTGTTTTAACGCTGGACACGCCCCCTTTCTGTTCCTCTGTCATCTGATTGGACGCTGCAGCTGAGCGGACTGATCCCTGGAGTTTCATACCAGAGTGAAGACAGTCACAAAATGAAGGTCAGGTCATGTCTGCGCGCTGCGGCACATTAAATAGCCTGGAGTTTTTTTTCTGCGTGAGAAAAACGATGTGTGGCGAGAGGGCGGGGCTTAAGACTGAAATGCGTGACAGTCCCGCTCAATGCGTGACACTTGAGAGCTCTGTGACCGTGGTGGAGTTCCTACTTAGCCCAACGTTAGCTTCTTACGTTGCTCACTGTATTTACTCTAAATACATCATGAAAGTAGTCATTTCTTTGGCTTGTTGTCTGCAAAAACACACATTAGTGCTTATCACAAAAGTTAGCTTTGCGTGTTAGCTTCTTTGCGTGAGCTAGCATGCTAGCCTTTGGCCCCGCTGTGCAGAAGTACACCCTCACAAAGACGCTTGCAGGGCTGCTAACTTTATTATTTTGTGTGGTCTGAATTGGGTTAAATTAAGGGCAGTATGTGTTCTGTTTATTTAAATCTGACATATGGCATAATTTTTAGTAGGATTTTGAGTGAGCTGCAGTAGAATGATGTGTGAACGCAGCTTGTATCCCAACAGAGGAAAGAAACCAAAGGCAACACAGACTATTTTCCAGTGGCTCAACCCAACCTTCTAATTAAGCAGACATCCCGAGAAGTTCATCAATCAAACATGTCAAAAAAGCTGAGAAATATTCCGGTCCGTCCAAATCAAACACGGCCGAGGAACCTCCCCTTCAAATGGTTCATCCAGGGAGTAACTGGAAGCCGAGGTGTTGTGATCATGTGTGTCTGAAAGCCACTCAACACGTCCACGCTGCTACCGGAGACGTCTCGTGAACAGAAAGAGGTGGAAAATACTGCAGATGTGTCATAAAGCCTCCAGTCTTCAAGAGAGCAACTGTGAAACGCCTGCTGACAAATTCGACAAGTTGTTTATGTTCATGTTTACCGTAGCGGGAATATTCCAGCTCATTACCGTAAGATGAGACGCTCTCCTTCTGCTAGCCCACGGATACAAAGTCATACAAGCAAAGTTTTTGGGAGTTTTTGCTCGCGGTTGTTATTTATACTTGAGAGTGGGTAAGAACAAAGACACACAGAGGAACTCCCCTTCCCACAAACATGCCAAAGTCAAATCAGAATCACACCGACCTTACAATCATTTAGAATGACAGTGATAGATTGCGACCAATAAACAATATTGCACAACCACAAAAGACTTTGTTTGAATAAATAGAAATATCCTGACCAGTAGTTGTTTGAGAACACGCTCTCATGCGCTTCTGTATTCCCACGAGCTTTGAGACTGCAGACGAGACTGATCGGATATCTGAAAGATTGATAGTGTAGTAATGACACGCTGTCAAGATGAATCCTAATGGAGGATCTTTTTACTTCCATGATTTATCGCTCAATTCCCCCGCAACACACACTGCGGAATTTGCGGTGGTGTCATCCAGCGGAGACGATAACAATCGGTAACGTACGGTTTACGCACATGACGGATAACAAAATGCATAAAGAATGAAATGTGATGCGATACTGAAGATTTTTCTGACAGTACAAACAAAAAGATAAATGATCAGACATCACGTTTGCCTTTGACAAGTAATTTAGTGGCTGCAAAACTTCTTCTTTGTAAAGAAGAACGTCGACGTATCTTCCGGTTATCGGGCCTCATGTCACATGCTCGTCCAAGGGAACCCCGAAGCGATCCTCCTACCAGTTAGACAAAAACCTCTAAAGGGTCCCTGAGGCCCGAACCACCTCGGCTGGCCCCTTTTAACATGCATTACTTAATGCCACTATACCACTATACTGGTGAGACCAAACATTGAGTCCATTCCACATCGGATAAGAGGACGCTGTGGGGATTTTCCAACCGTTCACCATTTTTTTAGTAACCACGCAACAAAACCCAACCGCTGACGTACTCTGCCAGCTATATTTGTCTTATGGCCCAACCTTAAAGTCTGATGTTGTTTGTCTAGATCATTTCAACAAAATAAAATACTTTATGCAGTGATATACAGTGCTCACATCAGTCAGTCAGTATGTTTTTTTTTTCTCATGCAGATTATTTGTTGGAAACATCAGCATGCTCTCAGTGACAATGCTAACGTGCTAATGGGTAATGTTAATCTGTCAATTTTACATGTTTACATCTCCTCACATCATCCTGTTTAGAGGACATGGATGTTTGGACCAAAAGGTCTTGAACATGACAATCCATCCAATAGTTGTTGAGATATTTACCTGAACATGGCGATTGTCAACCTGTTGGTGGCGCCAGAGGAAAGGTTAGGGGACCAACAAACAGATCTAATACAGATCTGCAACGTTGATTTATTTGTTGCATTAAGTAATGCAACTCTCGTAGCGATTTCAACCCAAACAATGTTTTTCCCAAACCAAACTACGTAGTCTCGTTGCCTAACCCATAGCTAGGTTGTTTCCTGAGGAGAGAGAGTTTTATTTTGAAAAGGCCGTGTCATCTAACTAGCGAAAATTGACTGATGGACTTTCATAGGATAACGTATGAAAAATAAGAGTTCACAGGAGATATCACATGAACCGTTGAGTGAGGATGTGTTGAAATACGACACTCTTTACAATCACTGATGATGCTGCTCATCGTCAAGGCTGCTGTTAGAAATCCCTAATAAGTGTCACCTATGAGTCCATTAATCCTTCTTAGATGTAGAGAATAGTTTGTGAATGAACGACGGTTTATTCAAACAGATGTTCTTAATTGCTGCGTTTTTGAGGAGCGAACTGTTAAAAGATGAAACCCAGAGGCCACACACAGAGTCTCATCACTCTCATCATCGCAGTGGATTCACTGCAGCTCCTCAGGTGTCCGTGGCGTTCCCACCTCGACTGCAGCTCATCAGCCAATGCTAAAAACGTCAGAACTTGCCTCTGGGCTGAATTTAAGTGGAGCATTAGCGTGTGAACAGCTCATTTAAAAAAAAATAATCTTTTGCAAATTGAAAACGCTGAGCGTTTTTTGCACTCTTTAACCTCGGCTGCACATAATTTCCATCAAAATTTCCACAGCTCACGTTAGGAAAAATTTCCACCTAAAGGAAATCAATTAAGCGTGTGAATAACGTGAGGAAGCCGCTCACTGACGAGCGTGCGAGCGCTGCAGGACTCTGGTGTTCAGCTCGTGTCTTATTTCTGCCGTCTGATTGTCTGTGTGGATTCATCAGCCTGAGGGTTGAACATTATAGGACTTCATTAGGAATGTGACACTCCCTGCATTAATTAATGAATAAAACATTTCTAGTTTGGGGTTTCTACGTCATTGATATTATAGCGCTGAATTGATTTCCTGTACAAATGCAAAAAAATAACTACACCACGCTTTGAGGAAGAAACACAACTTTTGTCCTGAAAGCTTTTTTTTATTTGGACAAAGTTCATGGGCCACAAGATTGTATTGAAAGTTGTTTAACAATCAAGAATGTTGCAGTCTTTTTGTAAAGAAGTCAATCTGTTCCCTGCTACAGGGAAAGCAGGGAGTATATGTGTGGGGTTACAGAGGGGAAACAGCAGGGGCAGGAGACTGAACACAAGGGGGAGGGAACAACCAATCAGGAGACTCAGGAGTAACTGGATGTTACAGAATGTTGCCGTCTTTTGTTAAAATAAGAAAAATCTGTTTAAAATCAGTTACCGTGTGATGAAAGTAAAGAAACGTTTTTGAGGATTTTCTGGTCGACTTGACAAATTTGGTACTTTAGTGCAGGTTGAGTCTAAAACATCAGCGAGGTTTGATACCCTGAGCATGACTCATCCATGAGGATGAGATCAGTACGACCGCTGACATGCTCAACATTACGTAGAGAAGGACACTTCATCTCGGGGAATTAGACGACTCATCCGTGGGGCTTATCCCGGGAACAATAAGATTCCTGATAATGTACTTCATGTTCCAAAAGGTCCACGGTTCAGTCAGAGACGCTCAAGGAATTAAGAGCAAATGTAGTTAGATTTGGGAGATAAAAGGCTCTGCAGTTGGTTCAGTTCTCTGTGACGGACTGAGCGGCAAGAAAAACAAATGAATTAACGCATAAATGGACATGAAATCAAACATATAACACAGGAGGATGTTTCAGTTGTGGAAGGAGTTGCAGCAGCGTGAAGAGAGAGCAGAGATTCATTGGAAATCTATCAGACTGGTAAACAAACATTTATGATATTAAGATATGTGATAAGTTATGTGTCAAGATAATCATAACAAATTAACAGAACTTTTTTACCCCTTTTTATTTATTTATTTAATCTCGTAGAATAAAATGTTACTATCTCTTCAGCTTGTGTTGACCACAGACATCTCACCAGTTTGAAACTGCTTGTACTAACGCTGGGCTTAGTTTAATCTATTTTTATGAAATTAAAGATGTTATTTCACATTGATATTCACAAACAGTAGTTAATAAGACATCTTCAACTCTGTTGTATCGAATTCTTATTATCACGTTGTGTTTGATCCACTATGGTGTCTTCAAATGTTCTGTCAGATTTGAAGATGTCACTCTTTGCTGCCCCCCAGTGGTGGTTTTGAATAGAAATTAAACAGTGCTATTCTACACATAGCTGTAAAAAAAAAAAAAAAATCCCTTTAGTGTAAAACTAATTTTAATTTCCTGTGAGAAGAAACTCCTGAGATGAAACTTTTGGATGATTTAACGTCCGCTCTGCTGTTTGGAAGATCTCCAGCTACATTTCGCCTCATAAACACATTTGCTGACAAGTTCACTGATTTAAGGCGGCCAATGGGAATCCTGCAGGAAAAACACAAGTCTGAGAACATTTGAGAGCTGTTTTAAGTTGGTGGGCACTCGAATACCTATTTCTCTTGGCTTCTTTGCCAGCGGCGCGTTACAATTAGTCATCCACAGGCGTCACCGCCGGCACGTCTCCATACCAACCCGTGACATCATGGAAATTAAACCCAGCAACCATATCGGCCATAGCCAATTAAAGCCCTGGATGTTTTGACCCGCACATCAGTGAATATGGAATATTGGAGCACGTTTTAGTATGAAGTCATCTTTATAGATGGATACCTGCTGTTTAAATCACTTTTTAATCTTGCAACCATTGGTAATCTAAATCCAGATGAAGAGTTCCTCTCATTGCTGCTTTTCTTCCCGACTATGAGATGCATAATCAAACTTTAATCTACAGATATTCATGACATTCAAAGCAGAAACAAAGCAGACGAGGCGCTGTCTTTGCTGTAAATCTGTATTTCACCGCAATAATTCAACAAATCTGACAATGATTCATGTCTGATTCATTAGTGTAAAACTAAAAGTAATCTCGAGAATACAGCCCAGCACTTAATTTAGTGGCACAGTGAGGGCTTGTAAAATCAGCTGAGTCCAGCTGGCAGACAGTTTTACAGCAAAGTCTCGATGCTTCAACACTTTAATGCCTGAAAATAAATGACTGCACCTATGCTGAAAATAATTATCATGCAGGAGTTAGAAACAGGCCTTTTTCTCTTCCCCTCACTCACATGATAACTGACAGAAGCAGCCCTGAAACCTCCGTTGGCTTTGATGCCAATAAAAGTTTTAAAAGTCATATTCCTTGCTTGTATTTTTGTTATGTATTTTTTTAACCTCAGCTAACGTTGTGTTTGGTAACATTACGCTCCACCTCCCGTCAATGAGCTCACAGAAACCAAAGGAAGCTGCTTCCTCACACTGAAACATGGACAATGAAGCCAACGTGAAAGTGCCTTTGACCTGCATTCTCCCTCATGTCCTCCTCTGGTTGTATAGAAGTCTATATAAATGACTCTACTTCTCTCTTGATGTATTCCCTCAGTAAACATTGTAAACATGAGTTTATGTCTCAATCTCTAGTTTCTAGTCTTCTTCTATACAGCATGATGTTCATTTAGTACATTATGCTCATTTAGAGTCAAACAGACCATAAAGCAGCGGATGCTTCAGGGCGGGGCTACAAGGTGATTGACAGGTTGCTTTCAACCATTTCAAAATGATTAAGTAACTCTTTGTCGTTTCTTCTCTTCTCCTCCTTTCTGCAGATGGGAGCTGGAGAAAAACAGTTTCCCCGGCCACGCTTCGTCTTTTTATGGTTTGTTAAAGATTTTTAATCAATGTAGCGTTGTGTACATTGATTTGTATCGGTTGCATGTTTCATACATGTTTCATTCATCACTGAATTAGAAACATTAACAGGAAAATTCCTGTCATGGATAACTGCTGGTAAAGAAACCTTCTCATGTAACTTTGCACATGAGAAATACTTAACAAGGAAAACAAAGACGCACTTTTTTTTGATGGTTTCTACTGACACAGTTGTGCTACTGAGCCTGAGAAAACTAACCAGATTTAATCATCAGCATGTAGATCTTAGGTTTTTTTTCTATTGCAAAAGCCTGTAAGCATACTACTGAATGTGAATAAAGATTTACTTGAGCGATGGTGAAAAGTGGCATAAACATGATACATTGCTTTGCTAAGAACAGTCTTAACAACACATACCTTCACAGCACGTTTAAGGCTGAGCTGTTTGGAAGGACGTCATCGTTGCTGTCAAATTCAGCTAGTTTAATAGCAGTAGAGCTGTATTTAAACATTTTGCAGAATGTGGTTTTAAATGCATGAAGATGTAAAAAGAAAGAAGAAAAAAACACAAATCCTGGAATAAAACCTAAAGTTGATTTTATTGAAAGGCTGGATTGTTATTTATCATTTTTAAAAAACCTGCTACTAGTTCAGGTAGTAAATCACAGTACAAGGTTCAATTTTATTTGTCCCAAAAGTGGGCAATTGCTTTTGCAGAAATGTGCCGAAAAACATACACACACATAGATCTCTACAAGCATGTATATAAAACGGGGCATCCTATTAAAAGATACATTTATTTTGTTTAAAAATACAAGCTTTCTGGTGTCATCCTGGAAAATGCACCCAGTGTGCAGTTTAATTAAGCACAGTGGAGATGGTTGTACGTCCCATGTGGAAGGAGAGGGAGGTGGTAATGACGATTTTGGCCCTATTCTGAAAAACCAGGGAGCAGAAGAAGTGCATGCAGAGAACGTGGAGTGAAACGTAACCACAGTGATTAGTCTGAAACACATCTGTAGTCCTTCTCATAAGCGGGCCTGAAATAATTGCTCCGTGCATCGTTTATATTGCGCCCACAGCCTGCCAAGCTGCAACCGGCTGTCCAACGCCTTAATAACCCGTACTTATTCTATACGCACTTAATGTGAAAACAACACCACTACAAACTTTTTTCTAAGTCTTGTTGGTGCGTTTAAGCCGGCGCGCTGGTGGCCCCTGATTTGGAAAGTCTTTATTAAGCTGTAACTGTTCTTGAGCTCCATTATTAAGTTTGCTACGATTTGTGATCAAAGGTGATGGAAATCAACTGGCCAGCAGCGTAACGCAGTAATTTACTGAGCGGTAAATAAACACATTTAATATGTGACCACACAGAGCACAAACAAGTCTAATTGTGTGGTTTTTGTTGCAAAAAAATCCATATTTTGCCCCAAATTTCACTCCCGTTCTGCTCAACTGCTTTTGAAAACCTGCTGAACAAATAAAAGTTTCTCATAATTATTATTTCGTACAAACGCCTGGGGAGTAATTAGCATTAAGCAGTGTTTTTTGGGGGTATGTACGTGTGTGTTTTCTTCAGGCCACATAACCTAAACACACTCATTAGCCTCCTGCTGTATTTATTTTGTCATCGCACTCCTTTTGTTCACGAGGGACGACGGACACGGAGTTCAGGACGAGTGGTCAGGAATTTGAAACTGGAGTCAGCGCCGTTATTCCTCCTCAGTCGACACGTTGCCATGTGCGGTGAGTTGGTCTAAGCTCCCTTAATGAAGCGGGCCTGCACGTGGAGAAAGGGAGCTTGGTGGGGGGCGATCATGCATTGCTAAGTTGAGGTGTACGACGAGAGGGATGTTATTGCACGTAGATGCCTCCGAGCTCATGCCATTCAGTCTGTAGGTCTTCATTAAGGACAGCAGGAGGGAAAAGAATAAGTCAAAATAATAAATTCAGTTACCGTTAAGCAGAAATCCAGAACATATTTGGGGTTTGCTGCTCCTGAATGTTTTTACGGCCACTCGGGGGGTTGGCAGCTGTTTGTTTTTCTAATAGCAAAGGCATCCAACCACCGAGAGACATTCAGCTGAACGTTCACCTGCTACCTGGCCTTTCAAATGGACCGAGGAGAGACGCAAAGCCGTCAAACACAACTCAAAAGAGACCAGGAATTAAATGTGAGTGTGGCTTTAATTTACAGAGAACTGAGATAAGATGTAAGGAATACAAGAGAAATACACAATGAGGTTTCACAGACAAACAGTAATAAACTGCTTTAAACTGGTATTAGACTGCTTTAAACTAATATTAGACTGCTTTACACTGGTATTACACTGCTTTAAACTAGTATTAGGCTGCTTTAAAATAGTATTGGACAGCTTTAAACTAGTATTAGACTGCTTTACACTGGTATTACACTGCTTTAAACTAGTATTAGACTGCTTTAAACTGGTATTAGACTACTTTAAACTAGTATTAAACTACTTTAAACTAGTATTAGACTACTTTAAACTAGTATTAGACAGCTTTAAACTAGTATTACACTGATTTTAACTAGTATTAGACTGATTTAAACTAGTATTAGACTGCTTTGAACTGGTATTAGACTGTTTTAAACTAGTATTAGACTGATTTAAACTAGTATTAGACTGATTTAAACTAGTATTAGACTGATTTAAACTAGTATTAGACTAGTCTTAAACCAGTATATTACTGCCTGAAACCAGTTTTATTCGTCAGAGCGTTTCATTCAGTGATTGCTGTCAGGATTTGATGAGGATTTAACATACACAAATGTTTTTGAAGGTGATTACCAACCCTGCATTTTAAACATCTGGTTATAGTGTTGATCTGAATTGTTGTTTTCCCGATATATGATTTTAACTGACAATCAGATAAAAGTATCATGGGGTACATTGGTAGCCAAGTGGCTGCAGCGCATGCCATATAACGGATTATTATTATTAAAAAAATACTAATATAAATTAAGCATACGAGCATATAAAGCATGTTTTTTCTTTTGAAGTGAACCTTTCACTAACCTCCTAAAAATAATGATTCCTAATTATGATTTTATTCCTGTTTTGACTCGTTAGAATTAAAAACACGATTTCCAGCAGTAAGTCGGTTTGTTTTATCTCGGGAGCAGCTGCTCTTTTACTTCAGCCTCCGACCATTCAACGTCCCTAATGGAGCTGGTGCCTTGCTCAAGAGCACTTGAAGCGCAACAGTGCAGATCTCCCTGCTTTACCAGCTGCTTCACAAAATCAAACGGCCAAACCTTCAGACCACAAGGTCACTTCCACCACCGCCGGGCGTTTGTGCCACATGGACAAGTACTCCGCCAGAGCCAAACGTAAATACCTCCCTTGTTAGTTTTTACTCGGGCCGGGCCTTCAACAGGAACTCACGCTGCGCTAGCTCGCCATTAGGCCCCAGCAAAACGCAGACATAATTCAGATTATTAAATCAGTCAGGTAGGGGGGCAGTGTGAGGGGGGGATTGTTAGAAGCACTGCAGATATTACACAACTCCAAAATAGCTCCTAATTGAATCTGTCAGCGTGCCCTCATGTGGCTGTTACACACATTTAACTATTTGTTCAGACTCCCAAAATGAACGTTAGCTGGTAACTATTTCATGTACGTGTTTGACACAAGGCCCCACTGTTTTACACTGTGCAGCGCTGAGGCATTTGAAACAGATTTGTATTAATCTTTTTGAAACGGTGTGAAACATCCGCAGAATACTAAATAACTCTTGAGCTGTGTGAACGGCGCAGGTGTGGTCGACGTCTGTCAGGAGGCGGCGTACGGTAGTCGGACCTGGAGATTTACCGAAGTGTGTTAAATCGGAGCCAATTTTACAAACCTAAATTATGGCCAGCTTGGAAAATAAGAAAAAAACGTCAAAGGGGGTAAAGTAAGGGGGTTTTGCCAGTCGAATCCCGTGACAGAAGTGTAGGGAGGACTGTCACCGGCCACTTGCTGAAGACATAACATATTACTGCTGAGGATAAACAGCGCACTGGGGTTTCTCCGTCGTCTGGCCAACTGTTGGGCCAACGAGACGCTAAAGAGGGTCCGGTTAGCTGCCGGGAAGATAGATTGTGTTTCGATGACTGAGTATCAGACATCAGAGGGATTCAGTTTATCCTTTAGGAGTTTCCAGAGATTAATATGAGATCCAGCAAATATGTTTGTGGTATTCATGTACTTTATGTTGTCACATTAGGCTGCATGCAGAATCTTTCAATGTTGAGATATGAGGAAAATGTTTCAGTCGTTTGCAAGTTTGTAGTCCAGGATTGGTTTCCTCTGTGCTATTTGTCAAGCGAGCTGCGAGTTAGTTTCATGTAACATGATTTACAACAAGACTTGCTTTGTGTTCAGACCAGGTGAAGTGAAGGCAACGCGAAAGTGTCTTAAAGCTGCATTCTCTCTCCTGACCACCAGGGGGCGACTCCTCTGGTTGTGTAGAAGTCTATGCTTCATGTGTTAAAGCTGCATTCTCTCTCCTGACCACCAGGGGGCGACTCCTCTGGTTGTGTAGAAGTCTACGCTTCATGTGATAAAGCTGCATTCTCTCTCCTGACCACCAGGGGGTGACTCCTCTGGTTGTGTAGAAGTTTACGCTTCATGTGTTAAAGCTGCATTCTCTCTCATGACCACCAGGGGGCGACTCCTCTGGTTGTATAGAAGTCTATGCTTCATGTGTTAAAGCTGCATTCTCTCTCATGACCACCAGGGGGCGACTCCTCTGGTTGTATAGAAGTCTATGCTTCATGTGTTAAAGCTGCATTCTCTCTCCTGACCACCAGGGGGCGACTCCTCTGGTTGTATAGAAGTCTACGCTTCATGTGATAAAGCTGCATTCTCTCTCCTGACCACCAGGGGGTGACTCCTCTGGTTGTGTAGAAGTTTACGCTTCATGTGTTAAAGCTGCATTCTCTCTCATGACCACCAGGGGGCGACTCCTCTGGTTGTATAGAAGTCTATGCTTCATGTGTTAAAGCTGCATTCTCTCTCATGACCACCAGGGGGCGACTCCTCTGGTTGTATAGAAGTCTATGCTTCATGTGTTAAAGCTGCATTCTCTCTCCTGACCACCAGGGGGCGACTCCTCGGCCCCTGCTTCCACAAGCAGTCCTTTAGAGTCCTTGATTGACAGGTACATATAGTTATCCTTCTCGAGACTCCTTCACTGTCCAAATATGGTCACTTCCATGAAACTTTTTACAGAAAAAAAAGCCAAAATGATTCATGTTACTACTGGGTGTCGCTATTTCCATGTTAGCGCTACTTTGTTTGGTGCAATCTGTTTGAATTCAGTGATTTGTGACTCCAGTCTTTTAAAAATATACATTTTGTGACCAAACTTGGCTAAGTTTGAGCTTCAGATGTGTCTTAACCGGCCGCAGTGACAGCCGACTGACAAACCGTCTTGTAAACATAATATTTATTCCTCATCCCTGGCGCTCTGGACATCCTCATTGTTTACTCTGAGGTACATGGATGAAGCTTTTTGGGTGAAACACTTGGACCACTTCTCTTCATATTATCTTTCCTTGCAAATTCCCTTTGATTTAGATTCAACCGAAGCAGATGTGACTCTTGCTGTATCTGTAGTGAGCTTTGATCAGATTTATGGAGCAGAAATGTACAACTTGGGAGGACGTGAACTTTGAGCACAATCTGTTTTTCTGACACATTTTATCCGAATAAATCCAGCTTGACAATAGCTCGACATCAAACAATCGTGACTACAGATGTTCACCATTTACAGGAAATTGTCATAGGGAACACTGACGGTGAAACACACATCTTTATCCCCTCCCTCCCATCACCCTCTCATCATGCATTCATGGACTTGCCCCCCAACGTTGCGCTTCACCTTCAACCCCAATTCAAGCTAGTTAAATCTCCTTGGAAATCCACCCGCTTCTGCTAGTTGGGATGAAGAAATTAAGATTAAGCAGCGGTGCAATCGAGTGAGAGTAAATTATGTTAAATTGGAAACAAGGTCTCCTGAGATTTTGGAACATCTGTTGGGGTGTCGGGTTGCTTTAGCTCTCGTTAGGCCTTCAGTTTACCTCGTCAGGCCGTTGCCAAATGCCCCTCCGCTCCCTCCAGGCGCTGTCCTCCATTTTTCACCTTATGCACAACCTTTGCTGTCCCCAAATGCACTTTTCTTCCCACAGAGCTCACACAGGAGACTTCAGCGTCGCTGCAATTTGGGCATTAAATTTGGTTGGATGAAGTGTGCTTCCATGATGCGGGCTCTTTTCCCCACAGGAAAGCTGCTGCGCTGCACTTCATCGCGGCGATAACCTCTCTGCATTTTCTTCCATGAAATATGGACACATTGAAAGCTAAATCTTGCTCGCAAATATTAAAGGAGATAGATCACGGCAAACGTCAACACAGCGTCCAAGTATCTGCTGGGTCAACCTGTTTGCACTGAAGATGCCACTAAAAAAAGAAAAGGAAACACATTCCCGAACACTCCACGGTGTGTTTGTGGCCTCTCTTCCTTCCTTATCACACCGGAGGAGAAGAAAAAGGTAAAAGCATCCAAGTTCGGGTTGTCACATTAATGACACGATCGCGGCTGACGGTCAAATTGCATCTGACAGTGAACTTCCGAGGGCCAGATGTATCGGCCCGGGCCCAAGCAGACGCCGGGTTCAGCGCCAGACGACTAAGCAATCATTTGGAAAACACTGGCAACACCCGGTGTTTTCATTTTCAGCTCGCTTTTTAACCTCTTCTTAAACTTTCAGCAAAATCTTTCTTTTTCTTTTTTTGCTGAGGGCCCTCAGATGACTGGGCAAAACTTTTTGAGCTTTGTCCACGTGTGTGGACTCCATTGAAATGCTACTGTCCATGGGATTTGGAAATTACAGTAGGAGTTTAATGAGAACAGCCAGCTTGAGGGTGAACGCGAGGTTATCCTCGCTGCCTTCCAAGATGGCTCCCTGGAGACCTGACCTCTCCCTGTCCTGACCTCACGGCGCTAAAGCCGTTCGCTCGTCAACTTTTCTTTCTAACTCCTACTGTCTTCATATTTCCTCTTTCTCTCGCTCCCGTCGCCTGGACTATTTACTCTTTACATCACTTGGTTTTATTTTTCTCTCTCCCCCCTCACCGCCCCTCCTCTGCTTGTACTTTTTCTCTCCGTGTCTCCCTCAGCTATGCGGCCGTACTGCCAGGCCTGACTCTTTTGATTTGAGTGCAGTACATGTGGTTGAAATCGGAGGCTCGCTGCACTGCCAAGCCACAGGCCCCGTAATGCTGCGCTGGCGCAGGAGAATAAGCCATTGTTCTGGGTGCAGTCGGTGGACGGATGGAGGGAGGGAGGGAGGGACCTCTGAATTAGTCTAAAAAAATGTAAAAAAAAGTGACTGCTGCTGAACACAGCCTCTGGGGTCAAAGGGGAGACCCATAATCTCGTTGTAAATCCCACTCTGTGTTGCAGAGGAAAAGCCGCCTGGGAGTCATTTGCAGAAACGGGATGCAAAGATGTGAGCAAGAAAACTGTCCGGTCTTGGTTTCCTGGACTGTCTGACAGCATACTGAAATAACATAAACAACAAAGTGAGAGTCTTTCAGCCCACGTTAAAGTATCACGATTCATCCGTTTA
The DNA here is from genome assembly GCF_023055335.1 of Clinocottus analis. NCBI lineage: Eukaryota > Metazoa > Chordata > Actinopteri > Perciformes > Cottidae > Clinocottus > Clinocottus analis. The sequence goes on from NW_027175821.1 coordinate 19,763,863, forward strand.
ATGCTCGCACCAGCTCCAGTGTTGGTGTCATATTTAAATACATTTTTTATGTTTCAGTTCATGCATACTGACACGATGAAAACAAGGAGGAGAGTCTTTTACCAGATTGCTGTGTGCTCACATCACCTCTAGTGTTTGCACCCTTTAAAATACACGTTTAATGTTCAGAGCAGCTGTTGCAGAAGTCTTCAAATTGAAGTATTTTAAAATACAAAGTTGTCCAAATATGTACCAAATGAAGTCCATCATTCAATTAACGTCTGCCCCTCGAACAGGCTGGCCAATCAAAGCGTAGCATCATCTGCTCCGTCTACTATCATCCAGTAATTTCAGATGTTCTTCACTTCAACATTGTGATCTGTAGCTTTCACTTCCATCTTTATCTCTTTCACCTCTTTTCACTGTTGCATCAGTTTGACATCTTTGAAATGTCCTTTAACGCATATTTTAGACCCTTCTGTCTGATTCTATTTGAAACAGCTCAATTCATATTACATTTTGTGACAGTGTGGGCTCATAATGTGGCTCTGACAGCGTGGTGTAAAATCAGTAAGGGGCGGGGCTTAGCAAAGGGTCAATTTAAGTATTTTCATCAAAATGTACATCAAATGTAAAGTATACTCATTAGCAATAATAGCCCTTTTTATGCGTTATAATTAAGGCCGTGCACGTTAATGCGTTATAAATACGTTATAAATGCGTCATGAATACGTTACAATTGTGTTATTAATGCATTACAAATGTGTTAACGCAGCAAGTTGCATGAAACGGAGCGCACTACGGTCACTATTGCTGTGACCACAGTGAATAAAAAATAAAAGCGTGCAATACACTAGTTTTTCATTCATTATTGAATTTGGCATAATGCGATTAATCGCAGTTAATAGTAGAAATATTATGCGATTGATCAGTTACATTTTTTTAACTTTGCCCGGCCCTGATTATAATATTGTTTTACGATGACTTCTTGCATTGATGGGCTAGCAGTATTGTGATGCTTAAGCTCGTCAATGTGGAGATAATTTAAACTACTTTATATGTACTGTGTGTAGTGGAACAGACAAGTGGTCAAATATAGATGTATTTGTGTGTGAATGAAGCATAATGGAGTAACAAATATGATGTTTTCCTCTGAAACGTAGGTGAGTAGACAGCTCATTATTGGGGAACTGTGAACTGTGATTAAGTATATGAGATACTGTAACGTATTGTACATAAGTTACACAGAGTACTTGTATTTTTTGTTCTGATTATTTGCTTACAATTATTGTTATGGCTTTTTAAAATCGCTTTAATTTGAGGACTTATTATTTGGAACATGCCACCCGAGAGGTCTCTCCAGCCTTATGATGAGCTGCTGCAAAAAGAGTAATTTAGCAAACATGTGGACTCAATTCATCCTCCTTAACGGTACAAACCACATTCAGGATGCAGGAGTCTATAGCCGGCAACTTTCAACTTAATTAAAAATGTGTTTATTGCCGAGGGGAACGGTTGGTGTGCAAAATTCTTGTTGATTAGTCACACCAGCTGCAGTCCACATATCCCCCCCCACACAAACACACTAATAAACCTTACCCCACCTTGAGGTTTGACTTGATGAAGGGTTAAATCTGTTAAAACCGCACTGGATGCAGCTAAATCATCACAATAAGTGCAATGACCCAAGCGACCGTTCCCAATGAAGTTAATGGCGGAACGAGACGGGAGTGCTGGGAAGTTGAAGCGGTGTCATCTTGAATAACGGGGGCTGCCAGCCTGCTGGTGCCATGAGGTCGCGAGGGTTCCTCCTTCAGGTTTCCCATCGAGTCATTTCACGACGGGGCCTTTACATCAAGTCAGCGCCATTGTTTTTACTCAGAAAGCTGTAAAACAAGGATAATCTAACGGCGGATGTCAGGGGAGAGATGCCCTCTCGATGCGATCGGACTTTTACGACGTGCTGTGAAGCCGTAACTTCTCTTTTTTTCTTCTCTTCCTCGCAGACGGTTTGTTGGGAGGCATCGGGACGGAGGTAACGACAAACCACCGTGAAGCTGGATCTCTACGCCCAATTAAATTGCCACATAACTGCGTTTAATGTTCTCTCATTGAGCGTAAATGTGCATGAGTAGTCGCCCTGTCGAACAGCGGTGCCACGGAGCCCTGTATGTATTTGTTTAGCAGGACTTCTCCTTGGAAACCCGGGTCAGAGTGTCTCGAGCTGCTTGAAAAAGAGGACTTTGAAAAGAGACTGTTGCAGGCAGCGCTGAATATTTTAAGAATATATCTTTTTTTCCTCTCTTCGGCCTCGGCTGCTAAACACTTCCCCGGGCAGATATTGCACTGGAGCGAATTCTGGGCCTCGCTTCCCAAAAGCATCTTAAGTCTAAAGATGTTCATAAAAGTCCATTTTACAGAGTTCAGCTGAAGAGAGACTTCCCAAAAGCCTCGTGAAGCGAGTCACTCCTCAACATAATTGTCGATTAACAAGTGTTGGAAGAAACTTCAGAACATGCAACGACTGCAGAACTTGTTTATTGCTTTTCTCCATCTGTTGTACTTTGGCGGCTGAAGCTTCAATTTGCTGTAAATGAGTTGCAATGCTTAAGATGAAAAAATAAAAAGTAAAATAAAAAAAGGTATTCGCGCCCAACTGGCCATGTGTTGTGATCCATCTGCCAAACTCTTCCTCGCTGGTCCGGCTGCCATCGTCAAACTACTGGATGAGCTTTCATCTTTTTATTTTTTTGTTAGTAAAGTATACTTAGCTATTTTACCTCTTGTTGGGCTGAAATGCCACATTTATGTTTTTCTGATTTCAGTTTACATTCATTTTCTTTTAACTGAAATGTACTATTTGCTTAAATGATGTGAGATTAAAATGCAACAGAGATGAGGGCAGATTAAGATCCTAATGAACACGATGTGGTGGTGAAGCGGCTGGCGGGGCCGCGAGTGATTCTGGTGTTGCAGGTCTGTGTGATGGATGAACTCAAGTCTTTGTTGCTTCAACCCAAACTGTTTTCAATTGTAATCTCCTTCTGAAATAATTGATATCCGAGCAACATGAAAACATTATTTTCCCTGCACATTGAAACCGATCTGGTGGCTTGAAATGTGTGATACATCTCAACATCTATTGGATGCATTGCTGACGCTGCAGTCACACCAAATGTTAAGCAAACGTTTGCGTTGCGCTCCTCACTTCTCGTCTTGTCAAACTGTCTGTTTATTCTTTATTACAGTTTAATTCATCCTTATTGTTCATACTGTAATATAGTTTGGGCAAGTACTGTTCCTACTTCTGTGAAAAGACAAAATGATCCTCCAGAATCGTTTTGTTAGGATTGCAACACGATCACAGTCTCACATCTCGCTGCTCCTTTATTTCACAAACTACAGATTCTTACTATTTATGACATTAACGTTTCTTTAACTGGCGTGTTCATGTATAGGATACTCTTAGGTGAAGGAAGTATTCCTGATCATTTCAAGACCTTCTTCAAAGTCAATTCACAGATTCATTCTTACTCAACTCGTCAATCTTCACATCTTCATCCTCCTAACATGCTGACGAGCAGAGTCAGTATTATTATCTTAAAATATTACTTTAAACTAACATACTGACGAGCAGAGGTCAATTTTATTAAAGATTTCAGAGAACAAAATTATGAAATTACTTTTCCTACTTCACAAGGAAATGTCCTTCTATAAAATGTGTGAAAAGCTGCCTGAAAGAAAATCTAATTGCTGTTTTGTAAGAGTTTTTTATGGATTAGTGTTCATGTCTTTCTTGTTTTAAGCGTTAAATCAAAATGTTTTCACTCATGGGGACTTGTAGCATTACCATTGTTTAGGAAATAATCCAATATCTCTAAACAAACGTGAGCTCTGCTTACTTTCACATGCACACACACGCTCACACATGCACACACACACGCTCACACATGCACACACACACTCACACATGCACACACACACTCACACATGCACACACTCAATATAATTACACACATTTTCTTTATTTCATTTTCATTTTTCATTTTGTGTTTGTAATTTTGTACAATTTTAAACATGGAGACTTCAAATACCCAGTTGGCTTTCTGTCTCTTCCTGTACTGTGATATTCATGTATTTCTAATGCCATTTATATTTCATTGTTTGAATTGTGCAAAATAAAAAATACTCAGATACTCACAGACGTTTGATTGCGGGATCATTTGTGTTTATTCTAAACTAAACACCATCATGTCTGTGTTCATAATATCATCCGGATCATCATCACTCTGCTTTATGACCAAATGGCCTTTAAACTAAACACATCACGAGTCTGGACTCTCCGTCTCCGTGTTGGCTGCTGCAGCGCTTCTCTGTGCGTTGATTGCATCGCTGTAAGTCTTGGCTCTCACGTTTTGAACTGACGCTCAGGCCAAGACATTTTGTTGTTTCTTCCACTGAGCGCTGTGGCTCAAAGCTAACACACCGTGAGCGGCTCGATATCCGTGTTGTCATAGCGAATAGAGGATAAACGGCCTGTTGCAGCGAGCCGTCGAGCTTTCGCCGGCTCCGCTTTGCTCGGTTTGAACATCAGAGGATGAAGCGGGCCGCTGTCTGAAGGGGCAGCTGTTTTCCCACCTCTCTGCATTTCTTTTGGAAGGTGATGTACGAGCTGGCTGGGAGGAGGAGACACGTCCAAGGTCCTCCAACAGTTCGGTCACAGGAGCTGCTACCAGTCGGCGCTCCTGGCCCGGCTCCTTCTGCTGTTCTCGTCTGCCACCGTTCAACAAGTCCAACATGTGTGAAGGATTAACGGCAAATAGCGGATAATCAATAAAGATTCACGACACATTTTGGCGTGATGGATGCCTCCCCGCTGCCCTCTGCGCTCACATCATCATTAGTAGCGGCGTTGGCCGGGGGGGCGATCCGTCCCGCTCGACGGTGACGGCGTCAGAGGCGGCTCTGAGAGCCGGTGAGTTAAAGTGCCGCAGCTGAGCTCGGCCCCTCACACCACTTCCCTTCCCGCTGAACCCGAGCTGATGTCCCCCGCTGAAAGAATAGGATGTCTGGGTCACGACGAGACACTTGACTGATGAGGGCAGGAGGAATGGTTTCGGTTTACCGCCGGCCAGAGGGAGGCCGGGTCCATTTAAAAAACACCACATGAGCACAGTAGGACGCTAAGTGTCTGTCTTTGAGGCGCAAACAGAGCCGGGATTCCTGACTGGCAGAGTGGTTATTCATAAACTTCAGGGGAGCTGGATGATCGATCCCGCTCTTCAAAAGCTTTAAAGGGATCTTGGCATTTATTGTGATGTATGTGGTGGTGTGTTATTTGCTGCTTTGATTGCTGCCCTGCTTCCCAAAAAGTCTTAAGCGTTTGGCCCAGTAGTGACGAGCAAGGAGGGAGCGCAGATCTTTCCAAGGACATAATAATTGTAATGTTGTTTGGAAAAATACAGTTTATTGTGTGTGTGTCATATTCTGTCACTCCAGGCAGAGAAAGCATGGATTATGAGCCAAAACCCGAGGAAGACGAGGGATGAGCCAATCCGGCATTTATAGAGTACAATACTCAAATTTTATATTAAAAAACAGCACCTCATCTAAACTATTTACAACAGGAATATAATTCAAATACAGCTGTGTAGTTATGATCAGAAATACAACGTGAGTTGTCGTCATAGTACATGCCTTGTCCATCATACAGGAACTGTTTTTAGCATTACGGCCTTTACAGCGGGGGCGCTACGAAAAACAACATGAAAATGTGAAATACTGTATATCTAGGTCTTTTATTGTGAAAGGTGAGAAGGGAAAGGGGTTTGATCTCTGACAAGTTGAAGGGAGTAATAAAGTGTGCCGTCTCGTTTCGGACCATGAAGCCTTTGTGTTGTTGTTTTTTATATAAATATATTCCAAAACCTCTTCCCGTTCCTTGCAACCTGATTGGTTGGTGTCTTTATTTGGAGCAAAGCTCTGAGAAAATGGACCTTTTTGCAGAATGAAATGATGCTGCTGCTGTTCTTTCTGCACAATACTCACAATACGGAAAGTATTCATGACAAAAACACTGGTTAAAAGGTGAGTGAAGGCCCTTAAACCGCTTCCTTTTGGATTATGACAAATTATTAATTTGTGTAAAGTCTCCACATCTGCCTCAATGCATTACATTATCACACTTATTCTCTAGACTTTATTCTGTGAGCTTTTGCACAAGTCTGTACAAAACACAGCTCTTTATTTTTAGACATACTATGCATATTTTTTTATAATGCTGAATATTGATATATTTATCGTTATGCACCAAAACAAAAAGTCAAATTGTTTGTTTGTGAAAACTACTTAATCCTAATCTGACATCCTTAATTTGTGTGGTTTTCCTCCTCTTCCTGAAGCTAAGTACACGACTACACATCCATAATCAGTGATGAAGATGTCAAGACGAACTCGTCCCAAAAAGACCCGAACAGGGATTTAGTTCTCATGACAGGAACCAATGAAAAGACTGCGATGGTCCTACTGGGCGCGCACATGGACAGCAGCATCCCCACAATGCCTCAGTGTGCGCTCAGAGCCTCATCACGTCCCACAATACTTCTCTGGCATAAGCTCTGCAGACGAGGAGGCCTCGTTCACGACGGGACACCCCATCGGCTTGATTTACGGGGACGCTAATAAGGGGAGGAAACCACTTTGCTCCACATATATCGGAGGATTACGTTCCACAGTGAATGGGAACATTCAGGCGTTCAGGTGGAGATCATCCTCAGGGACGAGCTATAAAAGGCGGCGGTGGATCATTATGCGTCAACTGCTTTAAAAACAACCATGTTGAGTGATATTTGGACTTGATCCCGATTGCTATTTCAAGTCAGTTTTTATTTCATATTGAAAATTCCTGTCCATTTCTGCAGAGTAATTTGAGTTTAAATACCTAATGTCGTATAATTACTCGTGATTCTGCCGCTTCACAGTGAAGCATTCATGAGCTTTTTACTGTACATGTGGTGGTCATCACTGCTGGTGTCAACCACACCACACACGTTGTGAAACTGTGAAAGAAAAGGGTGTAATAGTCGAGGTCAAAGGTCAGGTAGCTTTTATAGAAAAGCACTTTTCACTGTTTTTTTAAAGGATCCTACCAGCGCATACATTTTAACAAATTCATTCTCCATTACACATGTTTTTACTGCCATTTTCCAACACAAACCACATGTTTGTCGCCTCCTTCCAAATTGCCATATAATTCTTTTTATTTTTTTATAGAGAAAAATCAACAAAGAGACTTGAGAACATGTAAAACAATAAAAGTATGTTGCAAAACATTTTAAAAAAAGCTTTTATTCCAAAGAGAAACCCAAAGGACCTTTTCATGAAACGCTGTCTTTTCTCTTGTCTGGATCTGATCTTCCAGCAGCACGAATCTGAGCTTTTTCAACAGCTGACTGTCATATTCATAAATTTCATGAAAACCTTGGATCTGCCACTGAGGAGAGCTTTGCAAAAGATTCCCGCTCACGCAGTAATAATTCAATATCATTGTCTAGGTCATAGAAAATACTTTGAATGGCTGGCACCAATAAACATTTGATCGACCATAGACACGGTTTTGAAAGTGCTTCTAACTGAAGGTAACCACAGCGGCGATTCCTCGGCACGATGCTGCGGTACCAGATGAGAATTTGACAGAACAATGAGTTCAACTTGAGCATGAAGGTTCATTACTGAGCTTTCATAAGCAGCAGAATGACCGAATTCTTCACCGAATCCTTTTACATCAAGTCTATCTACAAATACATTTTTCGGAGGATTTGAAAATCGTGGACGGCAAACTCCATGAAGATGATGAAGGCTATGAGATGTGTCCATTAGATGCTTTTGATCATTTTAAGTACATTAAAATGAACATTCAAACTTAAAAAAACTGGATTAGGCTTAAAACTTATCAACCTTTTTCTCTTTTATGAAATTAACGGGAACCACCAGACACCCTTAAAGACATTAAATCAGTCTCAACTTATATATATCGTCACGTTTCCACCAAGTTGTTCAGTTCATTGTGTTTCACATTGGAACTGTTACTTTTGCTTTTCCATGAGTGAAACTTGTAGCTGGTTGGTACCTGGTAACTTTTTCAGGACCACCTCGCTCGAGTTCTGCAGCTCTGCAGAACTCTGATTGCTCAGAGTCGTCGCTGGTGCTGCACAGGAAAACCTGCACAAAGAAGTCATTTTTCAAATAACCAAGCTACTTTGCACAACTACAGCATTCACTACGACGAGGTGCAGACGTCCCACTGTGAGGTTGACGATAAAACAATTCAGGAGGCAACCTGTTGAAGATGGTAACCCCGTCTACACTGAGGGGGTCGTATCTGAACTGGACACCAGTAGAGAACAGCACCTTGTACCAAAATGTGAGTCCATGCAGTGAAAAACACATGCGTCAAGACAAGAGTAGTTCATTGTTAAAGACAAACGTTTATCCTTGATATTTGATTAATGTGCATGTTAGTTTCAAAGCAATGATTTTGCACGAGTTCACCTTCATTCTTCTTGGTGACGCCGCCGCTGTCGGTCCGGCCTGAAAGCGGCACTCTGCTCACCTCATTTATCTTGAATTAATCCGCTTTGGACGACGTGTTAATCGCAGCAATGAGGCAAGAATCCAACCAGACCACATAAATCAGACGGTGGGGATTAATGTACAGTCATGCAGGGTGAAAGTGCCGTGGTGTTTGGGAAGAGTCGCAGTTAAAAGCAGAGAGGGGCACCGCATCTCAACACCTCATTTATTAGGACGTGTCGGCAGGAAATACCATCCAGAAAACTCCTCTAAACATGATCACACCAGGGAGGCGCTGCGTGGTGAAGTCTGCTAAACGGTAAAACATTCTTTTAGTAGACGCAGGAGCAAACATATAAAGGATGAAGTGTAAAGTAATGTTTGGCCTCTTTCATGTGATTATTCTTTGGTGTATTTGTTGTTGTTTCATACATTTTGGTATCCATTGTTGTTTTTTTCCTGCACTTTACACAAATTTGTGAGTCTTGATTTCAAGAGATGGTGTGCAGTGATTATCACTGTTGCAAGTAATAATAATTATAATGTTTTGTTACAGAGAGCTTTACAATATGGTTATGAAAGTAATTAAGATCAAGACATAAGCAAGATAAAAGGATTAAAATAGAGACAACAATATACAATTAGTTTAAAATAATTTACATAAAAGAGTCATAAGAAGAGATTCAAAAGAAGAAACTGAGTTTAGTCCCGGCCACCTCAGAGGGAACATCCCAAAAAACGAGGATACAGTCAATAAGACGTGAGACACTGGGAAACTATTTTGTATTTCTGAGCTAAGCTGAAACATTTTGACACTATGCAACTTACATTATAGTGAATTTTGGATGAATTCAACGCAACGCAGTATTATGTTTGAATCCTGTAGCTAACGACAGTAGCGTCCTTACACTTAGCTAACATTACTAAAAAGCAATGCAGAGCGTGCTAACACTTAGCAAACTTCTGCTCTTCAACAGCTCGCTCGTACCCTCCTTAGTTATAACTTGCTGCAATAATTCTTTGACGCATAAATTTGATGTATTTGGCTAGCTGGAGGAATTTTGTTCGTGTTTGAGCCTTTAGTTGCAGACTGCTTTATTCTCCCGTGGGTATGGTTTTGAGATTATGACCGCTGGCTCAGGGGTTTCCTTCGGGGCTTTGTGGACGTTGGCGTTGCTTCCGGAAGGGCACCAGCCGTAACGCCTGAG